>NC_090695.1:71213427-71835212 GCF_013368605.1 Nyctibius grandis | reverse complement strand
AGGCAAATGCAAGAAAGAAGATAGGTGTTTGTATGTCTGCTCAGTATCTTTTGCCATGAATATTTTGAAGGGCATAAATTTCTGTAAGGCAGTTTAGATATGCCTTACTGGTTTTGTAGGACAGAGGTTACTAAATAATGTGTTGGAAACTAGAAAAAGGTCGCTTTCTGGATTTCTTTGATATTTGACACAAATTGTTGTTTTCCTTTTGCCACATTATTATGAAGATATCTTAAGGGAACTTGGTGACTTGGTTTGTTTTGTTTATTCTGCAAAAACTTATAAATAATCACTTCTTGATGAAGGTGATGATCATAATTAAAACACACCTCCCTGCAGTCCTTGACCTAAGGATGATGGTTCTGTACACTCAGACAAGATCTCCGCCCTGCCAGACACCTTAGTACTTGTGGAGGCTTCCGGGCCATCCTAGAGAATCCACCGAACAATGTCACCTACAAATGGACAAAACTTTCAACTTATTTTATATCACTTGCAAAAGTTAATTCTCTGCAGATTACTCTCCCCTGCACACGTACATGGACACAAACACTTTTTTGCTGTCACAAGAAAGGGATGTTTGAGAGTGCTGTGAGGTGATGGGTTCAGATCCAGAGTTGTTTTCTTCTGGAGAAAAGACAGGGAAGCCATTTAGTGGAAGGAGAAAAGGCCCAAATTTATCTAGGGGGGTGGAGGGGAAAAGATGCTTCCCATTTCTAAGCCTTAGAATAATGTTGTCATATGACACTAATCCACACCTTCCCTATGCATGTAGACTATCTTTTCTCTCAGATCAACTCCAAAACTCATCTCTTACTAATCATCTTCACCACTAAACTTCTGAACTGTACATCATGGTCTTGTTTTTACTCCTAGAGTCTCATCTTCAGGCTTCTCCAGCATGACATCCATGGTTTCTTCTGAGCTCATTCACCCTGCCATGATCATCATTATTGTCAGCAATGTGCCCTTGTGGCCAAGAAGGCCAATGGCATCCTGGGGTGCATTGGGAAGAGTGTGGCCAGCAGGTCGAGGAAAGTTATCCTCCCCCTCTACACTGCCCTAGTGAGGCCACACCTGGAGTACTGTGTGCAGTTCTAGGCCTCACAGTTCAAGAAAGTCCAGGAACTACTAGAGAGAGTCCAGCAGAGGGCTACAAAGATGATCAGAGGACTGGAGCAGCTCTCTTATGAGGAGAGGCTGAGGGAGCTGGGTCTGTTTAGCCTGGAGAAGAGAAGACTGAGGGGGGATCTTATCAATGCTTACAAATACCTTAGGGGCAGGTGTCAAGAGGATGGGGCCAGACTCTTCTCAGTGGTGCCCAGTGACAGGACAAGGGGCAACAGGCACAAACTGAAACACGGGAAGTTCCATCTGAATATGAGGAAAAACTTCTTTACTTTGAGGGTGGTAGAGCACTGGAACAGGCTGCCCAGGGAGGTCACGGAGTCTCCTTCTCTGGAGATATTCAAAACCCATCTGGACACGACCCTGTGCAATGTGCTCTAGGTGAACCTGCTTTGGCAGGGGGTTGGACTAGATGATCACCAGAGGTTCTTTCCAACCCTAACCATTCTGTCATTCTGTGATCCCAAAGCCACCTTCTGGATCAGCCTGTAACAGCCATTGTACATGGCTGTGCATGTGTCTCCCTGAAAGACACATGTGTGTCCACCAAAGACACTTTCCTACCTAGCCCATGTGTTGCATAGATATGCTCGGATGCCATGGTGGTGCATCCGGAGACACTCCCCACCTACTGCATTTATGCACAGGCTGATATTCCTGGCTGGAACAGAAAAAACATGAATTGTGCCTGATTTCTGCCTTTCTCCAGTTATTCTGGAACAGCTGCAGAGAAGCAAAAAGGTATGGTCATGGCTTCTTCTTGGTTTTGATGCCATTATGTGCCCAGTTCATGGTGTTTTGCTTCACAAACAGAACTAGCTATTTTTTACCTACTAAAACCCTATATAAACACTACAGTTGGTAATCCTCATGTTTACAGAAAGAAAAAACATTGAAGCCTCAGAAGCTAGGCATAAACCTTACTGAAGTTTTGCAGCTTCTGAGGGCACTGTAGATGTTGTTTATCTCAATCCCATTTATAGGGAGTCTGATGCATAATTATTAAGCACTCAGCCTCAACAACGTGTATTGCAAAGTCCTACCTAGCACTACTGCTCTGAAATGTCTCATGCTAGCTGGTCAGAAAGCAAACTGTATTCCTAAATCCCTTGCAGTCCCCTTTGACATATGACCCTTCCCTTATTTTTGCCAGCCTTTCTTGTATTCTTACAGCAGCAGAAGAGACCAGCTTTATGGATAGTTGGATCTTGATAAGACTAACAGAGAGCAGATGTGATCTGTCAGAAAGAACCTGTGACATTTCCATGCCTTAGCAGCAATTTGAATTGCAGATTCAGACAAAGCAGCCTGTTGTCTCTGGTTTAGATTTTTATTTGCATGGAAGAGGCAACTTCTCAGGAATGAAGTATGCATATAAAATAGAAAGCAAATGGAGGAAAACAGGAGGTTGATCAAGATGCAAATATAACTGTCAATTCCATGCTGCTTTGCCTTAACGTACTTTTGCCATGGCACACCAGGCCTCAGAAACACATTGGCATGCTGCAATGATCAGCTCACTAAGCTGCTCCAGATGTGTAAGGGGTGCATTTGCTCCCCTCTGGCCATAGCCTGCCCCTCAGCCTGTCCTGGGACCTTCTGGAGGTGGGCAGTTCAGCAGGTGTAGAGCACGTTCTGCAGACAGCAGGTAAGTCTGGAAATCATTTCACAAGCATAAATGTTTTTATTCCCACGTCTGTCACAATTTGGGAAAGGATTTTGGTTTTTTTCTAATATCTGTGAAATCCTCTTTCCCTTAAGGGAGAACAGCAGAGAAGCAAGACAAACAGACCAGATTTTTTGGCTCTTGTTATAGTCTCTTTCTCCCTGCAGGCAGCAAAAGAAATGGCTAAGAGCCCTCCACATGGGGAGAGCAAAAGCTGTCATTTTGATTTCTCCTGGATGCGCAACTCAAAATGCTCAGCAAAATGCAGAGCTTCCCTGCGCCTAATCCCTCCCACCACTCTCCAGCGCTGACTAAAGGCTGCTGACATCCTTTCCAATGACTGACGACTTTCTGCCCGTGGGAGAGATTGGTCACAGCCCCGTGGATACCAGGGAACCTGAGACAGGGACCGCCACAAATCTGGTGGGGATCTTTGCAGGGTGGCACAGGAGAAGTAACTTCGTCAGGGATGGTAAATCCTGTCACATCCACTACTATTCTAGCCCCTCCATATTTAGAAGAGGGCTGCAGCACAGTCCTGTAAGGAGACACAGGCAAGTAAAAAAGACTGCATTAGTGCTGCTTCTTCTGCTACCACCCAGGATGGTTTGGCATGGCTGGCTCTCCCACAGTGGTTACATGGAAAAAGCCAGCAAGCCAGCTCCAGTGAGCTGGCCCACTAAGCAAACCATGGGATCATAGTAACCCAAGATCCTTCAGTCTCTCCAGGCTCAACACATAGAGGATCAAATACATATCAGGTTCATAGCTCACTCCCTGCTCCATGCAACAGCCAAGGAAGATGTCTCTTGCAGTCATTCATTGTCTAACTCATGGCTGCACAGCAGGATCTCCTTTGAAAGATACACCCAATCCTCACCGCAGACAGATAGTAACTTTATTAAATAAGGCAGTTTAGAAGAGGAGAATGAACCTTGCAACCTATGGGATATGCTTCACACAGGAAGAGTTACATCCCATATGCACAGTACATTCACCTTACTCTACAAAACAGGCTCTGGTATAAAGTACCGGGATATTTGTGTTCAGATTTCCCTGGAGACCATGGGTTTCCAAATAAGTTGGATGCTGCATTACAACTCTTTTCCATTGGGGCAGAAGGTGATACAATGAATTTAGAAACAAACCAAGAGTAACCCAGAGCAAAAAAAGAAAATGAAATCAGAGGGAGAACAGGGAAGGCTCATAATAAAAACATACCTCTTTGAAGCTACCTTCACATACATACTTTTCCCTCTAGCTGCAGCCATTTTGCAGAGCTTTATTAAAATAGCATCTCTGCAGAGAAATTACTTAAAAGAGAGAAGTAATAGATTTTTCAAAACCAATGAAAACAAACCCCCTAGAAACAATAGCAGTTTTCTTTCCCAGACAGGATTTCTTTTAATTCCTTTCTCATCTTCATCCATCACAGGCATGAGATGGATCAAACCACAGCAGAGGTCTGTGATGGTGCTGCCAACTGCCTTGGGAATACACGGGCCAGTCAACAAACTAGTTAAACAACCAAAGACACTGCTGCTAAAGCCCTGCAACCCTGAACTGGAAGGCAACAAATATCCTTTTTGAAGTGGGTAATGGGGCCGCGCTGAAAATGTGCTTCAGTGACAATTTTGTGTTGTTGGTTTTGGGCAGCATTTCAGCAACTTGAACAGGAGGAGGAGTGGGAGGAGGTGCAGTCTCTGTGGGCAGCTTGCTGTCTGTGGGAATAAAGCAGAGCAGATGCAACCCTTGTATGCAGCTGATCACATTTCCTGGCATGCTGAGATATTTGAATTGCAGATTTATGGCTCTTCCTATTTCTTTTTTGTTTTTTTTATTGAAGTGTCAATTCTGGGGAGGTTTTTTTTTTTACTATTTTTTGTATAAACTATATAACAGGCAGGAATGAGATGCAATTATGCTGGAGAAAAGTGGGAATACTACCTCTGCTTCCAAACAGCAGTGAAAATTACAGTTAGTACCTTATAGAGTAACTTCTGCACGTTTCCTTCCTCTGTGAGGCTGTGCATGAAGGAATTCTACCTTGTTTTTCCAATGATGAAGTGTTCCACTGGGTGTTGATAGATGTGGCCTTGGTTTTCCATAAACTAAATGTCTTCAAGTCCTCTAGGAGCAATGAGAGGATCTCAGCAAAAGCAGAAGTGGACCTAATTCATTGTCTCTCAGTCTTCATGGGCTTCCTCTCAAAAAAAAATAGTTTTATTTAGCATTCAGCACTTTCTCTCAGCTTGACATCTGGTTGCCAGATATCAAGACTAGCTGCCCTTTTCAATACCAAAGCAAAGTCCTAGCCCCTACAATGACTGCATCAATAAACCTATATCCTTGGAAGCTGGGTCCGGTCCTGTAAACTATGTGATCTCTGAGAGACAACTCAACAAGGCAGCATAAAAGTCTGTTTTATTGCCTTCACTGTTAAAAAACATGGTATCAGTTTCAGTGATGCCTTTCGTCAGAGATTTACTGCTTGAGTTTTCTTTCCCAAAACTCTCTGACCAAAAGCAACGTGAAAAACAAGAAAGCATGACATTTTCTAACACTTCGCAAATGGAGTTTCAGGGTAGGTTTCTGGGAACAGGTACTCGGATATCTAGGGAAAAAGGAACTCTTGCTGAAAGCTGAAGCTGTGTCATAGCGGGGTCAGTTAGCGCTACTGCTCTATGCTGCCCCATGACCCTTCATGGGTGTGACAGGCAAAATAGAAAACATACCAGCTATTGCTTAGCCACCAAATTTAACAGACAGGGTGATCTGCAGGTGATCTGAGACCACTTCTAGTCCATTAGGGACCACTAGAGGATGGGGCAGGCTGAGCCCATAGGACACACTGCTTAGCAGGTCTGTGGGAGCACTTTGAAGACCCTCTGTCCCATTTCTTGGGAGTGTGAAGAGAGTGACCCCTGAGTGAGACCACAGCCCTCAACATGTTTGCGCCACATGCACAACCTGAGGCATGGGAATGAACTTGGGAATGGAGAAGATCCAAAAAGAGGAAAGTGATTTGGTAAGGCAATTCAGAGTTTCATCTAGTGTTGTCTAGAATTGCTTGACTGCAGCAGGCACAACAGCCTTAACTTTCCCTGGGAGTGAAAACAGGTTTCTTTTCCTCAGAAGCCTGGAGTCAGAGAGGACTCATGGGTTTGCTTTTGATAAGGAGCTCTCCTATCTGAAGAACATACTATAAATATCCCAAGCAAAAGAGCTTCTGACAAGAGCAACAATTTAAAAACAAAACAAAACAAAACAAACACAACACAGAGCAGCTAGCTATGGTTCAAGCTGAATAAAAGCATCAAAACTGAACTCTGAATCTGACATTAATGTTCAACACAACACCCATTACTGTAAACATATTTCTTGTTCTGCCAAATTGGGATACTGCACCTTTGACAGGAAATCTCTCTTTGCTGGAGTTTCTGGCATTCTGCAAGAGCTCCTTCTAAAAGGTGGTTCATTCCAACATCCTTTGGAAAAAGATTAAGGGATCAGAGAGCAAAACCATCACAACCTCTGTAACGTTATAACTAAATCCCTTTACTATAAATAACAAGCTTTCTACACTAAGCTGGACTTGTTTGATTTCTCCTCCTGAAAGCTAGATTCTTGAGCTACTTTAAATCTTGTAAGCAGAAGAAAGCATGTTATTCTTATATTTCCCCTTTATTTAATGCCTCCAGACAATCCCTGGGACAGCACTGCACCATGACTCTGGCTTCGGACAGTTTAACCAGGCAATTACCGATTTTCCCACAGTTCTCTGGCTAATAGTATTCACTGCAGGCAGAACATAAATGCTTCATTGAGGCATACGGAGGAGGAGAAGAGGAAAGGAAGAAGGAAAACATAATTTTTCCAGATGTGCTTAATTCTCCCAACTACCTTTTGGGTCTGCTTCTCCACTACCTCCTGTCCTGTGCCATTAACATTTGCAGCAAGCAGGAGATAAGGTGCTACGGGAACAAATGGGCATAGTTTTCAACCTTTTTGACTGAGAAAAATTCTGACTCCAAATCTGAATGAATGAATCTGCCCCATTCATTAAAGCACATAAGAGGGCTGAGACCTGTTGCAGGCACAGCTGTAACAAATACTATTCTTGGCCAGGAATAGCAGGACTGTAGAAGTACAATACGTAACTGCAGTAACATCTCTCTTATATCTGTGTACACCCTCAGTAAAGCTATTTGTTTATGGACCATGAAAAATATCAGTTCTGACCTTCATCAAAATGAGCACTCTGAGCTGAGATGAAGCTAAGTAAACGATAACACTGTCATAGCAAACTTTTAACTTTTAACTTTTTAACTGTGTAAAAGTTACCAGCCCAACACATCCATTTTATCTGGAGGAGATTTGACTGGTTGCCACAGAGTTAATCCTGCTTTACAATGGCATAAGTGATAATGATCCCCAGAGTTTTCATAAAAGCTAGTGATTTGAATTCTGCACGTTTTTGTACTGCACAGGTGGGACACTCGCAACTGCATTATATCCTAGGCTTTTTATTCCACTTAAGATACCTTTGACAATCTAAAACTGCTCTGAATTGCCCAGATATACATTTATTTACTAAGAAGAGAATTTCTTTACTCTGTTAAATACCCAAGATATAGAAATAACAAAATATTCTCATATAAAAGCATTGCCATAAGACTGTACAAACCTATTTAAAATGAAACTAATAACGTTGATAAAATACTCTAGTTATTAAATAAATATAATTTGTGGAAGCTAGAGAACTGCTAAATAAGGATCAGCAGCTTACCCTTAGCTTTGACCTGGCCTCGTACGTGTAATCTACCTGTCCCTGATATGGTATCCTGTGAGAAGACACAACACGGAATGCAAACCACATTGTACCATGCTTAAATTTCATATCCCAGGCTGAGTTTTCAAAGCTGTCAGGAAGGGTGTGTATATATATGTATATGTAAAATTATAATTTTGTATATGTATAAATATGTGTGTGTGTGTGTGTGTAAATAAATAACACAACGAGCACAGAAAACTGTGGAAGAACAGCCTGGCTTTCACACAATCAAAGGCAAAGATACCCTTGAAAACTAAATCACTTGCTTCTGTAGTTTCGTGACTGGACACCTTCACCTCCCCACGATGCTTGCCCCTGCATGAAGTGGGAATGGCTGTCGCTTCCTGTCACACAAACAGATTCACAGACTTAATTAACACTGGAAAGTTTGTTAAGATAAAGGACCAATTACAAATGCAGCACAAATCACTCACACCCACACCCTCCCACTGTCTTTCCCACCAGCTGGACAGAAAGTGCTTTTGAAGCTGACACAAATCTCACACTCAGCAAAACACAGTAGTAAAGCTGCTTGCTCTTCATGGTGTCTGTCCTACAGGAACAACTTCAACTTCCCCAGCCCACCCCCTTTTTAAGATTTCTCAAGGTCTGAAGAGAAGAAAGAGGTCCACGACCCAGTAGAATCAATGTGGTGAGTGAAAGGCTGCCCCCACCTACATCCCATGAGTACAGAAATGATGCCAAAGCAGCATCCACACTGCTCTACACAGAGCATATCCTGTGCAAGGGAAATCTGAAGAGACTTAAGCTCCCCATTCCTGTCACAGACAGTTAGTGCCACCAATTTTCTCTAGGGTTTTTTTTACTGTTTTATAAAGCAAGTCTTTTTAATTCCACAGAATCTCATATTCTTCAGTGGCCAAAAGTTTTTGGATCTGGGGAGTGCTGTTTCACTTTTTTTTTTTTAAACTTTTCTTCTCTCAGTAAAAGCACTGGGGATGTATTTGCTGGCCTGAAGACACTTCCATTGTCCTGACGCCTTAGCAGAAGTTAGCCACAGCAGGGACCCCCAAAAACCAAGTGAGCAAAGCCCATAAACAGTTGTACAGCATGGGAAACCCTTACTGAAAAGTAAAGAGAAGAGCTGAGAACATCTGGCATCACAGGCAGTGCTCTGAATACTCCGCATTTATATTGCATATATGCACAGCGGTGATTGCTTAACATCCTCCACCGCCTCCTGCTAAGCCAAGAGCAGTAAAGGGCTTTTGTTATACCTTTCCAGGCTGACACTCCCCATGCAAAGGAGCATTGTTGTAGGCAGTTTTTCATCCAGTGGCCCTTCTTTCCCTGCTCACTGGTGGAGTCATTTTACTCTTCTGGTAAAATGTACCGCTGGAGCCTGCTTTGGGAATGGAGAGGAGCTGTAGAGGGGATGCAAAAAACCATTCCCATTTCAAGGCTCTTTTCCTGCTGCTAGAACAGGAGAGAGAGGTGTGACAGCTGCCCCAGTCCCCTTGCCCACCTCCTAGTTCCCAGTGAGTTGTTGGGGTGCTCTCAACTCATACCCAACAGCACCAGACGGGAGCACCTGCTGGGGAGGTGCCTGCTGTCACACAGCTGTCCTTCAGCTAGACCAAAAGTGTTCAAGCTGGGCTCTCAACCCAGTGTCCTTTCAGCTGCCTCCTGTGACTGCCACACATCCTGCCTGCAGAGAAAATTATGCAAACAAGCCTGAGAGAGAACGCAACAATGATTTTTTATATGTATATGTAATATTCATTTAATTATAACAATCACTTTGTTAAACAGCCTGAATCTGAAAAGGGGGAGAGAGGATGGAATCAGCGGATGTTGTGAGGGTTTTTTATCATCTTTATTTATTTATCTATTTGTTTGAAATATCAACTGAAATTTGAAATCTCTCACACACTTTGCCAGGAACTGAACTTGTTTTGTATTTGACATACACACTTTTGCCATTGGTTTCCAAGCCTTGACTTGGGAGGCCTGTAAATAGATGAATCAAGAATAAATTTTCCTTTTGTTGCTGTTCATGCTTCATGAAAATTAGTACAATATCAGCCTATTTCTCTGTTGTTCCACACCTGTGTAAACACCACAACAAGACACTGCAAGACAACATCTAATACCCAGCACCTCAGTGGTATGTAAGTACTTCACTTCCACTGATTTCTTTGGAAAATAGGTGATTAATACTTTGAGGGACTGGTTCTTACAGGGAAGACTTGAATCCAGTCTAATTTTCTACAGGTTCAGATAATTTTTTTCCTTTTATTTTGAGACTATAAGCTACAGCTTAGACGAAATTTAGATGAATGCAAGAGAACTGCAAAGCTTGCTCAAATTTTTCAAATGTGCCAAAATGAGCTTAAAAATGTAATTTGTGCAGGATCGCCTGTAGGCCTTCCACTCAGGCCTCAGTTAATATCAGAACATCTATATTCACCTCACAGTATTTCTATGTTGTTATCATTCTCTTTGTTGGACCTAGCTGATACAAAAAACCTGAAAAGTAGGTCAGATAAGTAAAAGCCTATTTTAAAATATATAATAAGCAAGTATAAATAAGATTTGTTGATGCTTATGAGGAACTGCCAGATATCCCAATAAAAAACATTATTTCAATTTAATTGAAAACCAGAACTGATATGCAAGAAAACACAACTAGTCTGACATTAGAAATTCTATCTTCATATTTGTCTAGAAATTTTGGCAAACTCTTGGTGGGAGAAGCAAGAAAAAAATATTTCCCCCCTAGAGAATAGGGCTGTTGTCACGGTGTGGTCCTTTCTGTTTCTAATAAGGATCAAGGCTGCACCTTCACTGTATCTTGTATAACCTGAAACACCTCTGGAGTATTTGCAGGTGTAAAGCACAGGGGAAAAAAAACAACTTTCTTTGCTTCCTTGGAACAACACTTTGATGTGAAAGCATCTTCTTTTCAGACTGTTGACTGCCAAATTCACCTGTAGGTTTCTTCTGGGAACTGAATGGATTCTGGGATGCCCACCCCAAAACACTGCCTCATTCTCCACCCGCCTTCCCATCCTCAGACAGACATCAGCACTAAGACACCTGCTCTACAAAGGCTGTTAAAACAGTAACGGGCTCATCATAATCTACAGTCATCATCACGCAGCTGGGGTCTTCAGGCTCTGCCAGACAGCAGCATCAAAGCCATAGTGACAATAAAAGTTTAAAACTGAAAAGTTACCTCTCTCCAGAGCTCATGCTCATTTCTGGGAGACCTTGAGCCATATGACTTTATTCAAAGGTGTGTAGTGCCCAGGGATTCAGTAGTGAAAGACACCAGTTGTAAATCACGCGTCCAAACCCTTCTGCAGTGCTAGTGTCAGACCAGTATTGTGATCCAGCGGGTGTTTCATGACCAGGCAGATGTACGCTGGTGCTCCCAATGCACAAGCCAATGCTCAAAATGAAGGAGAGAAGTGACAATGTTTAGTTTTCCTGCTGTGCAGGATGCCACACCAGAGCAGGCAGTTGTTGCCTACAAACTGCACAGCTGTGCCCCACATCTAAAAAGAACAAAAACAAAGTAATCCACCTTTTTTTTTCTGTTGGTTAAAAGGGTTTGTGTGATTCAGAGATATTATGACACTGTCTCTGTTCCAGACTGTCTCCTTTGTCATGGGATCATGAAGATGCAGTTTCTCCGCAGGGAGAAGCACTGATGGCAATGTATTATTGAAGAAAAGCATAGTGCTTTGGCTCAGATGTTGATTCCCATTCTAAGGCAATCCTGTGACAATGTGCTAATAATACAATGCATTTTTTCAGTGTTTTGCTTCATTGCCCTTTTTAATAAAGTAGGGGAAAAAAACAGTAATGATAAATCTGCTCAGTGAATTAACTCAGGTGACAGTCCTGTTTTTCATACCCTGACCACAGAAAAGCCCTCTTGACCACTGGACCTTGCATCTGCTCCTACTTTGTGACTTCTTCTGTTCCCTGAAAGACAATCTGATCTGCATTGCAGGTGATCCTTTAATCCTCAGGTCCTACTGGAGCATAGCATTTCTTAAACCTGGCTTTACAGAGGCAAGGCCGTTCAGCATGATTTGAGGCTGTGAACACACATCATCTCCTGGCTACAAGCCTGCCTACAGGTTGCTGTCCCTCTGCCACCCCTGCTCTGTGTCACTGCCTTCTTCGAGTCTGCCACCTGAGGTATTGTGTGAGCACTTTCTATTTTAAACAAAATGAGCAAAGATCTACTTCTTACACTAGGCAACTCTCTTTTACTGAACTGCAAGAGCTGGGAGGGTCTCTGCACATGGCAGAGCCAGAAGACCTGGGGGAAAAGTCACCTCCAGCAGAGAGGTGCATGCAGCGACCCAGGAGAGGTGGGCTCCATTCCCCACCAGCAGAGGAAGGTGTGTGTCCCCTTTGTTGGCTGTCTTGGAGTTACTTGGTGAGAAAAGCCATCCTCTTCAATGAACACTGCAAGCATTTACTACAACTGATCAATGAACAATGCAAGCATTTACTACAACTGAGGAGCAAAGTCAGCCCAGAAGACAGAGGCAGAGCCCCACTAGTCTGTAGGTGTGGAATTACCACGTGGCATGAAACAGCACTGACACACTTTTGTTCTTGAGTCCCTTGTTATGACACTTAGACTGCACAAGGGTTTGGTGCTAGCTCTCACTGGGGTCAATAGGAAGCCTCTGATGCTCAGGCAACAGGGCTTCTGCCCAATTTACACCGATATAAATTTAATCTTCATCTATGGCACATCAGCTAGTAATTCCCCTCAGATGAAGTTCCTAAACAAGAAAGAAAGTGATAGATCAAAGCCACTCTGAAGAAAAATACCAGATTATATACTATCAGTTGATTTCATCACCTGCTCTTTTTGCCTCAAACCAATTAATTAAGTCATCAGTTAAACTGAATTACCTTCCCTGCCTCAGTAGCTATCCCTGGTGCAAGGCTTTTTTAAAAATCAAGGCACACATAGGCAAATTCAACAGCCATTTATCAATCAGCTATCCTGCTAGAAAGAGAAAGCAGGGCTTTGGCTATACTCCCAGTTTTATGGTCTTGTTTTTCCACCGATATTGAGTTAGACCTCTGGAACTGAGGACAACAAAAAGCTCACTGAGTCGGTATTTTGGTTCTGCTGCTTCTTTTTTTTCACATATTATCCCTGTTTTTCAGCTAGGATCCCACTCTCCTGCATTATTTGTCCAGTAGTTGGAAATTTGGCCATGTAAGTTATTTCCTTCCCAGTCCTGGAAGAAGTACAGAAAAATGTCTTATGCTTTTAGAAAAATCTTGCATATGAATGAAATTGATCTTCTAACCACCTGTTTCGCTTGTTTGTGGTCAAATGTACAAGAGAAAGAAAATCAGCACAGAGATTTTGCATGGGTCACTTAGCAACCAAGTACTGAGCACAGAATCAATTTCCATCTGGGACCAAAGATCAGGTGTTGGGGAAGGAACATGGAAAGAAAGATCCTTTGGGGCAGTTTGGGTTGAAATTGTTGTAGTGTGTTCCTGCAATGAAAGAGGGAAAAAGGGTATTTTTCCCACTTCTTTTCTTTAAACTTGTAGTAGATTCTGAAATTAGTCCCAGCAGGAATAACAAAATGCACATCTGAGAAAGAGGTTTCTATACTAACATGGGACTTCTGTTGGTTGTGATGGCTGAGGAGTTTGGGTTAGGGTTTTTTCTGAGAGTCCCAGCATCTTTTCTTAATCTTGGCATTTCAGGCTCACAAGTGCAGCCTCTGCTTGGAGAAAATTTAAAAAAAAAAAAAAAGTGGAAGCAGATTTTGTTAGCAAGATGGACAGTAGAGAACAAGAAATGAGACACATTATGAGGAGGTGGCACATTCAGAAGGCAAGAGGTCCCTCAGAGGAGCTCCTGTGAGCTCCAAGAGTTACAGGGCTTCCTCATCCATCCCTGCCTCTCTGCCCCCCTGGTGTAGTAGCTCACTAATGTCTCTCTCCTCTGAAATTTCTGCATTAGTCATTCACACAATATCAAGTGAAGTATGTGAGTAGCACTGCCCTGAAGAGAGGTGGAATATCAGAGATTGCTCCATCACACTGAAAGGTTATTTTAAAATGCTGCAAGTTTACACTTTCTGAATTGTCTTCAAATGGTTACAGCGAGTTGACTCCAGCACCAGCTCTTTGTGAGACCCTGGACAAATCAAGCATCAGCACTGCAAAAAATGAGAGGTGATATTTACTTCACAGTGACCCTTTAACTCACTAGACCCTTGGAAGAAAGCTGATGTATGTGCTGTGATTCAAACGCCCATCATCATTTTTGAAGATCCCCATATCTCTTACTCTGTGTTGTGAAACAGGAGGACAGACACTAAAAGAAAAGCTACCCTTAATTCAGTTTTGCCAAGATATCCTCATCACCTTTTTTAAGCAGCTCTCTTAGTAATCCCTTCCCTTTCATAATCTGAAAGATCCTTTTGATTCATGGCCCCTTTAACATTATTAAGAGGCTTTTCCCTGAAGGAAAAGTCTTTTTTTTTTTCCCCGACATCATTCATTCCAAAACAAATGGACCACTTTATATTGAGATTATACTTAGTCATTGGCTCTGGTACTGCATTCATCTATACTCTCCATCCCTAATACCCTTAATAAAACTCCTATTTCTGCATTTTTAATACATTTCATTTAGTAATTCCCAAAAAAGAGAAGAAAAAGTGGGAGAAAAAAGAAAGTGTATTCAGAGAAATGAATGTTAGGGAAAGGCATTTAATTAATATTTTTCAACTTCAATGATACAGAACTAGTTGAAATTCAGTTAACAACAGGGAATTATTTCTGCCTCACATGATTATCTCTGAGCATAACTTTTATAATTGTGATTGCTGGGAATATGATTATTAACTCCACAGATCTCATCACCATATCTGAATGAATGAATGCATTACACTGCCAACTTTTAAATATGTTTTGCTGTACAATATCCTGCTGACAAATTTATTCCGTTTCTGTAAATATGGTCAAAACCTCAGAATACTGTGGGTTATAAAACCTGAAGACATTTATAGGATTATTTGTAGCTTGTATCTAGGTTTCTACCACTTCTGACTTAAAAGTTTTGCATGGATTATTGAGAAGTATTGCTTTTAATCACCCCTTTTTAAGAGTGAGATTTCCACCATTATCAAGCCACTCAGGATTTACCCCAATTATTTTAAAATTTAAAAGTTTCCTTAAAATTAGTTTCAAGTAGTTCTGCAGTGCCATAATTAGACTGGATCCTCAAAAAGCACATGACTTACTCAATGTAGTATGCAGGCTGCAAAAGGTCACTCAGTCTCACCAAATGCAAACTACTCATCTGAGTCTTGAAAAGGGGACTCAAAGGAAAGATTTGCACTGACTGTCTCTGAGCACTAATTAAGGTGCAGGATGAAATTATAAATATTTGTAGGATGTCTCAGTTTAAGAAACATAATTTTTAAATGCCACCTGCTCTAGAACTGCCATTCCCTGGGGCAGGACGAGTGACATACTTTGTCTGGTAAAACTTACAGGTGTGCTACCAGCTACAAGTTCTGCCTGGAAGGTACATCTTGGCATCCTCAAGTTGTCCATTCCGTAACATCAAAACTTTCACAGTGAAGTGACCTCACGTCTGCCTCTCTGCTTTTACCAGGAAGGCTAACAGCTACATAGCATTTCTACAGGAAACAATCAAAATGCCATAGATGATGCATTTTTATTGATTTTTCCTCTTTTAAATAAAATCCAGCTATGTTTCAAAGCCAGCAACTCTTCTGAAATGGTAAGTGTGAACAGTGACTTTTCTGCTCCTTTTCTTTTATTTTCTTCCTTCCCCCTAACTTCATCCACATAGAAGAATTTGACTCAGTTTAGGTCATTGCAAAACTGCGTCTCATCAAAAGCCAGCTGCCTGCAAATTTTTCTCTGGTTCTTTACCAGTTCCTGCATGAACTTCAGTGTGTTTCTCATTATCTATCACAACATAACTGCTTGCACAGTTCAGTGAAGACAGATCATTCTGTGCGTATTCCACACCTTTGTACCGCCAGTTTTACTTATATTCAGTAAAGAAAGGGCTGGAAGATTATGATTTTAAATGGCAATCATTTTCTGTTTGATTGTGTATATGCTCTCCCACACCACTTCTCCTTGTAATAGAGAGGGAACAATGCAATCTGGTTCAGATAACTTTAGCCAGTTACTCTGGGCTTACTCCAGCCAGGGTTTCTTCTATTAAAAATAGATTGCTATGCAGTTCAGTGTCCCACAGGATCAGCCATTAATTCAAAAGAAATACTTGCTAGGGGAGCGAGGAGCAGAATGTAAGACAGTATTTTATTTATCTGACAGAGGTGTGATCGAGAGGTCTGAGGCCAGGGTGGATAGCCAGGCTCTCACGGTGGCCAGTTCAGCTTCTTGTGTGGCCAAACCTCCTTTGTTTCAATTTCCCAGCCTCTGAAGCAGAAGTGATACTCACTCACCACATCTACCTTACGGGTCCACTCTAAGATTAATCAATACCTGTAAAGTCCTTTGGAGATCCAAAGAGCCATGAGAAAACTAAGGACTAGGACGACATACAGACCTTTTCAAATACAGTGTTGCAGCTGAAGGTATACTTGCTAGACCTGGTGGCATTTTTATTTTCCTCTCCAAATCCATTTCAAGGAGCCCAAGCAGCCACATCACATAACAGTGGCTCTGAGATCAATGGCACTACAACAGGGATGATCTTGGCCCAGTGTGTAAATTCCCCAATAAGTCCTTTGAACCAATGTGAAAATCCTATTCTATCAGTGTTGTCTTGCCCTCGCAGGAACAACCTTAAATCTTAAGTTTTATGAGCTTGTGTTTTATGATCTCTCCTTCCCTGGCTTTAAAGCAGTAGTTTACACAGCCTTCTCCTATGGGTGCTCTCTGCACCACACGCCTTCCCTGGCTGGGACTCGCAGCATGCCTCGTCGTACATTGCCCCATCTTCTAACAAGAGCCCAGATGTGTGAATGTAAGGCAACACTGGACGGGAGGTGGGAATGCAACTGGCAAGTCATGACGTGAAACGTACAACACGTTATACCATCAAACAGCCACCGAGGAGCTGAGCCTGCTTATTCTGCATTTTGAGTGCCAGGTCTGCAATTTTCATTACCAATAAAGACCCAGCACCAGGTGAGAACTGTTTGCTGCTTGGACTGAGTCATGGTGGCAGCGCCGGACATTACATTCGAAAGCTTGACAAGGAAGACCTAAAATGAAGACAAACTCCAAAAAGCATTTCTGGATGGACTCTCGCAGCGGGGTGAGGCCCTCTCTCTGCTCCTTGCTCCTGTGCCTCATTGCTGTTCACTCCACTCCCAGCTGTTCTCCACACCACTCCTCGCTGCCTGCCAGCCCCTACCCCTGCCTGCCACCGCTCTCCTGGCAGCTCCAGCTGCCTTCAGCAGCCCCTGGAAGAGTACGTGTGAAGCTGAAAAGAAACACAGCCGTTTGCTCACAGAAGGCTCTTTGAAAGCTTCTGATGTCTCTTACAAAGCTTGCAAGAGACACCGACCACTTTTTCCCCAGAGTCTAAAGTTTGCACCTCAGTTGCTACCAGTTAAGGTGTCCGCTCACCCCGAGGACATTCATAGTTAATTGACCAAGACTTGTGTATGCTACTAAAACCACAAACTTTCTCTTTTCCACAGCAATGCCTTTCAAATGTAACAGCACAACACATACAGAGCAGCTGTGCCTCATGCCCATGTTTCTCACCACAGTCATTTCCGTTTCTCTCTGCTTTGATTTAATAAGGGTGAGCCAAGAGCCATTTGTCATATGGGATCTGGGAAGAGAGGGAAACATATTTTCACCTGTAGTCCTCTGGCATCAGACTTATAAATGTCATGAACTTTTTTGACTGGTAGGGCAACAAGGCAGCATTTTTAATTCAAGACATTAGCCATACAGCTTAGGTGACAAAACAGTGAGCAAATTGTATTTTGCAGAAGAAATGAGGGGATTAGCTGATTGCTAATAGTGAAATAAATTCTAGCTATTATTTCCAGATACTAGATTTAACACCAGTAAGGAAGTCCTTCACCAGTTAGAGGAAAAATATTTTATCACGTATCCTTATACAAAGAAAAATGTTTCTTGCTGCAATGAAATTCCCCCTCATAAAGCCTAACTGAACTGCACATTTCACTGGCAATGTGAGGAAACTGATCTCTGATTATCCATGACAATAATTTGGCTAATGTTAGCACTTTTAAGAGCCCTCCTGCAAATAGTTTGCCAGCTGCTGACATGCCATACGCACTGAGAAAATTAGCCTAATTACTTTATCTGCAGCTGACATAATTCCTAGTTAGTATATGCAGTTGTGTGAAATGCGTGTGTAATTTAGACCATGAGGATAACTGTGAGCACAAGTTACCTATCTGTCCAGGCTGACACCTGGGGCCCTTGCTCTCTTTGCATACCAAGTCTGTTAAAGTCGAGCCTGCTCTACGCTCCCAGCAAGTCTCATGCTGAATTTGATCTAAGCAGCCCAGGCCTTTGCCATGCTTTAACCTGTTTGGCAAAAGATCACACCACCTCAGCAAAGACCCTGCAAAGTAAATTCTGCACAACATTCACTCCCGATATTGTGGCAAGCTTGAAGGTGACCTTGCTTCCTTTTTCATTTACTCATTACAAACTTATTATACAAGTTATTGGTATGCAAGCACAGGCAACTGTCTCTATGCACTGAGGAATGGAAAGAGCTTCATAACATAACTCAAATAAAAATCTGCACTGTAAATAAATCTGCATTTGGCAAAGGAAAGATATACAGAACGACATGCCCAGTGTCCAATATGTATTATCTTGATGAACAAATAAGCAATTATCGAACACTTTTGAAAGCATTACAAATGCTACGAGCGACCCTACCTGACCAGCAAATTTGCTTTCAAGTAATGCAGACTACTAATCACGAATGGTGCCAATCTCTCTCTGGACCAAGGATCTCTGCAAGAAGCAGTCCTGTCATTTGGCGCATCGTACACTTTCTCTTTCCTCCAAGCTCTTTACTGAGCCAGTGACTCAGCATGATGTCAGAGGGCAAATGCTTTCCTGATGAGATTTGAAACTGAGGTCCCGACCTGCTGTGATAATTAAAGAACCTCTAGTGCTTTCTGTAAGTGCAGGTTTGTTTCATGGTTAAATTGCACTTCAGGCAATGACACAGTACTGGCTTAAATCTCCTCTCCGGCTCAAACAGGATAGAGTTTCCATCCCAGGCATAGTTCCAGTTGGATACAGCCACCTTTTCTTTCTGTACCACTGGGCCAAACAGCATCAACAAGCTCAGCCTTACACAATGCAGCATTTCCCCTCACAGGCAGCAGAATTTCAAGCCACCTGGCACCGATCCCATTTCACAGCTTGTATGTTAATTAATAAGACACTCTGACTCAGGCCAGACACTGAAGGGTTAGGGTTGGCACTGAGGTGATCCAAATCTGCATGGTCTGAGGGAAGGTCAAGCCAAGCTCTGAATTTCAGGTGACCAAGGAGAAGATCATTTTGTCTTCTTAAACAGACAGGAAATTGTGTTGTAACGCCTACATTAAACTAACTTGGAAGGCTGCAGAGACAAAGTAAATGCCAAAATAAGGTCAGATGATCAGCCCTAACTTCCCACCACCAGCTCCAAACTATTCTGGTAAGAAGGAAATGTAGGATTTAATCTCATGGTCATACATTGGGCTCCTACAGAGGCTCCCAGCAGTGTCACAAGCAGGGTGAGGGTCCAGAGAGCTATCGCACAGACTCACAGCGACATAACACAAGCGGGTATCTGTAGCAGGCTCTGCCATCCATGTCAGCCACCTGCTACAAGACGCCAGGATGTTTAGCTCCATCTTATTTGACACTACAGGGATGCTGGGACTCTGAATTTCTTTCTAGTCTCTAGCAATAAACACATTATAACAGCTTGAGACCACTCCTGCTCCAGTGCCACCAGCATATCTCTGTTTATCTTAATTCCTGCCCTTTCTCCATCTGGCATCCTCGCTCTCTTCCCTGCCGATCCTCTGCCATGACATACCTTTTCCTCAGTGTCCCTAGGATTTTGTACTTCTGTCCCTCTCCTGCCATCTCCCACATCTACGTGATTTCTTTTCTCAGCATTAAGATTTCCACTAAGCACACTAAATTCCTCCCAGACATTAGCATAGGAAGCATTTCAAAGCACAAGACAACACTTCCACTTCTACAAAGACATGTCCAGAGACTGCCCAGCACAATAAGCGCGGTGTCCCAGTATGAATAGCAGAGGACAATGCCATTGACATCCATGGACATGACGGACCCTAGAGATCCACTTATGGCAGAAAGCAGACTGACCTGTTCCTGAAGCTGGTGTCAAGGACCTCTTCCAGCAGACCTTACAGTAGCTTGCCTAGTACTGCAGATACGAAGGTAACAGCCTTTTCTGTTGAACTCGATGGCCAGTGCTGGGGTGCATAGGACAGGTACAGGCCCTTTCAGTTGCCTCAGTAATGAATAAAAACTACAAACAACCATCAGTCTCTGGCCACTCTTATTTCTAAAGGCAAATATCATTTCTTAGCAGTGTTTGTCAGCCAAAAGCTGTGAGCGTGGTCTCACCGCTCAGTTTTAACTGGCAAAACTGAAGTGGTAACCTGCTAAACAATTTGGTGCCAGACAAAATAAATCTAGGAAGTGTGTCCTTTCAATGTCTCCTTCCTTCTCCTTGTTGACTACTCTTACTATCCTGCCTCACGAAGCCCAGGCAAAAAGATGAATCACAAGGAGAAAACAGAAGAGAATACAGAATTACTCCGTTTGATCCTACTTTCCCCATGCCACAGAATTACTTCATTTGCCAGTAGCCTGGAGCGTGTTGGGCCAAAAATCTCCGAAGGAAAGTATCAGAGCAGTCTGCCATAGAAAACACACAGCTCGTATGTCAAAACTTCGCGGGGTGATGTGAGGCTTAAGGAGGAAGGAATAGTGCTGCTGCTTGCGTAAGAACCACACCAGATCACCTCATGTAAACAAAGCCAGCAAGGAGTTTCAAAGGCAAACATGCGCTTATTCACCTCATGCGGGATGCAGGTATTTTCCATCTGGTGGGAGAGAACTGAGCCCAAATGGTGCAGAATGTGCTCTAACTTTGAGATGCAGCATTTCTTTCATCTTGTCTCAAGTAACATTGCTTTCTGATTTATGTCCCATATATTAAATAATTTACAGCCAAGGGATCTGCTGGGCTGGCTGACACTCTCAGTTTTTGTGCCAGGCACATAGCATAGATTATTTGAATTTCTTTTCTTCTTTTTAGTATTCTGAAAAGAAAGGGTTTGGATCCAGTTAAAGAAGTTGTGCGGTTTCCTGCTTGTGCTTTCATTTGCTTGGGTTATTTGTTTTTTGTTTTTTCATGTAATTAGGGTAACACAGTTTATATTGCCTTTAATCACAGCATACGCACGCTGTAATTACTCTGTAAATACATGCATATGAGTTGTTTATATGTGTGGAGGTGGGAGAGCAAGAAAGTGGATATAATTATGCATATAGGGAAATGTAATGATTAATTATCTGGAGTACATAATCTTACCAAGAGGCTTGATAAAGTGCAAGTACAACTGTCTCTCCTGTGTGTTAATTACTTACAGAGAGCTTGATCCAGCTGTTTTTACTCATGCAAATTCCCATTCCTGTCTATCTGAAAGGGAGTCCATGGGCTGAAACCTGTGAGCGCTTTCCCTGAGCAAACAGCTCGCATCCATACATGTTCACCCAGAACACGTGAAGCTGTCTTTAGGTTGTGGGGCTCGACCTGCATTTAGAGCAGTTTAGCCCTTCAGCCTTGGGCCAGCAAGGATGAAATAAGGGGTGTCATCGTTGCAGATCTTCAGGTTCAGAGGAGGCAGAAGAGAGCTGTGCCTGGCTGAGAAGATCCGTATCCCGCTCTGCCTAACTCAGAACATCTGAACCAACGCAGCATTTATGAATGCTCTGTGTAATAACCACGCATGTGAAAGAAATCCTCTTTCCAATCCACTTGTGACAAAGGGGACAGAGCCAGATTTTCACATCCTCCATAAAAAGCATCAAGGCAGCTTTTCCAAAAGAGCCCCGCAGGCAGTGGGTTATGTGGAGGGAAAGTCTGCTTTTTCCTTACAGAGTTCAATGCATTAGCAAACAGTACCTTGCAAAAATTACAGCAGAACCTAAGTTTGGAAATTCTCAAGGAACTTTCCCCTGTGTTGATGAACCAGCTACCACTTGGCAGCAGCAGCATTTGGTCTCCTCTGCCTGGTGCCGAGGTGAGCAGAATGACTAAAGACAGTGTGCAAGTCCCTGCAGCAGGGAGCAGAGAAGGAGCAGAGAAAGAACTCCTAAACTCACTGAATATAAGGTTGTGCCATCCAGGCATGGTGCAGTGGTACCAGACTGACATATAAGATTTCTTACTACACATGCAAACTACTACAGAGCTTTTCTTTTTGATTAACTATTTTTAGTGCAAAAGCTTTTCTTTCTTAGTGTTGTGCAAAAAGGATTCTCTGAGTCCTCAAATAAGGCTCTCAGGAAGCAATACCTTTTTCTTTCTCATACTTGCTGTCACTAGAGGCCTCGTTTTGCTACCAGTTGTGGTGACAAGCAGAGCTGGCACGAGGATGCTTTAACATGAGCAGGGGAAGGAAGCCCCAGCTTAGTTCATCACTCATAGCTCCTGCTTCTGAAGACTTCGGGGTCAATAAGTGGTCATTCATGATGGTCTCTTTCCCCTCCCACTACAGAACTCCAAACCTCCTCTCCAGAGGTACTGGTCCCTACAAACCAGCCACACAGCGTTGTAAGCCTGACTTGTCCTCACACACACGCTTCCCCACACTTCTCTGTTCTTTCTTCCAGCGACTAAGCCTGTCTGTCATTTCTTGTATGAACAGACAACATGGGAAATTATGTTTAAAAAGTTCCTGTTGATTACTGCAAACCTAGATCTGTGGAGAGGCAAGGGTGAAGAACACAGCTTTTCCTAACACTCCACTCCTACATGCTCATCCTAACATTTCAAGAAAGTGAAAAGACCTGGGGGAAAAAAAATGTCATGGGACTTGTCTTGCAGAAAGTCGGATGTGAGCACACGTGCTGCACCAAGGACATGCTTCTGCATTGCTGCTGCACTGCAGCAGTCTGGTTCAGGAAACAGGATGCAGATATTCAGCTTTCTATAACCAATTCTTACTGGATACCAGTGTTTTGTATGAAGATGTCATTGTTTGCTTTGCCTGACTGAATGCAGCTCTCATTTTATAGGGAATTTTTTTCACTGGATTGCAATTATCCCATTTTTTTGTTTATAATACTCAATTTCTCACTTAAAACATTTCAGCCTGGCCAGCTCTTATAGCTCACATACCAGGACACAGTGCAATGCTTGTATGTTTAAAAAGAATCTTGGCATAAAACAGAGAGAGAAAATTTTCTTATTTTTATTACAAACCCGAGCATGAGTTAATTTCAGTCAAAACAGCTCACCAGACACCAACAGCTGCCAGAGAAGGTAATCTGAGAATGGTTTATAAAACAGCATCAGAGCTTTGGTTAAGTACAGCTGAAGCTACATTAATCCTTATAATTTCATTCAAATTCTGTATGAAGAAGAACACTTCAATGTCTCAGTCAAGCTGTACTGCAATATTGCCTTACCTTTTTATCATTTCTCTCTCTCGTAGCAGATAATAGGTGGGAAGTTATAGTCTAAGACTTCTGCAGTTCTGAGTTAGCTGTTCGTTACATTGAGGTTAATGTCTCTTTTTAAATGATTCTTCCTCCTTGACAATCTGTCCTATAAGTCAATGATATGAACATTGGAAAACATCAATAGCTATTAAATATTTGAAGGCGATGCTACTCTCCTTTCTTCACAGTGTTAGAGAAGTCATTTATCCTAATGCTGCTGGTGGCATTCAGAACAATCTCAATCAATAGGTGGAATCTAATTTCTCAGCCCTGGTATCTCCACGGCCAGATTGTCTCAGCTGCTGTGACACCCACCAAAACAGAGCGAGATCCAGTCCTCGGTCAGATGCTCCTTTGCTGAAATCAAGAAGGGCACAACTTCTCTGTGCTCCCACCTCCAAAAAAGAGCTCCAGGAACACATATATCTCTGAAAAACATGGCATTATTAATACCAGACTCACTGTAACTCACTGGAGTTTGTCTCAGCCTTGGCAACATTGAAAAACATTACCATAAGTTAGTGGTTTGAAGTGAAAGTTACTGTCACTGTTACCTCACTCGTGCTAAGTACATACATTGACACTTCAAGGAACTGGACCACAGTGACAACCATATGCAGTGTTCAGATACCTATGAAATGTACTATCTAAAAGACAGTGTGGCAACTAAATATAAACTAGATTTTGCTTTTCTATCAAAAAAACTAACTGCAGTTCTTCCATAATAGGTGGTAATTCATAGTATTTCTGCCATGATGTAAGTTACAGGACTCAAACATAGTACAATCACTCAGGCTTTTGGTGTGAAAGATAGCAGAACTACTTTAGGAACACTTGGAAAATGCAGATAACTTGTACAAACATGACAGGCTCTTTGAATGGAAATTTAGCAACTTTAGCTTCACCAAGCACTTCCTTCCACTCCCAGAAGAATACACTAGCTAAAGATACAGTGAGGGCCTATAGATGTTGTCACCAGACTTTCAAAGTTCCCCTTCCCTGATCAGGGGGCACAGGAAGCTCACAGTGTAAACAGGTACGAGATATGAAAATGTTTCAGGTTTTTTGCAACAGTGTGCAAAAGTGCATTGCACAAATCAAAGTATAAGCTTTAATTGTGTGAGCCCAAGTGAAAGCTTGTTTAATGAGCCCTAATTAGAGTTCAGGCTTCTTAAATAATAGGCAGGAACTTGTGTGATATTAATAACACACAGGTAAAAAACACAAAATCATTTTAGTTAAGTTGTCATTAAAGGAGGTACTTCATACCCTCAAGGGTGATGTTCAAGGTACAGTGTTCTTGGTTCCTTACAGCTGTTACACTAAGAATTAGCATCATTTTTTTAAAGAAACTTGGACTATTTAATGAATGCTGTACATCCATCTTATTAACAATAACTTAATACAGGGCATGATTCAATAAATGTCAAGGGCATTGATAATACTACAGAAATGTTGAGGAGCTCACAGTAGTCAGAGGCTCACCAGAGACCTCTTGCCTAGAGAGTCAAGCTGTGTATCTTTCTGGAGAAAATACAGAGGAGAGCTCTAACGTGGAAAACCATTAAGACTCTTCCTCCCATGGCTCCTTCAGTGGGCAAAACACCGATCAGTCCCATTTTTACAAAAACTGCTCAGTAGTGAGCAACTGTAGCATTTTGGGGAGCCACACCAATTTCTGGAGTAAACCCAGTCTTTCCACTGTTATACTGCCCAACTCTGTACACACCTACTTCTCTTACAGGTCACTGGTCCACATGCAGAGCTCAAAAGTAAAGTTTCCCACACCCATAAGGTGGCATTTTATTCATGATTATCCTGTTTTCCTATCAGCCAAAAGAAACGTTTGGAAAATTGACTGGGTTCATAGTGCTTTGTTGTCAAAACTACTCTACCTAAAGTCACCTTTCATTGTCCCAGTCTCCTAAACAGGAGTTGAAAGGAAACAAACATGCTACCCAGCTGGAAAAGCAGCATGCTACAGAAATCCTGCATCCACTTTCCTCTAGTTTACAGAAGGCAGAGGGCAACCGAGAACCACATCCAGCCTTACCACATCTCACAGTTCTGAGATTTTCTATAAAATGTTTGCATAAAATGCTCTTCCCCTACTGATTTCACTGGGGTTACACTGATATACACTAATCCACATCCTAGCCATGTGTTCAAAAGAGCAAAGTGCAACGGTTTTATGACACATTTTAATCTGCTGTATGGTTGTATTGTATTACTGAAATATGATAAATGTAAACCTTAACCTGGATAAAGCATAAACCATAACCAGAATTTACAATAGGGCAGAAGGTAAATATGTGTGGTGTTCCATTGCTGAGTCAAGGTAACTCAATTGAAATATATATGAAATTAAATTTCTGTCCCTAAAAGCAAGTTGTTTTAATTCAGAAGTGCAAGAAATCTACCAACACCCACTGCAGAATACTTCTGCTCACTCTTGCTTTTGAATAAATTAAAAGTAATAACGTATCGGATCAAAGAACAAATATTGTAGTAGAAAAACAGTGTCAAGGAAGGAGAAGCCCATAAAATAGAATTGATTAGAAGCACAGTTCCAAACCTTAAGCACTGCTTTACGGAGAATTTTTCCTGTTTGGGAAGGTGTGTGTACATTCACTAGTCACAGCTTATTTTGGATGCCTCACTGTCCTTCAAACTCTTTTCATTCAGCTTTAAAGCATCATTTGACTTTGGTGGGCTTTGAATCAGGCTTCACAAGCTGCAGGCACTGTAATTAAATGCCTTCTACTTTATAATTGGCATGGTTATTAGTGAATCAAATCAAGTCGTGTGCATGTCTGCAGTAAAAACGAGTCTGGAGCAGATCTTAGGCTACCTACCTAACTAAGGGTCCCTGAAGTGGAAAAATACCCTGGCTTTTTCTCTGAAAAAGATCACTATAGATATTCATGATGCTACACGTTTTAAGAATGGGAATGACTATGATAATGACGTAAGGACCAAGGCCATGATCTAATATTACTCTGTTATTATTCTATTACATGGGTATTGGCACCAGGACCCAGGAGGTTTATAAATGCTACTTAGTTATGAGAGGGTTTCACATTCAATTTTTTGTTTGGGTAAATGATTGCCCAGGGTGCAAGGATCAGATTCCTTGCAAATCCTTGCAAAGCAGATCCCTCGCACCCTGAACAGTCCGCTCGGAGCCGCTCTGCGTCGCCAGCCTGAGTTCTGGAAAGGGGAAATGATGCAGACTGGGGCAGTTGTTGGTGCTTTTAGCAAACGCTGTACTTCATCACTCGAAAGCAGACACTTTAGGACCAATCAAACACTGCAGCTATGGCCTATAGCTCTGTTTAAGGAGGTTCACCCTGGGCCTCTCTCACAGCTGATCCCATCTGCTTTAGAAGCATAAGTTGAAAGAGACACACTGCAGCATTTCATTTCTTGTGTTTGTTTCTACTCAGCTCTGCATCAAGCACTGTACGACAGGTATAGATACAGAGGAAGATGCCTAAATGAGTTTTTGAGCTGTTTACGACTGCTAGAAAAAATGTCAAAGCACCTACTACACGCTGCTGTTGAACATCCTATTGCAATTTGCTCAGATTTACCTTTGTTTGCTAGAAGATGTAAGTAACAAGTGTTAATGCACTCTGTGGAGTGATAGCCCCGTACGTCGTGCCCCACAGGTCCCCAGCAATGCAGTGTACAATACATGCTCGCGTAGAAACCTCTGGGAACAAAGTGAAAATACCAGGCAAGCAGTAGGAACATTCAAGGACGTAACACCAGATTCAGACGAACAGGCACAGATTATTTAATTTCAGTGACAGGCAACTGAGTCGGGAAACACAGGAGACATAACTGCAAAGTAAAGCAGCAGGGCAAGTGATCAGTGTCTGCCTTCTCCCAGCTGAGTCACCTGTCTCTGCACTAGGCTCTGTTTGTCATTTCCCTGCTGTTCTCCCAAATCTGTGGTTTGCTTCCCACATGGATGAGTGACCCAACTTCGGTGGGAGTGGAGGAGGTGCTGAGCCCAGTGTCTCCTCATCTCAGTAATTAGGAAACTCCTTTGGCCTGCAGGAGCAAAAAGTCTAGACCCCACATGCTGAGGAGGAGGATTTCCTCACATGGTGAAAAGAAGATATGGAAACATCATATGGAAACACATCGTATGGAAACACACCATGGACAGGAATCCAGCACCAACCTTTGAAGACGGAGTCTGTCTCCGAGGCTTATTCTCTACCTTAGAGGGAGGATATTTACTGGAAATTAGAGTGGCTCCAGGCTTGAGTGCAGCATCTTAAGAGCAACTGCCTACATTTAGAAAATATTTCATTATGTTTTAATGTCTCCCATTGTTTTATTTTCTTTGGCACAGCAGTTGCTGGCTAAGCAAAAAGATAGCTCTTTTTTTTTTAAGTGTGTGTTGGGGGAAGAGTCTCCAAAGCAACTTTCATGTGACAAAATGACTAGAACTGGCTGATGATCTTTGAATTCATGCCATTTCAATTAAAAAGGTTTTCAAAAAATGTGAGTTTTCACAGGAGCCTTGTTCATTGTAACCATGAGACAAAAAAAGAACAACCACCATGTTAATTAAATAGAAAAGATAGAAAGAGAGAAAGTAGAAGTTAGGACTTAACTAGCATAACAAAGATAATGGGGAAAAGAAACCCAAGAAATACAAGACAGGAGAAAAGTAGGTCTTGCCAAGGACAGGATGGATAATAACATTTTCTCCTCTGCTGAAAACATATTCTTGGCCATGGCATTCTTTCCTCTTTTTCAAAAGTAAAATGGAAAGGTGAACTTTTTATTCACTCATGGACTTCCAGGATTTTTGAGGTAAGACAAATTGGAGATTAGCTGCTGAGAGAGCTCTGTAAGGAGCCACAATTAAAAAAAAAAAAAAAAAAAAAAAAGCCTTTCCATGCAAAAGAAAGAGGTCTTACTGATCTTACATATCCTATGACTGTTGCTTGTCATCATGTACACTTCAGCAGCTCCCAGGCAGCTGGATTTCTTTTTCACAAAGCACTGCTGCCCCAGTTCCTGCAGGGGCTCCTACTTTTCTGGGCAGCAGGAAAGCCAAACAGTGTAGCAAATTGCTGCAAAATATCAGAGGAAGAAAAGTTTAGCAGTGAAGTCAACTGTTTATAGTCAAGCTAGTAAAGGAAAAAAGTTAGAACATCATCCCGATTTGTTTTTCCCCCCTTCCCATTAGAGACTGATTTTCCAGCAGAGCAGCATTCAGCGGCAAAATTAGCAACCACAAAGTTGCTTTTATTTTAGCTTTGACCAAGGACCCTGGCTGGTTAGCTATACACTATGTCAAGGTGTGTTAGAAGGGACTGTTTGCTTTGCCCCCCAAGCAGATAGGAAGAACAACTAACAATGCATCCAAAATATACCTCCAAATTCTTTGTATCATTAGAGCAGAGGAGAACCCCAAGCTGATACCTACATGGAAAGCTGTGCTGCACCCTTACTGTGATTATCATCGGTTTAACCAACAGCTTCTCTGGTCTAACAATGTGACTGAACAGGGACTGAGGGCCCATTCCTCACACCTGCTAATTTTTATGTGTCTTTAATATGCTCTTTCATGCCTATTCATAAAAGAGCTCATTTGCATGCCAGACAATCACTTACAAGTACACAAAGATTTTGATTTATTCTTCTAAGGTGGGGCACTTGCCAGGACAGAAAGCAATATTGCACATTATGTTGTGTTACTGATAAAACAAACACAGCACTTGAATTTAACAAAATAATATTAGCCAGGCTATCATTTTTCCTGCACCTGTTTCTTCAGCAGTTTGAGGAGCTAAAAGGAAAAGCAGGCTGTAGAGCTGATCCCTCTGCCCGAAGGCACAGAGCGCTTTGAATTGTTTTGACAATGGTTTGGTTCATTTTATTTCATCACAGCAGGGAACAAAGTCCTCTGCACCAGAGAAGACATAACAGGGAATCACAGCAAGGATTATAAGCATCAGTTTATGGAGGGGAAATGATTAGTTTGTCTCATTTCTGTTGAACCTTCTTTTTTCTGGGCCGTGGAAGAGGCTCCGAGTGGAAGCTGCATGGGGGATAGGCAGGGGCTGGAGCCATAGCCCCCAACACCTGCATTAATAACAGCACAACCCTTGATGAAAAAATTAAAGTCCTGAGCAGTGATTTCATAATATTTGAAGCCGACACTTCACAGGCCAGTGTTTCCTGTTGAAGAATTAGCTTGAGAGCTAGCTACATCCCACTGAGTTATGTTTTAATCACTAACACTGTAACTACAATAAAGGGGACACTTGCTGCCTTTAGCGTAGCACTTCCCTCCACTGTGCTTCATTCATTAGGACCAGCGTCTCCTGATTAGCTGCACGGGCACCCCTGGAGTCACATTAATCCTGTTAATTCAGCAGTCGCTGCAGCTCTGCAGGGTACAGCCACTGACTGCAGGATTACAGAGATGCTCTTCTGCTTGGCTTAAGCTTAGCATGGGTTCAGAGGCGAAAGAGGCAAACACCTCCTGGCTTGTGCTGTGCTCGGAGGGTCGCACAGAGAGGCAGCGGTGCCCTGACCCGCACGGGCAGCCCCTCGGCAGGCGGGCCGCAGGGCTGAGGGGTGTGCTCAGGGGCTGGGAACAGCCACCACAGCGCCCACGGGCTCAGCAGACTTCCAGCACTGAGATCGCTCCTCCAGCCAGTCACCTACAGTCCACCCATCTGGCCAGCAGGGTGGAGAGCAGGCAGCATGCGTGTGCTGAGGGTGACCACAGTTGTCGCTCCAGCAGCAGGGAGGTGGCAGAGGGGCAGACCCCGAGCAACAGCGTGCGTCAAAGCTAGAGCGAGCGACACGCTGAGCGTGCCCCGGGTAGGGGGGCCTGCACGTGCTCAGGAAGCCTGGGTGTTTCCAGGCTGTCCCGATGCACCTCTCCTGCAGACCAGCTAGGCACATGCGAGGGGGCCAGCGCTCCTGCGCTCAGCAACGCCCATCAGCTGGACAGTGTTTCCTCACCACGCTGCTATTGCCTGAGGTTTGGTAAAGACAGGAAGCGAAATCAAATGTGACTGGGCAGCACTCTCTTCAAAGACGCTTCCAAAGCAGAAAGCCAAGGGACACAAGCAAGCCTGCAGTTTTTCTAAGGAAGTTTCTGTCGGGCTTTAAAATACTTTGCTGTACGAAGTACTAGTTAGCATTTTGGATAACCCCAAACTGGCAGCAAGAAGGGCCAAGCTCTGCTTTCAAAATTAAAACCCAAGGCACCAAACAAGGACCTGAGCACGAGGGCAGTTAACGATTGCTGTTGCTTTTATTTTGCTTTTATCTGCACAGTATCGCGGCAGTGAGCCCAGCCCAGGGAGGCTGTGGGCTCTACTAGAAAGGTTTCCTAGCACAACCACGCTGATTTCAGATGGGTTTGTTCACACGGCTGCAAATCACTGAGGACGGTTCACTCAAGCATGCCTGAACCTTCCGCAGACAAGTGCAGGCATTGCGTTGCAATGCACCACATCTAAGAGTTCCAGACACCGACCAGAGCACATCAGCACCCACGGTGAGGCTGCCCTCATCCCAGGAAGGTGATGGTATGAAAAATGTAAAGGTGCAGCCACTAAGGAATGTTAAAGAGAGAGGAAAGAAAATGGGAAGGGAAATGGATGAGAAAAAGGCCAAGGAGAGGAAGGAGCAAATCCAAAGAAGGGCAACAAAGCTGGTGAAGGGTCTAGACCACAAGTCTTATGAGGAGCAGCTGAGGGATCTGGTGTTGTTTAGTCTGGAGAAAAGGAGGCTGAGGGGAGACCTTATCACTCTCTACAACTACCTGAAAGGAGGCTGTAGTGAGGTGGGGGTCGGTCTCTTCTCCCGAGTAACAAATGATAGGACAAGACAAAATGGACTCAAGTTGTGCCAGGGGAGGTTTAGATTAGCTATCAGGAAAAAATTCTCCACTGAAAGGGTTATTAAACATCGGAACAGGCTGCCCAGGGAAGTGGTGGAGTCACCATCCCTGGAGGTATTTAAAAGATGAGTAGATGTGCTGCTTAGGGACACAGTTTAGTGGTGGACTTGGCAGTGTTAGGTTAATGGTTGGACTCGATGATCTTAAAGGTCCTTTCCAACGAAAACGATTCTGTGATTCTACAATAAAGAAGATGAGCTGGGGTTTAAGGGAACCTGAGGGAAAAAAAGTCTGAAAGGGAACGGTGCAGAGGAGTGAGGAAAAAGTATGAACCCAAAGCCACAGGTGAAGACATCAGTCATTTTTAGGGGGTGAGTGTCCACAACGACCACCCCAATGGAGGTCCTGCCTCAGGAGCACTCCTGGGTGAGGGGCAGTCGTTTCTGCACCTCTTTGGGCACTCAAGGATGAGATCCTGACCAGACACCCTCTCTGCCTGTCCTGCCCTGGGAAGAGGCCATCTGGGGCTGCCTTGCAAGGCAGACTCACAAGGTGTCTAAGGATAAGCTCCTCTTTTCCTCTCCATAACACTTGGGAAGCACTCTAAGACCACTGTGATAAATAAATAGATGGCTAAATGCTGCTCTGTATTAACAAACTGTCTGGGTGGGAAAGTTTTCCTTGGCAGTTTGCTTTCTTTACTGCTGTTCAGCTGTGGGCAGCATGAGCTGGGACTTGTATTGATTGTTCTACTTATAATTTAGCTTAAATGCAAATGCAGGTTGAGACCCAGCATGTTCTGTTTAGTAGAAACCATGAAAAGAAAAGGAAATTGCTATAAATTAAATGTTCCTGCCTCTTCAGGCATTGAGATGGGTATTCTGATTTATTTTAGCCGTGGCAGAGAGATGCAGTAACAACAAAACACAACATTTATTTGAGGGGGATTCACTAGAAGCCTGCATCAGTATAAAAAGCTTTTTAACTCAGTAAGTATAATAAGAGACTTTAAAATATTGTCCATAGATGACAGCATGGAAAAACTTTGCAAATAAATAACATGAGAGCAGCCATACATTTCAGATCAAAGGTTCATCTAGTTCAGGATCCTACCTCCAGCATGGCTGCAAGCTGACTCCCAGAGAAGAGTGAGGACAAGGCAAGTACACCTAGCAGTCCCCTCAAAAACTCGACCACACCTCTATTTGCAGCACTGGAATCTTCCTGAGCCTGATGCAGCTACATCTTTGGAGACATATTTGTGTGCCTGATGGTTTCCACACATCTGAAGCCAAACAGCACACCTGGCTTCAACCTCCTGCCAGCCCAGCACTTCTGATGCAAACAGCTCTTTCAATGCAAGCTCAGATTTATTTAAGGTAGAAGAGTTGTCTCCTCTCCACAAATGACTTAGATCAGTGATCTCAGCTCTCCCCGTGTTTGATAGATTAGTGCTTAAACAAACCCTACAGACTGCAAAATGCCATTGAGTAAAGCAGTGTTCAGAGAGGAACAGAAAGCATTATTTTTTTTACTGAGATGCCTGACTTTAAAATCCATTTCTACCCTTGAAAAGGTATTATGTGAATGTGAAATCCTTTACCTTTAGTTGGAATTTTATTACAGAACTTTCTTAGCAGCAAAAAGAAGTTTGATTTCTTTGGTTTATCATGGTTTAGTTTTTTCAGTACTGCAGAGCCATCATGAATATGGAAAGAGGATCAGACTTTGTTTTGGTTTGTGCATTAACAATTGAATTATAAAACAAAAGGAGAAATTCAGACTCAGCAGAGTTTCACATATGAAACAGTAAAATTAGAACTAAGTAAAATGGGTCAAAAGACATTAATACATCCAAGGTTTTTGTGGCCTTCCACTTTATTACAGTGTGAAAATGTACTGGACGCAATGAAATGAAGGAAAAATACTTCTTTGCCTGTGCAATGCTTGCCTGGTTTTAGTGGTCTCATATCAAAATCAGCAGATCAGTCTGATCCTTTGTGTTCTGTCACAAAACCAAGTGATCTCTAAATTAAATCACACAGGGCAAACCAAAGCAAAATTCACAGAGCCAAACTCCACAGCAAGAGTAAAAAGAAAAAAATCTCCCCACAACTCTCTACACCACCACAGTGGCATTTCTCAGTAGCAGCAGAGAAGTGAGGCTCAGGGTAAAATTAACCTCACTGTCCATACACCGATAAGCCTGCCAAGCTGGCACAGTACTGCTCCAGTGCGAACAGCCTGGGTAGGGCACCCAGCTCCCGTGTCCCTCAGAGGACACGTTGCCTTAGGAGGCACCAAGCAGTCCCTGCCTCTGCCTGGCGTCACCGACAGCAGCTGCTGTCACTTTGGTAGTATGTTTTCAAAAGCTCCCTTAATTTAGAAGACTATGTGGATAGTAATATGAACCGCAGCAAAGCAAGGTGAGAGGTGATGACCATGAGCCAGCAGTGTGCCCTTGTGGCCAAGAAGGCCAATGGCATCCTGGGGTGGATTAGAAGGGGTGTGGTTAGCAGGTCAAGAGAGGTTCTCCTCCCCCTCTACTCTGCCCTGGTGAGGCCGCATCTGGAATATTGTGTCCAGTTCTGGGCCTCTCAGTTCAAGAAGGGCAGGGAACTGCTAGAGAGAGTCCAGCGCAGAGCCACGAAGATGATTAAGGGAGTGGAACATCTCCCTTCTGAGGAGAGGCTGAGGGAGCTGGGTCTCTTTAGCTTGGAGAAGAGGAGACTGAGGGGTGACCTCATTAATGTTTATAAATATGGAAAGGGCAAGTGTCATGAGGATGGAGCCAGGCTCTTCTCAGTGACATCCCTTGACAGGACAAGGGGCAATGGGTGCAAGCTGGAACACAGGAGGTTCCACATAAATATGAGGAAAAACTTCTTTACGGTGAGGGTGACCGAACACTGGAACAGGCTGCCCAGAGAGGTTGTGGAGTCTCCTTCTCTGGAGACATTCAAAACCCGCCTGGATGCGTTCCTGTGTGATATGGTCTAGGCAATCCTGCTCCGGTAGGGGGATAGGACTAGATGATCTTTCGAGGTCCCTTCCAATCCCTAACATTCTGTGATTCTGTAATTCTGTGTAGGGAAAGACGGTCAAAGATAAGAAAAAAGTTTCTACAAATACATCAACAGCAAAAGGAGGGTCAAGGAGAGCCTTCACCACTTGCTGAATGAGGAGGGTACTGTAGTGTCAGGGGATGAGAAAAAGGCAGAGGTGCTCAATGCCTTCTTTGCCTCAGTCTTTAATGTCAAGACCGGTTGTCCTCAGGAGACTCAGCCCCCAGAGCCTGAAGTTAGGGACGGGGGGCTGTGTGAACCCCCCGTAATCCAGGAGGAGATGGTTAGTGACCTGCTGTGCCAACTGGAAACTCACAAGTCTATGGGCCCGGATGGGATTCACCCCAGAGCAATGAAGGAACTGGCAAATGAACTTGCCAAACCACTCTCGATTACCTACCGGCAGTCCTGGTTAACTGGAGAAGTTCCAGCTGACTGGAAGTTAGCAAATGTAACGCCCATCTACGAGAAGGGTCGGAAGGATGATCCAGGGTACTATAGGCCTGTCAGCCTGACTTTGGTGCCAGGCAAGGTGATGGAGCAGATCACCCTGAGTGTCATTACACGGCACATGCAGGACAATCGGGGCATCAAGGCCAGCCAACATGGATTCATGAAAGGCAGGTCCTGCTTGACCAACCTGATCTCCTTCTATGACAAAGTGACCAGCTTAGTAGATGAGGGCAGGGCTATGGATGTAGTCTATCTAGACTTCAGTAAGGCATTTGACACTGTCTCCCACAGCATCCTCCTAGACAAACTGGCTGCCCGGGGCTTGGATGGGTGGACTCTTCGATGGGTTAAAAACTGGCTGGACAGCCGAGCCCAGAGAGTTGTGGTGAATGGGGCAAAGACCAACTGGCGGCTGGTCACTAGTGGTGTTCCCCAGGGCTCAGTTCCCCAGGGGCCAGTGCTGTTCAACATCTTTATAGATGATCTAGACATAGGGATTGAGTGCACCCTCAGCAAATTTGCAGATGACACCAAGCTGGGTGGGCGTGTCGATCTGCTGGAGGGTAGGAAGGCCCTACAGAGAGATCTGGACAGGTTAGATAGATGGGCCGAGACCAACGGCATGAGGTTCAACAAGAACAAGTGCCGGGTCTTACACTTCGGCCACAACAACCCCATGCAGCTCTACAGGCTGGGGGAAGAGTGGGTAGAAAGCGGCCCAGCTGAAAGAGACCTGAGGGTGCTGATCGACAGCTGGCTAAACATGAGCCAGCAGTGTGCCCAGGTGGCCAAGAAGGCCAATGGCATCCTGGCCTCTATTAGGAATAGTGTAGCCAGCCGGTCTAGGGAAGTGATGGTCCCTCTGTACTCTGCACTGGTGAGGCCGCATCTTGAGTACTGTGTTCAGTTCTGGGCCCCACACTTCAAGAAAGATGTTGAGGTGTTGGAGCGAGTCCAGAGGAGGGCAACCAAGCTGGTGAAGGGTCTGGAGGGTCTGACCTATGAGGAACAGCTGAGGGAGCTGGGGTTGTTTAGCCTGGAGAAGAGGAGGCTCAGAGGTGACCTTATTGCAGTCTACAACTACCTGAAGGGAGGTTGTAGTGAAGTGGGAGTTGGCCTTTTCTCCCAGGCAACTAGTGATAGGACAAGAGGACATAGCCTCAAGCTTCACCAAGGGAGATTCATGTTGGACATTAGGAAGCATTTCTTCTCAGAAAGGGTCGTTAGACATTGGAATGGGCTGCCCAGGGAGGTGGTGGAGTCACCATCTCTGGATGTGTTTAAGAAAAGACTGGACATGGCACTTAGTGCCATGGTCTATTTGACGTGGTGGTGTCAGGGCAATGGTTGGACTCGATGATCCCTGAGGTCTCTTCCAACCTGATTGTTTCTGTGATTCTGTGATTCTGTGAGATGAGTCATGCTGTGGCTTTGGAGCGATATTGCATATTTCCAGAGAGAAGAAGAGTGTGAGACAGGGATGCTGGAATCACCCAGGGTGCTCACCACTTCTCCAGGCACACCTGTAGCTCTGCCAAAGACACTGCAGGATTTTGCAATGCTTTATCCAAAAGGGAAAAAAAAAAAAGCCAAACACATAAATAAACTCCAAGCACAGTACGAAACTCCAAAGCCCATTATCGTCTCCCTGAGAGAAATGAAGCACGAGGTAAGTCCTCAAGGCACGACCACAGAGGCAGATACCCACAGCCTGCCACCTGTGTTACTTAGCTGCTCCACTTCACTGCAGTCTGCACTGCTGCAGCTCTTCAAACTTCATAGTGTTATCACTCCTGAGCCTCTTGTAAAGCCTCAGTTCTGGGAGTCATGTGATAACTGTAGAATGAGTTCCCGTTTCTGGAAAAACAAAGGTTTCCAACCTCCCTTGATGCTGAGAAAAAACTAAAAACATGAACCAGGAAAGGCAAAAACAGCTAAAATGTATGTATTCATTTTTCAGTCTCAGAACCGGAACTCACAAGTTTTGACTGCTTACAGTCTGCCATATAATTGTGTTTGTTGGACAGATTTCCCTCAGGCTCAACTGGCATAATTTTATAAATATCTATGGCATTGATTTAGTTTTTAGAAGTTTATTCTTTAGAAAGACCTAAGAAACAGGAGTAAAGAGACAGGCAAAACTATTTTCAAACTTGTAAAGGTGTTTGTAATGGAAGAATAACAGTTTGAAGAAACAGCCTACAGAAAAAAATGGGAACAGTTTTCCTCCAGTCATTAGGTCAGCAAGTGAGATGATGTAGGTTTGATTTCCCCCCTACCCTTTGCAATGTTACGTGGTGTTAGTCAATCATTTCTCTCCTCCTCCTGAACAACTGGGTACCACTTTTCTGCTTTGCAGGGATGGGCATAGCAACCCCCAAGGCTGCCAAGGCTCCCACCATGCAACTCGCCTGGAGCCCAGTTAGCAAGTGGGGATGGACCCATCATGTCAGGAGGGAAATGCTAAGAAAAAAATGCAAAAAAAAAGAGAAGTGAAGGAACTGGCAGCTGGGCGTTTACATGCAGGGCTTTCTAACCCTATGGCTGCAAACTTCCCACAGCACTTCTCTCCTGTTGCTGGAGACAGTGCAGATATCTCCATATGCCCAATGACAGATCTCTGAGCTTGGACTTGGGAGACTTGTTCCTCGCACATCATTGGAACACTCCATGGCCAAATTTCCTCTGCCAAGCCAAGCCACCTTCTGGTGCCACAACTGCTTCCCCTGTGAAGCTGGGACAGCCAGTCTGTAAAATTAAATGTGAGTGAAAACGAGCACCTTTAACTTTAACGCAGCAGTTAAAAGTCAGCTTTGTTAGGACGAGCAGACTTTGACTCAGCTCCCAGGATGTCTGAAACCCTCTAGACTGCCCTGGACTGAAGAGATAATGTAGCTTGGAGAGAGCAAGCGCAGTTCTCCTCTGCTCTGTGCATCGTCCAGGCATTGCTGGCAGGTTGTGATGACAGAAACACACAGCAGAGCAGCCCATTCCTGACAGTCAAAGGCAGGGATTAGTGTGGGGTTTGGATAACCAGAACTCTGGGTCTGTTATGCAGCACTGACAGCTTAGAAACACCTTCTCATATTTGGCTGGAACCACCATACTTACTTTTTTGTTTAGGAACACCGAATCTGCCTTTGTTCGGTGAGATTTGGGGATGGATTGTATATTCTAACCCTTTTTTTAGTTCCCTTTGTGACACCTGTCAGTTACTCAGCAGCTGACAGCGAATGTTGTTTGATTCTTTTATTTTTCTAAACACTACAAATCATGCCAGAAGATGGATGTGAGCCTGTTATAGTAAAAACGTTTCTTTAAAACAGAAAGAAAGAAAAAAAAACCAACAAAATCAACGAACAAATCTCGCTTCCCCCTCTCCCCTAAGGTAAATGGATAGTTGCAAAAACTTGTGGGTTTGGGTTTTTTTTTTCCCTTGGTTAAATCTTGCCACCTGGTGGAGTGAGACCAGATCAGCTGCTTTGCTCTGAGAAGAAAACAGGGGGAAACACCCTCTTTCTTACAGAAACAACAGTCTGGTCTTCCTACAAGAAAGAAGGTGGATCAATCAGACACGGCTGACCTTGTCTGCCTGAAAAGCTAAACACAGAGCTGAAGAATGAATGTTGGCACATCAGTGGATTTTGAACCTTGACAGCACAGAAGCTTTATTTAATTTGATCAGCTCACACAAGAGGTTTTAAATTGCCCTCAGCAAAGACACTCTGCCATTCTCTCATAGGTTTTTGAAAGCTAACATTATTTATGGTGTATAAGCTAAATGTGTTTTGTGATTTCAAATGAAATGAAAGAGAATCTCTGGTGACCAAACACTGGATAAATATAAACACTGTTGCTTTATCCTTGAATTAGCCCTTCGTGAGGCTTCTGACCAGCCAACCGGATTATTCATTTAAGAGGAAAGGGAAAAGAAAAGACAAAGAGCAAGGGAAGGTGAGGGGGGAGATAAAGGTAAAAAGAGAAGGAAAGGGAGGGAGGGTGGAAGGGAGGAAAGGAGAGGGGAAGGAAGGGAGAAAGGGGAAGGAGAAGTAGACACAGGGAAAAAAGAGGGGCAGAGGCCAGGTCCGTCATATGGATTTTAGTTTGACTGCACCAGTGATAGTCCTAGTCCCTTGAAGCACCTACTTCAAAAAGTAGGTTATGGAGCTGCCAAGGAAATATGATCATCTTTTCATTGCTGTTCTGCATCCTGTAAAAAGAGCAGATAATATATACTTATCCAGGGATATTCTACAGCTATCTTTCCCTCAGTTTCCCTCAAACTAGGTACCATTTATAATTAAACTGAGGTTAATATGCCAAGATCTATTTTTAAAGCAAGCAGAAAAGCACTTTTGAATCCATGAGGTTTTTTTCCTTCTCCTTTGTTAGACAAAAGCAATGATGACAAGTTTAATTACCCTTTTTTCCTTCTCATACTACTGGGAAGAGATTGGAACAGCAGGTGAACGGGCTTCTACCAAGTGCTGGAGCTTGAAACCTTATTCTACTCGAAGGAAGACATTTCTGCTTTTAAAGTGAGATCCTGTTTCGGCTGAAGCCAAAGCCAGAAATTTCTAGCCAGGGTCATGAGCAAGCATAAGTGTTTTGTTGCATGGCACTTCAAGACACCAAACACCCTCCTTCCTGCCCTGTTCCTCACCCTAATCATACTTCAGGGTTGTCGTCTGAAGCTATACATATTAATCAGTGTATTATTTATGGGAGCAAGAGCTGACTGTCTGCTCAGTTCATCTCCTAAATCATATAGCCATCCACTCCTTATGAAGAACAGAAAGAGATGAGGGAGGGAAGAGAAGAGGCCGTGGGAGACCCCATCATTCCTCCCTCCCTCCTTTGGTACAACAGCCAGAAACATCTCTAAACCCATCCAGTTAACACAGCTGTGGAAATGCAGGACAGTTTGCACTCTGCACCACCACCACTGGCTCAGAGAGCAGTTATGATCATGGCTGCTACTCATTCACACTGCAGTCAGAGACAGAGGGTGAATTACAGTGTGATACAAAGGTGGCCCTCCATAAAAAAAAGGGTCTCCAGACCCCCTCCTCAGTCTGTGTGTGTGTGTGTGCTTGCTTAAATCACTTAATTCCCTGACAAGCATCTGTGCTAAAGAACTGTTTTCCTTCCCCTTTTTAAATTGCTGCCAATGCAACCCATGCACTGCAGTCCAGAACCCATGCCTCCCATACCTCCTTTCAGACAGTGCAGCTCTCTTCCTGATAAGGCCATTTAACCCAAAATATACCAGAAAAATCTCTTAACTCAAGGTCGCTGAGGGGTACTTGCCCTCAGGGTTTCAGAATGCAGAAATACTACTGCCTGAAGGCAGTGGGTGAGAAATATGTCATATGAGTTGTTCCTCTCGTTATGCTCTGTGTGACTTCAGACATTTCCCTTTGGAGCAGGTAGGACTGATGGTAGTCGAGGTAGAGCATTAGGAACTCTGTAGCATGGTAATTCCACGGAATTGCAAGGAACAAACAGAGATGTTGTGCTGTTGCGTGGAGTTAAAGCACCAAATATAGTCCTTTGTGTCTAAAAGCATCATGTGAAATCACTGCATGCAGTAACGAACAGCACAAAGCACCATTTCTTTTCTGACTTGCTGTCTACATGGACAAACTATGCCTAGTGGTCAGAGAATTTTTTAATCATCTGTTGTATTTTTGGTTCTGCTGGTCTACTCCATTTTTGACTTTCCCCAGGATAGGTTGGTGGTGAGTTTTGGTCCATGAGCAACTTGCCTTGCTGAGCCCCTTGCCATCCTCAGTGTTCACGTTCCAGCTGTGAACCCACCTGTGGGTTGGAACTAGATGATCTATAAGGTCCCTTCCAACCCAAACCATTCTATTGTTCTAGGATTCTATGATTAGCTTAATGTGGCAAAAGACATAGTACCCTGGAATTGGGAATGTCTTCACTGAAGTCTTCCTGCTGACCCATTGCCCCCAAAAATGTAATATCTAAGAAAAGGAAAGGCCAAATTATATTTACTAATATAACACCCTAGAATTTATATGGCAAAATAAAACAACTTACCTGACAGAAGGTACCTAACAAGGATGACAGAAAGGAGATTTACTCTTACAACTGCAAGCTAAATTTGTCCCTCATCTGTGAAAAAGATGAGAGGTTTTAAGGTTTTACAAACTACACCTGTTGGGGACAATGTGAATGCTATCGAGATTTAGTTTTCTATTGCATTGTTGCAGAAACTGGGTTGTTTTTTCAGGCTACATGGAGGATCAGGAATTACTAGAGAGAGGAATTACTAGAGACAAGGTGCTAAAATTCTTTTAAATTAGTGGAAAACCACTGAAGTATAAATGGTTTCATACTGAAACAGATAATAGAATTAGATACAGATTTGTGAATAACTGGTAAAAAGCAGTATTGTAGCTCTCCAGAACAACTAGCTGAATAACGATGCTAATAAAGTTCCCATGTAAGTGACATGTAAGTGTGATAACAGCATCACAGAATCACACAATGACAGAATGGCTGAGGTTGGAAGGGACCTCTGGAGGTCATCTGTTCCAACCCCCTGCCAAAGCAGGACCACCTATAGCATGTTGCCCAGTACCATGTCCAGACATCTTCATAAGCTGGATATTCAAAATATCTCCAATGATGGAGACTCCACAATGTCTCTGGACAACCTGTGCTAAGGCTCAGTTACCCTCACAGTAAAAAAGTATTTCCTGATATTCAGAGGGAACCTCCTGTGTTTCAGTTTGTGCCCAGTGCCTCTGGTTCTGTCACTGGGCACCACTGGAAAGAGCCTGGGTCCTCTTTGTGCCCTCCCTTCAAGTATTTACATACATTAATAAGATTCCCCCTGAGACCTCTCTTCTTTAGATTAAACAGACCCAGCTCTCTCCTTGTCCCAAATCATTGAAAATTATTGTCCCCAAATTGAAAATTCCAAATAAACTTTTCAAGGACACCTCACTTTTGCCCTTGAAGGTTAGCTCTCACAAAGCCTCAGAGTCTTGAAGTCAATGAGACACTTAGGCTAACTCACAGTAGGGCCCAGGCACATGACTTGCCTCGAAACGTAGAAGTTTCACAGTCTGTCCGCATCTTAGCCACCTGACTCCTTTTCAAACTGTGTACCTGGAACACTAAAAATTTTATAATAGAAAATTAAGCAAACAAATGTTGCCAAGTGAATGTTAAAAAGGAGACCCCCAAAATCAGTGCTTGAATTAAGGTAAACAAAAAAACAATAATAATGAAAGGAAAACTCTTATAGTCTTCAGTGTGAATGATTTTACTATAATTACTTCTGTGACAGCTCTGGGAACATTTCACAGGACTCCTGAGCAACCCGTGGGGCAGTCACTGTTCTCAGAGGCCCAGCCAAATCTGTGTGGTTCTTATCCTTGTGTTGTCAGCAGTTTCAACAGCCTGGCCTTGGTGGCAGTATCAGGACACCAGGAGCACAAAAATGGGCAGAACTCCATTGTTCTTAAGCCTTCTGCTTTTCCAAAGCTGTTTTCACCTGCACATCCTTTCAAAAGTAAGGCTCTCCTTACTTTTGAGATTCGGAGGTTCTACTCCCTCCTTGGAATCAAGAAGAGGAATTACAACGACTGGTAACATGATCTGACTTTGACATGCACAGAGAGGAAGCACAGACATGGACCTCCATGCCCTCTTTGTAGCTGAGAAAGTGCTCAAAGGGCATCACGATAATGCTCTTTGACCTGTGCTTAACTCCTTTCCCATTGCTCTTACTGATCACATGGCAGATGTTGTCAACTAAAGGCTACCTTGGTTTACACCCGCTACAGGTTTGCATGAACCTTTGAACAAAATATCAGCTGAACCCAGCAGCTCTTTCAAATCAGGCAGCTGACAATCATAGAATCATAGAATCATAGAATCATAGAATCATAGAATGGTTTTGGTTGGAAGGGACCTTAAAGATCATCTAGTTCCAACCCCCCTGCCACAGGCAGGGACACCTTTCCACCAGACCACATTGCTCAAAGCCCCATCCAACCTGGCCTTGAACACTGCCAGGGAGGGGGCATCCACAACTTCTCTGGGCAACCTGTTCCAGTGTCTCACCACCCTCACAGCAGAGAATTTCTTCCTAATATGTAATCTAAATTTACCCTCTTTCAGTTTAAAACCGTTACCCCTCGTCCTGTCACTACATGCCCTTGTAAAAAGCCCCTCTCCCGCTTTTCTGTAGGCCCCCTTTAGGTATTGGAAGGCTGCTATGAGGTCTCCCTGGAGCCTTCTCTTCTCCAGGCTGAACAGCCCCAACTCTCTCAGCCTGTCGTCATAGGAGAGGTGCTCGAGCCCTCTGATCATCTTCATGGCCCTCCTCTGGACTCGCTTCAACAGCTCCAAGTCCTTCTTATGTTGGGGGCCTCAGAGCTGAATGCAGTACTCCAGGTCTGGTCTCATGAGAGCGGAATAAAGGGGCAGAATCACCTCCCTCGACCTGCTGGCCACACTTCTTTTGATAGGAGGTGGAAGCACCATCACCCCTCTCATCTGAGTTTGTAGCCCTGGTGTCAGCTCTAGATCTGGCTTGTAGATCTGCAGACTCCAGAACAAAACTGCTGTGACACCAAGTGTAATCCAGCTTCCACCTACGCCTCTGCTTCCAAGGCCAGAACAGCAAATGCAAAGCTAATGCATTAAAATGTTGAGCACCAGGTCTCCAAATGTGCTTTAAAAATAAAAATTACATTAGCATGACAGTTCAAAGAGCTTTCTCCCTACAGTTTCACGTCTTAATTTTCACATATATATATATATGTGATATTCTGCTACAAGTTCAGGCTCTCTGAAATCACAGAGGCAAAAGAAACCCTTCATGGAGTCAAACACGGTTTGAATACATTGAAGAACTGTTCTAAGTAGAAATAGCAAGTATGTCCTTAAAATTATGCAAAAGCAAGCAGGAAGGAAAGAAGACTGGGGAGAGCGAAGGCAGTTCTCTGCAATGATATGATAAGAAAGCACATCAGAAGAAGAAAATTGTGTCAAGTCATACAAATAAATGAAATATTTAAAATGAAGTAAAATACTTAGGTCTAGAAGGCCAGCACAGGCAAGTAAAATAGACATAATGATTACTAATTAATTGTGTCACATGTGTTTACTGAGGGATCACTTTTATTGTTATGGATTTCTAAAGACTTCTCATCGCTACTGCATTTAGCCTACACTGTCATTTGTAATCATTTCTTGTTCCCATCTGATTGCCTCTCGTCAGAACTCTTGCTGGGCATGGCTCGATAATTACCCGCTGCAGAGCGCAGAGGGGTTCCCCGTCCCAGGCACACATGAAAGGTGAGGAGGTAAATCTTTATGGGAAAGAAGGGGTTTAATTATTTAAAACAGCAAGAGATTTCTCAAGTGAGAACTCTTCTCTTGTTCCTCCCAAAATCACTGACAGGGGAAAAAGATAATTTTTTCTCTCCTTCCCCACCTGACACACAGTGTTTCTGTATACGAGACAAATTACTTAGATGCAGCTGTGGTTGCTGAATTTGGTTGGTTTAGCTGTTGGGTGAAAACTTGAGCACAGCCTAGCAGCTGGGCATTCGCCAGCAAGCGATGTGTTGATAGATTAGTTATCCTCAGAGTCCTCCTCTTCCCTTTCATTAGTAAGGTCTAACTGATGATTATTTTCAAAGGTTGTTTACCATGGAGGAGGCACATCTTGATCAACAGAATGGAGCCAGCATGAGGGGACTGAAGGAGTTCAGAGAAGGGCAGCATCTGCAGCCGGAAGAAGATCTCTGTTTGGTCAGAGATTTCGAAGACAGGTTCAAACAGGGAGAGAAGGGAGGTCAGTCCATCAGCTGACAGAGAGGCAGGCATGTGTCTCCACTCACAATTGTCTATACAGGCACGTTAGCCAGCAGCTACAAGAATTATTCTGTATGCCACGTACCTCTACCCTATAGTCACCTGGCACCGTCACCCTTTCCCCATCTGTCTTTCAACCCACACAGTGCCACCATGTTGTGGACGTCAATGTGATGTCCAGGTTGAAAGGCCATAGAGCGGAGGCTTCGCCTCTGAACTGAAAAGCAACCCAGCAAAGTAGTGGGAGAGAGCAAGAGCTGGCTTGGGTATTCTCAAAAAGGATTTTGCCTCTCCCAGGTGAGCATGCTGCAGTGAATACCTCCCATGTCTGCAGAAACTAATTTCTAAGGCTTTAATCATAAAATTGGTTGGAAAAAATACTGTTACACAGACATCCCTGTGAACCTAAGGAGCTGGAGAAACACAAGGGACAGGAGTAGAAAGTGATTCATGTCCTTACCTCTTCCTCTTAAAGGAAGGACCCCATTTTAGCAGCACCAAAACCTTAAAGATGCCTTGTGCAGTTTACCACATGGTTCCAAAATTATGGCCTATCGCTTATAGCAATGGTTTCAGACAAGGTGGTATAACCACGCTCTTAGCATCTTCTCTCACTGATGTCAATAGTAACTTCTCTGTTCCCTTAGTCATTGTAAAAGGAGACCCATGATTTTTTGTTAGCACATCTACCTCACCCACTCATATGTTAAGAGTCCTGTACTGGGTAAAGCATTTTGGTAATACCAACAGATTACTATTGATCCAGATCTCCTGGAAATTAGGAGTGTTTGTTAGAAAACGTAGTAGAGCAGCAAGGTTCTTTAGCAACTGAATGGATAAAAATATCAAGAGAGGATAGTATAGCTGTGATATGAAAAGTAGCACTTTACTACCATAATCTTATAGGATTACTATTCCTAGAGGGCTTTCCTATTTGGCTGTGAAGATAACAGAATTAAACGGGGGGTAAGAGGGGTGTCATAGCCTTGCAGCTGTATAGATATAAAAATATGAAGTTTCTCCCTGCTGTGGGTGGTTATTAAATTCTACTTCCTTATATCCAAGCACCAGCAAACCCAATGATTTAAGAATGAAAATGCTATGTGAAGTCATGGCTGAATTATTTTAGACATCCTAACCTTATTGACTGAGCTGTCAGAAATGTAAACACATTCATTAATGGTGGAGGTAGTTGGACCAATCCTCAAAATGCAGATTATCAAGATAAAATCAGTCCAGTTCAGTGAAATGCATGGATTTATACCAGGTTAAGGAAGAGAGAAACATTTCTCTATCTAATGTTACACTCTGGATAACACTACTTCATGCACTGATCCCTGCCACAAGTCCAGAGCTTGCAGCATTCACTGCAGCACACTTTGCCGACAGGTCTGAGATTAACCCCTTCAAGCAATGTCGAAATGGAGAATCCATCATGACCCTAGATATTTTGTCTGAAGCTTAATTAAATTTTAAGAACGGCGTGAATCATTTTACTGTAAATTGGCTGTTCTTCTCCTTGCCAGATTTTTTTTTATATGGTGCGTTTGATTTCATTAATAGATTCAGAAGAATATGCTATGCCTCCAGCAATGGCTCCAAGCAGTTTTATGAGGAGATGGTTTCCTAGTTTTCATAATCACCCTCAAGACATTTCACTGCAATCTAATAAGCATGAATGGTAATCTGCCATTCAGCACCAAAGGTGTTCCTAGTCTGATCACAGGGACCAGTGTTTGGAAACAGATGATGTTTGTATTTTCAGGATCCACTCCATGAAGAGGAGGCTGTGGAGGAGAGGATCAGTTATCAGACATCTAGAGATAAATAGACTGAAAAGAATCAGCCATACTTGCAGAAGTAAAATTAGGATTTGGGGATCATTTCTTAAGTGGGTAAGAAAAGTATGTGAGGTGAAATAATTTATACACCTAAATTAACCATCTTTCCATGAATAGAGTATGATTGCGGGATGTCCCCCCTCAGGACTTTAGCCTTGGCTAGTTTTATTCCTACAGGGAACACTACTGCCTCTGGGCACTTGCCCAGTGCTACTGGTGAGCTAGTCCCAGACTCCAGACCCTATGTCTGCTAAGAGAGTAAACTTAGACTGTACCTACACAGACAGCAACACCTACTCTCAGACATCCCTGACGTGCCTTGGAGTCACATTGTAAAGCCCCTAGTTGGCCTAAAATGTGACCTCAGTGTGAGCTACAAATTTTGGCAGACATGATTTAATAGTTGTTAAGAGAAGCCAGACCCAGTGGGCCGCAGGATCCGGGGAACATATCCATCCCAGGCCAGTAGAGCTGAAACAGGTCAGCTCCCAGGCCCAGGGTCCTCGCCATGCAGCCACACTGAGGCGGTCGGCTGCCATTCCCCCTGACTAGCCCCGTCTGGAGCGAGGCTGAGCATGGATTCCTCATAGGAGCACGCGTGTATGCACACATGTATGTGCATACACGTCAAATTAATTCACATCTCATTGCACAGTTCTGCACATTATTTTTTCCTCATTTGTCCCAGTTACACTAAATTCACAGCTGAATTTTGTATTTCTGATACCATTACCAAGGTCATCTCGGTCTAACATGGTATTACAGATGCTGCTGCCTTTGCAAGGCTCTGCTGCCCAAAAGGTCTCCAAAGCACACCTCCAAATATCTGTAAAGCTCAGCAGTTTCTCCCCCTTAACCACTCATGAAGTCCAGGCACCCCTCAAGGTGTTGTTTGTAGCTTTTTTCAGCTTATTGGTGTGTTATCCATCATATCCAGTAACTTTTCATGTCATAACCAGTAGCTTCTCACGGCCTGTTCAGTGAGGTTGAACCTCTGCCCAGTGCCCGGTAATCTCCATGCATGTCTTAACAATATTTTCTTCCATATCACTGATGAAAAAATATTAAATACAGGTTGAAAATCAATCCCTGGAGACCTCAACTAGGAATAGCCAACTGGATGATGTGCCAACGGGATTAATTTTCTCAATCTTTCAATGAACTGCTTCTAAATTAGGTTTGTCCAGCATGCACTGATTTTGAAAAATGCTAATCTTGTTACACAGGTATCATGCAGGACTGAGCAAAATGCCTTACAGAAATGTAAGCATATTATATCAACACAATTCTCATCATAAAAATTAGTTGAATTCATTCATTGTATTACCACCTGTTTGTTCCTCATTGACTATGCCACCCCAAAACTTTTCCCCTGATTGTTTTGAGAGGTGGCTCCTACCTACTTAGGTTATTATATTTTCCTTTTCTGAGCACTCTCTTCTCTGTTTACTGAATGTTATTTGTTTCTTTTAAAAGAACAAAGGCTGATGATCACACTTTTCTATTATTGTCCCCTGTCCTGAAGTGTGAGGAATTCTCCTATTTCTCTGTAGAACTCTGCACAGAGATTTTGTGGAAAATTATGAAACCTAGTTTATAATTGACTTTCCCCACAAACTCCCTCTTGGGAAAGATTGCTGAAAGATTCTCAAGTTTATGCTGGTTTTGGAATAAACCTTCACCAGTTCACGACTTCACATGAAAATCATGCAATATGCAGACAGCTTGCACAATCTTACCAGAGCTAGCAGGAATATTTTCAAAGAAATGAAATTGCATTAAAAAATGCCACTTTCTGGAAGCCAAGTACTTTTCAGAGACCTATTCGTTGCAATAAAGACCTCCTTTAAATCCTTTTGCCACTGTCAAGGGTAGACAGGGAAAAACCTGGGTATTTATGAATCAGTCTCAATAAAGGAAAATGAGCTCAGACTTCTGCATTCCTTGTGGGCATCTTCATTTGAAATTCTCTCTGGAAAATTGCATTCATTTTCTTATGAGAAGGTCCCTATAATTTGCCTAATTATCAGCCTGACAGCCTTACATACAGCTTATATGCAGAAAATGAAAGGAATGATGAGGGAATTTCATGGAAGAGCTTTTATTTCCCATGACAGAAATATCTTCTCAATCTAATTTGCATGTTAACATTTCACATCGCCCTCCATATCTTATTGGTGGAAATATATCCACTCCCGTCTATTCCCATAAAAACAGAAAATGAGAATTGACATTTGTTCATCTTGCTTCAGCAAAGCAGCTCCAAAAAGAGTGAATTTGGGTCAGACTGAAACGTCTGTCATAGAGATATTCAGACTTTTAAATACAAGTGATTCATTTTAGAAACAGAGTTAAAAGGAGAAACATGAATGCATTTCTGCATTAAAAAATAAAAAAAATCTATGGGACAACCTAGGACTTGTAGGCAAACAGATAATTACATGCTCTTTTTTTGGACTATGTCTTCACAAATAGTCAGAGCCTCAGAGACAGGAAAATGGGGTCTTGCTAGTGAATTGCTGATGCACCGAGGTGGTCACTCCTTACCCAGATTCTTAAAAGTGCCTTTTCACTTGCAAACCTTAGCAGTATTTGAACTTTTGAGAAGGCTGACAGCTACTGTAAACCAGTAGGACCGTCTGATGCTCACATCCTCTGGACTGCTGCATGGCCACCTGAACAATCACAGAGTACTTGGAAAAGTCTCCGGTCACTCAACAGTATCATTGTCTCCCTCTTTAAAATCCACAATACACCCATCCACAGATGAAGTGTTTGACCACTTCCAATGAAAAAGAGAGTGCAATTGCATAAGTCTGTATTACTGATCAATTGATACTGATTGACAGCATATTTACAAATCCATAAACAGTTGATTCAGTCAAGTATCAAGGCTACCGGGCTTTTTACATTACTGTACTTCATCTAGTGACAGAAGAATGTTTTGTATAACCCTGGACTAAAAATGGCATTGCCTCAGTCTTCTTCAATAAACCATTATCCATTTTATTTTAACTGAGTACTACGTGGCTGGAAGACACACAGAAATGAAGAACTTAAAAGTCTGTATTCTAGGCTAAAATGGAAAAAGCAAAAGCATGAAGGACCATGTAACTATATGTGGTTAACGTTATCTCAGTTCTCAGCTTCTGTGCTGCCTCATGCTTTCTATTTAAACTGCAATGTGTGTCACTTGCACGTGTTTTTGTAGGTAACCAAGACATCATGGAAGAATTTGGCTCTACATCATAATACGAAGTAAAAAGTTTAGCTATATACCCAACAACAGTTTTCAGATTTCCTGATTTTTTGTGTGCTTAGCTATACAACCTAAAATTTAAACACATATGGTTTTACAGATAATATGATACACATTCTCTCTACGTACTCTTTTCTGTTATTTACAGAGATTTCCAATCAGTTCCTTTAAACATGCAGTGTGCATTTAATAGGAAAAGGATTACAGATACATTCTGTTTCTTGACAAACAGTACTGGCAACACTCAGATTCTCAAACTGAGATTTTCAAGCCAACTCAATAATAATGCTTTAAGCATAATATACTTCATTTATATTCTTCCTTGAGGGAAAAGGAAACACAAACACCATCTTAATTAATTCATAAAGGACAGATTTAGAGTTATCACTAAATGTGTCTGCAAAGTACCACTAGGGAAAATATAGGCAAGTGTGATTACATGCAGAGCCAGCTATCCTGCTAGAGAATAACTCCAGAAACCTTCAAGCTTAAGTCATATACAGCATGGAGTAATTGGTGTTGCTACTGCACTTCCAGAGTGAGCATGGAAAGTGCTGATCCCAGTTCATATTCAGCACTCAAAACTGTTCCAAAACTGAGCCTAAAATAGACTTAATGAATGCTTTCAGAAAACTACTTCTGTATCCTATCTAAATAAATGGGTGAAAAAAGTGAATTTAACCACAATCCATACCATGACTTCAACCTCCAGAAAGATTTATACATATGTGTTATTTGGCTTAGTGGCTCAATAATTAATGTAAACATCATAATTTGCTTCATGGATAATTTACACACATTATTTGGCTGGATTCAGGGTACGAAGTAAAAAAAAAATTTTGCTATGAATAGTTGAAGCAAGGCACTATACCATATAAATAAGATGCTGGGAAACAGAAAGAAGCAAGTTATGAGGCTGCATACATAAAAACAAGCTGGGTTTTGGAAAGTTAGCTCATGCAAAGCAGCAATGTTTCTTTGGTTCTAGTCAAGTACTGAGCCTCTTGAAGTAAGAAATGCACTTCCATCAGTGTTATCTAGCCTTTCCATAGGCATAACGCATAAAAAGACTATTGGAATTATCTGCAATTATTGAATTCCACTCTTCTCTTCAGAGCTTCAGTTTGCTTTAAGTATTGACCAATTCTAGTGCAAGTTAATACAACTGGTATTTTATAGTAAAAGCAAGCTTCCCTTGCTGTTCCTGCTCTGTGCTCAGATATCTTGACAAACTGGCACACATCAAGAACAGCAATGTTTATTTTAGATTGCTACTGTTCAAATCTCAGGTGAACCTTCAAAAACAAGACTTGTTTAATTACGCATTCATTTCAACATATGTTCAGCACACAAGTGCTATTCATTAAAATTTACCTGCATTCAATAATTTCTATTTGGTATTCATTATTGTGCAGCATTCCCTGGAAAAAGGCCTCCACACCGCAGAGTCTCACCAAATAGCTACACAACAATTTCCTGGCACTAGAATATGTTTTTCTAGCTTTACACACTAAACACATGGTTAAACTCAAAGCACTAAAATTTCAGCTTTGTGAAGAAATCAGTGTTTTGCAGGACAGAGGAAGGCTTGTTCAGTAATCCAAATGAGCTGATAGGAAGTAGGCATCTTCAGGCAAGCATATCATCCTCTTAAAGCAATTTCAACTTCAATTTCAGGCTCCCTACAAGAAAGAAATCTGGGAGGTCCTATAGCCATTGTTAGGATGAGGCTTCTGTGGTCACGACAGTCTTCTCAAGCTAGCAGAGAAATTTCTGATGAAATTAGAGGGGAGGATCATAGAGTCGTACAATTAGAGAATCATTTGGGTTCGAAGGGACCTTTAAAGGTCATCTAGTCCAACCCCTCTGCAATGAGCAGGGACATCTTTAACTAGATCAGGTTGCTCAGAGCCCCATCCAACTTGACCTTGAATGTTTCCAGCAATGGGACATCTACCACCTCTCTGGGCAACCTGTTCAGTGTTTCACCACCCCCAGCGTAACAAATTTATTCCTTATATCCAGTCTGAATCTACCCTCTTTTAGTTTAAAACCGTTACCCTTTGTCCTGTTGCTACAGGCCCTACTGAAAAGTCTGTCCCCGTCTTTCTTATGAGCCTCCTTTAAGTACTGAAAGGCCGCAATAAGGTCTCCCCAGAGCCTCCTTTTTTCTCATCTATGTGACAAGCTCTTTGAGACATGGAGGAGCACACTCAGGATGCATCAGTCTCCTTTCGCTATACCCTCTGCCCAGATTTGATAAGTCTGATCTTCCAATCTGCCCAGGATAAAACGGGGCTCCTGTTGCAGCACAATCACATTTTAATGAGCTGGTTAAGTAATTTTTATTTTAAACACAGAGGAGGATAAAGCTCTCGGTTTTATCATAAATCTACACAGTTCAAGGGGAAAAAGGTGACTCTCCCACTGGTGCCTCTGTACATCATACTGAGCCTCACCCTCTGATCTGCCTGTGAAGTGAGTTACGCTGATCCTGGGCTACCCGTCATTAGAGGAAATCTTGCTAGCGAGTCCTGTGGCAGCAGGATCAAGGGCCTGCTATGGATCTCCTACCAGGCAGGTATTAATCAATCAAGCCCAGCAATCCACATTAGACTTTTAAATGGGTGAGGGAAAAGCTGTTTCACTCAATGACAAAGAGAAGAGAAGAGAAGAGAAGAGAAGAGAAGAGAAGAGAAGAGAAGAGAAGGGAAGGGAAGGGAAGGGAAGGGAAGGGAAGGGAAGGGAAGGGAAGGGAAGGGAAGGGAAGGGAAGGGAAGGGAAGGGAAGGGAAGGGAAGGGAAGGGAAGGGAAGGGAAGGGAAGGGAAGGGAAGGGAAGGGAAGGGAAGGGAAGGGAAGGGAAGGGAAGGGAAGGGAAGGGAAGGGAAGGGAAGGGAAGGGAAGGGAAGGGAAGGGAAGGGAAGGGAAGGGAAGGGAAGGGAAGGGAAGGGAAGGGAAGGGAAGGGAAGAGAAGAGAAGAGAAGAGAAGAGAAGAGAAGAGAAGAGAAGAGAAGAGAAGAGAAGAGAAGAGAAGAGAAGAGAAGAGAAGAGAAGAGAAGAGAAGAGAAGAGAAGAGAAGAGAAGAGAAGAGAAGAACAACCCACTGGTAATTGGTTGTAACTAATTAAGAAGTTGAACACAGAGGCTACTAATGATAGCCAGTTGCTAAACAGCCACAACTGTTAATTGTAAAAGTTTCTAGAGCCTTTTGACATGATGTCTGGCAGGTTATATGCAAAGCCACCTGGAGGAATAAATTAATTGCAGCTTTGCCATGTCCAGAAAGAAAATGGATAGGAAAAATGCAATGCAGCTTAAAAATGAAAAGATGATTATCAGAATGAAATTAATCCTTTTAAAAACAACAAAGTCAGACAGAGGACTTGTTCAGCAGAAGTGTGACAAAATGGGAGCAAGTGTTAGAGGACTTGTCTTAAGAAAGTTTCATCAAGTAAAAGGTGCCTTAAAAACAGCAAGTGAACCATCTTCAATTACTCGGTATGGTCCCGGACAGCTATCTATCTCCAATAGCAAAGCAGTGGTCCTGGTTCTATATACCTACCAACAATTCACAGGGAAAAAAAGCACCAATCTTAAAATGATATTTTTTTTTTTAACAGCCAAATTCTATTTGAAGTCAAAGAAAAATATAATGAGAAACTGGATACCCTAATGACTCATATCTCTCTCTGTTTGTCTCCTAGGAGTCTTCCTACATTCATCCAACATGCTACCCACTCACCTGTAAATCTGGTATCTGATACACCAAGAGCAAGAAAAGATTTGGTACACTGGACCAGGGTCACAACCCAAATGTCAGTCTGCCTAAGTCCTTTTGCAGCAGGCACTGTGTTATACACAGCACCCCAAGGCCTGCTCTCCTTAGAAGAGTCATACTCTTGTCTACTTCCAATATTTTGTGTGCACCTTGTTTGAAACACCACCAGTCTTCCCAGCATGGATTCTTAACCTTTCAGGTATTCTGGAAATGCATCTATTTCTGTTTGCTCTTCCTGCCCTAACAGATTATGTTTTCTGAAATATTTCGTACGGTTAATCTTGCATCTCCATTAATGATCTCAGGTATTTACACTCTTCCAACTTGGCTTATGTATGGCCTCTGTTACACCATAAATATAAAACCAAGTTAGGACTTAATTACAACTCAGGTTCAAAACATGTCACTGCAACTTTCAATGTAGAAGAAATTCTAGCCTATGTTTCACAGTATATAGTCTAACCTGTCACATCGTAATAAAGAGAAATCCCTGGAGGACACAGCATTGCAGGTCTTGTTAGCCAGGGAAAAAAGGTATGAAATTTAATCAGCCAGATGTAGTTTCTTGATATGCCCTTGGAGGAATGAATTATCTTACCTGAAGGTGTCTAAAGCCAAAACTCAAAGGTGAAGTTGTGTTATTTTTGTTTCCTCCCTTTCTTCGTCTTGTCACAGCTGAACATGGTTCACTTTTTACTTGATAAACTTACAGGTAGACCTTTACACCCACATTAGGCTCCTAAAGCAACTCACAGTTCTAAATTGCTCAGAAAGAGACTCACAGAATCAACTAGGTTGGAAGAGACCTCTGGGATCATCGAGTCCAACCTTTGACCTAACACCACTGTGTCAACTAGACCATGGCACTAAGTGCTATGTCCAGTCTTTTCTTAAACACCTTCAGGGATGGTGAATCCACCACCTCCCTGGGTAGCCCATTCCAATGGCTAAAAACTCTTTCTGTGAAGGAATTTTTCCTAATGTCTAACCTGAACCTCTCCTGGTGCAGCCTGAGGCTATGTCCTCTAGTCCTGTTGCTAGTTGCCTGGGAGAAGAGGCCAACCTCCACCCAGCTACAGTCTCCTTTCAGGTAGTTGTAGAGAGCCATAAGGTCTCCACTCAGCCTCCTTTACTCCAGGCTAAACAATCCCTGTTCCCCCAGCAACTACTCATAGGTCATACCCTCTAGACCCTTCACCAGCTTTGTTGCCCTTCTCTGTACTCACTCCAGCACCTCAATGTCTTTCTTGCAGTGAGGGGCCCAGAACTGGATACAGTACTCGAGGTGTGGCCTCACCAGTGCCCAGTACAGGGGTACAATTAATTCCCTAGTCCTGCTGCCCACACTATTCCTCATACAAGCCAGGATGCTGTTGGCCTTCTTGGCCACCTGGGCACACTGCTGGCTCATGTTCAGCCGGCTGTCCACCAATACCCCAAGGTCCTTTTCCACAGGGCCGCTTTCCAACCACTCTTCCCCCAGCCTGTAGCACTGTATGGAAGTTCTTGTGGCCAAAGTGTAGGACCCGGCATATGGCCTTGTTGAACTTCATACCATTGGTTTCAGCAAACCTAGCAACTCCCACTTCAACTAACACCCTAACTTCAGATAACCTTTCTTTTGAACTTCTGCCAAAAACTGCAAGGTTTAACTGTCAGACAGCCACCGAATCTCTTATTACTTACTTGCCTTCTAAAGTGCATGACATTTTATTTTAAAGTGTTCCCATTACATGTAAGCGTATGGTCCGGTGTTACCTTCTCTGAGGTAATACCACTCTGGCAAGGTTACATAACTGCTGCTGCTCTTCCTATACGCAAATAATTGCCTCCTGCTTCTTCGAGATTTATATGGTTTTCATAGAGCCTTTTAAGTAATTTGCAGATGGCAAATGTTCAATTCTCAGGAAAAGTGCTTGAATCCCCCATCATTTGAAGAAGCAGGGAGTCATCACATGACATAAGGATTTGATATGATAATGCAAATCTATCTTTTTCCCCTTCAGCCACTCTGTTGCGATACGGAGAGTTATCTTGAGTATCAGAATTAACAGATTTTGCTTCGGTTGTTCCTCCAAGCAAGTAACATAAACTCTTTTCCAAGCAATGCAAGGATGATAAATCTCTGGTCTTAATTCTTACAGATAGAATAACTTTTCTTTCAAAATAGTCATGCTTTGTATGCTTATCTTTATTAAATGGCGTCTTCTGTTAGACATTTGAGAATATCTTCATGACCATCTTTTAATAGAATCCCATCTATATAAGCACAGTTTGGAGGTCATCCTGAGCAGCAGATATGCCTTATTCAGCTACCTAGAATGAAATACAATGATACTTTTTTCGTGTTAAAATTGCTACATTCTGCAATAGCTCTTATTTGCTTATCTGGCTCTGGAGATGATTTGTCACACTGAAGTTGTCCCCATTTCCTATAACGTAGTTTTCAGTCAATGTAATTATACTGCCCTCCTAGTTCTTGGCCAGGTGAATAACAGCATGACAGTGTACCATCCAAACTCTGTGTGAGGACACCGAGAAATTGCCACATTGCTGTAGAAAACTGGGTTTGCTCTCTCCAAACCTAGTTGCTCTGGAATAACCTTGTTTGTATCATAAGGAGTCAGCAATCATTTGCATTTGCAAGACAGTGAGCGTGGGCTGAAATGCTCTCTCTGAGCCTTGATGCTGCAATTTGAAGCAACAGGAGCAAAGTTTGTGATTGGTCCTTCAGAACTTGTATACAGAGCAGTGGTCAGGAATTACCAGTGAGACAGGAGAGCTGGGTCATTTGGCGTAGACAAGGCCTTATCCTGATGCCTGGGATCTCACGGGACTTTTCATGGCTGAGCAGAGCTGGCAGGTTAACGTGCCACCTGGCACATCCAGCCAGACTATCTGAAAAGGCACAGCATAAACAGCAGAAAGGTGCATGATGAAGCACCCACAAAAACCTCACCTTTGACTTCCAGCACCTCCACATCATCCTCTGCAAACCCCTGACAACAGAGGGTACCACCCACTGTGCACCGGCAAGCCTATTCTGCGAATCATCTGGACACATGCAATACAATAACTTGCCTTGTGAGCAACCCAGGGACTGATTTCCAGCGAATTTGATTGTTCTAGCTGGCTGAGCTTTAACTGAAATATACTGAGGAAATGCTCTGCCACGCTTCATTAGGCAGCAAAGTATCTTTCGCACAGAGAAGCCATAACTGAGGAATTAGGTCCCCAGTGGCTTGGCCACTTGCCCCATGCACATTTCCAATGTACCTACTCTGGCCTACAGTAGGGGCTGACTTCAAACATCACCTTTTTTTTTTCTTTCCACAAGGACATTGATGGTGTCTTTTCATTTCCCAAACTAATCTGCTTCCATGAAATTTATAGGAAGCTGGTGTCTTTGGCTGCAACCATACCAGTAAACAACAGAAGGACAGAGAATACACTTGAGGAGTGGCCAATGTACATACATACTGTTTCATTATCAAGGCATTATCTGGCACATTTTTTTCTGGTGACAGCTAACTCCTACCAAGCAAAGTTTGGGCATCATTTCAGGAAGAAGCAATTCCAAAATACAGTAAAAGGACAAGAGAGTTCAGCCATGTGAACGTGAGTTTTGGTCTGGTTTCATTATTATTAAAGGTTGACAGTTTTTAAATCATCACCCCTTTAAGTTAAACCAAAACTCTTAGGACAGTGAACTCACAGAGACTCTCACAAGTTCATCCAGCAACATAAGCATGTAAATCCCAACTGTTTAAAAATATATCAAAAGAGTAGAAACACTTCTTGGAAACCCAGTGTTAAGGTGTGGGTTTTCCCAATAAAAATGAATGAGTTCTCAGTGTTTCAGGAGACCATTACACACCATTTCCAGATTTACAGATCAGAATCACTAGCTTCAATAATCAAAGGAATTATTGAAGAAAAAAATTGTTCTTCTATAGCTTCTTTTATTTGCAGTACTTACCAAGTCCTTACTATCTTTATTTTATGGATGGAAAAACTAGGGAAAGTGAAAAGTCATCCCAGAATTACCCAGCAGATGAGTAAGTTGAAGGTAGGGTATGCTCCCACTCCCTAAATGTTTACTTTCTCTTCCTCTCCTTCCTCTAAGAGCTGATAATCTTTCTCTTCCACAATTACTAATTACCCTTTTTGGGGGTGTAACAGCCATCCACTGATGCAACTAATGTTGTTAAACCTGAAATGACTTTTCCGATTCTCTAGCTCCAAGTTTTGCATGTCTGCTTCAGCACTGAGTAAGGGCTAGTTCATCTGTAAGCTCACATGTGTTCTCCAGTAACATGAGTCAGTTTAACAAATTACAATTCTCTTTAGAAACCTCTCTTATGGCCTTAGTTCAACACTGCTACCAACTTACCAGAAAGTCTACTTAAAAACTGGATGCACACATATCAGCAATGAAGGTAGGTCTAGACAAAACATCAATATCCTTGATAATCCTTGATGATCCTTGGTGGAGGAACCCAGACATCATGACTGAACCCAGATTTGCTGAAGGCCATGTAAGATTTCAGTCACATTGTCAAGAATTCAGGCTAGACTACAGCCTGCAGTCTTAACCTCAGGAATATCTGTTGTTCAACAGTGGAAGATGAGAATAACCCGATATTACTCAAGAGTTTTTTGTCAAGTCTTTCTCATCAGAGTTTTGTGAAGAGAAGCGTTGGAATTGTTAGACATCTGAGAAACCTTGATCTGTTTCTTCTGTAGACAAGTAGAAAGACTTTGGAAAATCTTTAGAAAGCTAAATTTTTAAAACAATCAACCACGTGCACAGTAGCTGCATCAGGTAAGGCTGTTAACAGCTGGAAGGCCAGATAAATATGAGCATACCTCCACAAGACTTTTGCCTCATTCTCATCCTTTCCTTTCTCCAGTCATGCTTCCCAGCCAGCTTGCTGACACATAGCAGAGTGGAAGGATGGGTTAAATGTGGCAATACTGCTGAGTTTTTACAGCATGGGGGAAAGAACAAGAAAGTCAATACTGATCTTGTAAAGGCTCTGACCTAGTTGCAGCCTGTGAGCGTATACTTGTACTTGCCAGTAATATCTGTCTGATTCGTACTCTTGAAAAGTCCATTTTTTTTAGAGATCTCTTAGCTCTGCCTCAAAAGGTAGTTAAAACATTGTATGATGTATTACCTTCAAGACCATGTTGTAGAACAAGCTCATCATTGATTTTTTCTTCCCTGTTTCTTTCTTGTGCACCTAGAAATAGTTTAACTGCTACTTAGGGCAGTTGGGGAGAGAACTTTGAACTACTTTCCATCTCCAATAATACAGGGCATTTTTCTCATCATTTTTTCTTCACTTTGCATTTGGATACACTCATAGTTACCCATCCGGTCTTGTGCTTAGCAGCACTCCCCAGCCCTTATTTACTTCTTAGGGAAGCACTTCTTATAGATTCTGAAAAGGAATTAGCATGCAAGGAAGTCAATAAAAATTTTGGCAAGGTCATCTTCAACAAGGTTTAGGGAAGGCCTCAAATGATGTTTTTCCTAAGTTCTTTCCCTCAGGGACCACTAAGAATTAGGTTTTTATGTTTGAAAGCTGTACCCACCACTAAAATCTCCCAGAGCACAACAGAACCACTTGGTTATATAGAACATAAGCTTGTAGAGACTCATGGCAAAAATATTAAAGAAGGCATGAGTGAACAATGGGTGGAAATCTATGTGTAAATACCAGAAGAAACACGTCTCCCAGGACACTACTCCCAGCAGCAAAATTGAAGGAAATACTGCTTTTGTCACAATCACCAGGCCAGTGCTCCTGATGACCCCTTAGACCCTGCAATTCACACCCCAGCAGGATGGCTAGAAGGCTGCAGCACATCACAGATACCTGTCTTTTTGTGTCAGACCAGCAGGAACAGATACCTCAAACATATTTCACACAAGGAAAAGCAGTCAATGGACAGCAACGCGATGTAAGATTCGTGAAAGGTGAAGTAAGCATGAACCCAAGGCAAAGGATGGCTTCGTAACAACTGATGGTTTGTAAGGGATATAAAAGGAATGTCCAAAAATTAGCTTGATGTCTGCTATCAAGAACAACCACAAAAATCTGATGAGGACTTGACAGCCAGCACCCCTTGCCCTCTGTGTCCAGACCACATGGACTCACACATTTTGAAGTTTTTGAGTTTGTGAGTGTTGGAGAGTGAATGCATAAAATCAACTTGCTTAACAACTTCATAAATAAATATCACATTCGTCTTCCAAAAGATCTTGCACTGGATTTTGTTGTGTTGCTTTCCCTGCAAGTGAGAGTCAGACACCTGCATGCAATTGGGTTTGAAAATGCAGAGCAGGAAGACTGGAACAAATGGCTGCACAGCAACGCAGAGCCAGTTCCTTATGTACAGAGAAGAATGCCTTCTCTCCATCCCTGTGGGGGTGCAGCCCTATAGGAGCTGAGAAAATGAGTAGGTTCTGAAGCTGGTTATTCCCAAGCTTTCCCTGCACTCACCTCCTAAATTTCAGGAAGACACCCCTGCTCCTTTAATTTATCCTGCCACTTCAGGAAAAAAATCTGAGTGCAAAAAAACTTGGTCTAAATTCTCTTGTGGTAACCTTTTCTTGCTTACAGAGGGGAACATGCAGTGTTCAGGCCCGTACTTGCTTCTTCATACGACCTGGCAACAATCTCAGCAGAAAATCCCCTGCAACATCCAGCATTGGCAGTGCTAGTCTGGAGGGAGTTTTGTCAATGAGAGTAATGGTTTTGAGATTAATTGGCATACAGATACAACTAAACTAATTCTGAGGACGAATACTGCAAAGGACAGTCTCATTAATTCTTGCACTGAAATAAATCAAGAATGTGCACATTCGTTCCAGTGCATGAGCTAAAATTATTCTGTATATATCATTGTGCATTGTTAAACAATGATGTCTGTCAATCAAGAAGATTATTTCTACTCCAAGGTATTTCCCAGGAGTATTTTTATACTGACCATGGTGGACTACTGTAAACAGGGTAAAAACCAAACTGGGAAACTTACTTCTTGAGTCTGTTTTTTCACATCCGTTGCAACTAAAATGCCTCTGCAAACATCCGTGCAACCTGAGGTAATAATCTTACTCAATGTCAGTAACTTCTTCATAAAAGCAAGCCTCTGCTGTTGGCCTTGTCATTTATGTTGTGGAGGAAAGACTGGAACAGGCTATATTTAGCAGCTTTGTGCATAGAAATGTCAGATCCAGAAATAAACAGTGATGGACAACGAGACCTTGATTTTTGTAACTGAAACATCATCTGTGTGACCCATTGGAGCTTCCTAAGATGGTAGTTCTTGTTTAATTATAGTGTGGTTCTGTCTGCACTGTATTACCATGGTCATGTTTGGAGAGTGACGCTAGGAGAGCATGGCTCACCAACTCTGCCCTCTCTGCACTGCAGCTGTCACTTGAAATTGAAAAACAACCATCACAAGTGGCCTTGGGGTATGTACTAGTAACACAAGAAGTGAAGAAAGCCAACAGCCAGACTAGCAGAGGCTGCCTTTTTAGGAAATCTTCAAGGGAAATCTAGATCAAAAGAAAAACTAGAATTTTTTTTTAAAAAGAGGGAAAAAATGCTGAGGATAGTTGCACAGTGTCTTAAACTGTCTTCTAACTGCTACAGAACAAACAAGCAAACAAAATGAGTTTGTGTGATAATCAGTCCTTGTTGATTTCCAGTCATTTTACAGAACTGAAGTCCACATCTCCATCCGTGTTGCATAAATATGCTCTTCACCTATTCCTCACCACCTCTGTCCTACTGAAAGACCTTAAGGTCAAGAGAACCTCCAATCTCCTTGAGGACTCACCTGGTCTTACAGGACAGGTAAAAATGCAGAAGTGAAAACAAAAGAAGAGTTTGCTCCACTCTGCAGTAGGTTTTTGCCTGGACTTTTGGGTCTTCTGAAATTCCTGCGTGGCCTGAGCTCCCTTATCATCAGCCCCTTAAAGGGTGGAGGGCTTCATCTGTCTCTCAGTCTCTGTGGCGCTTCGCAAAACATTTACTTGCCGATGCAAGAGAGTGCAGCCATGGCTGGTGCTATCCCCAGCCAGGCTTTGACCTCGCAGGCACAGGCTGTGATTTAGACTACAAGTCCTTCCGACAATTCCTCCGTCTGTCCCTGCTTGCACTGCCTGGGGCTGCAATCCAGCCCTCACCGGGAAATAACCAGGGCCGTATGCTTCTGACCCCCTGCCAGGAGCTGGCAGTACACAAGGCGTACAAGGCTCCTGGGGAATTTCTTTTCAGAAGGGGTTATTAGACATTGGAATGGGCTGCCCAGGGAGGTGGTAGAGTCACCATCTCTGGATGTGTTTAAGAAAAGACTGGACATGGCACTTAGTGCCATTTTAGGAATAGTGTAGCCAGCCGGTCTAGGGAAGTGATTGTCCCTCTGTACTCTGCACTGGTGAGGCCGCATCTTGAGTACTGTGTTCAGTTCTGGGCCCCGCACTTCAAGAAAGATGTTGAGGTGTTGGAGCGAGTCCAGAGGAGGGCAACCAAGCTGGTGAAGGGTCTGGAGGGTCTGACCTATGAGGAACGGCTGAAGGAGCTGGGGTTGTTTAGCCTGGAGAAGAGGAGGCTCAGAGGTGACCTTATTGCAGTCTACAACTGCCTGAAGGGAGGTTGTAGTGAAGTGGGAGTTGGCCTCTTCTCCCGGGCAACTAGGACACAACCTCAAGCTTCGCCAGGGGAGGTTCAGGTTGGACATCAGGAAGCATTTCTTTTCAGAAAGGGTTATTAGACATTGGAATGGGCTACCCAGGGAGGTGGTGGAGTCACCATCTCTGGATGTGTTTAAGAAAAGACTGGACATGGCACTTAGTGCCATGGTCTAGTTGACAGGGTGGTGTCAGGGCAACGGTTGGACTCGATGATCCCAGAGGTCTCTTCCAACCTGATTGATTCTGTGATTCTGTGATTCTGTGATTCTGTGATTCTGTGGCAGGGAGGGAGCCCTGGCTGCACACCATAACTCAAAGGCCTGCTCAGAGCAGGTGATTGTTCCTTACCGCTACTTGCCGAGAAGAAATTACCAGCTTCTGAGATTAAGAGGGCAGGATTTTGGCTTCCTGAGATGTAATTCCTTTTGTTGAGAAGTTTTGTGGTGGCGTGCAGGCTGTTATTAGGGGCTGTGTCTTTTAGCCCTACGCAGAAGAAGGTAAAATGTCTTTTCAAGCTCATATCTATATGCTGCACGTGCATGTACAAGAAGACAGTTTGCTGAAGCCAGCTTCCCTTGGACAGTTTTGGGTTAGAGTTTGGCACCACAGAAACACCCCAACTGTCGCTCGTGTAGCTTCCCTGTTACATAGTTCCTTCCTTCCAGTCTGTGTAAAACTCAAACCCAGCCCCACCTGCAGGGTTTGCTTCCTCAGCTCAGGCTGCAGAGAGACTCCAGTTTCAGGTTTGTTGGACTTTCCAGTGCTGTCTTCACTGGCTCTTACCACGTGGAAGTCCTTGCACGACTTATATGTCCCTCAAGTTTTCTCCCACCTATTGACATCTGTCTCCACGAAATGCATTGAGCAACGGAGCAAGAAGGGACTCATACCTGTTGAGTCACACGCATTTCTGGATGTATTTTTTTTTTCCTTTTGCATTTCTCTTCCTGCCCTGAGAATGCCCCTTTTTTTGTGCCGATGTCACCAGCTCACAGGACAGTGCAGGAGAAAGGAGACTGAAACAGAGCTGGCTGCCTTCTCCTCCGTGTGCCCTGCCAAAGGTTGCCATACACAGCATGAGGCTTGCTTGCCAGCATGGCCAAGGGGCAGATGTGAGTTAAGTGGTGTGAATACTTGGAGATGAGCATAGTAATGACCAAACCATTGCATTTATTCCATATTCATTTCAATTTAGGGCTGACATAAGTAAAAGTACTTCTGTGTCACTGGCCCACTGAAGGCATACTGCCTTCGTGTTAAAGGTCAAAATATATTTCTGACAGCCCAAAGCAAACAAACTTCAAGTCAAAAGCCTGCGCCTGCCTCTGCTCTCAGCTCTCTGAGCCTGGAGGTGAGTGAAAGCATCTCCTCCTGCTGGAAGACAGGGTTTAAGCAGCGCTACCCGACTGTCTGCCCTCTTCCATATTTACTACTGGCAGTTTCATCTCATTCATCCTAGTGGAAATCAGCTGCTTCAGGATCCAACAAGCTTCCTTTCATTTGCCTTCACAGTATTCTGGGCAGGAAGGAACATGTGATAGTCCAAGGTCTGCAGCAAATCTACTACCTGACTGTTGGTCTCCTCCATGAGAGGAGATGCTTTCATGGCCTGTGTCAGGGACCATGAAGGAAAGTTGGTTCCTATATTCAGTTTCCCACTCTTCTGATATTTTGGGTGCTTTCTCTCAGTGCCTCGCTCCCTGGAAATGTATTTGGAATATGTTTACAGGCATCACAATCATGCAGTTGGTGAGTATGCCACCCCATCCCACCCCTTACCAGTCATCTTACAGATTAACACCTGACACCAACACCCACAAGCAGGTTAGCACAGACCTTGCCAAGACAGGACTCAGTGCCTACATGTCCCTCCCAGATTTCTGACACATAACAGTGCTCCACCTGACAACCTCATGAGAAGCAGAAGCTGCAAGTGAATTAATTTACCCGCCTGGCACACATGAGGAACAGAGCTGGTGCAGGACTTGACCCTCAAGTGGAGGGAGACCTACCTACCTCCAGTTCAGCATCCATTATATATCAGTAGCTTTTACAATTTTCTGCCTGGCAGATGCACAGCTGTTTTGCAGAGCACTACAGCAGAGCAACATGTACATTTTGCCAGCTCACTTGCAGTAAAATCAAATTAACAACCAAGAAGGAACATTAATTTAGCTTTTTCAAAATAAGGCTTTTGCTGGAAGCCACAACAATCACCAGTTCAAATCCCCAGCTTTTAGTAGGTAAAATTCCTGCCTGAAGAGACTGATCTGTGTAAACCAGTTTGCTTTCTTTTTTCTTTTAAAATGATATTAAAGTCATTTCTCATTTTGCCCTTAAAAATAATTAAATGTTATTGCTTGTCAATCTTATTTAAGATTTTTGTCACTGTCTTTTTGCTTACCACACCTCTCTCTGTCATTCTTTCCCTTTAGGTTTCAATTATTGTCAAGTATTATGTCATTAACCTTATTAATTATGCACCAATAGTGGTACAGATAAGTTAAGTCTTGCTTTCTCCTACTTGTGGTCTGATTTAGCACATTAAAAATAAAGAAATAAAGGCTTACCAAGGGCTCCTCTCTTCCTGACCCTTGTTGTTTTCATTAGTTTATGAGTGCAGACATTTATAAACAACAGATTTCATGAGCTTATGAGACCCAATGTGATGTTAGATGTATTTCCACGTTGGAAAAGAAAATGGTTCAGGACAGGGAGAAGCTTGCTTATAGACGGTATTAAAGGACATAGTGACCCTGTCCCTACAGAAGCAGGCAGTCTGGATCTTGTATATGGCGCACATGAGCTTTTGGGAACTGCTGCCCTATACTGGAAACAGACAGCCAATTAATGATGCCCTGTTTATGCAACATGTGTAAAATGTTAGTGAACCAGTGGCTCTGCTCTTGCATGCACCCAATGTGTGATGTCTTTTGTCACATCACTTCTCTTTGGGTACTTCTTAGAAAGACTTCTTGACATTTTCTTTGGCCACATGGGACATATGACATATCTCTCTTTCCTGACTGGGTAGTGAGAAAAGCACAGGTCCCCAAAGCAAAAATGTGCCTTCACAGATGATCTTTCCACAGACATCCCTCTGCTCTACTGCAGTGCAGACAGCTGTGCTGCATAGTAACACCACTCTCCTCCTCTACTTCACAGAATCACAGAATGTTAGGGATTGGAAGGGACCTCAAAAGATCATCTAGTCCTATCCCCCTGCCAGAGCAGGATTGCCTAGATCATATCACACAGGAACGCGTCCAGGCGGGTTTTGAATGTCTCCAGAGAAGGAGACTCCACAACCTCTCTGGGCAGCCTGTTCCAGTGTTCAGTCTCCCTCACCGTAAAGAAGCTTTTCCTCATATTTATGTGGAACCTCCTGTGTTCCAGCTTGCATCCATTGCCCCTTGTCCTGTCAAGGGACGTCACTGAGAAGAGCCTGGCTCCATCCTCATGACACTTGCCCTTTACATATTTATAAACATTAATGAGGTCACCCCTCAGTCTCCTCTTCTCTAAGCTAAAGAGACCCAGCTCCCTCAGCCTCTCCTCATAAGGGAGATGTTCTGCTCCCTTAATCATCTTCGTGGTTCTGCGCTGGACTCTCTCTAGCAGTTCCCTGCCCTTCTCGAACTGAGGGGCCCAGAACTGGACACAATATTCCAGATGCGGCCTCACCAGGGCAGAGTAGAGGGGGAGGAGAACCTCTCTTGACTTGCTAACCACACCCCTTCTAATCCACCCCAGGATGCCATTGGCCTTCTTGGCCACAAGGGCACATTGCTGGCTCATGGTCATCCTGTTGTCCACTAGGACCTCCAGGTCCCTTTCCCCTACGCTGCTCTCCAACAGGTCTGCCCCCAACTTGTACTGGTACATAGGGTTGTTCTTGCCCAGATGCAGGACTCTACACTTGCCCTTGTTATATTTCATTAAATTCCTCCCCGCCCAACTCTCCAGCCTGTCCAGGTCTCTCTGAATGGCTGCGCAGCCTTCCGGCACATCAGCCACTCCTCCTAGTTTGGTGTCATCTGCGAACTTGCTGACAGTGCACTCTATTCCCTCATCCAAGTCATTAATGAATATATTGAATAGTACTGGTCCCAGTACCGACCCTTGAGGGACTCCGCTAGACACAGGCCTCCGACTGGACTCAGTCCCATTGACCACCACTCTCTGGCTTCTTTCCTTCAGCCAGTTCACAATCCACCTCACTACCCAATCATCCAGACCACACTTCCTCAGTTTATCTGCGAGGATGCTGTGGGAGACCGTGTCAAACGCTTTACTGAAATCGAGATAGACCACATCCACAGCTTTACCATCATCTATCCACCGGGTTACGTCCTCATAAAAGGCTATAAAAGGCTTCCCTTTCTCCATTTTTTTTATTAGCTGCTATTCTTTGCATTATAGGATTCTGCAAAAGTCCACATTTATCAGGACTATCTTTTGCAGGATGGTGTACAAATACCTAACGGGAGACAGTCTCTACCCTCAGAATCTCAAACTTACGCTGAAAACTTACAGGAAGAGGGGAAACATCACCATCCCTATATCACAGAAGCTATCGGTCCCAGGTAACGCAACTCGTGGCAGTACTGAAGAATGAATCTCTGCCAGAATTCCACCATCATATTAAGTGGGCATTGCCATTTGTCACTGCCATAAACAGCCTTGCATCTGCCCTTTCCCTGACTGCTTGGCTTGGTAGCATTTCAGCCCTCCACATCCTCATGATAGAACAAACATTTTAGCACCACAGACTGAAGGAAGTCTGATATAAAACTAAAAGAGGCAAAAGCAAGAAGGTGTTTAGTTCACTTCACTTCACTGGGGAGGCCCACCAAGCAATCATACGGTTGCTTTCACTGGCATGAGTGAAGAGAGAAGGAATAAGGAGCCAAGGGCAAGACTGTACTTTCTAGAGGCAAAGCCAGTCTATGCAGGTTTGTGGTCATGGCCAAGCTACCCTGCTTTCTTAGCCAGGACACAAGTTTTCGAATGCAAAGGAGCATGAATTCTGCCTTGCCCTCCTGGTGTGTCTGTAGCACAGCAAGGCAAATCTTGCCACCTTCAATCCGTGCAAATGAAGTACCAGTAGGAGCAAACCCTTGCCATTCAGGGGAGAACTGCCCACGTGATTAAGGAGGCTCTGCATAAGCTTGTAAATGGAGTGCCTACTACCACAATGAACACACTGGGTTCCCACTGTACAGTAGTCATGATAGCTGTACACATCAATGTTCTGTTAAATCCTCACAGTGCTCTCAGATGTTAACGCAGTACTCACCAATAAGAAGAAATATCAGTAGGCATGCCTGTGAAGACTTTGTCCTTAAAAGTCATCAGAAGGAAATTTACAATCCAGGCAAGAAAAAAAGCAGAGAGGAGTTATTTGCAGAAATCGTGTTGCCTGCTAGGACAGCTTATCAGCAGTCACTCCATCCAGGATCCTTTCTATGGGTTTTGGACACAGAATGCTGCAACCCAGCCCCAACCTTCGTCTAAAGTCATTTGTGCTCACAGGTGTCAAAGCAGCCCTATTCCTCCTTCCAAAATGTAATCCTCTGGATAGCAGAAAATGAGTGCACAAAAAACTATTTCACATGCCTGCTGCAAAATTATACTTCTGTCCTGGGTCTCACCACACTATATCTCAGTGTAGTGCAAGGCATCTGTTGCTGGGATTGAGGCCAAGCCCACAGGACTCAGTGCGAAACCAAAGTTGTGAAAGATGCAACTATGAAGCTATAACAATTTTATTTTCTGGATCCTGCATCATTCTGTTTCTTCAGGACCAGTGGGGACAGTAGTCTTTTCAGGTATCCTGCTGCTCTGGAAAAGGTCCCGTCCTGTATGGCCTGGCAGGAATTCTGATTTTGCTCCTTTTCATTTCCTTCCTTTTTATCACTTCCACTTCCCCATCTGAAAACCAAAACAATTCAGAAGAAATAAACAGTGTGTGTGCTGCTCACAGAAAATATACAGAGTGTCTTTGCAAGGCCTAGGATGAAATTGGTCATTTATTAAGTAAGAGCTTTGCCAACAGTCCCTTACAAAATGGACCAGTATCTTTCTATCATCTTGAGTGAGCTTTGCAACAAGGTACAAATTATTAGTGAACATGTACTACTGGGATTTGCAAAAGGAGAACAGTAAATGCCACAAGTGTTTCCCAAAGCGTTCCATGGATTCCCGCTGAAGAGGTGGTTCAGGGACGAGTTTCACAGATGGAAGAGAATCAGATGAAGTCCATGAGGATTCAACACTTCACTGAATGCATTGACATGAATTGCCTGCAGAATATGATTTCTTTTTTCATGCCTGCCTCCATTTTAGTAGCCTTTCCTCAAGATTTACAGTTGTATAAACAAGTTCACCTCTTCCACTGACCTCATCCTTCCAATCCCTCTCCAACTGCTCACATTAGTGTCAGTGTAATTATCTCCCCAAAATAAAAATAGACAAATGGTACAGAGAGGCATGCAGAGAAGCCACTTTGAAGTATTGTCTGAACCTGTTAGTGTTCTGCAAAACACTTCTGTAATGAAAGACATTCAATAATTTTGCAATTCAGAAAAGAAGAGATCCATCAAGCTGCATAAAGTCTCTTCTTTCCTTCCTACTGTGCTCATATGCTTTTTCAGACAGAATAGCCTGGCCCCTATATTATGGAACTTTGGGGCTTTGGGACTTGGATTTGTTTGCTTGTTTATCTATAAATGAATCCATTAACAAAGCTTGAGAAGGATTTACTGGGTCATGGGTTGGGGTTCATACATGGGGCTAGTGAGGAGATAGACAGGACTGACCATGGAGGAGATTAACCACTAAGTTTAGGGGGAATAAGGCCATCCCAAAGATGGAAAAGTGGCCATAAAAGGGACCCAATCATAATCATCTCCTCTAGAGTGTAAAGCCCTCTCCCTCCTGGCAGATCAGAGAGCTCAAGAGAGCACATTTATCAAAGACATGCCCCAAAATGAAAGGGTAGGTAGAAAGTGGAGAAAAAAAAGAGCTTACAACTCTAAAAAACATTTTACTTCAGAGGTGCAGGATGCTCTTCAGATGCTGCTTGAATAGTGGTTAATTTACAGCCAACACTCTAACCAACCTCTGCCATATGGGATGGTTAATTCTGCTGGGAATCTGAGGAACAAGAAATACCTTGTTAGTCTCAACATGCATATATTACATTTTGCTTTTGAATCTTTGTGCTATAACATCCGTACCCTGTGTGCCTGCCTTTTTTTTCCTAATAAAGGTAGAAAAAAGCACTGTAGAAACAGCACTGACATAAGCCTTACAAAATATCAAACGTGAAGGCAGTGTTTGCACCATGTTATTGTGCATTTTTATGATGACTTGAGAAATGCAGTGCTTCTCTCTGAGAACTGAATTCTCAGTGGTCTTGCTCCACCACAAAATTGCTTGGTCCTCTTCCTTCGTAAGAGCAGTGGAAAGAACAGCCACAAGAAAAATGCATTTCATTTTGCTGTGCAAGTGAGTTTCTAAAGTGATTCTTTTATCCAGAAATTAAAAACAGACAGTTAAAAAGAGAAAATGCTCATCTTGCAGTCTCAGGACAAGCAAACTTATCAAAAGGACAATTTTAGAGAAGTTGTTATCCTGGCTCTGACCTCAGACATGTTTAGACCAATATCCTGCTCAATACTGTAAATTTTATATGAACGCTAATAAAGAAACTTCTAACATACACTGTGATAAAATAATGTGCCACTAAGGGAAGGTTTTTTAACCCCTTCCAGTTAAATTCAACTCACTTCCTACACCTCAGGAATTTCTAGAGAGCAGCTGTCCATGTAACAATCAAAAAAAGTCTAACCTTTCTGAGAACTCAGTATTTATGAATTCACAAGCTTTAATTTATTAGTTTTAGTTATCATTCATAAGCATATACTAGTCTATTAATATTAGTTATCATTCAAAAAGAAACTGTACCTTTCTGCTCACTTTAAATATATTGTGTCCAACTCCATGGAACACCCCATATGTCCAGATTACCTTTGAGGGAAAAAAGGGAAACATAAGCAGTGAGAATGTTTGCACGATTTCCCGTGTTATTTCTATTAAGTCTTATTTGTGTCCTCTTTCAGCTACACAGCTGCAGTCTTTTACAATACCTCCTTCTTAGGCTCCCCGTGAACTGGTCCACAACTTATTCCCTGCTTCCCATAAACCATCTGGGAGACTGGAGAGCAAGGAGAGCACCACCACCCACCTTTTTAACAGATTGCAGCATTCCTAGATTAGCTGGTCTCCAAAAACATGGGATAAAGAGGATTACCACAGCACTTTAAGCCATGCTGCCCCAGGAGGTGCTAGTAAGGAGTAGTCTGATGGGTTCCTTTATACCTTCTTCAAAGCTCCTGAAGTTGGGGGCTTCACCCCCCAGTGAATTTCAGAATAACTCATATAAAACCATGACAATAAAATGTATTTACACTGGGCTACCTATTTGAACATGAATCTTGTGCATGTTGTTAAAAAACACCCTGATTTCAAGCCTAGATCTGCCACTGGTCAGAGACAGACTGGTATCACGTTGTTCCCAGGAATGTGAAATATAAAAATAATAATAATTCACCAAACTATTTGTACAACATGTGAGTCAGCAATTTTTCAGCTTTTGTGATGTACGTTCTAACAAAAGTGATCTGTGTTATAGGTATGCTCTGTGATGCTCCATTTAACGCTACCAGTTATTAATACCATGCAAAAGACTGTCTAAAATACACACTTACACATCTTAGGGGGATGTACTGACTTAATTCATTCGAGGCTCCAGTTTCCTGATTGCAGACACTGATTTCCACTGTTTTGCAATAAACCGTAAATTACTCCCTGGTCCTAGGTTTGATCTTGAAGAACAGATATATGAAGATGCTCTTTTCTTATTATCTACACCTAATCCACAAATGGGTCTGTTAGGGATGTGGGAACAAATTTCAGCTCTTTCCTCCACAGAGGTTATAGATCCCAGATGTTTTGTTGCATTTCTGTGAAGCTTCAGAATATGCTTCCTGCTGATATGCTGCAAGTGAATTAATGAGAGATAAAGAGAGAAGTCAGCTAAACTATTACAATAATTTTCTGCTTGTATTTCCAAGAGGTAGCAAATAAGGTGATGGACATAAGGTGGGAATATAAATAGTGGGGTTCTACAACATTAGTAAAACACTCTGTTCATCACAGCTGAAGGGCAAAACACTGACAGTGTCTCAAAACTGGATAAAATTGGAGAGTGTAATAAGTGCATCAGGAGTGTACTTTGCTACTATCTTGTTGGAGTAAGACAATGCTCTATGAAAACTGGGAGAGAAAGCAGCTTTCTTCTGTTATGGCGGACCCACTGTGAGGAATTACTCATTAATCTTGAAGGATACTGCAGAATAGAGGTATTTTGTGAAACAGAGTCATCTGTTTCATAAGAGCAGGCATTTGATGAAAGTCTGTTGCCTTCAAATGGTGTTATGCCATTTTGCACCAGCTGAGGATTTATCCCACCCTTTCTATAGTAATTTTTTTTTAAAGGGTTATTCAGTATCTTCCATCTGTGTAGCTGTTACTCATTCCACCCTCCCTACAGTTATTTTAGCACATCTGTAATCTTCACCTCAGGCAAGGCTCAATTTCTCTTGCTAAGCCTGGACTGTCTGATGGTGACAGGCCCAGCACTGTGTTGCCCCACAGACGCGACAGTGCAAGGAGAAAATGAGTTCTTTCAGGGACTATGACTATCTTTCTGCTGTGCTTTGCTGTGGTTTATTCTTCCCTATGTATCTGATCTTGACTTGCAAGAAGCCACAGGAAGATAAAGAGCTGCTCAAAGGTACAGAGCCAATGGCCTTGTCTCCTGGGCTGGGGTCAGCTGCACAACAGTGTGAAATGGGGACAAACATTTCTTGCCAATGTGTAGAGAAAACCTGAGAGGAAGAGCCTTTGTCTTTTGGCCACAGGAAGGTCACAAATTGTATTAAAAAGCTTTGCCTTACAAAGCCACTGTTGCCCAACTAACCCATCTAAAGTATCAGGTGCCAGATATTAGGCTGTGACTGATATTTGCAGGAAGCGAACTGGCAGGGCATTAGGAGGATGAAGTATTTCTAACAGTGACACTAGTTTCCCTATGAACTAAACTTCTGTTTGAGTTGGCCTAATAATTTTTTGTTGTCTTTATCTTACTTGTCTTGGCTGCAGGAGCGGTTTGTTCTGTAGACACAACTGTGTATATGGTTTGACTTTTTTATTGTACACATGGAGTTGAAAGGTTGTGTATACTTTTTTACATTAATGCAAACAGAACTCTGCCTGCAGATATTCTGCAAGTTGAGAAGATACATACTCCATATATTTGACAGAGGCAGTGGCAGGCTGAAGTCCAGGCACTGGGGCTGGCTCTAATCCAGTAGAAATGTGTGAGGAGAATCCACCTGCTGAGTTAGCAATAAGCAATGGGATGTTGACACCAGGCCTGGGAAGAATTAGGACTCATCCCAACTAAGCACAAAAAAAACCTCCTGCACTTAAGCAGAACTGGAGCTTCTCTTGTTGAGGAACATTTCTTTGACTCTTGCAATACGAAAACTAACATACCCATTTCAAAACCAGCAACTGTTTGAAAGAACTACACTGACCTGCAGCTACCTGTCAACTCTTCTGTCCAAATAAAGCTCAAATTCTTCCATTTTCCTACCCCTTACAAAATTTTCTACCCTTTTTTTCCCACTTTATATCAGAATTGCTTCTCCATGAGTTAGCCAGCTTATAACCACAGAATATACAAATATCTATAGCCTCCACAACATGCAGAGAAAACTAGTATTTTGCAAAGCACAGGACTGAGCTCACAAAACATTTTTTGTCAGGATGTATTTTAAGATTCAGCCTCTAAACCACCTCAGGATTATGAAAGCTGGGGAATGGTATACCTAGGAATTGTTCAGGACCAAACTCTGCAGTCAGTCACCACAATGTAAAAAGTACGTGCAGATGACCTTCCCTAGACTGACACAGCCCAGATCTCATCAAGATCCTTATTGTAGCAATATTTCATTCTCTCCAGAAGAACTGCTCTGTCACACAATGCACAGAGCTTCCAGCTGGCCTCAATGAGCCGTATGCACAGTGCCTGCTGCCGAGCTCTTTCTATAGTCTTTTTCCTTTCAGTTATGGGCAATGAAGTCAGTGAATCTGCAGTGTCATTCCTGAGTGTTTTATAAAGACATAACACAGTGTCACAATTACAGTAACCGTGAAAAAAAAAATGGTGTGCATGCATGTATTATATTGTCTACAACAGCCTGCAGAATGATCAATTCTCTCCGTTTTCTTTCACTACCTCCTCCTCCATCTCTTCATTGAGTCAGTGAGCTTCTTCTGACCCTTCCCACCCCTCTGCTACAAATAAATGGAAAAACCTCTTCAAAAGCTTGGTACTGACAGATTCTGCTTTCTCAAACACTAATGCGCATCTAAACTGCTGGGCGATGTTTTGTAGAAATAATGATGAAATATTCATGGGAGCATGATGGCAACAAATAAATGGAGCAAAGAGAGACTACAAAGCAAGACAAGAGGTCATTTATCACATTATTCTGAGCCAAAAAATGAAATAACAATGCAGTCTTCCAAAGCCTGCTGGGTGAAGCATGAGCCTTCAGTTAGGCCTATAGGTATCAGATTCTTTTCTCTTGCCATAGCAAATCAATCTGCTGGCCTCTTCTTGCTCCTTAGTATGATAGCCACCACTGTAAAATCTCCTGGGTTTACCAAAACGGATAGATCTTGCACTATAGGCAAGTCTCTGTCCAGATAAAGCTGAATAATAACATATGTAGCAAGACTGATTGTTCAAAACCAAAACTAACATGAATGAGAAAATATATTCATGGAAATGACTCAGAAATGAAGGCAACAGTCGTGGCTCCTTTGGCAAAGTCTGAAAGGAGTGGAGGGGATAGTTTCAGAAAGACATTTAAAAGTTTATTCACCCATACTTCTTTCAGTCTTAGGCAAGCAAAAAAAATTGTCAACAGGCATTTTTTTCTGTAAACGGCTAAAACTTCACAGTTGCCAGAGAACAAAGTGGGACTCCAATTTTTAAGTAGTGCTTCGCACTCACACAAAGTAGATTCAAAGCACTAAGCAATCAGGATGGTAACACTTCTACAATGGCTTTGCAGAGGTGTAAATGAGACTAAGCAAAGACCATGGCACCTGACGTGCAGACCACAGTCAGCTGCGAGGATACGAGAGCAGGTTGCCCTTGTCTTCACTACTGCAAAGTCACAGCGTTTTGATCATGGATTTGATTCATCCCATTTATTGCCTAAAATGATAAAATGTTTTAGTAAAGCAAAGACTGTGAAAATTCCATCTACTGTTTAATCAGAGCTGTGCTTATGTGAAACCTTCAATTGCACTTTAGAAAACAATGATCTATTGTTCTCTGCTTCACAAAATCATAAAATCACTTCCCAGAGCAGCAGCAGGAGGCAGGGACCCCAGGAGGCCCCTTGTTCACCACCTGCAAGAGCAGGAGCTCAGCTCTGGGCTTGCAGCCTCCAAGGATGGAGACTCCAGGGCCCTCAGGGCAGCTCCTCCAGCACTTGGCTATTATCCTCGGAAAGCAAAAGGAGTTTCTTACTTGCAGCCAGGCACAGCTGTAAAGAGCTTGTCCCTGTCCCCATCTCATTGATCCCCTCTCCATAGGCACCAAGGTGTCGCTAGGTGCCCTGAAGCTCTCTCTGCTCCCAGCTGAATCAACCCCAGACCCACAGCTTTGGTGTTACCTACAAACTTGACAGAGTGCCTTTCATGACCTCCCTAGCCAACCGCTAGAGACAGCAGCCAGGACAGGCGCCAGAGCAGATCCTACGGGACTCCATGGGGCACCAGCCTCCCAGCAAATATGGCCCAGTGACCACCACCTCTGAGCTCAGCCACCCAATGAGGTATTTACCCACTGCATGGAACACCCACACAGACTCTAACGTCTAGCATGGATTCAAGGACATTGTGAGAGACTGTTGGAAGCCTTGTCAAAGCCAACATAAATGATATCCCATGTTCTCCACTTGTCCACAAATCTGATCATTTTATCACAAAAGGTAACCAGCTTGTTCAGGCATGATTCACCCCAGTCAACGATGCTGACTGTCCCAATCACCTTCTTCTTCTTCATGGACACAGGGATGTGCTCCAAGAGAACACATGCCATGATCATCTCAGGAAGCGAAGTGAGTCTGACTGGCCTGAAGTTCCCCAGATCATCTTTCCTCTCCTTTTTGAAGACAGGTGTGATATTTGCCTTTCTCCAGTTGTTGGGAATCTTCTCCCAGTCTCCACAGCCTTTCAAAAACGCTTAGGGTGACCTTACATGGACATCAGCCAGCTCTCTCAGCAACCTTACGTGCAGTCTGTGGAGACCCATGGCCTTGCATGAGTTGAGTTTGTGCAAGCAGCCCCTGACTCAACTTTCATCCCCTTGCTGGTTGTTCTCCTTGAATCCAGTCTCTGGAGAGTCCATCAGTGAAGACTGAGGCAAAAGACAGCATTGAACACCTCAGTCTTATCTGTGCTTCTTTTCATGTAAACTGTCTGCCTTATTCAGCCCACATTTCCCTTGTTTAGCCTTTCACTGTTGATGCAGTGGCATGACTTACGAGATTGGATTTTGATATTCATTTTGCCCAAGAGGGAACAGAAATGGCTGCTGTAAAAATAAAGAACAACAAATTCATTGGTATTATCTGACAATGACAAGTTTTAGATTACATTGAGAGTCCATCATGCACTTAACATCACGCAACAATTCCTATAGAAGTGTCCCTTACAACCTTTATTTAATGAACAAAGAATCCCTTTTCCTATAGAGAAATTATTTCTGCAGATTTAAGGTTTATTTAATCGGAATCAGCTTTCCCATTTCCATTTTTTTTTCCTTATTTTCATTCCATCCAGCAGTTTTGTCATATCATAGCTTTCTTTCAATTGAGATCCCTGGAGATACTTTGCCAGGAGATTGCCATACTTAGACTTGATGTTCCTAGGAAAGCACATCAATGTAACATTTCTGAAAGGCCAAGTTGTTTCCTGTTGTCCCTTAGGGAGACAATATCACTTCGTCCTATCGTTGTTTAAATGCACCGAGAGCTTTTTGGCACTGTGCCTGAACAGAGCTGTCAAGATTGTAAATTCAAGTTATAACCCACAGAGCATTCACAATTTTATCTTATCCTGAGCTGCCTAACATCAAAAGAAATACTGAGAACACAACCAGCCTTCTGCATCCCTGAAAATGTGCAGCTGCAGAAGCCTCTAATTTAAAGCAGTTGAAAGTACAGCAGTTGTTTCAGGGAAGGTTATAAATGAAACTGTGCTCCTTGCAGTTGCTTTTGTGAGACAAGGTAAGTCCACATGGCAAGACTCTGTCAAGATGAGTTGCTGTAAGAGGCAGAAATGGAGGTGTGTGCATAAAGAACATACTCTGACAGAGGACAGTGCAGCACTCAGTTCCTTATTGCTGCCGTTACAGAGTTGTCTTCCTCCTCGTCAAGCATCAGTGGGCTGAAGTCATATGACCCTATCAATGACCTCCCTAGTCCAAACTCACAGAGGTAGAACTGGCATAGACATGTGGCAAACTGAGCCCAAACCTCTTGAAAACTTAGCCAGCCTTCCAGAGTCCCCGTCCATGGCTTGACCTATTTCATGGCAAGAAAACTTGATTAACTTTTTGAGTAGTCATGCTTGGATGATGTCACCTTGGAGACACCTTTTGGGTTGTATAACTTACTGTCCAACATTCCTCATAAATATTCACTCTTTTAATTACAATTTTCACATCCCAAGGGCTTAAGCCTAGAGTAGTTGAAAAATGTCCCTGAAGTAAATTAAAGCATGGAGTAGGACTGACCCCTGGATAACAATTCCATCCTATGGCATACACAGTTTTGAAAGGGGATTTTGGTCCCCTGCTGGAAAAAGACCACTCAGAATGTTCTTATAAACACAAAAATGTGTTAAAATGCAATATTTTTAAATTGAATTCTTAGGTTTTCCAATTCAAGTATGCATGTGTTTGACTGGGACGTGGGCCAAGCTTGGAAAAATCCCAGACGGAGGACTCTGCCTGAATTTTTCAAGTCAGATAGCTCTAAATGAGATAGATGAGGGACATATAAATACATTTCCTGTATTTCATATTTGCACTCTTACTGCAATGCTGTTGAGAGGAAATATCTCCTGGTCTTTTTGCCTTGCTTGCCTTAACATGAAATAGTGCTCATCACTGAAATATCATTTGGTCATAAACACACTACCTGACTTTACTACCGCCTGTGTATTATAATATGCAAAACATATGCATATGTAGGAACCAAAGTAACTTTTTTTTTGGGGGGGGGGTTTGCAAACGCTGTAATGGCAAATGCACAAGCATGTAAACTAAAACATTTCTCCTGAGTTCCATATTTTCAAAAGCCGTAAGCGTATATGTGCCAGTTATTTCAAGTTTCCTTGAAGGTGTGGTGTGAACGAGAGTGTTGACACCTCTCTCACACCCCTCCAGTGAGCACGATAGAATTCTTCATAGGACATCTTAGAAGAAGTGTCCCGGCACTGCCATTCGCTGGAGAAGATATGGATTCACCAGGTCTTCAGCCCCTGCATTAAAGCCCATTGCTCACTGTTTCTCAAGGAACTGGGAATTTGTGAGTAACCAGTACAGCATTGTGAGTCCTACTGACCCCACAGCCCTACACAGGGCTAATATGGAGGATGGGAGAGGATATGCAAGCTGTGCAGAGCTGGAGCACATCTGCTTTCCCCATGTGTGGTCCTGTGGTGCTGGTCGCGTATTTTCCATGGTATGTCTCCACAATTCTGCAGCCATAGAGCTGGGCCCACCCATGTCCAAGGGCTTTCCAATGTCAAAGTGCATCCCCATAAGGGATTTTCTTTTACAGCTTCTGGTAAAGAGCGTGTCTTCATGTATTGAAGTGTTAAAACCAGTGCCTCAAAGTTTTGATATGAGGAGAGTTCATGAACTATGATTGATAGACACTGTTTCCAGAGGTGCCGATTACTCCCATATTCCAGTGATTTCAAGAAAATCAGGAGTGTTTAGTGAGTCCCTGGTTAAAGATCAAAGCAAGCTTACAAATAATGAATTTTTAGGTTCCGCAAGCAGCCATTCTTCTGGTTTCTTTCAGCTTTCTGAATTCTTTATTCCTGAACCTTTAACATTTTCAAGATACAACTTTAGGTCTTATTATATATTGTTGTCATGTTTACAGCTTATACGACAAATGCACAATGATTAGAAGGTAAGGTGTAAGTAGCTAGGCCAATGATAAGCATGCTCTTGATGTATGCTGTGCTCCTTTTTGTGTCACAAGGACAGTAAGGCATTTGACACTGTCTCCCACAGCATCCTCCTAGATAAACTGGCTGCCCGGGGCTTGGATGGGTGGACTCTTCGATGGGTTAAAAACTGGCTGGATGGCTGAGCCCAGAGAGTGGTGGTGAATGGGGCAAAGTCCAACTGGTGGCCGGTCACTAGTGGTGTTCCCCAGGGCTCAGTTCTGGGGCCGGTGCTGTTCAATATCTTCATAGATGATCTAGGCGTAGGGATTGAGTGCACCCTCAGCAAATTTGCAGATGACACCAAGCTGGGTGGGAGTGTCAATCTGCTGGAGGGTAGGAAGGCCCTACAGAGAGATCTGGACAGGTTAGATAGATGGGCCGAGACCAACGGCATGAGGTTCAACAAGAACAAGTGCCGGGTCTTACACTTTGGCCACAACAACCCCATGCAGCGCTACAGGCTGGGGGAAGAGTGGTTAGAGAGCGACCAGGCGGAAAGAGACTTGGGGGTGCTGATCGACAGCCGGCTAAACATGAGCCAGCAGTGTGCCCAGGTGGCCAAGAAGGCCAATGGCATCCTGGCCTCTATTAGGAATAGTGTAGCCAGCCGGTCTAGGGAAGTGATCGTCCCCCTGTACTCAGCACTGGTGAGGCCACACCTTGAATACTGTGTCCAGTTGTGGGCCCCGCACTTCAAGAAAGATGTTGAGGTGTTGGAGCGAGTCCAGAGGAGGGCGACCAAGCTGGTGAAGGGTCTGGAGGGTCTGACCTATGAGGAATGGCTGAGGGAGCTGGGGTTATTTAACCTGGAGAAGAGGAGGCTCAGAGGTGATCTTATTGCAGTCACCTCTGCAATAAGGTCCTACAACTACCTGAAGGGAGGTTGTAGTGAAGCGGGAGTCAGCCTCTTCTCCCGGGCAACTAGCGATAGGACAAGAGGACATAGCCTCAAGCTTCGCCAGGGGAGCTTCAGGTTGGACATTAGGAAGCATTTCTTCTCAGAAAGGGTCGTTAGACATTGGAAGGGGCTGCCCAGGGAGGTGGTGGGGAGGTGGTGGAGTCACCATCTCTGGATGTGTTTATGAAAAGACTGGACATGGCACTTAGTGCCATGGTCTAGTTGACATGGTGGTGTCAGGGCAATGGTTGGACTCGATGATCTCAGAGGTCTCTTCCAACCTGATTGATTCTGTGATTCTGTGACATACTAGAAAAGAGTAGTGAATGGTTATATGGCCACAGTTACAAGTAATTCTACAATAAATTATATTGCCCAAATCTCTATTAATTGTGTTGTAAACCTTCACAAACCATTGAGAACATACCCTTAGTTTAAAGGAAAAAAATAGTTATTTTTTAAAATAGTGATTAGACGTTTGGTTTGACTGGAACCAAATGCAAAAATGCACTAGTTTTTAGGAACTGACCACACAGGTAATTCTAAGACATAGTATGCTTTGTCCTCTCATGTGGTTCAGTGATTTCATTTAGAGATGGAAAAGACAAATTTCAGCTCCAGGATGCTTGGCTCTCAGTGGAAGTTGCGTGGATCCACAGCCCTGGCTCAGATCCCTCTCTTCTGTCAGTTCCTTATCATATTTCTGTTGAGTTTCCCACTGTATTGACAATAGCATAGTTCTCAGCAAGAAAGTTTGCATAATGCCAACACAGAACAGTGGTAGCAATGTATCTAGAAGGTAAAGTGTGGCCTTAAGATTTCCCAGTGTGGCACTCTGTCCACCACCCAGCAGTTCTGTACGCTGGAGGAATCCTGAACATACTAAAAGCCAAGCAGTGCATTTTAAAAATGTCAGTGGGTTGGGTTTGGGTGATCAGTTTCAACAAATGAGTGTATAAACTGGATTAATTTGACAATTATTCTTTCCCATTCCTTTTAGCATGGTGAAGCAGGAAGCAAACCTCATATTCAAAGTGTCTGTGTAAATGTATGTCCTCTGGAAATAAAAAAGCAAAATCCAAAACAGCATTAATTGTTCTTTTGTAAAAACAAAGATTTAGCAGAAATATACAAATGCAATGCCACAAAATGCATCAGTTGCTTTAGAAAATCCAAATTCTCAGTAGCTCTGAAAATACCAGGACACAAATGTTGAAAATGGGTTTACAGATAAAATGGTTAATTTTATGGAACTACTTTCTCATTTCAAGTTGAAAACTTGAGTATTCTAAGTAATAATTCTTCATACTGAACTTTTTTCCCCTTTAAGTCCCAGAAGTCAGCTTAAAAAAACACACCAAGCATTAAAAATTAATGAAAATATACCTCTGCTGCCAAACTGGTTGTCATAGAAACAAATGTCATTACATCCAGAAAAAGGATTAAGTGGCCAACAGAACTAACCTTCCCAAATGTCAAAGCACGGAGAAGCTTTACATGGTAGCACGTTACAAACATGCCTCACACTTGGTGCAAGTAGTCTCTTTTGACGTGAAGATCATGGTTTGAACTCCACGTCAGTTCAACTCAGGGAGTTCCAATGGGTAAGGTCAGCTGCTGTAGCTGTTTCCAAAGCACTCATAGTTGGAATTCCTTCAGATGAAGTACTGAATTAAAATCAGCTGGTGAAGAGAGGAGCCCTTCTCCAGTGCCAAACTTCTGGCTGACTTCACCATCTCAGCAGCACAGACAACACAAGAGGTCGCAGAGCAGCTCTTCTGCACAAGCACCAGGACAGGGTACATGCCACCTTGCACAGGACCACTTGCACCTAAATTCTTGCTCTCATAAAACAGCAAAACTAGGCTCCAACTCTAAGATGTTACGAATCTTCACAACCAAGTAACTCTTTGCATGCTTCAGTTATTTGGGAGAGACCTAATCTTAGAACCATTGAGTGGTTTGGATTGGAAGGGACCTTTAAAGGTCATCTAGTCCAACCCCCTGCAATGAGCAGGGACGTCTTCGACTAGATCAGATTTCTCAGAGCCCCATCCAACCTGACCTTGAATGTCTCCAGAGATGGGACACCTACCACCTCTCTGGGCAACCTGTGCCAGTGTTTCATCACCTCCATCATAAAAAATTTCTTCTTTATATCAACCCTAAATCTACCCTCTTTTGGTTTAAAACCATTACCCCTTGTCCTGTTGCTATAGGTCCTACTAAATGTTTGTCCCCATCTTTCTTATAAGCCCCTTCTTTATGTATTGAAAGGTCACAATAAGGTCTCCCCAGAGCCTTCTCTTCTCCAGGCTGATCAACCCCAACTCTCTCAGCCTTTCCTCATAGGAGAGCTGTTCCATCCCCCTTATCATTTTTGTGGGTCTCCTCTGGACCCACTCCAACAGGTCCACGTCTTTCCTGTGCTGAGGACTCCAGAGCTGGATGCAGTACTGCAGGCAGGATCTCACCAGAGTGGAGCAGAGGGGCAGAATCACCTCCCTCAACCTGCTGGCCACCCTTCTTGTTGTGCAGCCCAGGATACAGTTGGCTTTCTGGGCTGCGAGCGCACATTGATGGCCCATGTCCAGTTTTAATGCTGACATTTACTTCACCCTGTTTAGGTTTTAGAGTAAATTAGGTATTATGACACACAAGAATAATTCATTCCTTTTAGAATATTCATTTCAAGAAGCTTTCAGTCTGTCATCTGACGCACCCTTTAAGGCCCACAGAATATACGTAATGATCTGAAAAAGGTAATGAAGAGAAGCAAGCTGTTGCCTGTTGGCTTGAATTCAGTATACAGTTGTCTGCATCTCCAATCTCCATATATTTTAGGTGCCTACAAACTGAAGAAGGTTGAAAACCACTGCTTTTCTGGCCCCGACTGTACTTCATAAGGAAGACTTGATTGACTGAAGAATCCCCATTTGTCCTTGCCTTACACCATAGGAACCTTCCCTTTAGTTGGAGGACCTTTCACACTCGAAGCTGTGAATACCTGTTCTGCTAACCGCATGCTGAACACACATGACACTCAAGCCTCAAAAGATTGAAGAAAACTTCCTCCACAGAGTACCTGGACCTATCCCAGCTGGACTCGCTTGTAAGCAACCATGGTGGACCTGGCCCTGGAAGGGACCTCACAAGGACAACGGCTGTTTACAGCCTTACTAGCAGCTCCTCTGTGACCCTATCTCACTTCAGCTGCTGGACTGAGATGATAAATTTGGAGCCATATTCTTCCATATCACATCCCATCTTTGAAATTTTCTCTCTCTTTGCACTGACTTTAGAGCAAGTACACAGAGACTTAAGTCCTAATTTGGATATTTCAGCCCCTTCCCCAGTATTAGGGGTGATGGATCCAAGCAATGGTCTGATCTGTGTCCTAGAACTGCAGCTGTGCTGGCTGGTCCCTACTTGTGCCATAGGTATGTGTTTTGAGGGAAGGGAAAGATGAAATTATTAACTGACCAAGACCTGTGTCATGTGTTGGCAATGTGCTCACTTAATGTGCATCATATAAAGCTAGTGTGCCCAATCAATAGTCACTGTAGGGAGACATGCACTGTCACTATTAATGCTCTGCTGACACTGGAAATTCAGCATTGTTAATTCATCTCATGGCCACTCAGCTTACACGGGGACTGATCAGAAATCAAACCAAAGCCTTGCCCTTGACTCCAGCAGACTTTCAGTTGGGCTGTTTCACTGCTCTGTTTGTGCTCCTGGACCAAACTGCCATGCAGCACCTTTCAGGCCAGAGTGAATGTTTTTATTGTAGTACTATATTCTCTGGAGGAACAAGTTTTATAATGAAAGCACTGACACTGACTCTTAACTAAAGCACACCTTTAGATGCTGCTACTGCTCTGCCTTAACAAGTCTCCTATCAGCTTCACACCAATAAAGAAGAAAAGCCAAGTCTCATGATGCTGTCAGGGAGCATTTCAGTCATGTTCTGCACATATTATTTTTATTCAACGTATCTTTGCCAAATTTTAAAGTCTATTTCACATCCTCTCTGAATACATCTGCTGTTGTCATGGTACTATAACTTCACTTGCTCTTTGAGCTACACAAGCCGTTAGATTTATGTCATCATTAATTTGCCTCTCTGCATACAGCTCATAGGCTGATTTATAGCTTTAAAATAATTTCTGGTCACCAGCATCTAGGCCAATTTTATTCCAAAAGCAAACCACAAAGAAGCCTGGCCTTTCCCTCTGTCCTTGTTAACGCCTCTGCACGCCTGTATGTGTATTAACTTTGCACAGCTCTGAGCGGCCAGGCCGTGAAGAGGTCTCACCTTCCCCACTTCTGCCACAGGCTTTGCTGTTGCATGCATCTGAAAAGGAAAGAATCGTGCAGATTTCAGCAAATTATCCCTGGTCAGAATCACAAGGCTCAAGCCTATGATTCAACACACTGCCTGTGCTTGTCCATTATGCAGCACAAATAAAGCATGACAGAGAAGGTAGACTTTGAAAGCTCTGGATGTTTCAACGTCCCTGCCAGCCAGCCCTCATTGCTGATCCATCATTTCACAGATGAAGCACTGCAGAGAGCTGTCCGTATTGCTGTCACTATGATGAATGAGGCCACTAGCTACAACATTCTCAGACGATATATTGAGCCCATCTATTGTCAGCATTTATAACACCACTCTCCCAAGGCACTCCTGGGCAGCTACCACTTCACCAGTTGCTTTGTTTATTTGAACTTGCTGGAGGGGTTCTTGGAGTAAACACTTTATGATTAGAAATACAAAGAGTGGCTCATAGATAAGAAAGTAGACATAAGCATTTGCAGTAGTCACCCAGCTACATACAAAGATGCTTCGAGATCACATGCTCAACCATTTTAGCCATTGCAAACTATCTTTTAACTATTTTACCCAGTAATCACATCTTTCATTACAAAACATGTTAACCATAAAATTATATACATAGCCAGGTTTTCTAAACTCCCTCACCATTGTGGTGTCCAGTTCTGTGATTTGTTAAAGTATTGTCTTCACAATAGGACAGGCTTAAAATCTTTCCACTAGTTTATCACCCACTGCTCTCCTACGTCCGCTTTTGGAATATTTAGTAAGCTGGAGGAGCAAATTGATCTAAGTTCAAAACAAGGGAGGTCCCAAGCTGAAAATAATTGGACGCTGGGGGAAGTTTCATGTATTTTGGCCCTGTTCCTGTTTTCCCCGACACATCTGGTTTTGATTACTACTGAAGACAGAATACTGCCTTAGATAGATAGACCTTTGGTCCAGTTCATCATGACCATTTTTATAGTCTTCACAGTGAAGAAAATATCTGTGCCCTTGCACATTTACATACTAGCTTGTGGGGTATTTGTGCATGTTTATACAATTTTATGCTGTTATCAAGTGACACACTGATGCACTGATAAACTCATCAGCATAGCTGAAATATTGAAGAGTTTCAAGTTTATGTGAACATATTCTTTTGCATTAAAAGCCTTATAAAATAAATTTCTGTGTATGTTGGTCCCTGAATCTTTGTTGCAAGATATTTTGTTCAGTTAAGCACAGTAAGCACCTATTTATTACTTCTGTTTATAAATAGCTAGCTTCAGAAACAAAACTGAAATCATTTAATGATATAATTCCAGCTACAGAATAATATTTTGTTGCATAATCCTAAGAGCTCAATGGCAGATCTCAGGTCCCTTGACTCCACTGTAATGATCTCCCACTGCTGCTTTCAAATGCAGCCGTTAATCAGCAAGTACAAAATGTTAAGTGATGTATTTTCTCTTTGCTGTGGCTAAATGGGAGACAGAAAAAGAGGAAACTGCTCAACAGAAGGCTTGATTTTCCAGTTCTGAAGATAATACAACTATAAAAATAGCAGTAGCCAGCCTTTGTTACTGCTCACATTTGTTTTTTGAAGGGAGATACATAAATCTTCTGCTCTCCCGAATCACAGTACTGAGTACCTTGTGGAAAAATTCTGAGTCTGGAGAGGAGACAAGAGGGTGAGTGTTGCCTAACTCACCCTTGCTCAGGTGCAACTTTAAGCCACCTCTTCCTACCTTACTTCAGACTGCACCCATATCTTGGCCCAAGGAGAATCAAACCATGTAGCTGGAAGTAGGAAAATGTATGGAGCCATCCTTCATGGAGAAAGGAAAAGAAAAAGGGATCAATGTGTTTTGGTTTTTTTTAATCTATCTTTGGAAGGGTATGAAAAGGACCTACAACAAAATATAGCTCAAAAACCCCAAAAACTTAGTGTGCCCGTGTATGGGGTCTGCTCTGTTCAGGCTGGGATCATTGTCATTTTGTTTCAATTTACTGTAATCTACCTGTCCCTGGCCCTGGGCAAGCAGGTGGAAGACACACTGCCTGTTCTCGTACCTCTGCAACTGCTGCTGACAGCTGAGGGTCACAACATCTTAAGCAGCTCTAGCATGAACTGCCAGAACTTCTACAGAGGCATCCCTAGGACAATAAATTAGGCCTTTTCAAAATGCTAGGAAAAAAACTTACATAGCAGGCAAAGAAGCACTAATGATGAATACGTGCCATGCAGCTGAAATGAGGCCACAGGAATGAACACTCCAGAAGGTGCACTAAGGAAATAACAAAAGCCAGTTAGTGCTGCATATGTCTTTTCACAGGTTTTTGCAAATCTGCAGTACCTACACTGCCTTACTGTGATATCTGAGCATCAACGGTGTCTTTGTCCTCAATAACTTCCTTCGAGGTAGGGAAAGGAAACTTCTTCAGTTGTGACACTCAGACAGATTAAGGCTGAGACTGATCTATCTAAATGACATCTTTGATAAATCCCTTAGGATCACTGTGACACCATATTCAGGATCCCCATACTATGCACAGATTTTACCATTTTGAGAAACCAACTTTTCCTACCCAAGGCAAAAACCTGCTTCTTTGGAAGTAGGCTGCTCCTCCACTGACTCCATAGTCGGTGTGTCTTTGGTCTGCAGCTCAGTGCATGCACACCAGGTGCCTACAGCTAAACAGGATGAAATCCCATCCCAGAAGCTGGCCCAAAATCACATATGCATCATGACAGCAAAGTAGAGAGCAGTGGTACAGCATGATCCTGTCTGCTTATTCACTGTCATTCCTGCCCAGCCAAATCCATGCCAATGCTCCAGAATAAAACTCACAGGAGACTCATGTAAGATCTCCCCCCACAGGCAGAACATTAAGTTTTCTCTAAGAAATGTTTAGCTAATTTTCCAGGCACCAATATATTAAATACCCCTGTGCCTTTTTAAATGTTCTGAGCCTGACAATTACCTTACATACCTCATCCACCTGTTTGCAGCCTCAAGCACTATAGCCTGCTCTGGCAGACAGCTTGGGCTTTCCTTTTCAAGCCGATGGTGTTGTCGCCTCAATGCAGCTTGAAAAGTACCAGCACCACTGCAGCTCCTGAATAAGTCTAAGCTTGTTTGGGTGATGTCTGTTTTATAGATCCCAAGGAAATAACATTCACAGCCCTTCCTTCAGTCCACTCACTTCTGCCCTGGCTGTGACATGAATGTTGGCATGTTCCCTGCGCCAGTGCTCCTTCAGAGCAATGACAGGAGCTGTCTGTGTTCTCTGTCCTCCATCATCCCTTGACAATTTGTCCATAGATCTGCTGGGAATTCTGTGCTTTTAAAGGAATATTTTTAATGTAGTTTTTTCTTTTCACTCTTAAGATTACTCTTTGCCCTTTTTTCCTATGAGTTTATCTGCCTTCCACTTGCATTTTCACAAGCTTGCATTGATTGCTGTGCCATATGTGGTACCTCTTCCAGAGTTAGTATACAATCCACCATCATCTTGTGTGGCAAGCCTTACGTTAAAACCCCAACAGGTAACCTCTTTTGCATTTTTCTGATGGAACTTCAGAAAAAAGTTGCTCTGCTGGTCCATTAGAAGCTGTTTGTAAAAGTGTCCAGTTGTTCTCTGAGACTTGCCAGCCTTCAGTGGCACAGTGGCTAACTATTAAGTATATCAGAGAGAGAAGTAATGACAAACCTATATATAACACACAATGATGTGTTTTGCTCTCCCATTTCTTACCAAATGGGACAGGTTTCTTGGTCGCTGCCTAAAGCAAGGAGAGCTGACACTCCCTTCAGCACTCTGCACACACAGTTTCACTGAAGTTTATTTCTAGTTGATGTGCTGCTTTTAATCATGCTATTCTTCACTACATGCAACCAAACCTCTGGTAGAGAGAGCACCAGAAGATTGTAAACCAGTTGTGCACCAGGCACAAACTCTTCCAGGAAGATGAAAAAGTCACAGAAGGGTTGCTTTCCCCTAGTACTGTGCTAACTCCACCTGTCTGTGGCTACTTGCCACTGACTTACAGAAATAGCGTGTTTCCGTAGGGTAGTGCCCACTAAGGCAGGGTGCAGCTACATCTGCCTCTTTTCATGACATGTCTTCTCCTATATCCTGTCTGCTTATAATTGCTCTGTGACTCATCCGTTTGTATCACAAGCACAAGATTTATCTCTCATCCCCTGCATAATATGCTTGGGATGTCTTATACATCCCAGCTAACCACTCATCCCAACCTCACAATGCCAATTATTTGTGAAGCATGCAGGAGCAGCAAATAGATGTGTCTCTGGCTGGTATCTATACTGCACTTTATATTTGTCTTTTGACTGTCAGTCTCTCAAAGGGCCTGTGAAAGAGGCTATGAGGTTATAAGTGAATAGGGATGCATAAATATCATTGCAAGTGTAGATTATGCTTCATATTTCAAAGAATAAGTCCACATAAGATCTATCTTCTTGCCACAGGGAATCTGCAGTTTAAGAGTGTTTTCTGTGTCTTACAGGGGAAAGAATGACATGTGGACTCTTACAGAATCATCTAGACAGCAGGTCCCCTGTACCCATGTCAGCCCTGTCCCCATCAAAATAACTCTTGTCCTGCTATTTTTGCATAGGACTAGGTATCCATCACTGCAGAGGAAATTAGTAAGGGCTAAAGACATGCAGTTACTGATGCTAATGTCAACATGAGAGAGTATAGGCGCTATGAGATAACCCAGCCAAGAAGTTGTTTTGCTCTAGTGGAAGGTCGTGGACACTAACTGCTGCTCAGGTTCAGACACAAATACCAGTGAAAGGAGTTAAAGAGGGATCTGATCACAGAAAGCAGAAATCATCTTTTCTCTGTTTGTTGGGACAGGGACAAAACCTGCTGGAAGATGTAGGACTTTGAAGGAGTTTCTGAGACCAAGTAAGTATCCACCTTTCCCTCACTAATATTCTGCATTTCTGTACAAAAAGCTCACACGCCTGACCCAAAGAAAGGACAGAAGTGTAGGAACTCCCTGCTTGATGCTTTAGATTGCTTTGTTCCTCCTTACACACAATTACGTCCAAAAAAACTTGAAAGATTTTTAATCAAAGGGTCTGTTGTAGTTATTTGGTTGAGCTGGGAGATCGAAAGATTAGCCAACAGTCAGCAACAGCCCGAGTAGTCAACCCAATAAATATGTTATTATATTTCCCTTGATGCTTTGGCGAATCTGGCCTGGACAGAGGTCAGAGCAGTGGTGAGGAGTAAAGGGTAGTTGGGATCCCCACAGCCAGATGCCATTCTGCTTTTAAAAAAGTAAATAAAAATGCACACCATCCAGGCTCTTTTGAAAGAAAAAAAGTACAAAAGTTCCTATTGTTGCCTGCTTCAGAAACAATGTAAACACGCTCCGCTTCACTCCGAAAGCAGTCTACTACCAAAGTACTTGCACGTGAGTCAGCAGTAGTGCATGTTAATGTGTGTGCATGTGCGTATGCATGAGAGCATACATACATATGTCTATATGCATATATTTGCATAGATTAGTCACCCAACCAAGCATCTGTATTTCTCTGTGTGGCGTTAAGAGAAAGGTGACAAACCCTTTAATTATATCCTAGTAGAACTGTTCCTACCCATTGTACAACCTATCGGACTGAGGCAGAATAAGAAGGTAAGAGAACACAGAGATGAAACAAGAAAAAGAAAAAAATGACATAAGAATACCTCATCACAGTCCTGCAGCCATCAGAGGGACAGAGGATCTCATGAAGGGTAAAGCTAATGGAGGACTAACACTCCTTACAAGATTGTGCAAGCCAGTGACACATAGAGTGGTACTACAGACTCAGTGGCTCTTCCTTCCCTGAGGCACAAACTGCAAGGACCTGGGCTTCCAGTGACTACCAGAGTAGCATAAGACTGACAACAGTTGAGAAGGTCAGCAAGAGCACAGAGTTGGAGGTGGACAAGTGGAAGTGAGAGGGCAGGTTACCAACCCTTGAAGATGCATCCTGGCAGACAAGTCCCAGACTGGTGTTAATGGCTCAGGTCCTGAGTGCATGGAAATATGTAAACAATTCCTGAATAAGGAATCCCCTGAAGCAGGTAAGCTTGATGGCAGCCAAGTGCTGAACTGAAGTGCATGCTTAGTTCACAGGCAGAGCGGCTACTTCCCTTGTCCTACAGCATCATCACAAATTAGATTCCTGCCCCCAAAACTGCAACAACAAAAGCTCTGCTTTGCAATGTTATTCCATAGAAGATGCAGAGAAATGGGTCATGACACCTTCAGCTGCAGAGCTAATCCATCATAATGCACTGTAGCTCCTACAAATTGCTGCCCCAGGCAGATAATGGCAGGAATTTCCAACCATCCCCAGATGGCTAATATGTGGCAACGGTTTATAACCTCCATATGCTGGACCACCACAGCTGCTCCACTGAGCGATCTTGCAATATTGATGGATGCTCTTTCTGACACATAACATTGAACTTGTTTAATAGAGAAGCATTGACACCAAAATTGTTCCCTTCTCTTCCTTTTCTCCACATCCCCAATTCAAAGGTCAGATGTAAAATCAAGCTCTATCAAAGCTGTCTGCTTTTCTCGTTCTTGGAAGAGATATTTGTGCTTTCATCTGACAGCTCAGTTGAAATATTTTGTCTTGTGCCAATACAAAGGATGGTTCTGCACATTAACAAACAGCACACGAGTGAAATGACTCTCACACCCTTACCAAAAAGTGTATAGATTTCCTTTACGATGAGGTACACACCTGCTGCTTTCTCTGTACCCAAACCTAAGATCTGGCTTTTCTCTGAAATATGAAGATGACACACTGTTTACTTTTCTTAAAAATCTGTTTCTTAATTTAATCTTTAAGAAAGCCACAACTGCACAGAAAATAGCCACCCATTATCACCACGCTTGGTACTGTGTTATGCATCACAATGTCTTTCTCTCACGGGCTGAAGACAGCCCCATTTTCAAGTTCTGCCAGATAAACCTTCAAAATTATTTAAAACAAAACAAACTCACTCCAATTACTTAAGTATGTATGTGTGTGTGTGTATACATGCATTGGTGTACATACTTAAGGTCACACACGAGTTATGGAGAGTTCAAGAGCTCAGCCCATAGAGTTTTTAAATCTGCCACAATCTTTCATCTGACTCCAGCAGATGGAGTTGAACCTTTACTTTTTTACTCATTCTCCCCTCTTTAGAAGCCATGTTGCCTACTAGTACTGAATTTTTCCCATCTTCAATGTTCTTTTTTAGCCTCCCTTCCCCATTACTCGCCCTTGGCATTGTTAACAGTCTGTATTCTCACCGATTTTTTGCTCGTTCAATGATATTAAGGCTGAAGGACTGTTAAATTGTCTGATCTGATCTCCCACATGATCCAGTCCAGAAAAGCTCACCCAGGTACTTTTACAATAAGCCCAGTGACTCACATTTAGCTAAAATATTATCCAATAAGCACCTTGTCATAATCTGAGGACATCACAGGACAAAGAATTCACCACAGTCTTTTTATGATAGCATCCTTTGGGTGTCAGTATTTTAGAACTGAAAAGGAAGACTTACTCCCATTTTCCTCTTTCCTACCTTCACTTTCTATGAGACTTTTCTGATTTCGCTCCAATGTTTTTGCATATTTGCAGTTTATACTTAATCTTCTTCCTTATATGCAACTATGTGAGCTTCAGTACAACAGGAAAATATAAGACTTTCTGCCTATACTGAAAACTCAAGAAAGAGGCCTCATTATGAGGAAGAGATCCCATTCTATAGGACCCTGTACTCAGAGAGATCATTCTTGTACCCTCTACCTGGGAACAAGATATCAAGACATCCTGTCTGTTCTACAGTTCCACAAAATAGGACAAAAAGTAAGTCTTAAGTTACAGAAAGGAAAACCCAGGTCAAACATTAGTGTAAATCCTGCTGAGGGTGAAGGTGGAAAAGCATTGGCACAGATTGCCTGAGGAGGACACACATCTGCATCACTGGAGGTTTTTAATAGTCTACACAAACACCTGCCAGGAATGGCATGGGTGCAGGTTAATGGCAGGTTAATGCTGCCTCGGGCAGAAGGATGGATTGATGACCCTTTTAGTCCTTTTCAGCTCTGCTCTATACATAACTGGAATCAAAAAAGGTAATAGGGAAGAGACATCAGAGTCAACTGCACTTACTCTCCCCAGTGAGTTCCAGATCCCATTTGCTTGATTTTTAAGTCCAAAATACATTTGCTTGCTTCTATAGCAAAAATATTTTCATAACTTATAAAGCATTTCACATCATGGCAAATTACAGCTGTAAATGCAAATACAAGTAATATGTAGAGAAAGATTATAATATAGCCTGAAGGTATCATCTGGAGTCCTATCTGCTTAGCTTATTGACAAAAGATGAGCTACTCTATAAACTGTCAGTGAAATCTCCTGCCTTCTTAACTGCAAATTAAGCTGTGTTCTTTCCATTTGGAATACCATTGTCAATCATTAAGATCCAAGAGCTGGAATTTTAACTTGTGATTTTTTTGATGGTTCACAGGGCAAACCACCATAGCTGTCTTGCCACCGTGTCAATATTCCCAGAGAAAATTAACAAATGAGTGGGAAGATAGAAGTATTGATGAAGAGGAGGATGAACAAAAGACAAAAAATATGCAAAATAGATATTATTACTTAGAAAACACAGAAAGAGTGAGAACAAACTCTTTACAAGTGGCCAAGCTTATTTCTTCCCAGCAAAACTGGTATAGCTTTACTGCAAATTGCAGTATTGACATACAGCATCTGAAAATCTGTCCCACTGGTTTATCTGGAGTTACCCAAGAAATGCATCTAGCCTGTTGGTGGTAACCAGAAGTCGTTGTATTGTGTCATCGCCCAGATAGCCACTCTTAAAAATGTTTCATGAATTTTGCTTTTTCTCAGCAAGATGAACTGGTGATGACTATGTGATAAAGCAGAGGAAGCCATACAAAATAGCTGCCAGCATCAGGCAACAATCAGCAGGACTGAAGACAAAGCCACAAGATTGGTTTTATTGGTCTGAATATATTATATAATAACTTGCTGTTTAGCAGCAGCGATGAGAATAATGGTGTGGTTTAACAGAAAAACCATTAATTGGAAGCTTATGGTAGCCCTCAGTTCTCCGTTCAAATCTAATCACAGATGCTAGACAGCATCACTGTTAACAGTTCAGCATACTTGTTTTCTTGTACACACTAGCACTAGGAAGTCCATACCTGGGACATATTTTTCACGCATTGTCCTGAAAACAGTTAAAATAGCATTCATTCCTATTCTCAATCCCGGACTGTATAGCCAGTCCCAGGCTCCAAACAAGTTGATAGTAGTTCGATGGCTTCATGTTGTGCCTTCACTCGTTACTTGGCACTCATTTGCATGATTTTATGCATGATGACAGGAACATGCAAAATATGTCAGTATACAAATACTTCATTTAATGTTGAGCATATAGACTAAAACCAACATAGCCAAAGATGGAAACATACTATCGTCACTGAGCAGATGTAAGAAAGGAGCCCCTTCTCCAAAGACAAGTATTAGCTACAAGAGCACGGGCTGTTAAATTCTCTCAGCATGTACTTACAAGAACTGAATAATACAATAATAATAAAAAAATCACTCCCAATAAGTTATTCTTAAAGAAACTGAGGCATCTGTAACATCCAAGTTCCAAGCATCAGAGCGTTCACTTAAAGGAATCCTTGCAGGAAGGAAAACACTCATCCTTTCTGATTTCTGGCAATGCTTATAGCAGAAAGCTGCAAACAAAAGGATTCATTTTTTAATAGGGCATTTATTGTTCCCCAGAAAGGCTTTGGCATTTAATAGAAAATCAAATTAAACCCAGGTATGTTACCAAAGTAACCTAATTAACATAATTTATTTCACATGCCAGAAAACAAGTAGGATCTCAGGTATTCCTGTTCTATCATAAACATTTCAATTTAACCTACATATTTTTATATAAATCACCTATGTAAGAATACTCTAAAGCAAAGATAGATGGAATTTTTATGCTCTGATCTTTTATTGTTTTGTTAAAATCTCTAAATAGCTCAGTTTTCACACCTCATCTTTTATTATCATTAGATAAGCCTATTTTCGTCTTTACCGTAGATGTTAGAAAGTTTTCTAAACTATTTGCTTGGACTTGCCATACATGAAACAAGAGTCCCCTCTTCTGGACTGAGGTGATGTTGCACTTACTGCAGAGAAACCACTGCAGAATGTTAACCTTTACTGAGGGTTTGTGTTTTTCTCCTAATTAAACAACTTTACAGTAACAAGAAAAGCCTGAAAGTCTATGCACAAAGAAGTCAAGCACATAAAGAAAGAGAGATGAAGAAATCAATGAAGTATTGGATTGTGGGTTTTTGCATTCGATTTCAGCTGAAGGCACTGATAGCTACAACAGCTGTAAGTAAGGATCTGTCACCATTTCAATAGTGAAATATGAATTCTCTGGAATGCATTGACTCCCAAACTCTCAGTGGTTTTTTTTTTTTTAAAAAAAAAAAGCTGTACAAATCACTGAACTGGAAGGAGTAGTTTATTTTAAATAAGTGTTTAATTCAAGGTTTTATGCTTTCAGACCTAGCATGGATTATATAACCAAAGACCAGCTACAGACTAGATTAGAAATAACCACTCACTGAAAGAAGAAACACCAGACAAAGGAAGTAAGGCAGAAAAATCTCAAGGGCCCAAATTCACGAAAGAAAAGGGCCCCTCAAAGACACCAGTCCTCGTCTCCACCTTGAGCAAAGCATTAGGAAACAAATTTGCAAAGGAGAACAAGCATCTGAAACTAACTTTTGTTCTCTCCCAGAGAGACTTTTGTCCAGACTTTTGTTTGTGAGAAGCAGCCCAGAAGAGTAAAGCGTGCTGTGTGGAAGAGCTGAAACATTTGAGGAACCTGCAGCTGAACAGAGGTGGCAGATACAGTCAGTCTTTGCAAACAGATGGTACTGAAGTCCCCTCTGGAAAACCATGTAGAGGGGATTTCACAATGCAAGCCTTGCTTCGCAAACTTGACGGCCTCCACAGAGGTCTCCTTGTGCCCTGAGAAAAGCAGAGGACAGAAATGTGTGAGACGTGCTACCATGGCTGCCATGCAGCCTTGCCTCAGCCTGCTTTCCTCTGAGGTGCCACACAGGGAAAGGCTCTCCATCGGGGGCTGCCTCAGTGGAGATGCCAAGCAGCTGGACCCCAGGAAAGGGGCCAGCCAGGAGCCCATGGACCTCGAGGTCAAGGCAGCTCCCAGGGAGGGGAGACCTTTCCACCCAGAGTGGGGCAGGGTCTTCAGTGAGGCCAGGGGGTGAAAAGGCTCTGCTCCCTAAACAGCCCTTCCTTCCTCAGGCAGTGGGCAGTGTGGGGGGGCTTCAGGGTGCACAAACTTACAGGCTGGCCTCCTGACGTGCTTCCAGGGACGTTGGGTCCTGACCAGTCCCACCAGCAAGCCTGCAAAGGAGAAGGAGAGTCTGTCAAACACCACTCCTCTGCTGACAGCCACGCTGCCCCAGTGACGCTGGGGGCAGTGAAGGGCTGCTGCAGAGAAAGCAACATCCCCTTCACCTGGACGAGGAGCCCGTGCATGCCCACCCCTTTTCCTTCTCCATCTCATTTTCCTCCTCCTCCTTCCCTTTCCCCTTCTCCTTCCCCTTCTCCTTCTCCTTGCCCTTTCCCCACCCCACGGCCCCCAGTTGCCCACGGCCCAGGGAGGCAGGACCTCCTATCTGCTCCGACCTGGTGCCTTTGGTTTGCACCAGGTACAAAGACTGTGCACCCCCCAGCAAAATGCCCTTAATCATCCAGATGTGGCACAAATGAGGGAGTGTGTCACAGCTCAGGGAGCCTCTCTGGTGGCTCCAGTCGCCACCTCTCGCCCCCAAGGATGCTGCCCAGCACTATTTCCCTATGGAAGAGTTGAGAGAAAGCATCCGGGCTGGGGAAGACAACAGAGAGCCATGGGGTGCTACAAGTACCCAGCGGCAGCCTCTGCACCCCATGCATAGAGCAGCATCACTCGTGTGTCCTGGAGAGCCACCTTCTTCTTGTGCTGCATAACCAGCTTCATTGTCTGGTTGTCAGGCCACGCAGCAAGGCAGGTGCCAGGCACTGCGTGAGGGTGCACGGCTCTTGCCTCCCCCTGTTGGGGAGCAGCAGGGGCAGAGCCCTGCCTGCACTGCCTGCAGCAAGGTGTGGCCTCTGGCCATGTGCCATCCTGCCCATGGCTGCGAGAAGCTGCAGACTGGCAATGACCACAGTGGCAATGGCATCACCCTATTCTGACTTGAGCCGTCCCATGGCTAATGCCGCCAACCCCATTCTGATCGCAGCCGAGAAGCACAGGGGCTGGGCAGGAGACATGGGTCTGTGGGTACCAAGAAGGCACCATGCGGACTTTATCCCTGGCAGCCATGGCCCCAACAGCAGCCACATGGCCCTGCACCCCAGAGGCCACTACGCCCACCTCCTGGCCAAGGCTCCCATGAGGTGTCCCAGGAGGCTGACCTGGTGAGCTCACCTCAGCGCAGGGGCTCTGTGACCCTCTGGTTTAGTGGTGGAGTTGGCAGTGTCAGGTTAATGGTTGGACTTGATGATCTTAAAGGTCCTTTCCAACCAAAACAATTCTATGATTCTATGCTGTAACACCAGCAAGCCTGCAAAGGAGAAGGGGAGAGCCATTCCACACTGCTCCTCTGCTGACAGTCCCCAGGCTTTCTTGTGCTCCCTCATGCTGCCCTGGTGCCTTTTGGAGGCTCCTGCCTCCGAAGTAAAACCCCACTCCATGCAGACAGTAAGCCTGTGCGTGACCACAACTCTTCCTTCTCCTCCTTCCCTCACGGCCCTGCCCATGCTCGTCCTCCCTGCGGCCCCGCTTGCCCTCAGCCCACAGAGGCTGCACCTCCTGCCTGCTCCAAACTGGTACCTTCAGTTTGCAGCAGGTACAGGGACTGTGCACCCCCCAGCAAAAAGCCATCAACCCTGTGGATGTGGCAGGGTGGGAGGTGTGCCACACCTCAGGAGGCCTCTCTGGCAGCGCCAGTCACCACCTCTCGCCCGCTCTGCGCCAGGCCCCATCAGTCTTGAGCCCAGTTCTCTCCCAGTTCCCTACTTGGCTTTGACAGCCAGCGCCTTCCCCTGGCCCAGCACCAGGCCCTGGCACCCAGACTGCGCAGATGGTGCCCCACCAGCTGCCCTCACCCCTGCCTGGGGTCTCAGAGCTCAGTGTGGGACAGCAGCCACCCTTCCCATGCCATACAGACAGACCTAGAGCCATGGCAGGCTCTGGGCAGGACCTCGCACAGGCAGGATGGCCATCGCTGGCCTTTACCTGGGACTGATGGCACCCACGGACTATGACGCCATGGCCACAGCCCTGCACTTTCCACCCATGTCCAGAGGGATGGTAAGGATCAGCTGCCACAGAGCTCACTGCAAGAAAGAGCCTGTAATTGGACGATGGCAAGTGTTAGCTTGACCAAAGCATCCCTAAACAGAAATTGCTCGAAACACTAGGAAAGCACCGTCTCTTTGAAATAAATGTACCCCGCTGAAAGGCAAGAGCGAGACTCTGCGGAGGTTCACATGGACCTGGGGAGAGCGAAAGCTGTAAATGCAAGTCCAACTCTAGAGCCTGTAATCCAGCAAATCAGAGTCATAGAATCATAGAACCATAGAATCATGTTGCGTGAAAAGGACCTTTAAGATCATCGAGTCCAACCTTTAACCTAACACTGCCAAGTCAATCACTAAACCATGTCCCTAAGCACCACGTCTACACGGCTTTTAAACACCTCCAGGGACAGTGACTCCACCACTTCCCTGGGCAGCCTGTTCCAATGTTTGATAACCCTTTTAGTGGAGAATTTTTTCCTGATATCCAGTCTAAACCTCCCCTGGCACAATTTGAGGCCATTTCCTCTCGTCCTATCATTTGTTTCTTGGGAGAAGAGATCCACATCTGCCTTGTTACAACCTCCTTTCAGGTAGTTGTAGAGAGCGATAAGGTCTCCCCTCAGCCTCCTTTTCTCCAAACTAAACAGTCCCAGTTCCCTCAGCCACTCCTCATCAGACTTGGTCTCTAGACCCTTCACCAGCTTCACTGCCCTGTCTTTGTTAAATATCAGAAAGTTTTATTCAAGACTCTGTGAACTCCAAATGTTCACAGTGTATTAGAAAACTTGCCGACAGCCTGGGCAGATTCCAGTATGTCCTTCTAGCTAGGCAGGCAGAAAAGACAGATGCACTTGTCTTCATTTTTTCTGAGCTTGATTGGTTTAACAATTGGCTGAAAAAAAACAGACTGAGCTTTACCAGGGAACTAGGCACTGGCCAACCTTTTCTGCTCTGATGTCTAGAAGATACTGCTCCAAGAGATACATACACTCAAAATTAGTAACCCAATGCTTGCTTGTTGGGATATGTAGTAGAAATTTTCTAGTAGAAATATGTAAATAATAAAAGGAGAGTAGTCATGAAAGACCTTTAGCTTAGTTCAAAATAGGAAACAGAACAAAGGAGAATTTTTTTTTCTGAAATACATAATACTGGCTCTCCACTGAGGCAGCTAACAGTGCAGAAGAGATTAATAATCACAGAATCACAAAATCACAGAATGTTAGGGACTGGAAGGGACCTCGAAAGATCATCTAGTCCAATCCCCCTGCCGGAGCAGGATTGCCTAGACCATATCACACAGGAAAGCGTCCAGGCGGGTTTTGAATGTCTCCAGAGAAGGAGACTCCACAACCTCTCTGGGCAGCCTGTTCCAGTGTTCGGTCACCCTCACCGTAAAGAAGTTTTTCCTCATATTTATGTGGAACCTCCTGTGTTCCAGCTTGCACCCATTGCCTCTTGTCCTGTCAAGGGATGTCACTGAGAAGAGCCTGGCTCCATCCTCATGACACTTGCCCTTTACATATTTATAAACATTAATGAGGTCACCCCTCAGTCTCCTCTTCTCCAAGCTAAAGAGACCCAGCTCCCTCAGCCTCTCCTCAGAAGGGAGATGTTCCACCCCCTTAATCATCTTCGTGGCTCTGCGCTGGACTCTCTCTAGCAGTTCCCTGTCCTTCTTGAACTGAGGGGCCCAGAACTGGACACAATATTCCAGATGCAGCCTCACCAGGGCAGAGTAGAGGGGGAGGAGAACCTCCCTCGACCTGCTAACCACACCCCTTCTAATACACCCCAGGATGCCATTGGCCTTCTTGGCCACAAGGGCACAATGCTGGCTCATGGTCATCCTGCTGTCCACTAGGACCCCCAGGTCCCTTTCCCCTACGCTGCTCTCCAACAGGTCTGCCCCCAACTTGTACTCATACATGGGGTTGTTCTTGCCCAGATGCAGGACTCTACACTTGCCCTTGTTATATTTCATTAAGTTTCTCCCCTCCCAACTCTCCAGCCTGTCTAGGTCCCTCTGAATGGCTGCGCAGCCTTCCGGTGCGTCAGCCACTCCTCCCAGTTTTGTGTCATCAGCGAACTTGCTGACAGTGCACTCTATTCCCTCATCCAAGTCATTAATGAATATATTGAATAGAACTGGTCCCAGTACCGACCCTTGAGGGACTCCGCTAGACACAGGCCTCCAACTGGACTCTGTCCCATTGACCACCACTCTCTGGCTTCTTTCCTTCAGCCAGTTCACAATCCACCTCACTACCCGATCATCCAGACCACACTTCCTCAGTTTATCTGCGAGGATGCTGTGGGAGACTGTGTCAAACGCTTTACTGAAACCAAGATAGACCACATCCACAGCTTTACCATCATCTATCCACCGGGTTATGTCCTCATAAAAGGCTATCAAGTTGGTTAAGCATGACTTCCCCTTGGTGAAGCCATGTTGAGTGCCCTTAATGATCCCCCTATCCTTGATGTGCCTAGAGACAGCATCAAGGACAAGTTGTTCCATCACCTTTCCGGGGACGGAGGTGAGGCTGACCGGTCTATAGTTACCCGGATCCTCCTTCTTGCCCTTTTTGAAGACTGGAGTGACATTCGCTTTCCTCCAGTCCTCAGGCACCTCTCCCGTTGCCCACGACTTAGCAAAGATGATGGAGAGTGGCCTAGCAATGACTTCCGCCAGCTCCCTCAGCACCCACGGATGCATCCCATCAGGGCCCATGGATTTATGGATGTCCAGATTGCTTAATTGGTCCCTGACCCAGCCCTCATCAACCAAGACAGATTCCTCCTCTATCCTGACTTCTTCTGGGGCCTCAGGGGTCCGGGGCTCCTCAGGACAGCCTCCAGCAGTATAGACAGAGGCAAAGAAGGCATTCAGTAACTCCGCCTTCTTTGTATCCTCTGTCTCCAGGGCCTCCACCTCATTCATCAGTGGGCCTACATTGCCTCTAGTGTTGGCTTTACCTGCAATGTATTTGAAGAAGCCCTTTCTGTTGTCCTTGACCTCTCTTGCAAGGTTTAATTCCAAGGAGGCCTTAGCTTTCTTAGTTGCCTCCCTACATCCTCTGACAACAGACTTATATTCCTCCCAAGTGGCCAGCCCCACCTTGCATGATCTGTACACCCTCTTCTTCCACTTGAGTTTGCCCAGCAGTTCCCTGTTTAACCATGCAGGTCTCCTGGTACCCTTCCTTGACTTCCTACCTGCTGGGATGCTCTGATCTTGAGCTCGGAAGAAGCAGTCCTTGAATGCTAACCAACTATCTTGAGCCCCCTTAACTTCTAGTAACCTGTCCCATGGGATTTCCCCTAGCAATTGCTTGAAAAGGCCAAAGTTGGCCCTCCTGAAGTCCAGGGTTGTAATTCTGCTAGCTATTCTGTTCCTGCCACATGAGATCCTGAACTCTACCATCTCATGGTCACTACAACCAAGGCTGCCCTCAACCTTCACTGCTTCAACCAGACCCTCCTTTTTAGTGAGGATAAGATCCAGCAGCGCTCCTCTCCTAGTTGGCTCATCCACCATTTGCATCAGAAAGTTATCATCAACGCACTGGAGGAACCTCCTGGACTGAGGATGGCTGGCTGAGTAGGCCTCCCAGCAAATATCAGGGTAGTTGAAATCCCCCACGACAACCAGGCCCTATAATTGAGAGACTGCTCTCAGCTGCCTGTAGAAGGCCTCATCACCCGCCTCATCCTGATCCGGTGGCCTGTAATAGACACCCACAACAGTATCACCCCTGCCAGCCTGCCCCTTAATTCGCACCCACAAACTCTCAACTCGCTCCTGATCCGCCCCTGGACAGAACTCAATACATTCTAGCTGCTCACTCACATAAAGAGCAACTCCACCACCTCTCCTTAGTGGCCTGTCTTTCCTGAACAAGACATAGCCATCCATGACCACATTCCAGTCATGCGAGGTGTCCCACCAAGTCTCTGTGATTGCCACTAGATCATAGCCCCCTGACCGAACACGGATTTCCAACTCCTCCTGTTTATTCCCCATGCTGCGTGCATTGGTGTACAGGTATTTCAGGGAGCGAGCTGAGCACACCGATTTCACCCTAGGGGGATGGGAGGCCTCCTGGTCTACCTCAACACTAGAGCGTTGCCCCAGTGGTGCAAGCCCAGCTACTACCCCATCCCCCTTCGAATCTAGTTTAAAGCTCTCCGAATGAGCCCTGCTAATTCCTGTCCCAGAACCCTTTTGCCCCTGCGACATAAACCTTTCCCATGTATTACAGTCACGCCTGGTGTCTTATAAAACCAGCCATTATCAAAGAACCCAAAGCCCTGCCTGTAGCAGCAGTCTCGTAGCCAGGCATTTATAGAGAGAATCCTATTATTCCATCCCACGTCATCACCTGAAAATGGAAGGAGGGACGAGAAAACAACTTGTGCCCCAGACTCTTTCACCAACCGTCCTAGGGCCTTGTAGTCTTTCTTCATCCCCCTCAGACTACGGGATGCAGCTTCTTCCCCACCTGTCTGGAAGATCAGCAGGGGGTAGTAGTCTGTGGCCTTCACCAGGTTGGGGAGTTTCCTGGTGATATCCCTGATTCGGGCTCCAGGCAGACTGCAGACCTCCCTGTGATGGGGGTCAGCTCTGGATATTGGGCCCTCAGTTCCCTTTAGGAAGGAGTCTCCAACCACTAAAACTCTACTCTTCTTCCTTGTGGAGGAGGTAGCTATACGCCTGTCAGGTTTTTCTGACTGTGGTGGGACCTCTGATATAGGTTGCCTCTCCACAACATCCCCATTGGACCGGCTGTATTCCACTAGGGCTTCATATCTATTTCTCAGAGGCACCTGTGGAGGCGAGGTAGGCAAGGAGGGCACTCGCCTTTTGCCACGGCCATAGACTTGCCTCCACTCACTCCTTTCCTCTAGGTTATTGTTTTCCACCTGAGAGGGGCAGAGCACAGGGGTCCCTCAATCCTGGGAGCTCTCCAGCAGGTGCTCCCATTTTTGGTGCAGGGAGGGCAGAACCTGGCTCCACCAATCTATCTCCATTTCAGCCTCCCGAATGCTCCTAAGCCTTTCTACTTCAGCTTGAAGCCTTTCAACCTGGCTTTGCAGCTGTGCTGCTCAGCCGAGCAGATCATCTACCTGCTCACAGCGCACACAGCCCCCTGTCACCACAGAGATGCTGTAGCATTCCCTGCAGCCTGCAACCTGCACCATCGCCTCCTTCCGTGGGAGCTCTGTCTGGGTTCCCACATCCATTTTGATCTTCTTCCGCCGGGTGGAGACCATTGTTCTTTCACTGAGTTGGGAAATACCTGTTGGTGACACCCCTGGTTCACAGCTCCTTGGCACCTTCCTTGCCTTGTGCACTGGGAGGGAGTCAGCGCCCTCCCCAACGAGCTGCAAGCGGCTGTGGCCTCCCCCGCCCTGGGACACACCCAGTCACTGCTGACTCTCCCTGTACCCTCTGGGCAGGGACTAGCCCACCCAGAGGCTCTTTATCACCCGATCGACAGGGGGTGGTGCTACGCACCCCCCCTCTCCTGATTCGTTGCCGGGAACTTCCGGGTCCAGGGGGAAGCAGCTCGGGGCTGCTGCTCGGGGGGCCCAAAGTATGAAAACCGCCCGGTACAGCCCGATCTCGCCTCGCCCCGCACTGACCTCAGTCGCTGCCGCTGCTGCCGCCGCTACCGCTGCTGCCGCTGTTGCCAACTGGCCAGAAGTCAGTCTATTATTATTAATAGAATAATCTATTCTTACTTGATATACTCATTACTCTCCTACCTGGGGCTACCACTTGCCTTCTCACAAAAGAAAGACCATAACAATTAATGCCAAAAATGTCACTAATCATTGCAACATTATACTTTCACAAATTCGATTGTGACCATAGGAGTAATGGCAATTAGCTTCTATGGCCTGATCCAAGGCACATCAACCCACAATCATCAAAGTTTACAGGATACCCCGTTAAAATATTTGTGTAACTGGGAAGATAAAAAAGCTCATCTCCACACCTACAAAGGAGCCTGGGGCTACAACAGCCCTGTGAGAGGAACATCTTCTGTAGCAACACGGTCACCTTTAGCTAGCTGAAGGAACAGGGCTCAATAGTTGGGACACTGAGCTGCTTCTTTCTGGTCTTGAATTAAAATGAACAGCCAAACATGTCTGCCGCAGTTGGCTTCCAATGGGGAGAGAAGCAGATGTTTGAGCCAGGTGTTTCTTTGTATGTCCTTTTTATGAAAGGATCTCAGACACCTGTTCCATCACTATAAGATGAACCAGGCTAGAGACAATGACTTTGCTCCTTTCCAGTGAGCAGTGGAACTGAAACTCAGCTTTTCTTCATCCTGAATTACTGGCACTTCCACAAGGGCCAGAGCCAAAAGTGCTGCCAGTGCCTAGGTATGAGCTGCTATGATTCAGTTCCATGGCCCTAAAAATTACTAAATCCCTTTTCACCACTCTTCTCAGATGAAAGGCAGGCATTCTCATCTGCCCCTCACTTTTTCAGGGTGTTTCACTTCCTTAAAAGAGACCTCTGTATTTAGCTTGAGAAGGACTGCACTTTTAACTTCACCACCACTAAAAGCAAACGTGGGCTTGTGGGCAGTCAGAATTTATGGCTGTAGAAAACTATGTGACACACGACAGACCATTGTGTCCAAGCCTTAGGAACACCAGTACATTCACATTCCCTCCCTTGAATTTATTTTCAAGTAGTTTCAGCAGCAATGGAAAGTAAAATCAGTTCCTTATTTTGCAGCTCTCCTTAAATGCCGCTACTTCCACCACTTTTCAGAGTCCAGCTGGGACAAAGCATCTTTGCTCAATGTCCTTATTCATGAAAACAGTGCTTGAGCATAATTTCACTCAAATGTTCCTAAAGAAGCTGCCTCACAAATCACAATGGGTGTATTAAACATTCTTTTTGTTAAAGGCTCAGATAAACTCACATGAAAAATTCTGCAGGAACATCTTCATGAAAATTCAAGAGAAGAATCCTTGGTCCCAGCCCCTGGCAAAAAAAACTTCCTGCAATGATCAGGTTGAGTCAGAACTCTTCAGCCTGATGCACACATGCTAGACTTGTTGCTAAAATGTACCTAAACATTTTGTGTTACAAGAAGATACACAGAAACTGGCATAGAAGTTAGGCTTTCCAGGCTGCATTAAGTCAAAGAAGCTGATGGGTTCTGAAAAGGCTATCAGTAGGAAGTGAAGTTTGATTCAAAACACAATACCTTCACCTTTAAGTGATTTTACCCTACAGACTAGCTCTCAGGTTTACATATCTATTTTCTGTTCCTTACTCAAGTTTGCTCACATGTCCATTCGTGTACCGAGTTGTGCTGAGACATGCATGCACATGAACGAGTGGTGTTCCGCAGGGGTCGGTATTGGGACCGGTCCTGTTTAACATCTTTGTCAGCAACATGGACAGTGGGATTGAGTGCGCCCTCAGCAAGTTTACTGACAACACCAAGCTGTGCAGTGTGGTCGACACGCTGGAGGGAAGGGATGCCATCCAGAGGGACCTTGACAGGCTTGAGAGCTGGGCCCGTGCAAACAGCACTAAATTCAACAAGGCCAAGTGCAAGGTCCTGCATGTGGGTCAGGGCAATCCCAAGCACAAATACAGGCTGGGCGGAGAATGGACTGAGTGCAGCCCTGAGGAGAAGGACTTGGGGGTGATGGTTGACAAGAATCTCAAGATGAGCCGGCAGTGTGCACTTGCAGCCCAGAAGGCCAACTGTATCCTGGGCTGCATCAAAAGCAGAGGGGCCAGCAGGTCGAGGGAGGGGATTCTGCCCCTTTACTCCACGCTTGTGAGACCCCACCTGGAGCACTGCATCCAGCTCTGGGAACCCCAACATAAGAAGGACATGGAGCTGTTGGAATGAGTCCAGAGGAGGGCCACAAAGATGATCAGAGGAGTGGAGCACCTCTCCTATGAAGACAGGCTGAGAGAGTTGGGGCTGTTCAGCCTGGAGAAGAGAAGGCTCCAGGGAGACCTTCTAGCAGCCTTCCAGTACCTGAAGGGGGCCTGCAGGAAAGCTGCAGAGGGACTTTTTACAAGGGCACGTAGTGATAGGATGAGGGGGAATGGTTTTAAACTGAAAGAGGGTAGATTTAGATTAGATATTAGGAAGAAATTCTTTACTGTGAAGGTGGTGAGACACTGGAACAGGTTGCCCAGAGAAGCTGTGGCTGCCCCCTCCCTGGCAGTGTTTAAGGCCAGATTGGATGAGGCTTTGAGCAACCTGGTCTAGTGGAAATGTGTCTTTGCCTGTAGCAGGGGAGTTGGAACTAGATGATCTTTAAGGTCCCTTCCAACCCAAACCATTCTATGATTCTATGGTTCTATGCAAAAACAAGAGGAGAGAAAATCAGAAGAGGAAACCATCTTGACTTATGCATGCACTCATTTTAAGAGATCGCTTAAACAGTTTATTGTGCATCATTTTGTTGCAAATAGGGGTTTGAAAAGAACTGGGTGTAGTGTTGTTAGCCATGTTGTGATGCTGAAAAATGAAATTCAGAAACTTTTTTCCCCCACTTCTGCACAAGGAGCTTATTCAGGAGAACTTGCTTTGCTGACAGAAGCAGCAACTGTCAGCAGCTCAGAGGAGCAGGGTTTTAAGCGTGGTAGCTCCGTCCATGTGGCCTTAGTCCCAGCCTTGTCAGGGCGAACAAAAAGGGGTTTCTTGGGTGCATGTGAGCCACTCAGGACCACAAGAAGGAAGTGACAAGTGACAATTGATAGAGGAGACTACTGTCCACTACTGAGTCAGAAGCCCCATATCTGCCGACCAGTTTTATCATCTACTTTGCTGCTTGCCTGGGGCTCTTGTTAAGGATGCTGCGCACAGGCTACCGAGGCTCATCTGGCCCTTTACTATACAGTGCTGCTTTTTCATGTATGCACCAAAGACACTGCCAGGGGTGACCTGAGAAGCATCAAGTGTGACTACCAGGTTCCAGGGGCACTGCTTAAGGGCATGGGCACCCAAGTGTTGGTTTTCTCCATTGTGCCCAAAGAGCACTCAACAGATACGGCAGGTTAACCACTGGTTGCACAGCTGCTGTACATAGCAGCCTTCTGATTTCCACAAGGACGTAGCCATGGTGAGAATCTGAAGAGTTTCACATAGACCTAAGGAGAGTGAAAGCTGGCAGAGAAAAATGGGTACTGTTGTGGTCAGTATCTGCTGTATACCAGATTAGGGAGGACCAGGTTAGGGAGTACTTCAACACCCTGGATGTACAGAGTCTGTGGGGCCAGATGGGTTGCACCCAAGCATGCTGAGGGAGGAGAAGGCTGATGGCATTGCAATGCAAAGCCACCCTCAATGACCTTTGAAAGGTGGTGGTGACTGGGAAAGGTTGTAGATGACTGGGTCTCCATTCTGTCTTCAAAACAGGCAAAGAAGAAGATGCAAAAACTACAGGCTGGTCAGCCTCATGCAGTCCTTCAGAAGATGGTGAAGAAAATCCTCCTGGAGAGCATTTCCAAAGGCATGAAGAATCAGAAGGTGCTCAGGAGTAGTCAGCCTGGATTTCTGAAGGGGAAATAGAAAACTGTTTACAAAACAAATCCAAAGCTGTTGAACCTCTCCCTTAGTGGCCTGCAGGATCGGACAGAGTGCACCCTCAAGCAAGCTTGCAGAGCACACAATAGTGGGAGGAGTGGTGGGTGCAGCATCCCGTTGTGCCACCCTTCAAGGGGGACCTCGACAGGAGAAATGCAGAACTGGACAAAGAGGAAGCTCAGCAAGGGCAACTGCACAGTCCTGCATCTGGGGAGGAGCAGCCCCATGCACTGGCACATGCTGGGGACTGCGCAGCTGGCAAGCAGCTTTGCTAAGAAGTTCCTTGGGGTCGTGCTGGATAACAAGCTGAGCTTAAGCCAGCAATGCTGGCTCACTGCAAAAATGGCCAACAGCTCTTGGGCTGTATTAAAAAGAGAATTGCCAACGGGTGGAGGGAAGTAGTCCTTCCTCTCCCTTCAGTGCTGGTGAGGCTGTATGTGGAGTGCTGAGTCCAGTTCTGGGCTGCCCAGTGCAAGCAAGTTGTGGACAGACTGGAGTGACCCCAGCACAGGCTCTGAGATCCTGCTCCGAAATGGTGCTGCAGCATACCCAAGAGGCAATTTCTGGCACTGGGGCGTTGCTCCAGTGTCCCCCTGCAGCTTGCAGCCACCCTGCTGCCAGGCATGGATGCTGGCCAGCCCAAGGCTGACAAGAGGGACCTGCTGCTTCTCCCTGCAGGGCAAACAAGGGGCATCAGCTCCATGCTCGCTTCTGCTCACAGCTCCCTGAGCACACCAACTGGACAGACCCCAGGGTAGGAAACGAAATGAGAATGACAACTATTGTGTAGCTTTGAGTGGAATTTATTTTGCAGTTGGCAGCTGGTCTGGTGTAGAGGGTGAAGATGTGATGTTGCGTGGCTCTAAATCCAGCAGGCAAGTAACACTGCAGGGCTATGTTTTGCTCTCTTTGTGGTTCAGTGGCGATAACCACAGGACAGCAAAGGTGCTGGAGGCTATTCCTCTGCCTCCCACACCAACCTGCCTGCTGCTGCCTTTTCCTAGGCTTTACTAAGAGCAGTGAGCCTGTGTCAGTGCCAGATGAGGGACACAGTGCCCTGGGACCTGTTCTAGGGCAGTGCCTGCCCGGCCAGTGTTGTAAAGAAAGCTGAACTTATCTCAATGGAAAAGGAACTTCTGAGGGTGGCTTTTATTTTAGATTAATTGCCATGTCCGTTGAGTGATCAGCTGGTTGTGCAGGTGGCCTGAGTTAATAAAAAGGTGTGAATGTCTTCCCGAGTCAGCCAGACCAGCATGGGGCTCAGTCCAACATAAAGCATAAAAACTGACCAACCAACAAAACAAACTTTGAAGAGAGCTATAGGCTTGAGCCAGCTTCAACCCACGTATTTTTCCCCTGTGACTGGAGATACCCAACATCATGACGGTGAGCTTATAGAGACCAGTAATGGGAATTTTGTTTGTATTGTGAGCCAATTGGATGGTGCAACTGCTATATTGTTCTTGTTTTGTGATTGCTGCTTCACTCTGCCAAATCAAAATCCCACCTAACATCAAATGTCTGAATAAGTAAATTCAGTAATAACACATTAAACCCTCCTCATGTGGAATATCTAAAAGAGCTTAGTCACAGTGTATTGGACAAGAGAAGCGCTGGGACTGCACGGCAGCATACTCAGCAAGCAGCTCGCCATGTGGTACGCATCTCCAGGGGGGGCTTGGTTTACTCAAGGCAACATACCCAGCAGTATAACACAGAGCGGTTTGAAATGGCCACCCCTTTGCAGCATCAAGGGCAGATGGGAAAGATGTAAGAGGACAGACCCATGTGCATAAGACTGTACAACCTGCCTACTAATATAAGGCCACTACTTCGTGCAAGCAAAAGAGAGAGCAGGTGATACTGCTTTCTGACCTTGATTCTGCTTAATTTTTAGTCACTTCAACAATACAATGATAATAAGAAACCAACAACTTTGCATGTATCAGAAAGTAGAACTCTAAATATATTTATTATTTATTTACATTTGCTTTTCATTGCACAAATTTGTTTTTTATCCCCATGTTTTACAGTTTTATCCAAAGTTGTTAGGAGTTTCAGAAACTGTTAAAATGATCACTTCAGTCTATTTAGGCACAGTTCATTAACACATAATTCCATTTCCTCCACTTTTTTTCTCTGTGTGAAAGATTTATGGTTGCATTTATGCTCCAAATTGAAATACATTTCACAGTCTACGTTTTTAAGGGCATACTGTCTAAAAAAGAAGTTTTGATTAAATAGTCTCGCCTCATCAAATGTTGCCAGCAAAGCCTAAATGAAAGCAACTTCTTTTCTGGAAATACTGAAATCAACACAACCCCAAGATAAGAACTATGGCATCTGACCCTTTTCTATGCTAGCCAGTCACAGGCTAACAAAGAAATAGTTGTCAAGAGGATTTAAAAATCCCCTGGAAAAATTACTTTAACTTGGACATAATTTAAATAATTTATTCTGTACGAAAAATAAGCCAAAAAAATTCAGCAAATAAAACACATATGGTGACAAGGAAAGTGTCGTGTTCCCTGGATTGCTTGAGGTCGTGTCAAGCACTCTCCCTACTGATAATGATAGCTTGAAAACCAGTGTCATATCCCTTGGGCTACTCTCTGTGAAAATGGCTTTGAAGTTTGAAGCTGTCAGGCCTGTTTGACATGGCTGAAAAGCTGTGAGCTTCTTGATTTCTCTTCTCTTTGGTGAGAAAGCCTGACCACTTCTGGTGTAAGATTCATGGATTTGGATTAAAGCTCTGTATCTGGGGTGAGCTGCTTTTGCATGTAACTGCGTACTGCAGAGTGTTCCCAGGGCACAGGAAAGTCCATTCTAGAGGATGTGAAATGAGCTGAAGTTTGTTTCAACAACTTTGTTATTAATATATTATTTTTTACAGAAAGAGTAGCGTTAAATAAGTGACTGATGCTAAAGTACTCTTCCTGAAGAACATGAACAACTACCCCCTCTCTGTAATGCTGCAGAAAGAAACAACAATATCTGTGACTTTTTAGCACCCACATCTGTTGTTGTTATTTAGAAATGAAATATTTCTGAAAGCTGGGTGAAGTCTTTGCTGCGAGCAAAAGGAATGCCGAAGTCTTTGTGTGATTCTCATATAAAAGCATTTAGTGCCCAGGAGCTCCCTGCTGGCTGTTGCTTCCAGGGATAACCAGAGAGGCATCTCACATGAGTACAGGCAGTATACAGCCTTTAGTCCCCTTGCTAAGGAGTCATGCTTGTGGGAATTTCTGACTTTTTCTTTTTTTTTTTTAGCCTTTGGGAAATCATTAGGCTTCAGGAAACTAGCAGGGCATAGTATTCATTCTACGTTCACAGAGGTGCACAGTTACAGGTTAAACAGCAGTTGCTTGCTTGCTCTGCTTGGGTTTAAGACATCTCCATAAGCTCTGCATTTGGGGCAAGGAAAAACATTCCCCCTCCCGGTGCTGCCGCTGTGCTCAGACCCCGCAGCAACTGGAAGTGCACTCTCTCGGCCCACATCACGGGAACAAGTGAGAGGAGACCCCCAGGCACTGACAAGGCAGGCAGGTCTGTGCACTCCCTCTGTGCTGCCGCTGGCCCAGCTCTGCACATTGCGGGCAGACTGCATAAAGCTGGTCACAGATGCCAGCCCTGAAACCAGGGATGGGACCTGCATCCTGCAGCTGCTCTTGCCCTAAGCAGAGGGCTGTGGAAGGCAGCAAGCTACAGAGGTGGTGCTGAAGGGCACAGATGAGTGTGGCTGCAGGGCTTCGGGAGACAGGGCAGCCCTGGAGGATGCAAGGGGCTGGGCAACACGGCTGGGAAGAGGGAGCCTGCAGCTATAGGTGGCTGCAGGCATGGGACAAGGTGCAGGCACCTGGAGCTAAGGAAGCAGCAGCTGCAGGCACAAGCAATACTCCAGCAACTGGGGAGGGCTGTTCATGACTGGCCATGGTTCTATGATCCTCCTGTGGTTGACACCACACTTCTAGCACCGTTGCTGAAAGGTCTGCAGTGGGTTGGGGTCCAACGCCCCGCTCGTTCTTTTAATCCCTCTTGTCAAACACCCCACTGCCAGCACTGTGCAGCTTTAAATGTTGTCCTCATTTGTCTGATGAGCACCACAGGACCATGGCCCCCAGTGGACTGCGGCTGGTCTTTGGCAGAAGGAGGGAAAGAAGGCCACTTACTCAAAGGACCCAGAGACCTCTGCTGCACCTGCAGCTTCTCTGGTGAGAACCAGCCCACACCACCACCCCATTAAAGTAGGACGTCCAAACACCAACTCTCCTTTACCTATCACAAAAGTGCTGGCCCTTGGCAGCCCCAGTGCAGCCTCCCGCTCTGAGCAGGACTATCCCCAGCACCAGGTCAGGGCAGCCACAGCTTTGCCTAGCCACCCGGCTGCAGGGCCAAGCCGTGAGGCAAGAGGGGTGCATGAGGACCACTTTGGAGGTAGAGGTGCCTCTGAAACTCAGCTGCAGAGTGGTCTCCCAGGGCAGGAGGGCAGCAGCCACAAGAGCCACACTCCTGGGTCCAGCGGTGGGAAAAGAAGCTGGCAGCTGCCTTCAGTCTCCCATCCTCGTGTCATGTGGAGGGGCAGCAAAACAGGTTGTTCCAAGAGCATAAGAGGTGGCTTCTCCAGGACCAGAAATCAAGATTTTCCAAAGTCTCTCACTAGCATTAACGCATGAGCTTCTGACATGAGTGAGCAAGCAAGCAAGGGGAACCTGAAGAAGTGCAGTAAATCCATCGATAACCATTTGGTGATAATTAGGGAAATGTGACCACCACAAGCCAGGGAAGTCCATGCTGCCTGAAGCATCAATTTTGCCCCTCAGCAAAAACCCTGGGAGGACTTATCCACAGGAACTGGAGTCTGCTCCAGTTGCCAGGGGTGCAAAGAGCTGCAGGCCAGCACCCTCAGTAACTGCCTGTGTCCATGCAGAGGTTTCTGAGCTCCAGCTCCAGCTGTTTAATGTGGATATCTCTCTGGTTTACCACCTCACGTAGTCTACGGATTTCTTCCTGTTGCCGGTAAAACATCTGCAAAAGCTGTAAGAAAAGTCACAGTTTACTTTCTTTACACTAAGAAAATGAAGACTTAACCTGTCAAATGCCACCAGTCCTGTCACATCACTTCTGAGAGAAACAGCATCTAAGAAGGAGGCCTTCAACCAACAGACTGACCATCAGCAGTGTTCCTGCTGTCCACTAGCCTGGGCTATGAGTGCAGGTGTTTCTCAGCACCATTTAGTAATGCTACATCTGCTTAACTCAATGGAAAAGATCAGAAAAAAATAACCTTCATATCACTGATCACTCAGAGAGCCTAGACACAAAGAGTATTTAGAGTCTAAATTCCTGGATCTGCCACACCTTCTACTCTGACCTTGGGCAAGTCCTTTTACTTCTCTTTTTTTTTTCCTGTTGATCATGCTCTGTCCTCTCTACTTGGGATTAGCATGGCCTTTCACTGTGCACTCAGCAGAACACACAGCTCTGCAAGGGCTGCTTCTGTAACCTCGGGACACCAGCTCAGAAACACGCAGAAGAATATCCTTTTTCACACCACAAGGAAACTCAGCTGTGGAAATTCCTGCCCCATCAAGCTGCAGATGCTAAAATCTTGCAGAGCCAAAAAGGTGACCTGAGCATGGCTATGGGAAGGAAATACTTCCAGGGTTCCTAAAAGCAAACAAGCTGCATGTACTTGAAAATGTCCCTGAGCTGCCAATTATGGGGGGCTTGCAAATCACCACAGAGATCTACCACCGTACAAGCTTTGCTTACTATACATGGAGGAGGTTGGCCATGGCTGAAGACAGATCATGGAGTTGCCAGGACCTTTTCTGGAGCCATTCCCAGGAGCGGGCTGCGACCAGCAGTCAGCCTCAATGGCACTGCACTGCCAAGTTGTCCTCCCCACAGTGAGCTGCTGAGTCAGGGGCAGAGCCAGCCCCTTTCCCATGTCAGGGTCCCCAATACCGTTAGGTGCTTAAGACTACATGGATGCACTGTGGGCCAAGGGAGCAGGGTACACCCACTCCTTCCACAGGCAACCCTGCTGCCTCACCAAGTTCTCTGAATGCAGCTCTCATAGAAGGGTTACACTGCATAAACCCGCTTCTGTTCTCCAAAGCCTGGAGGTCACAAGGACCTCCTTCTCCCCAGCCAGCCTAGAAGATGCCTAAGAAGCGGGAATACTGATTGCTCCCTCCTTTCCAGACCCCCTCAGCTGGGGTGCTGCTGGGCCACATTTCTGCTCCCTGAGTGGCAGCCAGCGCATGCAGAGCTTCTGCCCCCACAAAGAACAAAGAGCTCGCACTTGCCTAGGTCTGCAAAATAAACCCTCCCTGGATTCTGTCACCTCATGAATGGCATCCTTTTGCCAGTTGGCTCTGGGCTTCCCCCCATAGCCCCAACCCTTCACCCAGACATTCACACCTCACTTTCAGTTTTTGGTGGTGGACACTCAAATACGTCAAAGCCATTGGAGAGGCACGTTTGCTCATTTTTCGGAAATTTCTCCTCCACTTTCAGCTGTTTTCTGCTGTCTTCGATCTCACTTGGCTTCTGCATGTCCTTCAGTGGCATCCTTCCTCCCCGCCCCTGGTGCTGGCTCAGGTCAGTAGTGTTGATGAGTGGCTCTGACTCAAGAAACTGTGGTAAGGAATTCACAGCTCCAGAGCCTGGTCTCAAGGATACCAAGAGAGGTCCTAGGGAGGGAGGCAGGTGACGGGTTAGCACTCACAAACCACACTCAGAAATCAGCTGTAAGCAATTCATTCAAACAACCTGCAGGGATAAACATGGAGGCACTTGACAAGAGCAGCTTCCAGAGTTCACAGCAGTGAACATTTTAGCCACCAAATTATTTTAGCTTACAGCTGTATTTATGTCTCTCCTTTTCCGCTCTTCCTCTTTCTCTGGCAGTTAACAGGCCAGAGAGCCAGCGGCAGCTTACCCAAGCCCTGGGGAGCTGAAGGGCTGGGGAGCTCTCCATGTGCTGACCTTTGTTAACTCCATTCAGCCACTCTTGTGCTGTCAGTGCTGGCTGGGCTGCGGTGGTCAAGGGGTAGATGTCTTCCTGATACGACTCCGACTGCAAGCAAATGAAAGTCCAGAGTCACTATGTTAGTGAGGTTTTGGCTCAGAGGGACCATACAGGATCGTGGTGGAGAAAGAAGTTTGTTCCACCTCAGCATGGCGAGCGTCCTGAGCACTCACCGGCATGGACATAAAATCTTCTCACCTGCCCCGAGCCTCTCTCCTCCTCACCCCAACTCAGAAGAATTGCATCTGAAGGCCTATTCTGATTCCTGCCAGTAAGGCCTTTACACATCCATACAACAGACTGGGGGAGGTTGGTGACACAGGCTAACCCAACTCTCATTAACTCAGCATTCCTGAGGATGAAGAAGTGGATACAAAGGATGGACACAAGTCACAAATCATCAGCTGATCATCAGCTGACAGAAATTGGCCAAGGAGATAACATTGGAGGAACATGCCTGATTGGTAGTTGTGATGAGCATTAGCTCTGCTGCCTCTCTGAATTCAAGGCACTTCCAATGATTCTGGAAGCACAGGGCACAGTGCTGACACTTACTTCTACATCACTCTCAGTGCAATGGATCGTGTTTTACATGCTGCAGAACAACTGTCTGTAACATAACTGCACCCACTGTGTAGAGACCCGGGAACCCATCGTTCCCTTTTTCCCAGGGTGATTCTTCTTCCTTCCACAAGGAGATTTTCATGTCACCCAACATCATCCCCAACCCCTCTCTCTCTTTTGTCATTATGTCAAACAGATGCTACCAACTGAGGAATTTTACAGCCAGCTAGTTGACCTGACAGTCAGAAAGAGTCTTTGTTGCCCCCAAGCAGGGCAGATCAGTGAGCATGTCTTAGAAAGTTAGCCATTACACAGAGACCTAACCCTTGAGTTACCCTGCCAGGGTTTGTTGGCAGGGCTGCCCCACAAACTGACCAGCTTTGTCCCTCAGACCAGGAGACAGAAAATCCCTTTTTCTACCTATTTGCCTGCCCCTGAGAGTCACAGAGAGGAGGCACTACCCCCTTTTTCACTGATATTTGTCCCAGAAATGACCATGACCTGAGGTTAACTTACCCGTCGAGGCACAATCATGGAGATGGGCTCAATCAGGCTTTTAGATGGGATCAGTTTGTAGAAACGGAAAATCTCACAAGCTGACACTTCAAGGCCTCTCTTTGGCATCATTCCTGGTGGGGTAGCATGAAACAAACGGGGTATAGATGTCACTAGGAAAGTTAATGTCATCTGCCATGGAAAAAAGGGTCACCAAACAACAAAAGGAGTCACAGCATCAGCTCCACAGAAGCATGGTCTGAAATCTGCACCCAAGACTGGCTCAGTGGCACAAATGACAAGACTAAATAAGTTTTTTTCTGTCAGACCACGGAGTTACACACAGGGTCTGTGGTTTTTGTGCCAAGCCTCCTGTTCCTTATTCATTCTCATGAGGTGCAAATACAGTGACTGGGACTGAGCAGAACTGGCAGGTGGTGCCACAGGATTTGACTACCAGAATCACTAGGAACGGATTTCATGACACCTAAACAACACCAGAACAGCTATACGGGTCAGGCTGAAAGCCCTTCCAGCCCAGTATCCTCCCCACAACACTGTCCCAAAGTAGAATGGAGTATGAGAAGGATGTGAACACCTACTCTGTCAGGCAGCACCATTTGTGTTTCAAGGACTGGCTAAGCCACACAAGCTCTCTAAGAACCTGGTAACCTCAGTGGATTTCTCTCCCATGAGCTTGCACAGTCCAAAGCCTACAACCATATCAATTCCCTTAACAAAAGACATTGCCTGTCCTTGTAGACCTTGCTTCATGGTGTCCTACAGCAGCTTTGTTTTCTACTAATACCAAATGACTCCGTTAAACAGTAGATTCTGTGTGAAGAACTGTTGCTCCTTACGTTATCCATTCATCTAAATGCTAATCTAAAATCCTCTACATTGTATTTTGTTTTGGCAATATTGGGAAGGAAGCTTTTGTGCAATAACCTTAGCAATATGTTTGATCAGCAGAACATATGAAGTTAGGGAAGAAGATCTGATTCACTCGGGCCTTTTAAAAACACTTGTACACGTCCTTTTCATGGAGTGATTTCTAAAGAGACTATGCCAACATAACATCAGGATTCTGTACATTGGAAAGATTATAAAAGCTGAATAACAGAGAGATCTCCTAGTTAAGTTTTAAATAATTTATTCCTTTCCAATAACAGTTGTTTGAAGGGGACCTGCAGGCACAAAATCCAGTGCTGCTAGATATCTGTACCAATGTCCTGGAAGAACGGGACTGTCCACAGGTAGGGTGGAGTGGTGGTAAATAGTCCTAAAACCACGTCAGTCTATCAAGGAATATGGCTTACAGTGTAGACTGGAGAAGGTTCAAGAAAGCGCTACCAATAGGATCTGAGGGCTGAAAGCCAAATTCTGTAGCTTGAATACCGTGGGCAGTATGCATACTGGTTAATAAGCAAGGGTCTCCAATGGAAGAGAGGTGACCTAATCACAGCAGGTCTACCTCCAAATGGGAAATGTCAGTACAGGAGAAGGCAGGCAAGTGATAAAAGTGAAGGCATTAAGATGTGGAGCACCCATTACCAGAAAATGTCAGAATGGAAACAATATCAACAGAGTTCAATGCCAAAAATCTTGGAGCAGATCCAAAAAGGGCAAGGAGCATCCTCCACCTTTAAATCCAGACTATCCTCCCTATACACCTTGACCAGGTATGTGAGAGGAGATGCAGCAGTGACTGGTAAAGCTGCCTGGCTCATGCTCTGCTGCTCAGAAGGGACTCCTCCAAGCTGTGACCCTGTAATACCACCTGTGATATATAGGTGAGCTGGGCCAAGCTGACTGTTGTGTACCTGTAAACCTGGGTGGAGACTAGAATCTGACCTGCTCTCTTTTCTAAATTATATTTTGGGTAGTCCTGGACTCTGACAGCCTCTAAAACAAAGAATCCACCATCTTCTTGTAACGTTAGACATATGCTTCCACTCACCAATTCCCTTCTGTGGCAAATGAGAACGATATTCCATCAGGTAGTTCAGGTATGGTTTCTCAGGGCTTATCTCATAGTACCGTATATTTCCATCACCCTAAAGGCAAAAAAAAATGAACATAAGCCAGGCTCTGCTGTTCAACATGAGGGTCTGAGAAGAATGCCTGGCCCCAGAAGCGATGCAGGGTCAAGAATGAACCAAATATTTACACCCAAATTCCTGTGTGGGAAGGTTAGGTCTCTGCAGCATACCTCCCCACAGTAAACACGGTACGTCTGCAGTGGCAAATGTGGCCTGATGCTACAGCACCCTCAGGTTCCATCCCCTCAGCCCATATCCTTAGGTTAACGTGCTTCAGGAGCATCTTTGACTTCAGCTTGCTGCCACACAGGCTGGGACAAGAATCAGACAGGCCAGCAGTTGCTGACGTGGAAAGCACTTACCTTTCCCACCACGTAAAGCATGCATGTGTCTGAGTCATAGAAGGGAAACAGGAGTCCTGAGGAGCCATCCAGATCCTCTTCCAGTAAAGGCACAGAAAGGTCATTCTGGGCAGGACACAGGAAAAAGAGACAGCTGCAATCACCTGTCAGTCACCTCAAGTCAGGGACACCTTACCTGAACCCCACCTGGCAGCAGCATGTGAGCGCAGCTCTATAATGATCCTAAGCCATGGCCAGCTGAGGCCCTGAGCACAGGGCCATGCACAGACTTCTTCATAGCTCTATGGGTGGGGGGAAATGGCTGCTCTGTCCCTGGCTCTTGACTGAGTGCAGCATCTCAGGACATCAGTTCCTATCACTAGAACATCTCAGGCACCTGATGACATTTCAGGGGTAGATACAATAGGAAACACTGCCTGCCTCTTTGTGGGCCACCAGACTTAGGGAGATGGAGGTGACTTCGGGGCATGACTGCATAGCACACTTGTGAGAGACTGGAACGTAAAGTGGTTGTCTCAAAGTTTGCTTGTGTGTGTCGGCTTGACTGGTAAGACTTCGGAATTGTGGAATCCACAAGCTTGTTGATGCAGCACACCACTCTTCTGCTTATCAATCGCCGACCACTGTCCCAGCTGAGCAGGCAGCCGCCAAGAACATCCTGTTTACTCTGAATGATAAGCGAGGCCTAAGATGTGTAAATAGCGCATGAGACGTATGCACATATGCAAAACTATAGCCACACCGTTGTCAAGACACCCTTGTCAAGATGATGAAACCCACCCCCTTACCTACAGGGTATAAAGAAAGACCACCCTGACACATGTGGCCAGACCACCACCAAAAAGACCGAACACCGAAGACAAACAGAGGACCTGCAGGACACTGATGGATCCTGGGTGGTGACTATCCTATCCTTGCTATCCTGTCCGTAATCTCAGCCTACTTTTTCCGTCTGTCTCTTGGTTTCTTTTCCATATCTTTTCTCCTCTTTCACAAAATATCGTTATCCACTTATCATTCTCCAAGTAAACTTAGCCCATTGTGAACCAATACCATGCCTCTTTGTGCTTTTTCTTCGCCTCAAGGATCAACTAAGAACCCTTTCATAGGGGAGGGGAATCCTTTGCTGCTCCTGAGTGCACTGGCAGGGAAAGGGGGGAGAAATTATTTTTAAGGGGGCTCTTACCCATACAGGTGGGGCTGACCGTGGAGTTTTTAGGGGGCTCTGACCCGTGCCGGCTCAGCAGGGCTGACCGTGGAGGGCTGCAATCCGATCAGTCGTAGCTAGTGAACCCCTCCCTCTGGTGAAACCTTATGGGTTCTTGACAACACTGAATTACTCATGTTCCCTCACTACCTCTAGTCAAGGCAATACCTCCACAATAGTGCACCCCCTACCACAAGAACAGTCTACATCAGCCAAGCAGTCTCCACACTGTACAGTGGGAAGGTGCCCATTGCAAGGGCAGAAGCTCCCATGGACCTTTTGCAGGTAAGCCATGTAGGAGGACATAGCACACCACTCCATACACAAGGCTGGCATGTCTTATACAAAGCCATCCCTGCACTGCCAGAGGGAGAGATGTTGGGAGGACCAATGGGGCAGAGTATGGCATCCCATGGCTGCCATTGTGGCTACTATCACATCAATATGTATTTTGCACAGGGTTAATACACTGCCCTGCAGAACTGCCCAGCTGCAGGTTCCAGAAAGCTACAGCTTCTGTTTAGATGCGATGATGACATGGGTAGACGTGGACCTCAGAAAGGTGCCTTCTGGGCAAGTCCCGTGCCAATGCCTGTCTCTAAGGAAGCTGCACATACCTGCCCTCACAGGCTTTCCCACTGTGTTCTCTAAGTGTGGGCAGCTCTTCCAGCAGCTCTGAAGACAGTGAAACACTGACGTGAGACCCATGGTGTGCAAAAGCACTGCTCAGCTTTGTGGAAAGCCTTCACACAGCAGCACAGTGCTTTGCCTCTAACATATACAAAGAAGCCATGTCCAAACATAGCCAAATGGCAAATCATAGACCTGGTCTACCAGCTTTGTCTGGTACAAAGGGTTACAGCATAACAGAGGCAAAAGATTGTGCTGCAAGGTGGTTGATGTGGAGGGACAAAGTGAGATGCTAACAAATAAAAAGCATCTCACCGCATATGAGAGGGGTAGAGAAGAGCAGGGTTTCATAAGGCTAGCAGCAGTCATGATAGGAGATCATGTCTTCAAATTGACCAGTAAGTGCCACCTCAATACTCTACTGTCAGAAATCATCAGAAATCAAAAACACTCCACATCTTTTTCTCCACTGAGGGCTTCACCTGAGTAGGCTATGTCTAGAGCTCATTTCTCTTTCCAGTACCAGTAACAACTTGCCAGTAAGACCAGTAAGAGCTGCTTTTAAGTCAGAGCTACAGTGACCACCCAAAAGCCCTTTGAATGATTTCTTCCTGTAGCGGGCACAGCATTCTCTTTGTTCTGCTGGATTTCTGTGCTGAAAACTTTGAGAGCTCTTCACAAACTCACACTCAGTTAACAGCATCATGGCAGTAAGACCTATCATCCATTAAGAATTTGACAGATCACTTCTGAACTGCTGTTATAAACCAATCCTTGGGTATTTGGCAGGTGGAAAAGTTAAAGTGACAGCAAAAGAGAGAAAACCGAAGCTGGTATGGTTCAGATTGTTGGTCCAACTCACTTGATCCCATAATGCAATTTGCCTATTATTCCACCGAGATGTTCCAGTAGAGAACAGCTTTTTCATGTTTCCAAGGAACAAGACTTTATTGACTCTGTGAGACTTGTAGCTGGCTTCCTATAGGAAGAGAAAGGACATTGCATGAGTAAGAGAGAGCACCTGTTGCATAGCTACATTTCATGTTACATGAGACCTCTGATTCAGTCACATCTGAAAGATCTGCTCAGCCTGGCTGAACTACAGTGAGCAGGATTTCATGGGGATCCGAGAAAGGTGGCCTAAACTCTTCAGGACCATTCCCAAGAGCCCAGTCAATCTCTCTATCTATGGATTCAAATCTTTGCAAGACAGCAAGCCCTATCAGTTGTAGGCAGGACATTCTGTGTACACAAATCTGTGCAAATACATGCGAAACACAGTCAGCTTCACCCCACCAACAGATACAAAGTACAGGCAACACGAACAACCCTGGCAGTGGGACAAATGTACACTTGCATCCACCTGTCCACTTGTCTCTATAAGCCCTCCCGAAGCATCCCACAGAGGACTGCAGGAGGGAGCTATGAAAACAGTGCACTTCAAGGGTTTCAGGGAGCAAGGAGCATGGCAGCAAGATGCAGAAACCCTGTTTTAAACAATGAAAGCAAGTGTTCCATGAAAAGTAGAAGGCAATAGCACCATCTGGCGCCTTGGGCCACCCAGGGCACAGATGCACCCTCTTTAATGGCAATGAATCTACCCAGAAAAGGAAACATTCCAAGGGGTGAGATCAGCTGGATCACAAACCTCTGAACCCAACCTACTTGTAGGACTGTTCCTGCACGAGGGTCTATCAGACGTATCTTTCTGTCCCTGCAGGCTGTGGCAAGGAGACTGCCATCTGTGTTGAAAGACATGGAGAGGACCACGTCATTGTGAGCGTCCAGGATCTTCACTGGGTTAGAGATTACAGCCTTCGCGGTGTCAAGTTTCCAGATCATTATCTGGAGCAAAAGAACAAAAAAATCAGCCCTCTGCTGCCTGACTAACTGGGGACTTTATGTACCCTATTCACTTCTTCCTCTCTTCTCTACATGCATAGGTCTTACCATTATAAGTGGCTGTTCTCCAGCATTTAAAATAATTCCTGGTACTTAGAGCAATACAGCAGGGACACAGCGTCTGCTCAGATTGTCCAATCTTTTAGTTTCCTTTGCAACCACATTTTATACATAAAAATGGCTAGCATCAGTGCAGATATCTGCACTAGCACAAGAATGAATCCAAACAAAAGTGCATGGCATTGCATAGTGTATCCAGTAGAGTAAAGGAGAAGGGCAGAGTAGACCGAAGTTCAGAAGACGAAAATTAGCAAGTCCTTTTGAACTCGTAGCAATGTCCTTTTGCCTTTGGGGTCACCACGGAATTTTCCCCTGAAGAAGGCTTCTGAACTCTTTAGTATTATCTTACAGCTTGAAATTAAAAGAAATTTCAAAACACCCTGCCAAACAGGGTCTCCCAGGAGGAGAGCTCCACAGAGAACAGACCCACCTTGTAGTCATAGCCGGAGCTGAAGAGGATGTTATTAGCAGTCGGATGCCATTCAATGAGACCCACTCTTCGAACATGCCCAAGAAGTTCCTTCTTCGGACTGGTAATGTTTCTTGTTAGCAAGTGCTTGGGGATGTCCCAGATTTTGACCTGAATGGCACAGAATGGGTCTTTGTGAGATTCCTGAGTAAGCAGTTAATTTGGAACTTACCAGTAACTATTATTCCCTTGTTATTGTTATTCCCTTGGTAGTGATTAGGAATGCTTCTGGTTTTATTGAATGCCAGTCCTTTAAATTAGTATCTTCACTTTTCTGTGGGCCTGAAGGCTCCTCTTTACCTTCTGTCTTTAGCCAGCAGTCTACCAGTTTCTTTTAACATGGCAATCCAACCCTACACCTGGCCGTGCTGTCAGCACAATTACGAAAAGTTAGTCCCAAGGGGAAGAAGTAAACCACAGATCTTGCAGACCTTGCCTCCTAACAAACTTTGAGCAGGAATAAGCAAATCTGAAATAAACTTCAGCACAGAGTCCCAGAAGATATTACAGCAGTGACTGATCCAAGCAGTCATCCACTCAGCCCTACTTGGTAAAAGCACTGAGAACTCCCCTGGTCAGATAACAGCTATAGTACTGTTTGTCCCACGGAAAACTGCACCAGTGCTGAACACTTTGCAAATGACACAGCCATTTGTCAAAATATACAGAAGGCCACCCAGATTGTCACAGAGCAGATGCCCCGACCAGAAAGACTAAGCGGCATCACACTGAAGTCACTCAACACTGTGAGTGTGCTGTCTCATAGCAGGTCTACCTGCAGCCCTGGGTTCTTCTAGAAGGATGCTGCATGACAACAAAAATCCTCTGTGCTCCTGGGGTGGAAGAAGACAATAGAGAAAATCTGCAAAATGGGCTGAACCTATGCAAGTGAAACGAAGGAGTCTTTCTCATACTAACTATAGAAGCACAAGTTATTTAAGATGCTAACTGATGATTAACCCTTTGTCTCAATGAAAATTACTATGCTTGTCGTAATTTTTCTATGACTTAGCCTAAAGCAAAAGATAAATGCTCTTTGAAGCAGATAGTTCGTGGAAATTACCCACACCTGCCCAAGTCTCCCACTGTTTGGCTGATGAGGATCACATCTTTCTAAGTCAAAGAAAGAGAGGCACAAATTCTGGGACCTGCCGGGAAAGATCAGGAGCACCCTTCTCAACAGTGTTTAGCCCACTGAGGAATGAAGCCCATCAGAAATCTAAGGACTGTGGGGTCCAGTAGCCTCCAGATGAACTTCTACTGCAGTAAGAGAAAGCATCACACTCTACAGCTTCAACAGCTATTACTAAAAGAATGGGGCTGAAAGAGTAAGAAAGAGAAAATAGCCCTTGTTCACACTTAGAAGAACTGCCTAGAATGAACCATTCACTCCCCATGCTACGAAATGGTTGGTGGTAAAAGCAGAGAAAAGCCCCTGGCTGGAATCTCAGCATGCATTAAATGGCAGAAATTGCCAGTGCTTAGTGTGCAGAAGAAGCAGGTCTTGCAGCCAGACCTGCCAGACCAAGAAGGAGAATCCACGAGCCACCTACCCTGCTGCATTTTGAAGAAAACCTGACAAAGCAAAGTAAAAGGCACAGAGTTGCCCCTCTAACCACAGGGGAGATGACCTTCATCAAGCTGAATTTATACGTACCTGATGATTTGCCAAAAGGAACAGAAGAGGTAAGAGGATAAGCCCTCTCCTCATACTGCTCAAACTCTCAGCCCCTGGCTACTTGCATTGGCCTCAGTCCTAAGCCTGCCTGAAGCAGCAGCGGGAACTGGAAAGGGCAATGGGTGTTCACAGAGACTATCCATCCCCTCCCATGCCCAAAAGTACCACTTTACATGCTTCAGCTACACACCACAAAAGGCAGCTGCGGTACCACCAAGGCAAGCTCCAGAAAGGCTGGTTCATGGCCAAGAAAACTCTGAGGAATCTGGGTGATGCGAAATTTCCACCATCTTAACAGAAGCTTGTGGCCTTCCTCAAAAGTTGCATCATCAGATGCATCCCTGCACACAAGTCAGAACAGTGACTTATGCTAATGCTCATAAATGGCAGAGAGCACTGGGCCTTCAATAAGAGACTGCAAGAAAGGCTTTGGCTCTAATGTCCAGCCCAGTGGAAGTGGTGGACACCTCTGGGACCCAAAATACTTCCTCAGACTTCTCTCAGGACAGAGATAGTGTTGCTGTGGAGATGCCCCAAAAGTATGTCCAATCTGAGCTCTCCAGTACAGATCAGGACAAGTAAGACAGATGTTGAGCCCATGGAGTGAGTCCAACAGCAGCCACTGAGGAAGGACAGGAGCAGAGAAATCTGTGGAGAGCTGGAAAGAAAAGAATTTGTTCAGTCCAGGAGTAAGAAGGCAAAGGTAAACTCTTCTGGCTGCCCTTCAACTACGCTGCAGGAAGGCACAGAGAAGATGGAGCCAGACTCTCTGGAGGTGCACAACGAAAGCACCAAAGGCAACGGACACAAATGGCAATCTGGGCACTCCTTGGAGATCAGAGGAGCCCTGTTTTCCCTACAAGAGTACTCAGCCCCTGAAAGAAGGGCCCAGTGAGGCCACAGGATCTATAGCCTTGGAGATGTTCCTAACTCATCTGGACAAGCTTGGAGCAACCTGATTCAACTGGCCTGCTTTGAGCAGAGCTTGGACTAAATGACCTGCACAGGTCTAGCTACCAGGTACCAGGAAAGACAGTCACACTAAGAATCACAGTCTGCCGTCCTCACTACTTAGCAGGAAGGGAAGAGGTGTCACTGTGCAGGGGACCCTGAAGATCCCATTTGCTGGTGCCAGGATGATGATGGGAGGGTAGTACCAAAAAAGAGAGTACAGACACAAACAGCAAGACTTCTTACAACAACTTGTGGTACTGAGACCAGTGACAAGCTCAGTGTTTCCATTCTTTAGCCTGGAGAATCATCCAGTGCCAAGTTTCAGCAGGATATTGGAAAAGAAAGCTGACAGAGAGCAGCCCTTCTGCATAGACCCCAGGGTCCTGGTGTATAACAGAATAAATATGACCCAGCAGCATATCCAGGCGGGGATGAAAGCTAGCAACAGCCTGGTCTGGAACAACAGGAAGATAACCACTAGACCAAGGGAAGCGATTTTCCCCCTTACTCATTAATCATTAAACAACAGCTGGAATACTGCATCCAGTTTTGCACCTCCCAGTGCAACAAAAATGCTGATAAACTTAAGTTAGTCCAGTGGAGGCCACGAGGATGCTGAGGAGGCTGCAGCACATGCCAAGTGAGGAGAAGCTGAGGGAGATGGGCTTGCTCAGCCTGGAGAAGAGACAGCTTCAGAGCAAACTGCTAGAAGCCTTCAATACTTACGAGACTACTGAGAAAATAGAGCCAGGCTCTGTCTTGAAGTGCAGAGTGGGAGGATGGGATACAGCAGTCACTAACTACACTGGAGAGGTTCTGACTGCATATAAGGAAAAAAAATTTCCCCACGGGAGCAGTGAAGAACAGGAATAGGTTGCCCAGAGAGGTGGTGAAATCTCCATCCTTGGAGGTTTTCAAGACTCAGCTCCACAGACCTGAACAGGAGGTGGGGGTATAGACCGCCCAAGCTCCCTTTCAACACAAATGGCTCTATGATTCTGTAACCACAGCAGGAAGCTTCAAAGCTTGTGCTCATTGCTCATCTGAGGCTCAAAAGAGAGGTCATGGTGGTGCTTTCCTGACACAAGTCCTTTCTGAGACAGCATGAAAATCTAGCATACAGGTTGGAAGATAAAACAAAACCCTCACAGGCAGCCCAGAAATTGAAAAAAGCCTTCAAAAAAGACATAAATATCCAAAGAAGCAAAAGCAAGTCACTAAACAGGAAGGACAATTCAAAGACCCTAGATTTCCAATTCAAGAGTGATTTTTGGCAGAGCTGAAATGGCAAGAGGACGTGTACCAAGCCAGGGCTGGAGGAGATGACAAGGGAAACCTCCCTGATGCTGTGTGGTAGAGGATGAACATACCCAGTGGGAGAAAACACATGTGGGATCTCCAGAAAAAAAGCACAGTAGTTAGTCAGATATCCTCACTAGCACAGAAGTCAACATCACAGTTTTGACAAGACATGGAAAGCAACCTTTCAGTGGGTAAATATGGGCTAAACTGTCCCTTACAAACATGAATTGCATCTTTCAATTCCTAATAACTAGTCTGTACCTACACTGGAGTAAAATATGTGACTGCATCTTAATTATAACTTCAGCCAAATTGCTTATTGCAGAATAGTATGACGCAGATTTCTCAGCTACTCCATAACTGATCCAGCTTGACTTTACAGAGTAACTGAGTGCAGGAACAAGCTCAAATTTGCTCTGCAGGGAATTAATCTGAATCAAATGTCCCAGATTACGTTGTGTTGAAGCTTTTATTCTAAAGTAAAGGAAGAGTTTCACAGCAATTAAACTTGAATAGTCATTCCATTTTAAATTCATATTCTGTCTTCCATGCAAACACACCCAAAAAAACACAAGCCCCCACGAAACAGATCTTCCTCCTCACACTGATTTTGGTATATCATCTGGAAGGGATCACAAAGGTCTGATCTCAAGAGAAAGAAAGGAATCTTACTCTTACTTGACCTTCTTTGTAAGTATATACGTGCTTTCACACCTCATCCACGGGCCTTTTAGTTTCTTTTTTACTTCTTTCCCCAAAAAGCACATTATCCAGGCAATAATGCAGAGTACAAGCTCGTAAACTTACTGTGGCATCTTCTGAACACGAAGCTATTACAAAGTCATTGAACGGGTTCCACTTGATGTCCAGAACATTCCCTTTGTGGCCACATATTTTGGGATAATGTGGGTCAAGCTTGCCTGTCTGGAAAAAACAAATATCATCAAACCTAATGTGAGCCATGGAATTACAGGACATTTTCAAGGAAGATCCAAGCCAGCTCCAGAAAGAAACCTCTTTCTGCTTGTTATGCTCCAAATGCCCTGGGTGCTCTCTATCTGTTGAGAATGGAGTTTTGCTGTCCCTGCAAGGCAAATGAAACCACTGAAAAGAAAGGAAAGAAGTGCTCGGGCCTTCCTAAGTACACACGGCTATCAAGAAATCTGTACACATGCAGCAATCGAGACTGCTGAAGTTAGAAGACAGTATTTGGTTCAGACATCAGAATAAAACTTAAGAGGGTAAACACTCATGAGTTGGATCTTCCACATTTTTTAAAGACCTGAGGGGGAAAAAAAAAGCAGAATCTCTTTCAGAAGACATTTCTTATAAGCAGGAAAAAAAATGGTTTAGCTTTTATTTTTTTAGCTTCATCAGCTAGCATTTATTTTCTTTTTTACGCAAAAAGACATTTGTGACACAAACTACAAATGCAGTTTTTCTTTCAACAAGCTGTCTGCTTCTCTCTGATGGTATTCAAATCCAGCCATTCACCGGATTCAATCAGCATTCCGGACTCTCCAAAAAAATGCCATGTTTGGGTGGCGTCTTCACTGGTAAAAATCCTGCCCAAAGTGCACTAAGGAGTACTGAGGGCCTTGTGCCACATGGGGGCTCTGTTGCATCAGGATAAACCCAAACTGCAGGCACAGTCTCTGCCACCAAGTCACGTCGGTATGTTTATTACATGCTAGGAAGGGTGCTGTGGATTTTATTAACACTGGAGCAGCACTTGCTTCTCCCTGTCAGGAACAGAAGTATGGGTAGCTCCAGGACCCACCTTGCATCCTGGACATTTGTCCAAGAGCAAAGGTCAGTCACTTAAGGAGAGAGACATGATGGCAAGCTGGTGATGCTTACCTGCTTACTTTTATCCCACCTGGAAGAATCGTAGATCAAAATGAAAGCAAATGCGTGCTCTCCTGGAAAGCAGACACTTCTGTTGGTATACTCCCTGCACCTCTCCAGAGGTGGGCCTTAAGAGTGCACAGCAGAGGGGAATCAGTGCTGGCCCTAACCTGGATATGGCTAAGATGTAATTTTCCCAGCCTGGAAAATTTGTATAGTTTTGAATGCAAAACAGGACGTGATGTGTAACTATTCTGGCTTCACTGGAAAGTTTGTCGCATAGACTGGGACTAACCTGCTTTAAACTGAACACTCAAAGGGCTTTGAAATGTAAAAGACTGTGCTTTTTTAGACTAGAGTCTAAAACAATTCCCTTTTATAACAGCGACAATGCAAAGCGACCGGGGAAGGCAGAAGAGAGATAAAAGGCCTTTAATAAGCAGCGTTCCCCTGCCCACGGTGTCCTTTTGTAAGCTTCAGGGCTTGGTTTCAAGCTGGCAACTCATTGGGCTGGGCAGCCAGCTCCACGGGGATCCCTTGATCCCTATGGGAACTCTGTCCCCTCCCAGAGCTGGCTGCCTGTCTGCTCCCCACTTCTAGTGGGACAGTGGTTAAAACTCTCCCAACAGATGGTAGATTACCATAAGATGGGTCAGCCCCACCTCTCAGGTGTTCTCCAAAGGGCACTAACACACCGTGTCATCACATCACAGCACAGCACTCACATATGGCGTCCGTTAGGTAAAGCCTGAGGGGTCACTACAGGTTTCATTTCACAGTCCTTGCCCCCAGAGAGAAGGGAGTGGGGTTTCAGTCTAGGACGTCTACACAACCACAGATGTCCTCCCTTTCACACCTGGTGCTGACACATTGAAAGACTGGAGACTGCGAAGACTTGGATACAAATATCTCCCTGTCTCTCGGGACTTTGTTCTCGTTTTGCTATCCCTTTGCTTTATGCTGCAAAGGAAGAGACATATGCAGTCTCAACAAAGTCTGGTCATCAGAGGAAGAAAAAGGCAGGCCTTTGTCTTTCAAAGGAAGGCCACAAAATTGTCCTCTGAGTCGGGATCCTTCCTTGACATGTGGTGCATGCATTTCCCCAACACATCTGTCAGACACCAATCTACACCTAGGCCATGCTGTGGGAAAGCAGCTCATCTCCCAGTTACAGTCACTGAGCCCGTGTCTCCTCAGACTTGCAAGATTTACAAAGGCATTCAGTCTGTTCTGGGCACCAGGCAGCCCCTGTGGCTGCAGCCACTTCCCTCCCTGGTGAGATTCCACCTAGCTGGTTTCAATGGCACATCTTCATGAGGACTTAACTGACACATCCTGCAACAGAACACCATTCTCCAAGTAGTGACAAATATTCAACTAATTCCTCTCCAGGTTGAATGCAAAGGCCTGCTGAAAGGAGGATATGATATCTATGGCAAAGAGCTCTTTCCCTACAAAACCGCTGCTGCTCCCACCTCTACCTCACCCCCAGGCTCTCAGAGAGGAAGAATGGTGCAGAAGACAAAAAGTGGTATTTATTCAAGGAGAGATGAGAGAGCTTCATGTCCATGAATCAGCAGGAGAGGAGCACAACAGCAAGCAAGCGGGCATAGCTAAATGGAACAAGGTTGAGCCTGCATTCGAGCACATCCCAAGGCAGGCAGCCGCTCCAGTAGCACACGCAGAATAAACTCAAACAAGCATCGGAGGGGCAAGAGCGGCTCCCTGAGCAGGCTGTTCATCCTCCCCGAAAAGTGCAGCCCTCCCTGTACTGGCTACCATCTCCGCTTTGGCTAAATGTGATGTCCTGGCTCTTGGGCTTTTCCTCCACACTGTGGCATACTTGGGATGTGGCTGCTCCCTGCGAATCAAAAGTAATCACAGATCAGCTGTCCATCATGAGAGGGCAATAGTGTCCCAGGCACAGGTCTCCAGACCAGGCTGCCTTCAGCGCCCTGGCAGGCAGGGGCACAAGCCAAAAGCCCAGTACGCTGTCTACTGTGGGTCACCACCACAGGAGGAGGTGGCTGCCACAAATACCACCACCACGAGCACAAGTCGAAAGCTGCCACTTTTCACCAGACGGCACCAGTTTGGAAGTGTATCATGAAAAAAAGTAACTGGTATCGCAGCCCCCAGACTCGGGGAACCCCTTTCTGTGGGTGGCTGAGGCTGCTCTCCCCCTCCAGCATGGGCCAGGAACAGGTATTCAGAGAACAGCTGTACGAGGCATAGCATGCACAGGTCCTTTCCCTGACCCACCACCAAAGGTCAACCCTCAAGGGACTTCCTGAACTAGAGGACCTGCATCTGAACAAACACAGCTGGTAAACCAACTCCTCTCCATAATTCCATCCTGTTTTGAACTCCTTAATTCTTCAGGGCTTGTCAGTATCCAGGGCAGTCAGCTCCACCTCTGAACTGCAGAATCGTGCAGATTTGCTGCTAACCGTCTGCTCCCTGGCCTCCAGGATCCCCATCACCACACAAGAAGAATTGCTCCTTACACTTCTTCCCCACCCTCTTCACAGTTTTATATATATTGCTCATTTGTCTTTTTTCCCAGACTAACTGAGACCTAGCCTACAAAGTCTTTCCTCACATGAAAGCAACTTCACATTTTCATTGACATACTTTAATTATCCTTTTCTGCATCTTCTAGTTCTACCATGCCTTTGACTTCTGCAAGCAGTATTTCAGATCAGAGTGGAGTATCTGAGCGGGGTATCTGAGCAGATGTTAAGAATGGAAGAATTGCTAGTAAAGACTAGCCAAGCTGAGAAGAGGTGAGAAGACCGAAGAATTAATAGTAAGCAGTGCAAGCACCTTCAGCTCGTTTTGCCAACACTTCGAGAGCTGGGTCACACCCCACATCCCACAGTCACCAACTGCCTGCTTACAGATGCGCAGCTCTGTGATAAAGACAAGTTCTTCAGCCTCAACAGATCACGGTCGAGGTGGCAGAAGTGACTCAGTCAAGAAAAACAGGGTAGTGGTTAATTTTAGAAGGGGCATCTCTGAAGAGCACCAGGGGTGAAGGAGCTGAATAAACAAAGTCTAGAAGGGCCAGGAACCGTGCTAGGTTCTTCAAGCATAGCCAGTTCACTTTCATCCTTAGCAAATGCATATTGGAGAAGTGGCATTGCAATAACACCATCAATTAACTTTTAATTAAAGGCTGAACTTTTGCCTTTCATCTATTCTGCCCTGATTCCAGAGAGCTCATAATCTCATATTGAAGTTAATCCACATTAGTGCATGCCTAATTTTTGTGAAGCAATAAACATCAGACAGCCAGCTTTTCCTTCTCATCAGATCCCTAATTCTTCAAAACCCATAAACATGGGATTTCTTTCTGAAAGGGAACTTCTTCCAGCATCAATGCTTGAAGCTTAAGAGCTTCATTGCATGATAATCGTGTCTCCATTCTTTCACAAAGGAGAAGGTAGAGCAAAAAGGACCATATTCTCCTTTGGTCACAGCTGAAGCCATGCTGCTAAAGCACCTTTCAGTTTTCACTCCCTGTACTACTAACTGCTTTTTTATTCACAATTTCTCCTAGGAGACAAACATCCGAAAAGCACAGTTCCTGATGATTATACAAGACAGGCAAATGAGATATGAAATGAAGGAAGGTGTTAAAAAACTTCAAGCAGCAATGTAAGACATATAAGTACACACAACCCGGGAATCACCTGCCAGGGCATCTGGGGCCCCCTTCCATCATTTTGCAGTTTGGGCAACAGCATTAACTGAATATCCTCTATGCGATCTAGCTCCCTAGAAAGCCCGGCTCTCCTCCAGCCTCTCAACGCGCTCACAAAAGCCAGCTTGCCTCGGCAGAGCTCACCTGGTGGATGGGAATGACAAGGAAGGCCCCACCACCCGCACACTCGGTCACCACTGCAATGAAGTGGGGGTTCACAGCGCAGAAGTGGTTGTCGTGGACGTTGCGGGTGATGGGCACACAGTCATAGCACTTCTCCTTGCTGGCGGCTTTGCCGTACACGTGGCGGAACTTGGAGCTGCGGTACTGTGGGTGCCACGACATCTGCAAGGGGAGAAACACAATGCTCCATGACATAAGGACTGGCCGTCCCAGCAAGGCTTGCAGACCCCACTCCCCTCTCCCCAGCACAGGCTCAACCTCCCCATTTGGGCTCCTCGCACCAACCCTCAGTCAGCATTTTTCTCTGCTGGTCTTCACCCCTTTGGCATGACCTGTCTCTGCACCCGTTGCACATCTCTGACGGAGAGAGGAGGCTGCAGGAGAGAAAAGACAGCTCTCTCCATCACCAGCCAGGTGGGCTGTGCATGCACCAGCAGACCCTATCACTGGGGCAGGGCCACATGGCATCAAGTTTAAGAGGAGACGAATCCCAGTAGCACAGAGCTCAGGAAGCATGAAAGATACAACATCTTGGGTGAGGAAAGCCTGAAAGATGGCGAGTGAACGAGCCAGTCTGGATGCATGCTTCGTTTAGGACCAAAAACAAGCCTAATTTTGCTCACGTGAAGGAAAAAAATAGGTTTGACAGATCACAGGCATAGTTACAGTCACCTGTTGTTTTTTTTTCCCACTGGCAATGGCATTCTGCATGTCTGGTTTATAAATTCACCACAGCCCTCTGACAGACAGCATTTTAAATGGTGTTTAAATTAGATACATACAGCATGCTAAACACAAGAATCCCTTCCCACGGAGAGCAGTGAAGCTTAATAGAACTGATGCAACTGATTTCAAATAAGAAACTACCAGTGTTGGGCAGAAAAGGCAGCTCAGACTACTAACTCCTGCACTTTCCACAAAACCTAGACAGTAAAAGGCACATTGCAGGGATGGTGAGAAGATCCTACTGCCCAAAGGAAGGAAAAGAAATGCAGATCAGGCAAGAAGGTTATGGGTGAAAGACAGCCCTACACAATCAGCTGGGAGTATGGGCAAAGACTGGGAGAGGGCTCGGTTTTGCCCTGTATCGATCTGTTTAACATGCATTTGGTGAATGGTATTATCAGTGATGCTGGATCAACGATACTTTAGTTTGAGAGGGGAACCCAAACAAGCAGCTTTTGAGTTACAGCAAGACTTAGACAGCTCACTGACACGGGTAAGCATTTGAAGGGAAGCAGGCACTCAATGGCAGGAAGCCAAGTGCATCAACACCTGACAAGAAGGGGTCTAAGCAATTCTAAACCAAAATGTCCTTGTTGCTGGCATGGTACTGCATCCTCCTGGGATAACTATTAAATGCTAAGAGTCTGTATTGCTTGATCCTGGGCACTCGAACTGGAGCTTTACAAGCACTCATCAACACAAAGATCCACGTCACACTGGAAGATTCGGGCTGTGAACAGTGCTAGGACACAAGTCCTGTCCTATTCCCTGCCGCCTCCCAATCTATTGGCAAGGCTGAGAGCCAACCACACCTTGGACAAATACACACGCCTGTAAAAAATCAGTCCTGGCAGATCACTGGTTGCTTCCACAGTCGTTTTTGTTGCTCACTTTTACCTTGGCATGTTTTACCTATGTTAACCCTGCATTTGTCCACATTCTTAGCTGATTAAATTTATTGTGCAGAAAACATTAGGTGCAAAGGATCTCTGATACACTGAGGGCTACCTATCCCAAACAAAACCAGAGAAACGCAAGTTATTTGAAAAAGCAAGCAGTGATCCTGGGAAGCTAATCTTGGAAGAAGGGATGTTCACAGGCAGAAAGAAAGCTGAAGTTATACGCAACTGGCTAGCTCCCCAAAGAGCCCCAGATGTGCAGCGTTCTCACACAACTTCATGCTCATTACAGCTTTAGTGGTTAAGCTTACTCACACCAGGGGGGGGCGGAAATCACTGTATTGTCTGGATGCAGCAGTTCCTTCTTATAGCAGGAACATTATCTTTCCAAAAGGAAATTAATTGCCTGGCTCCAAGGAACTTCTAGCTAAACTGCTCTTGAGGTGGGAGAGAATGTGTGGTCTGGAGGTTCAAGGCTCCTTGTGATATCATTCCTATGGAAAGCAGGAACACTCAGCAAGATAGTGACATCCCATGCAGACCACGTGTTAAATGTTAACGGAGAATAAGGAATAAAGAAAACAAAAGGAATTAAATGCCCAGGTTTGGATGGTGCTTAGGAAAGACAGCTGTCTCCTATTTCGATTTGTAGAATTAAAGTTCAGCTGCCACAGAAACGGACTTCAAAGCACGTACAATTCAGACAGCAGGGCAAGATATGACTGGGAATATTATAAAATTGGCAAAGACAATCCCAGCAGAACAGCGTCCCTCTTGACACAACTGCAGCCGCAGCAGAAAGCTCAGCATTAAAAGAAAATTTCTTGGATAAAATATGGTGAAAAACAGCCTGAACAGGTGCACTATCAGCAGACTGTGCCTGGTACAGTGGGAGACGCTGATCCCAAATAAAGCAGACACATGGACATTAGGAAAAACTTGTTTGGAAGGAGTGTGGAGGAGTGTTCTGCACCAGGGGTTGTCAAGTGGTGATAGGTCTCCATCCTTGGAAATCCTTTCATGACTTGATTAGGCAAAGCCATATCTTCCTTGATTTAATATTCATAATAGTCCTGCTCTGAACAGGTGGCTGAACTAGAGAAAACTAAGGGCACGGTGCCGCCAAACCACACTGAAACCTTACAATTTACAACTGAAGAAGCTCACATCTTCGCTAAGTAAAACAGGCCCCTGTGTGTACAGCCTGTCTGCTACAAGCCATGCATTAGACAAGGTGTGTTCCTCAGCAAGACACCATCTTCCAGCTGGTTGTTGTTGACTCTTTATGTTGTTTGCTCTTTATGTGAGTGAGCAGCTAGAATGTATTGAGTTCTGTCCAGGGGCGGATCAGGAGCGAGTTGAGAGTTTGTGGGTGCGAATTAAGGGGCAGGCTGGCAGGGGTGATACTGTTGTGGGTGTCTATTACAGGCCACCGGATCAGGATGAGGACGGTGATGAGGCCTTCTACAGGCAGCTGAGAGCAGTCTCTCAGTTACAGGGACTGGTTGTCATGGGGGATTTCAACTACCTGATGGGATCCCTGATGGGATGCACCCGCGGGTGCTGAGGGAGCTGGAGGAAGTCATTGCTAGGCCACTCTCCATCATCTTTGCTAAGTCGTGGGCAACGGGAGAGGTGCCTGAGGACTGGAGGAAAGCGAATGTCACTCCAGTCTTCAAAAAGGGCAAGAAGGAGGATCCGGGTAACTATAGACCGGTCAGCCTCACCTCCATCCCCGGAAAGGTGATGGAACAACTTGTTCTTGGTGCTGTCTCTAGGCACATCAAGGATAGGGGGATCATTAGGGGCACTCAGCATGGCTTCACCAAGGGGAAGTCATGCTTAACCAACTTGATAGCCTTTTATGAGGACGTAACCCGGTGGATAGATGATGGTAAAGCTGTGGATGTGGTCTATCTCGATTTCAGTAAAGCGTTTGACACGGTCTCCCACAGCATCCTCGCAGATAAACTGAGGAAGTGTGGTCTGGATGATCGGGTAGTGAGGTGGATTGTGAACTGGCTGAAGGAAAGAAGCCAGAGAGTGGTGGTCAATGGGACAGAGTCCAGTCGGAGGCCTGTGTCTAGTGGAGTCCCTCAAGGGTCGGTACTGGGACCAGTACTATTCAATATATTCATTAATGACTTGGATGAGGGATTAGAGTGCACTGTCAGCAAGTTCGCTGATGACACCAAACTGGGAGGAGTGGCTGACACACCGGAAGGCTGCGCAGCCATTCAGAGAGACCTGGACAGGCTGGAGAGTTGGGCGGGGAGAAACTTAATGAAATATAACAAGGGCAAGTGTAGAGTCCTGCATCTGGGCAAGAACAACCCCATGTATGAGTACAAGTTGGGGGCAGACCTGTTGGAGAGCAGCGTAGGGGAAAGGGACCTGGGGGTCCTAGGGGACAACAGGATGACCATGAGCCAGCAGTGTGCCCTTGTGGCCAAGAAGGCCAATGGCATCCTGGGCTGTATTAGAAGCGGTGTGGTTAGCAGGTCAAGAGAGGTTCTCCTCCCCCTCTACTCTGCCCTGGTGAGGCCGCATCTGGAATATTGTGTCCAGTTCTGGGCCCCTCAGTTCAAGAAGGACAGGGAACTGCTAGAGAGAGTCCAGCGCAGAGCCACGAAGATGATTAAGGGAGTGGAACATCTCCCTTATGAGGAGAGGCTGAGGGAGCTGGGTCTCTTTAGCTTGGAGAAGAGGAGACTGAGGGGTGACCTCATTAATGCTTATAAATATGTAAAGGGCAAGTGTCATGAGGATGGAGCCAGGCTCTTCTCAGTGACATCCCTTGACAGGACAAGGGGCAATGGGTGCAAGTTGGAACACAGGAGGTTCCACACAAATATGAGGAAAAACTTCTTTACGGTGAGGGTGACCGAACACTGGAACAGGCTGCCCAGAGAGGTTGTGGAGTCTCCTTCTCTGGAGACATTCAAAACCCGCCTGGACGCTTTCCTGTGTGATATGGTCTAGGCAATCCTGCTCCGGCAGGGGGATTGGACTAGATGATCTTTCAAGGTCCCTTCCAATCCCTAACATTCTGTGATTCTGTTAATAAGAATAGCACAGCCAGGGCTCTGACAGATCTCAGCTATTAGACAGTGCAAGCCATGGCACCTACAAGAAGATCCTTGCAGAGTAAAGAGGTCACCATTCCAAGGAGTTCTCCATCAGACCTCTCAACACATCAAATGCTGTGCTATGTACAAATGCAGGCCCAATACCGAATGCATAGGTGGGTGTATAGGTACTAAAAGGACTACAGAAACACTTATCCCCCAAGCAGGTCCCCAGTGCAGTCTGCCTTCACGCAGCTTGCCCAGATCTGCCCTTCCACTGCCATCAGGAGAATGTAAGAACCAGTCACAGGCCACTTGTAGCCCTTTTCCATCAGCAGTCCTTGCCCAGCCTCTTTCTCAGCTCCTGTGGTTGCATGGCAGGACAGGAGGGGCCTCAGTGTACAGCTACAAGTATCTATCTATCTATCTATCTATCTATCTATCTATCTATCTATCATCTCCCTTGTTTTTTTCATAAAGCAGCAGGTTTCCCAGTCACTACTTCTCCTCTTCCTCCCTCTACCTTCCTGGAAGGAAGGTGCTGGTTTATTCACTCCTCATCTGACACTTCAACCATCTTGACCACCCTCCACTCTTCATTCTTGCGCTAGATCCAATGCCACATTTGTTCCTGGGAGAGACAATCTGACTGAGTGCCATGTCCACTCTCCAGGGCTGAAGGTGGAGCAGGGGTACTGGCCAGACGGAAGAGAGGCATCTCCGCTCCTTCCTCTCAACAAGGAGAGCAGAAAGCACCACAACAAAGGCAGAGCTGAGTGAAAAATGCTCATGGCCAGGCAAGGGGAGGAAGCATGGTTTTCAGAGCACCTTCCATCCAGGGCTCAGAGAACCTGTTCTGGTGCAGCTGGCAAAAAGCTGGGCTTGCCTCCTTACACTGGTGTCAGAGAAGTCAGCTCTGCAAATGCTGCATGGGAGATGAGGGTCTCCTCAGCTTACAAGCGCAAGATGATGCCAGTTCCTGATATACCTCCTGCTCCCAGACCAGAAGGAGCTGCGGTGTGGCCCAAAGTGCCATGACAGGTCTGCAGTGCAAAAGTGCCAGATGCCACTTCCAAACACAGCTGCAGCGAGACACGTGGAGAGCCAAGCAGCAGCCCAGATAGATAGACAAGGTGGGAAGAGCTGGGCTGGGTACACCACTTCTCTACAGAGCTGTACTTGAGCAGCTCCAGAGTGCCTGTTTCAGAAGAACAACATAATGTTACCTGCCTCACTGCTGTACCAGGCAGAGATAACTGGTCTTTCCTCTTTTATTCTCCACCCCTGCAAGATTGACAGGACAAGGGGCAATGGGTGCAAGCTGGAACACAGGAGGTTCCACATAAATATGAGGAAAAACTTCTTTACAGTGAGGGTAACTGAACACTGGAACAGGCTGCCTAGAGAGGTTGTGGAGTCTCCTTCTCTGGAGACATTCAAAATCCACCTGGACGCGTTCCTGTGTGATATGATCTAGGTAATCCTGCTCCAGCAGGGGGATTGGACTAGATGATCTTTCAAGGTCCCTTCCAATCCCTAACATTCTGTGATTCTGTGATTCTGTGATTGTCAGCTACTCAAAACAGCTTCCTTGCAGAATGGAAACAGTTTTTTGGCAGTGAGCAGCAGCATTTCCCACCATTCACTCTTGGAGGTAAGCCCCCCTTGAATCCTCTCCTGTCTTGGGTGAGCCCTGCAGCAAAGCAGCGCCTACCTTCTCCAAAAGGGCCTTTGAGCTCCCAGATGAGTCCCACGGTTCACTTCAGCTAATTTCACATCAAAAACTAGTCCACCCAAGTCATTCCACGCTGACACATTTCCATACTCATCTCACCCTTTCCATGTCCCACCCTTGCCTACCACCCCGACATCAGGAGGCAGGTCCTCCCACTGCAGGGGGCACGGGGGAGTGAGGGGCTGCAGCATCGTCCAAGCTGACTCCATGGGCCACAGGGAGCTAGCTGCAAAATCCTCACTAGAGCAGGAGGCAGAGGCACCTCCACGGGATCCCCTTCTCCCCCATCCTTCAATGGCAAGCAGGAGACCCTGGTGTACGAGTCACTCTTCTCGGTTCTTCCAAAGCTGCTGAGGATCTGGCTGCACTTGCCACCTACCTTCCCCCATTCAAGGCCCCACTACACTGCAGGACCTTCTCACCAACCTCTTCCTGGCCCTGGTCACACAGGCTCCCAATTTCAGACGAAAAGGGAGCTGGATGAGGAGATCTGACAGTAGCAGAGCTACATCTGCTCCCCCTCTGCTCACAGCACCAGGCAGAGCCCTGGGCATCCACTACCTCCCCCGGTCCATCCTGGGGTGGTGGGATCTGCCAGGGGGCTATGCTCAGTGTTCTCTATAGGGTCCTTCTTTCCTATTTTTAAACATTCACTTCCCTCTTCTCTGTTTTCAGGTTTTGCCAGTCACAATTATTTGGTTTCCTTCCAGGTTTCCTCTCCTTCACCACCATCCCTAGTGCAGACAAATAGACAGGGACACCAGGCAAAAGAAGGTGATGTTACCATAAAAGCCAGTGTAAAGGAACTTTCTAAGGCTCATTTTGGAGATTTAGAAAGCACAGAATCACAGAATCACAGAATCAATCAGGTTGGAAGAGACCTCAGGGATCATCGAGTCCAACCATTGCCCTGACACCACCACGTCAAATAGACCATGGCACTAAGTGCCATGTCCAGTCTTTTCTTAAACACATCCAGAGATGGTGACTCCACCACCTCCCTGGGCAGCCCCTTCCAATGTCTAATAACCCTTTCTGAAAAGAAATGCTTCCTAATGTCCAACCTGAAGCTCCCCTGGCGAAGCTTGAGGCTATGTCCTCTTGTCCTATCACTAGTTGCCCGGGAGAAGAGGCCAACTCCCACTTCACTACAACCTCCCTTCAGGTAGTTGTAGACTGCAATAAGGTCACCTCGGAGCCTCCTCTTCTCCAGGCTAAACAACCCCAGCTCCCTCAGCCGTTCCTCGTAGGTCAGACCCTCCAGACCCTTCACCAGCTTGGTTGCCCTCCTCTGGACTCGCTCCAACACCTCAACGTCTTTCTTGAAGTGCAGGGCCCACAACTGGACACAGTATTCAAGGTGCGGCCTCACCAGTGCCGAGTACAGAGGGACGATCACTTCCCTAGACCGGCTGGCTACACTATTCCTAATAGAGGCCAGGATGCCATTGGCCTTCGTGGCCACCTGGGCACACTGCTGGCTCATGTTTAGCCGGCTGTCGATCAGCACCCTCAGGTCTCTTTCCACCGGGCCGCTTTCTAACCACTCTTCCCCCAGCCTGTAGAGCTGCACGGGGTTGTTGTGGCCAAAGTGTAAGACCCGGCACTTGTTCTTGTTGAACTTCATGCCATTGGTCTCGGCCCATCTATCTAAGCAGGCATTCTTTATTATGGTGCCAGGAACAAGTGCAATCACTCCACCCAACGTGTTCACACAAGAACAAAGAAACGGGTTCTTTTATCTAATATGATCATACATATTCATTACACTTCTTGGAAAGAGGTGGTCACTTCTGGGAACTGATCTTAATACTTGCATACTTACTACACACGCGCAAAGTTAACAAGCAGTGGTCTTAGAGTGGTCTTAGAAGGGTCTCTAGTGTTCTTTGGTGATCTTTACACTATGTCCTTTAGTTGAACTCTAGGAAAGAGCCTGCACAGTTATTGCTGGTTGCACATCTTGCCACAGTGTCTTCTTAGTTCCTTACCAGGAGATGCAGCCCCTTCTTATCTTCTTGTTCCAGTCTGTTTGTTAGAGAATGCTGATTTGGCAACAGTCCCAAGGCTGGTTTCGTGAACTTCACAAGCAATTTATCTTAGAAGGATACAAGGCTGGCTCTACACGATATCAGTGACCACTGTCCAAAGATGCAGGGTTGGGCTTTGGAAAATTAAAGCCCACCTGGAGTTGAGTCTGACAAGGGATGTGAAGGGAACAAGAAAGGTTCCTACAGGTATCACAGCAGTAAAAGGACAATTAGGGAAAACATGGGCCTACTGAGGAATAGGGTAGGAGCCCTTGTGACAAAGGACACAGAAAAGGCTGAGGCATTGAATACCTTTTTCACCTCAGCCTTTACTGCTAAGATGGTCCTTAAGGTATCCAGGTCCCTGAGACCTGTGGGAAGTCCAAGGCAAGGAAGACTTGGATGTAGTTTATCTTGTCATTAGCAAGGCTTTTGACACGGTCTCCCATAACAGCCTCATAGACAAACGGATACAGACTAGATAAGCAGACAGAGAGGTAAACTGTAAACAGGCTGAACTCCTGGGCTAAAGGCTTGTGATCAGCAGCACGAAGTCCAGCTGGAGGCCAGTCTCCAGTGGTGTGCCCCAGGAAGTAGACACTGGGGTCAATGCAGCTTAACATTTTCATTAATGATCTGGATGATGGGGCAGAGTGTAGCTTCAGGAAGTCTGCAGATAACACAAAACAGAGAGGTGTGGCTGATACACCAGAAGGTTGTGCTACCATCCAGAGAAACCTCAACAGGCTGGAGAAATGGGCCCACAGGAACCTCATGAAGTCCAAAAAGGGAAAGAGCGAAGTCATGTACCTAGGAGGAATAACTCCATGCACCACTGTATGCTGGGTGCCAACTGTCTGGAAAGCAGCTTTGCAGAAAACAACCTGTGGGTATAGGTGGACAACAAGCTGACCATGAGCCTCCAGCAACGTGCCCTTGCAGCAAAGAAAGCCAATGGCCTCCTGGGCTGCATTAGGAAGAGTGTTGCCAGCAGACTGAGGGAGGTGATCCTTCCCCTCTACTTGGCAGTGGTGAGACGCACCTGGAGTGCTGGGTCTAGTTCTGGGCTCCCCAGTACAACAGAGATATGGATATACTGGTCCAGCCAAGGTGCATGAAGACGATGAATGGAATGGGAGTATCTCTCATGTGAAAAGAGGTTGAGGGAGTTGGGACTGTTCACCTCAAGAAGAGCAGGCTCAGGAGGATCTTATCAATATGTACAAATACCTCGGTGGGGGGGAGTAAAGAAGACAGAGCCAGACTCTCCTCAGTGGTGCCCAGCAACAGGACAAGAAGAAATGGGCACAAACTGAAACACAGAAAATTCCATTTAAACACAAGGAAATGCTTTTTTTTTCTGTGAGGATAGTCAAACACTGGCACAGGTTGCTCAAATAGGTTGTGGAGTCTCCATCCTTGGAGATACCAGACATGGTCCTGGGCAACCTGCTCTAGTTGACTTTGCTTTAAGCAGGAGGGTTGGACTAGATGACCTCAAGGTATCACTTCCAACCTCATCTATTCTGTGATTTCAGGGCCTCTGGATCTTGGCCATGTGTATCTTGTACTGCCCTAAAAATGCCACTGGAAACATATCAAGATGCACACTCATATGATGTGGACTTCCAACCCAATAAACCTGAAGTTTGTCTTGGAAGCTCAGCTCTCCCATCTGTTCCTCTGACAAGGGGTAATGACAACACATTTCTTCCCCATTCCATGAAAACTGCTGTTTGGAGGGGCAACCATTTTCAAAACTGTGCAAATAGCAACTGGTATAAGGGATGGGGGGAGAAAGTGAGGGAAAATACACCAACATTTTGTCAAAAAGACAGGACTTCTTTTCATTGCAAAAACTTGTCCTATCACCTCCAAAAAAAAGGCATATTCTCGCATTTTATAGAGCCCTAAAATCAAATGTTTTGCATAGTTCCTTAACAATATGCTTTCCCTGGATGTTTTTTAGCACTGATGGGGTTAGCTTTCTCCGTACACTGGAGGGCTGGCCCCAGTGTACAGAGGCTCTCTCCTTGCACAGCCATGTCTGAGCAGGGTAAGCCAGCACGGGCAGAGCCCAAAGTCCTGAAAATCCTGGGTGAGCAGCACCAGGTTAAGGGCTGAAGCCACAGCTCAGGGATCCCCAACTCACCTCACCTGCTTGTGAGGCAGCAAGAAGCCAGGGTGCCTACAGCAGGGGCATGAAGACCATCCCTGCACACTGGGCAGTGCCCATGGACAGCATATCCCCATCTTGAGAGGTAGCTGGAGATGAGGTCTCTGTCCTCTCATCTGGCCAAGGAGGTAGAAGATCCCCCTTCACTTGCTGATCAGGGCTCTGGTGGCACTATCTCAGCACAGAGACTGATGCTGAACTGACAAAAGCATGAAAGGGACTGATGAAGGGACCATCAGCTCTCTGCCAGCATTGCAGAGAGCCCTTTGTGTCCTGGAGAAAGGACGAAGGCAGCATAGCCTTTGCAGTCCAAGAATCAGCCTCCTCCCTTCTCTCCCCATCATCCTGACCTAATTCCCAGTATCACCAGCCTCTCTGTGGAGGGTGGGGGAACTGGAATGGAGAGAGACACTGCAGATTGTACTAATGTTCGTATGTTTCTAACCATAGAGCTGATGCAAAGAATGTGTTTAGCACTATCCTCCCCTCACCCAGCTCTCAGAGACCGAGTCCTGGTACCTTGTTGTGGTTGTCACTCCCACTTCTTCCAACAAAGAATGTTCAGGAGATGTTTTTCTGAAGCTGCCAAGAGGTCCTGGAGTCAGATACAGAGATCCCTGCAAGCACTTCTCAGATCTCTCCTTACCAACTTGCAGCAGACAATCAACACAAGCTTTTTCAGGCTGGACAATGTTTGCTAGACAGCTTCTGCCCCGCGAGATGTGCAACCCTAGCACTGGGAGCACTATCTCATGGAAGAATATGCAGTGCTCTGTATGAAATAGAGTAAAATGCATCCATTTGCTTCATAGTTCCTCACTGTTGGCATAAACAGAGGAAGCAGCTCCTCTGCCTCTCTAAGCAGGATAATGCAACTGCAAGAGATACAGCAAAGACATACAGATATTTTTAAATGACTCCGTGAAGCCTGTCACAACAGGCATTTCTGGGTGTTTGGCTCTGAGCTGAAAGAAGGACGCAACATGCACTACCCTGAGAGACAGATCTGATTGTGTGGATAGCCTCAACTACAGAGCAGAGGAACCTTTGTGCAAGGTGGTCTCAAAATGTAAGAAGATCCTCATCTCTAGTCCAAGGTCCGGAATACAGGAGGAAGAGGCTGAGAAAGCCCTGCTAGACCTGCTGTTTACAAACAGAGAAGGTCTGGTGGGAAATGTGGTGGTTGGAGGCTGTCTTGGGCACAGCAACCACAAAATGATGGAGTTTTCAATTCTTGGGGAAAGAAGGACGGGGGTCAACAAAACCTCTACCTTGGACTTCCAGAGGGCGGACTTCGGCCTATTTAGGACACTGGTTCAGAGAGTCTCATGGGAAATAGTTCTTGATAACAAAGGGGTCCAGGAAAACTGGACATACTTTAAGAAAGAAATCTTAAAGGCGCAGGAGCAGGCCATCCCCATGAGCAAACAGACGAGCCGTGGGGGAAGAATTCCCGCTTGGTTGAACAGGGGGCTTTTGCAGGAACTTAAGGGAAAAAAGAAGGTTTATGATCTTTGGAAAAAGGGGCAGGCAACTCAGGAAGAGTACAAGGATGTTGTTAGGTCATGGAGAAGGAAAATTAGAACAGCAAAAGCTCGACTGGAACTCAGTCTGACCACTGCAGTAAAAGATAATAAAAAGTGTTTTTGTAAATACATAAACGACAAAAGGAGATCAAGGGAATATCTCCATTCCTTATTGGATGCGGGGGGGAACATTGTGACCAGGGATGAGAAAAAGGCTGAGGTCAGATAGGATCTGGGCAGGTCAGATAGATGGGCCAAGACCAATGGTATGAAGTTCAACAAGTACCAGGTCATACACTTTGGCCACAACAACCCCATACAGCGCTACAGGCTGGGGGAAAAGTGGTTGGAAAGCGGCCCCGTGGAAAAGGACCTGGGGGTATTGCTGGGCAGCTGGCTGAACATAAGCCAGCAGTGTGGCCAGGGGGCCAAGAAGGCCAACAGCATCCTGGCATGTATGAGGAATAGTGTGGGCAGCAGGACTAGAGAAGTGATTGTCCCCCTGTACTCGGCACTGGTGAGGCCGCACCTCAAGTACTGTGTCCAGTTCTGGGCCCCTCACTACAAGAAAGACATTGAGGTGCTGGAGCAAGTCCAGAGGAGGGCAACAAAGCTGGTGAAGGGTCTGGAGGGTATGTCCTATGAGGAGCAGCTGAGGGAATTGGGATTGTTTAACCTGGAGAAAAGAAGGCTCAGGGGAGACCTTATTGCCTTCTACAACTACCCGAAAGGAGGTTGTTGTGAGGTGGGGGTTGGCCTCTTCTCCCAGGCAACTAGCAACAGGACTAGAGGACATAGCCTCAAGCTGCACCAAGGGAGGTTCAGGTTAGACTTTAGGAAAAATTTCTTCACATAAAGGGTTATTAGGCATTGGAATGGGCTACCCAGGGGGGTGGTGGAGTCACCATCCCTGGAGGTGTTTAAGAAAAGACTGGATGTGGCACATAGTGCCATGGTCTAGTTGACACAGTGGTGTTAGGTCAAAGGTTGGACTCAATGATTCCAGAGGTCTCTTCCAACCTAGTTGATTCTGTGATTCTGTGATTCTGTGATTCTGTAAAGTGAGCTCATGGCTGCAACTTCTCCCACCTGCGAAGAACAGGGGTTTTGCTAGGATCCACGCTCTCTGATTGTGAAAACTTTGTCTGGTCCACCCCTTTGCAAGCAGTAGGGATTCGGACAGCTGACCCAGCGTAATGGAGCTCTGAGGGTAAGCAGAGAAACCTCCGGAGATGTCTTCAATGTGCAGCACAAAGTGCAGGCTTCGCTGAAAAATGGGCCTGCAACTAGACCTACTGTTTCTGTTGCATGCGCTGCTTAAGTCACAGGCACAGCAAGCACAGTCAGCAACAGCTTATGCAAGGAAGACCAGAAGGGAATAAACGTATAATTGATCTGTAAGTCTGCTGCTTGCAAGACAGGAGCAGAAGCTCCTGTTTTTTTAAGACAAAGTCATATTGTCCTTGGCTCAGCAGCTGGGTCTGATATTATAAGATAAAACAGCAAAGATGCAGCAATTCTCAGCCCAGTGCTCAGAACGGGTGGGATTCCTCTTCCCGGCACCTGAAAAGGTGCCCAGAAAACCACTGGGGTACTTTGATACTCTCAAGCACAGCCTACTCAGCACTTTCATGCTTACCAGACACGAATGTGGAAATGCTTACGTTACCTCTAAAGAACAGGCAGTTAAAGATGGAGAATCCAGGTTCACCACTTGTCTTCAGAAACATGATGCAGCAGCACCAAAGGGACTTTGCTCTGCTTTAGCTCTGACTCTTTTAGGAGAAGTTAGCTTTTCATGACCCATCCATGAAACCCAACTGCAACGGTCCTAGCTCCATGCCAAAGGTGTGAGGTCCTAAAAGGGTTGTGAAGTCTAGGGATGTCTGCAGCACTCAGAAGCTGTCTTGGGAGAGCTATGCTGTGGCATATTTACTACTCTCCAGGAAATGTCAGACAGAACAAACAGGCATATGCATGTCCAGCTGACTGAACATGTGCTTCACCATAGGCCAGTATGTTCCCTCTTGCCCTATTGCATCCCACTTACCCTAGGATTATAAATTTGCCTGCACTGTGTATGAGATTTGTGAATTCTGGATTAATTTCTCTTGCTCCTGGACAAAATAACCACATGGAAAAAGTGAAATATGTTTGAGGAAACCCAGACACCTGGTAGCCTAATCCAGACCCAAAGGACAGCGCCTTCTCCTCCAGTGCACAGTATTTTATGAAAGGGTCACAGCAGCCAGGTCAGCCCTAAGAGTCTAGAAACTCAAGACATTGGCAGCACTTTATTCTGACTTTAACCATCTTTGATATCCTTGGCATTTATAGTCCCAGGAACTGGAGGGCGTATAGACCAGGAAGTTATTTTCCTTATACCCTAAGGAAGGCTTGAAAGAAGATTGATGGGCACCTTATCTCCTGGAAATACCAGCCCTCGGGTGTGACTCCACACGCTGTTATGAGCTGACCTCTCCAGCAGACACTCCTGACCTATTTGCATTCTGGCACTTTCAGTCCCATCCATGAGCCACTTTCTCTTGCTCAAAGAGCAGAAAATTAACACGGGAAGCGAGAAAGAAAAAAAAAAAAGAAAAAGAAAAAAAACAGAGTAAGGCACTTGAGCAGAATCAGATCATAAAAAGTATCTGATGTGGGTCAAACAGAGCACAAATGGATGGGGGTCACATCACAGCTGGCAGCAGAGGGAGTTGGAGTGTCTTTGGCAGCGATGAGATCCCCTCAGCTCATCTAGGGAACCAGAGCCAGGCAGTGTGATGGTGTCACTCCAGGAAAGGAGTCTATGAAGCAGACCTTGCCTCATTTCCCTGTGAGTAGGTGTGCTCATCTCCATCAATGGCTGAATGCACATCATGGGCTGTGCTGCACCCAGCTGGAGCATCAAGGTCAGATGGGAGATGCATTTGTAAGCTGACCAAGAAGTCTGGGGTCAGGAAACCGCACTTAGCATGCCCAGTTCCTATATTGCACACTCTTCAGTGCATGCCAGCCTTCTGCTCTTTCCCAGTCCCCAGGGACCAGCAAATTCCAAAGCACGCACTATCTGCCACCCAGCATCTCCTACCATGTCATGCACACAAAATGTAACAGCAGATCCCCGCTGTGGGAGTGCAGAGGTGACACCAGAAGACGTGGGACCCAGGACCTCTATGCATCCCACTGCTGGCTGTCACGAAGGGCACCCATTTTCTAATTCCCAGGTGCACAGAGCAGAACTATCAGCTACCAGGCCCCCGCATCCGCCAAATGGACGCCAAGGGCTAAGCATGCGTGATGCTTTCTGGAGCCAAGAGTGTCCACCGCCGTCCATCCTGATTCAGCAACTGGCTCAGTGTCGGTGACAATTTTCCACAGACTTTACGCGAGGGGAAAGGCTGAGCAATACGGTCATTTACGAACCTGGATGTTCTCTGTGTACTTTCTTTCCTTCCAGGCATGTTCCCTGCTCTGAAAATACAAGCAAGGAATAAGGTAGACTGGCTCTGTGATGAAATACTTAACTGTGGCATGAGCTGTCTGTATTTCTAGAACAGAAATGACACACAAGTGTGCAGAGACGACGACACTGCCCTGAGTGCTCCTGCCCCACTCCACATGCCTGCACTGGGATTTCAGTTCAGCTTGTGTTTTGGCAACACAAACACCAGATGAAAGGCTTCAGCTCTGGGCACTGCTTTTAGGAAAGGTGACAGACAGAGAAGAATTCAGTGGAGAGTGGTATGGACCAGCAATCATCAAAGGTGTGTGACCTGCTAAGAAATCCTAAAAGCATCAGGGTGGAGATGACGGAGGGAAGTCGTGACAGTAGGCTTCAAACACAGAAAAGTTGCTACGAAGAAGATATAAATCATCTGCTTTCAAAGTCTAGGGGAGACAGTCAAAACCCATGTGTTTTAACTGCATCAGAGAAGTCTCCAATTAGGCAGCAGCAAAACTTTCTAACAGTCACAGGGCTGGGAGAGGGAAAGGCCTGAATCTCCATCAGTGGCTTTTCCCAGGCAGACTCAATAAAAGCCTAGCAATGACGACAGATTTGGACCCTTGGATAGCTGACCCTGATTTAGACAGAAGACAGACTCACAGAGCTGGAACAGAGAAATCACATAATACTGTGATTTCATGTGCAGTAAGCCTGCTGCGTCCGGAGTGTGGCAGGGCTACACCCGCTCATACTGGCTGCACTAACCCCCTCAGCAGGGCACCCAGTATCTCCATTTGAAGGAATTTTCAGTTGCAATTGCAATTCTTAACATCCAGAGCAAAACAGCTCAATCAGATATAGCTACTGCAGAACAATCTGTGTCATTATGGTACCAAGAGCTGTGCTGCAAGCCAAGCTGTGCAGCAACGGCCATCATTCCTGCCATTAACAGGTCTGAGTAGCTCCTTTGCAATGTGTCACTCTTCAGGGTCACTATTAAGAGTGGTATAATGGTAGATGAAAGCCAGAAGTTTAATTTGAGTTCATTTGTTTGATGCAGCATTTGAGCTGAAACCTTCTCTGCTGCCCTCATGAAAACAAGCAGGCCCTATTTCCCTGAGATACCTCAACAACTGTATGGGACTGCAAAAAGGATGCGTAGACAGAAGACACCATCCCATCCAGATGCAGAGCTGAAGATGGTGGTGAGCAAAAGGGGTGGGACCTTCAGAAGCAGAGATCATACGACATCATGGAAAAGGAAGGAATCCAAGGCACAAAAGCATTCAAAGCAGCACAAAATGGCATCTGGAGAACTCCCAAGAGTTAAACAAGTCCAGTGGGCACAAGAAACTTCTCCCCTGGCTAGGCGACCCGGAGCTCCTTCAGGGAAGGTGTCTGAGGTCTCTGGTTACAGAAAGTTTTTCAAGCTAACCAGTCTGGAAACTATTTCCCTGTTTGCAGAGAGCTGGCTCTCCATGCCCAGAGCTGCCCCTGGGCCATCCCAGTGCCCATCTCCTGTGGGACCAGGCTCCAGACATGAACTAAGCCCCTCTCTCCACCTTTGTGCACAGTGCATCCAGGGGCCTGGCAGCACCCAGCATGCATTCACCCAACATGCATCCATCAAGACACAAATCCTTGGCCCGTTCTGTCCTCACACCAACACATATTAACATTTCACTGACTCAAGGCTGGAGAGGGAGGAGGCTCGCTGCTGACTCCAGTGATACAAATGGGCATCCTACCCCACCAGCTACAAGATCACCTTTATTCAAAGTCTTTTTTACAAGTTTCGTCCAAACTAAGCTCGTGCAAGCACAAGATCACCGCCTGTAGAGCATCATGTTAGATGAGGCGTCTCTCACAAGACTGTATTACAATCCTGGTATGGAAGCAGGGCACATAAAGGCTGCGTGGACTGCAGAAGCAGCACTCAATTCAGCCAATGCAGAATTTCCAGGCCTTTTGTAAGCTCTAACAGAAAGCTCTCCAGCTCTGCCTGCCTTCAGGTAAGCAAGGGGAGAACAGACTGCCTGTCTCTGCCCCTGGTCTCAGGACTGTTGAAGCAATCAAAGGACAACCAGAGCTCTTTTGGAGACCAGAATCTCGGACAGCATCACCTGAAGGGCCAGACTTGCATTCCCTCTCCATCCAAACATAGACTGAGATGCTCACATTCCTCAGAACACCCTATGTCTGGGCTGAGAGCCTTCCAGTTCATCATGCACAATGTGGATGGTACATGCCCCTCGCCAAACAATTGTTCTCCGTTTTTTTGTGCTGCTCACCTCTGAGCAGGGTAGAAATTCATGACGATGAATTATAATGGTTATGTTTGCTTCATGCTCCCCCAGTTTCGCACAAGAAACCTCCCTTCTCCTTGACACCTGGCATTGGGAAACATGGACTGAAATCCAGCCACACCTCTGTAGACCTTGCCCCAGTGCACTCCTGGGGGAAGCACATAACATGACAATCTTCCAGAACACTTTTAAGTACTGTTTTCTATTGTTCATAGGCAGGTTTCCAAACTCTGCCTATACCTCACGCGCCACTCTGAAAAGCACTTCAGATGTTCAGGTGATCCAGCCTGGCAAGTTGGACTCTCTTCCTCCCCTGTCCTTATTGGACAGGAAATCAAGGGAATTTACAGTTCTGAAGGACTTTTCTGAGGTCCTAATCTCTTGGAAGTCAGTGATAATTTGAAAAGCAGAAGGACCAACAGAAAAAAATAAATTTACTCCTCATTCCTTCTCTTGCATGCAATGTCAAAAAGAGACAAAAAGGGGAGAAAGAAAGGAATGCAAATGCTAATAAGGGGGATTTTGAAAGTTACAATGAACATTTCAGTTTGAAATGCCATGAAAACTTTTCATTTCCCTTTTCATTTTCTCTTTTGGAATGCTAAACTTGTATTGTGTAGGTAATGCCTTTTCCCTTTCAATCTCATCATTTTTAGGTGATGTTTCCATGGCCAAAAAAAACATTGGGCAGCCTTCCTAATCTCTTGAGAACACTGTTTGCAAGTATCCAAGGAGAGTGTCACAAGAGATTCAAACTTTCAACTCCATGCAAATAAGCAGACTAAAACTGGCACAAGGGTACACAACTAGAAGGCTCCAGAGAAGACACACATCCTCTTAGTCCTGTATCAGCAGTCCATGAAATAAAATCTTTACATGCATTCAGCCCCAATAAAATTAAACAAAAGCAAGAATCACTGGCCTTCCTAAAGTCTGCCTAGGTCCCTAATTTTCTCTGGCCCCTTGTCTCCTACTGTCTTCAACTCAGTTTCATTCATCTTACCCTTCTCCTCTGCTGCTAAATCCTCTCTCCTCCCCTCCCTGTCCTTTTCTTCCACACAGCTGATCCTCTCAAAATTCACCTCTCGCCATCCAATAATGAATAACGTAACTTGCTGCCAAAAGACAAGAAGAGTCACTCTGGGAGACTCGAAAAGCCCTTTCAGCCATCTTGTCTCTGCCAATTGCAATTAGATAACGCTTAGGGACAGGTGACAAGGGCAAAACGTACATGAAGTCAGCTTCAACACTGCCCTACGCTGAACACCAAGCTGCACAGGGAAATAGGAGAGACATTCCCATTCCCAGTACCCCAGGACTTGTATAAAGGAAACAGTTAAATACGTTATTTGAAATAAGGCAATTAATATATCATGAAATATTGCTGGTTTTCTGCCTGAGAGACAGCTACATGCACTGCAAATTTCATGACACGACTCCATACGGAGCAGACTGTACAAGCGAGCTCCACAAAAAGTACTTCCCCTCTCCTCACTCTGCTGTCCCCACAACTGATTTATGTTGAAGCAGGAAGACATCTGCTGCCTGCTCCCATACCAAGCTTGTGCAATCTTCACATAGGCACAAGGTCTTGGTTTCAGTGTCTCCACAGAGACTGTTGGCCCCTCTTCTGATCAGAGAGAGGATTGATTCTTGCTGCATCTTCCTTCTTGCTGCATCTCAGCAGAGGAACAGCTGCGGAGCAGGCTGCTCCAAAACTTCCTGCTCTTACCTAGCCAGCATCAGGCCACAGCTGGGGAGCAGTGCAGTACATACACCAGGTCAACAAGGTCAATATTTCTCACACCTCCTGCAGAAGACATCTGTCACCTGGATGCAGTACACGAGCAAGACTCACATGCAAGCACTTTCACTGGGAAACGGCTGCTCTTAGCAGGTGACTAACCAACCAAGCCAACTAAGTCCCAGGTCCACCCAGCTAGACTAGGACAGTTTCGGCAAAGACAAATATATCACATCATTATATTTACTCTGAACAACGCTACTAATGTTTCTCCTACAGGACAAAGATCTCTCTCCCCCGAGACCCGGTACTGCAGGCCACGTACTCCAACACACCCTGCCCCTGCAGTTAAACAAGGGCATTCAAAGTGGCAGGCATTGAAAAACAAGAGTGTGCAGAGGAGCTTTGCACTTCCAGATGGCTTTAAAACTTTCCACCTCAACATCACTCCACGTGCATTTCTCAACCTTTCTTCTTGCCTTATGCAGAGAAAATGGTGTTGGCTGCAACCCTGATAGGAGCACAGTGACCACAAGACAAGCAGGCAGCGAGAAAGGTGTCTGCTTGTTGTGCTGCTCCGCAGGTGCCACCTTCTAGTTACAAGCAATCAGTGCTGGGTTTCAATTTCCCATCCCATGTGCCCTTGTTTTCCACTAGCTTTCATGGCAAAGAAAAGGGCTTCATTAGAAACAGCAGAGTGGGCAAACGTGTCCCTCTTGCTAAACCAAGCATTGTACTAAGATAGAGTTTTCTGGAAGTCGCATGCACTCATCCCGGGAGGGTTTTTAAAGACAGGACAGACTCTCTCATGCTAACACGGACCAGACTCAGGCATGAGCAGTCAGCCCGTTGGAGCACAGTCTGGTCCAGACATCATTTGTTCTACCCCACACAAATATTATTCCCAGGTGATTTCACCAAAGCAGTCAGCTCTTCACACCTTACCCTGTTCCCACCCTCCTTTTTCCCCTTTCATCAGAAGCAGCAGGAAGGGACAGTTTTTCACAGATGTTAGTGAACAATCCTCTGGCTCCAGAGCAAGGCCACGCCCAGTGACACATCAGTATGGCTGCATCTTTCTCCAGGAATACAGAGACACTGTCCAAAGATGCAGGGCTGGGCTTAGGAAAGCTAAAGCCCACCTGGAGTTGAATCTGGCAAGGCATGTGAAGGGTAACAAGAAAGGTTTCTACTGGTACATCATCAGCAAAAGGACGACTAGGGAAAATGTGGGTCTGCTCAGGAATAGGAATGAGGACTTGGTGAGAAAGGACACCGGGAAGGCTGAGGCATTGAATGCCTTCTTCACCTCAGTCTTTACTGCTAAGACCAGCCTTCAGGTATCCTGGTCTCCTGAGACCTGTGGAAAGTCCAAGGCAAGGAAGGCTTACCCTTGGTGGAGGAGGATCAGGTCAGGGAACATTTAAACAGACTGGACATGCACAAGGGCCTGGTGGGGTGCACCCACAGGAGCTGAGGAAGCTGGCCCATGTTGTTGCAATGTCATTCTTGGTTTTCTCTGACAGGTCATGGCCATCGGGGGATGTCCCTGAGGACTGGAAGAAAGCAAATGTCACCCTTATCTTCAAAAAGGGCAAGACAGAGGATCTGGGGAACCACAGGCGCTTCAGCCTGAGCTTGATCAGGTAGTCAAACGTAAGAAGAAACTTTTTTACTGTGAGGGTGGTCAAACACTGGCACAGGTTGCTGAGAGAGGCTGTGGAGTCTCCATCCTTAGAGATACTCAAAACCCAACCAGACAATGCCCTGAGCAACCTGCTGTAGGTGAACCTACTTTGAGCTACCAGTTGGACTAGATGCTCTCCAGAGGTGCCTCCACCCTCAGCCATGCTATGATCCTGTGAGATCTGCACAGTGATCTCTAGGGAGAGTATCCCGAACAGATATGGTGAAGGCAGACCAGAACTTTCTGTGTGCATTCAGCGTGAGGGACATGAGAGTAGTTCCCGTTACACAACACTGCCTGCCAGGGACTCATCAGACAGGCCATGCTCAGGGGAAGGAAAATGAGCAGCAACTCAACCAGCTGACCTCAAGCAACAAAAATAACTGGACTAGAGTGTGCACTCTCTCATTTAAATGCAACCATATGAAGAAGGCAAGAAAGCAATGTTAGAAGGTTTTCAGGGGAGGCTGGGGAAAGGAAAATGACATCAAAGAAGTAAAAAATGGAACAAAGCTATCAGATATACAGATAAAAGTGAGATGGAGAGTCAGCATAGCTTTTTTAAACCCTTGCCAGGCCTCACAAGCCAAACTGCATTAACAAAAGCCAAAACCTCTGTGACACAGTGTACTCAGTTTCCAATACTAGCACAGTTCTTCATCACAGTGATAAGGCAGCATGAGGTTAGCAAGAACATCCTCAAACGGATAAGTGGTTTGTGAAAAATGGGAAATACCTACTTTTTGAGTGCTGCAGGCTTAAGTTCAATATAGACTCTCACCACCCTATTTATACACTTACATGTCTCCCATGAGGGATAAATCTGTGGAACAGAGGCAGATCATCACAGGTCTTGGGAGTCCATCTTTTTTCCTATTCTTGTCATTCGTTTCTCTACATCCTTCCATAAGAATCTTTTTCTAAAATTCTTCAGTAATGGACAGACCATCATCTTCCTCTGAAACTTATTCCAGCACTCAGCTGCCTTTACAATTACAAAGCTTTTCCCTGCTTTCAAAATTAAATCTCCTTGTGTGCAATCAATGTCCTTTGTGTCTTACCCTGTTTAGCCAGATCACAGGAAAAAGACTATTCCCTTCTTCCTGCAGCAAGCTTTCTTCCGCAGATGACACATAGCTTTCCAGTCTTCTCCAGTTTTTACCTCATTCTTCTTCTGTCAGCCACGTTATCTCAACAGCTGATGAATTTATCCTCCTCGCTTCTGCTCTCTTTGGCTGATCTGTATTTTTCCGGAGCAGTTCCACCTAAAACTGGCATACAACTATTTTACTAACATTGATGAACAGATGCTTCCTTTATAATTTACCAGACACTCTTCTGTTCATATTTATAATTTTCTTGCTACAGCCTGTCACCAGGTCGTGCCCAGCCTGGAATAAGCTGCAGCCCCTGGACACTTTTCTGCAGAATTGCACTGGGTCCAACGGGACTGCATCATGTGAAGACCTGAACCTCTCACTAATAAAGTGCATCCTGATTTTCCCGTGCCATTTCTTCAGCTCATCAAGGCAATTTCAAACCAGAGCCCTGTCCTTCTGCAGCCTTTCTGCTCCTCCTGGTTTCCTATTTATTATTTATTCCTTTGTCCTAATTACTAACAAAAATACCAAACAGCATCAGATGGCTGCAAAACTCTTCACAATAAATCCTCGCATTTTGATAATTAACTGTCACATAAGCTCTCCTGTATAGTTCCCTCATCAGATTTACATGTACCTTACCTTACCACAGACAGGTGTATCTAGTGCATATTCCCTTATCTTAGTTGTGTGGGACAGCAATGAACATTTTCCTAAAGTCAAGATAAATGTCATCTCCTGCTTCTCCACATCAACCGGGCTCACCACCCTTTGCAAGAGGAAATCAGAGTGTGTTGACATGATTGATTGGTTTTGCCATGCTCATTCTGCCTCTTTTGTCTCATTATTTCTCCCATGTTTTTTCTGCTTTTTCTTTTTGTTCTGATATTCTCTCTCCTTATGGGGAAGCTCAAGCTTCCCTCTGTCTAGAGCTCAGGAATCTCCTCCACCGTCTGCAGGGTCCTCAAGGACAACCTGCTAATTGCTCTGAGTTAATTTTGGACAGTTCTTCATGTGTCCTGCAGCCCGCACTGACTGGGGTCCCCACACATTTGCCATGACCACTGCCTAACCTCAACTGCTCCACTGTAGCACAAACTACCACTCATCCCTTCTTGCTGTTGCAGAGGAATTTAGTCAGGTTTGGGAAGGGCTCTGCATTTGTCCCTCCAAGAAGCCAATATGGTTGGAAGCTGTGAGCCCTGCCAGCCAGGACTGTGCTGCTGGGGTGATCACAGGCATGCCAAGCCTCCTAGGTGGCAACTCCTGGCTAAGCAACCAGTATCCCAGTATCCACTGGGGTCCACAGACTGGACTGCATATGGGACAGAAAACTGCTTGTTGTTCATAATGGCCTATCGGCGTTCAAGTTCTTCAGGATTTCCAAGCTTTTGTTCTCATGGGGCTTTGGAAACAGGTTTTTCCACGAGACTGAGCTCCAAGTCCAGCACACCAAGTACTGGGTTTTGCACAACACACCAACAAATACCCCTGTGCAGACATGCTTATCTACAGGCAAGATGGGGATGGAGAGCATCTTCACCTTTTCCCCTGTAAGAAGTACCACTTTTGTATTATTTTCTGCATGCCAAGGTGGACCAGCAACACTGGTGTGATTGTATTAATATAATTACAGGCTTTAGCTTCTACCGAAAAAGTATTCCCACATAAACAGGCCTGGAAAGCCCAGTGGTAGTAACAGGATAAGTAAAGGTGTCTGTGCTTTCCAGTACATGGAAAGCAACAGCTCTAGAAATCCAGAGAGCAATCACAGCTAACACTTTACAGCTCAGCAGATAACACTATCAATCCCATTTTATTTTCTTCTTCCTTTTATTCCAGCCATAGCTCTTCAATTTCAAAACAGAAATTGTCTTTTCCTGCACAGGAAAGGGGCAGGGGATAGCTCCCAGAGAACACTTTCTTTGGAAAATTTATGCATTCCTGCCAATTTGATTCTTTTGCAAGTAATCTGTCATCCACCTCTTAGGTCCAGCATGCCTGACTGGCCCTTTGCCAGTCGTTTCCCTGCACCCAGCAGCGCAGCCAGAGCACGGGCATATGCACACAGCAGCTACGCCATATGGCCCTGCTGCTCTGCACTAAGCATTTCACTTGCCCCGGTGCGTGCATTTGCCGCAGCCATGTTACAGGCTGGCATGCTAGATCTGATCCTCATCCAGGCAACATTTTTCACTAATTCAAGGCTCTCAGGTTTACCTTTTTGAGTTTGCACTTTTTTTTTAAAAATCCACCCACATGCTTCCATACTCCAAGTTTCAAAACGTAAGACAAGTACGTCCTCAAAAAGGCAACCCTGAAGGCAAACAGAGGAATGTCAGTGTTATCTACAATTTGTAAGAAAGACACACACATATGAAACAGTCTCCTGCCTTTTACAGATGTTTTATCACAGTTTGTATTGAGCTACTGCTTCAAGACAAAATCGGAGCCCTCAGAACTTCGTCATTAGCCATCAGCCTCCTAGGTCGGGTGCCAAATAAGCACCGACCGTTTCGTCTCTGGTCCAGCTTCTCTCAAACCTGCCACACCAAATGGTTTGTGAGTCTCAGAGCTTAAGCTGGGCTTCCCTCCAAGCCATGGACGCTCTCCTAGGCACATCTGCAAAGAGTGGGTCACACACCCTTGGACGCGCCTCACTGTCCAAATTCCACTTCTGCTGTGCAATAACACTATCTAGGAGAAATTATCAGTAATCAATTCTTTTGGATCCAAAGTCAACCGGACAACATGATTATGCAGCAACCCAGAGCTTTAAATACCATCTGTACGTGTCATCTCAAACAATACTACAGGCTCAGAGGCTATAAATTTATTGTTACCAGAGTAATAAATGGTACAGGTATGGTGGTTTTCACCTCTTGGATCACAGTTTGGTTCCACCTAACACAGAGCAAACAGAGGCAGCTGCCTCTTCCACAACTGTAGACTGAGAAGCAAAATCCTGCCTACAAGTATGCCTCCTTGGAGGTGAGGTTTGTCAGTGCAGAGTCCCCGGATGGCCAACCTGACCACTGGACCATGGCCTTGACCATGTCACTTAACAGCCAGCTGCTAAAAGACAGCAAAGGGACCTACAGATAGAGACATGTTCCCACGATGGCTTTTTGTGAATTTGGTCCACAGACTAGTGCAACTACAGACACTGGCCACAACTGGGAAACAAACTCTGCCTTGCTGAGCCCAGCAAGGTCTTCTCCCCACCAGATGTGGTGCAAGCAGGAAAAGCATTTCCCACCTTTGACTCCAGGGTTTGCAGGATAATTTAAATCTGTTTCTGCAAGAAGCGCACACTGCCAGCTGCCAGCAGCTCAGAAGGGGATCTCTGGAGGCTCAGGTAGTCCAGGCACAAGCACGCATGCTGCAGTGTGCCTCTTCCCACAAAAAGAGGGTCCCGCATCCCAGAGCATGGCACCCTGAACCCTGCGTGAAGTCCTCCCACCGTGGCCAGCACGCAGAAACGCAGGAACTCTCTCCCACATCCCTGCTGCTGGTGGTGAATGTCCCAGCACCTTCGTTCAACAGCGGGAATCTTCATGGGCAAGACTACTGAGCATGCATTAATGGAGAACCCAGCGTGGGGCACTGTTACTGCAGACGCTCGCCTTCCAAACCTCGTGTTGGCACACATGCACACCGCACCTCGGACACTTCAGCCCCGTCAGGGAAGCTGTTTAAGTTGGTGCCACAGGAAAACTGAGTTACCAGTGAAGTCTCACAAACAGGACCAGTCTAGCAAGCAGTTTTGTATGAATAATACATTCCAAAAAAAATTTAAAAAAAAAAAAAGAAAAAGCTGGGAATAGTTTGTAAACAAGAAGGGAGGTGGAAAGCCACATTAGCTAAGTGATCTCGCATTCCTCAATTTGCTTTATCAATTTCAGTATTCAGAAAAAAAAGCTTAAGAGCAGTCCAGGCTCTCCAGTGAATCAACAAAACCACACAAAGGACTGTACCACTTCTCGAAGCCTCCAGGCTGTGCATTAGCTTTTAGCAAAGGTATCTATGAATAATGCAGGAGTCTTCCAGAGCATCTGTACTCCAATCAATCCACAGTAGCAAATAAAAACCTTTCAGCACACCTTTCTATCAGGCAGCAGGACCTTTTTACAGCTGCTCAGAGGCGTATCCTTGGAAAAACAACCCTATCTGCTACCAGACCTTGAAGCCTTTTAAATCGGCCAGCTGGGAACCAGCCTTCTAAATCAGCCATCCTGAGATGGGCCTTGACTTTATCAATTGCCTCTCTCTTTTGTTCCTAAAGGATCCACACCCACCGTTACGGGGCTCAGATTAAGGGAACTCAGATGAACATTTCAGTCCACTTTTGGAAACAGACACGTCCCACCCCCCAAAAGCAGCAGCTCACAGCCTGCAGCCTGCCCAGGCGCCCTCTGCTTCCCAGGAGGGACAAGGTAGCCCCACCAGCCACACAGCACGCACACTGCATCCCTCTCCTGCACTGTAAAGCAGCCTCATAATCAAAGTACCTTTCCCCAATATGGGGGTACGGGCAAAGAGCCTTCACTAAACCAAGCCTCAGTCATATGCTCAAACCTCTGTATTTTCAGAGGCAAGCCAGGTAATGGAAAGCAGTGCTTTGTCCATGTCCATCGCTAGTGCCAGTTTGAATATCAGTCCTCTGCAGAAGCACGAAGGTCCCTTCTCCTTGGCAGCCCGCTGGGAGCTGTGGGAACTGATTCTGTCACCTCATTTCAGCAGCACAACCTGCAGGCTCCTGGCTACCTGAGGGAAGATGTGCCGCTGGTGCAGATGGATTAGGATCTGCAGAGGTGGTGTGGGACAAAGTGACAACAGCAAGCAAGATCTCAAAGGAGACAATATTCTATAGATGTATTATCTTTCCTCAGAAAATCCAGCTCTAAATAACATTCCAAAATATTTGCAGTTCCCCAGCATGGCAAAGATACTTAAATATTGTGCCTGGGAAAGCTGGTTGTGAAAAAACACCTCTGCCTGTAGTATAAACTTTGCACAAATACAGAGGACATGAAGCAGGGGGTGAAGGAGTCACTCAGATGGAAATGAGTTGATTTCCCCATCCACAAAACAGCAAGGCCCAAACCTTTCTCTGAGTGGGCACAGCAGCCCCTCTTGTCCCTTGTTTTCGGTGCATGCTGGCCAGGGAGGACGTGAGCTCACATACATGTCCCTGGGAAGAAGCATGTCAGACCTTCCCCCATGCTAGCAGTAGGTCAAAGCTGATGCAGAGGGTACAAGGTGGACACAGCCCCAGGAGAGGCGAGACAGTGGCTTCTCTGCTGACACAGGCATCATCTGCTTGGACCACAAGCAGAAGGGGGTTCCAGTACTTTTGCCTCCCTCAAATATCCGCTTGGGCTGTGGAAGGCAAACATTGCATAGAGAACTGGCCTGTACTGACCAGCAAGACTCCAGCAGCCCACTGCAGCCCTGCACCCCACAAACATCGTCACCAACTGGTACCACATTGTCTCAGAGCATCTTTCTAGTGAGGGACCCCAAATCATCTCACCAAGGGCCAAGGACATACCACAGACCCAAACTTGGCAAAATGCACATTGTGCAAATTTTGTTCACGTTCAAAGATACACCAAGTGTTGTGAACCCCAAAATAATTTTAAGCATATATGTCCAGGGGCAGGCTAGGGCTGCCAGGAGTGAAACAAGACCACTCTCCACAAGGCAAGGCTGAAACAGCAAAAATCCAGTGGCCATCCTGGATGAGCTTTCTGACCACAATTGTATTCAGTCAAAGTTGAAACCACAATGCACTCCCCGAGGCAGGCAGTAATGCCCAATGGAGTCCATCATAAAAACTCCCCAATGGTGACACCTGCTCATGGTATTGGCACATCCCCACCACCTGGTATTACTCCATGGCTGTGCTCTTCTGTCACGCTGGCACAGCATGGAGATGGACAAGGGAGCAAACGTGCCTCACAAAAATAGCTCACGCAGGTTATTTTTAACTGGGTCATCCCAGCACAGCCAGAGGCAACGGCCAGGAGCAGGGAAGAAAGCAAAGAGAAAAACTGGCAGAGACCACAGCCTCAGGCAGCTCCCAAGAGGCTCAGACTCTCCTGTCACCTGACCTGACGAAGAGCCCAAGACTGTCTTTTGGGTAGGGTCCCCCAGAACATTGTAAAGTGAAGCCACGTCATGAAGTACTGGCTGAACTGCCACCCATTCTTTATTTTATTGCTGGGGTCAATTCCAAGCCTGATGCTGAATGTGTACTTGAGCCTCCCCTGGGACAAGTGGGAGAATCACACAATCACAGAATGTTAGGGATTGGAAGGGACCTCGAAAGATCATCTAGTCCAATCCTCCTGCCGGAGCAGGATTACCTAGATCATATCACACAGGAACGCATCCAGGCGGGTTTTGAATGTCTCCAGAGAAGGAGACTCCACAACCTTCCTGGGCAGCCTGTTCCAGTGTTCAGTTACCCTCACCGTAAAGAAGTTTTTCCTCATATTTATGTGGAACCTCCTGTGTTCCAGCTTGCACCCATTGCCCCTTGTCCTGTCAAGGGATGTCACTGAGAAGAGCCTGGCTCCATCCTCATGACACTTGCCCTTTACATATTTATAAACATTAATGAGGTCACCCCTCAGTCTCCTCTTCTCCAAGCTAAAGAGACCCAGCTCCCTCAGCCTCTCCTCATAAGGGAGATGTTCCACCCCCTTAACCATCTTTGTGGCTCTGCGCCAGACTCTCTCTAGCAGTTCCCTGTCCTTCTTGAACTGAGGGGCCCAGAACTGGACACAATATTCCAGATGCGGCCTCACCAGGGCAGAGTAGAGGGGGAGGAGAACCTCTCGTGACCTGCTAACCACACCACTTCTAATACACCCCAGGATGCCACTGGCCTTCTTGGCCACAAGGGCACACTGCTGGCTCATGGTCATCCTGCTGTCCACTAGGACCCCCAGGTCCCTTTCCCCTACACTGCTCTCCAACAGGTCTATCCCCAACTTGTACTCATACATGGGGTTGTTCTTGCCCAGATGCAGGACTCTACACTTGCTCTTGTTATATTTCATTAAATTTTTCCCCGCCCAACTCTCCAGCCTGTCCAGGTCTCTCTGAATGGCTGCGCAGCCTTCCGGTGTGTCAGCCACTCCTCCCAGTTTTGTGTCATCAGCGAACTTGCTGACAGTGCACTCTATTCCCTCATCCAAGTCATTAATGAATATATTGAATAGAACTGGTCCCAGTACCGACCCTTGAGGGACTCCGCTAGACACAGGCCTCCAACTGGACTCTGTCCCATTGACCACCACTCTCTGGCTTCTTTCCTTCAGCCAGTTCACAATCCACCTCACTACCCGATCATCCAGACCACACTTCCTCAGTTTAGCTGTGAGGATGCTGTGGGAGACCGTGTCAAATGCTTTACTGAAATCGAGATAGACCACATCCACAGCTTTACCATCATCTATCCACCGGGTTATGTCCTCATAAAAGGCTATCAAGTTGGTTAAGCATGACTTCCCCTTGGTGAAGCCATGCTGAGTGCCCCTAATGATCCCCCTATCCTTGATATGCCTAGATACAGCACCAAGGACAAGTTGTTCCATCACTTTTCCGGGGATGGAGGTGAGGCTGACCGGTCTATAGTTACCCGGGTCCTCCTTCTTGCCCTTTTTGAAGACTGGAGTGACATTCGCTTTCCTCCAGTCCTCAGGCACCTCTCCCGTTGCCCACAACTTAGCAAAGATGATGGAGAGTGGCCTAGCAATGACTTCCTCCAGCTCCCTCAGCACCCGCGGGTGCATCCCATCAGGGCCCATGCATTTATGGACGTCCAGGTTGCTTAATTGGTCCCTGACCCAGCCCTCATCTACCAAGACAGATTCCTCCTCTATCCTGACTTCTTCTGGGGCCTCAGGGGTCCGGGGCTCCTCAGGACAGCCTCCAGCAGTATAGACAGAGGCAAAGAAGGCATTCAGTAACTCCGCCTTCTTTTTATCCTCTGTCTCCACGGCACCCACCTCATTCATCAGTGAAGCAAAAAGAAATGAGAAGCAAAAAGAAATTACAACACTAAAGCATACAGAATCACAGGAAAAAAATAGGCACTTCTGGAAAAGGAAAAAGGAAAAAAGAATGCACTTCTGGAGGTCCCGAGTCCTATCCTCAGCCCCCAGCAAAGCTCACTACAAAGGCAGGTCATGTTGCTTGGACTGTCCTTCTGGGTTTGGTAGACCAACAAGGATGGAGATCCCACAGCCTCCCTGGGAAATCCATCTGCCTACAGTCTTGTGGAGAAGCCCAGGCTGCAGTTGGCCTGCAGGGCTTGCAGAGTTACCCAGATGACTCTGGTCAAACTTGCTGCCCACCAGGACCCTCATGGCCTTCACTAAAGAGCTGCTCTCTTGCCAGTTGGACCTAGCCTGCACCACTGCAGGGAGCTGGTGCAAATCAGGGGCAGAAGTTGACATTTATCTTTACTGAAGTTCATGAGGGGCTGTTTTTCTCCTCATGAGAGGCACAAAGCAGGCTGGGAGCCTCCAGGTTGCTTAGGAAGCCCAGGGGCTGGGTGCCCATGGAGAATCTGTTGCCAGACCTCGGACTCCCCTGCAGTGGCCAGACAAGCGTCACTCTTCCCCTGAGCAACTGAAGTGATTCACCCTGGAGCAAGGGAGCCCGAGGCACCTGTGGCACCATCACTGTCACTCTGCTGCCAAGGGCACCTGGAGCTCCACTTCCTGAAGGTTCACACCTCTCACTCAGGCACAGGGAGTGAAACACCACCTCGCTGCACATGAATTCCCCCAGGCCACAGGAGGAGTTGCTTCATGAATATTTTTAAGCCAATGACAGTCAGAAATCAAGCTGAAGAGCATGGCCCACCCTCCAACGAGTGTGAAGAAACTTGTGCTCGGTCATTGCAAAGTCAGTTTGTGCATCCCAAGAAAGACAGGGGAATTCTTCAGGGATTATCCCATACTTGGTGGCAACACCATTTTCTGGCAGTTCAACCTCCCCCTTCACCTCACGTCCCGTGTCTGCTCCATGTGGTGCTCCTACTCTGCAAGCTCTGACAGAAAGAAAGACGATGCACTGAGGACACAAATGGCTTCAGTCAACATGGCCTTTAAGAAATACAGTAGTGGGTCAGGTGAGTGTGAAAGGCTGGCAAAACCCAAAATGACCCCAAAACTCAACTCAGTTTCATAGTCATATCAGAGGTCCCAGGAAGAGCAGGAGGCAGTATGACTGAAGCAGAGGATGGGGCCACCCCAGCCTCTTTGTAGAGTGAGCCCCTCCTTTCCCTGGTTCACCTCCAGCTTTCCAAGATAGCCTGTGTACTCCGGCAGAAAGATAAAGCTGACTCGCCTGCATTCTCCAGAGACAATACCCTCTTTCACTCTGCCAGTTACCTGGGCAGCAAAGAAAATATTATTGCTTATCAACTTCCTTGTGAGTACTAATGTGCTTCTGGATTCAATGAGAGGGCAAATTCCACCTTACAGAGCTTTTCTACCCTGGCAAGATCCTGTTCTGTTACGAAAGAAAAGCAAATATAACAATCCCAGTTCAAAGAACAATAAAAACTGGAAGCCTCCTCCACCCCCTGACCCTGTAAAAACTCATTATAAAAAGGAAGTGGTGAAATGCACAAACTTTAAGAGACGTTGCCACATTTCTTGTCAGAAAGGCAGCCTTGAAAAAGTAATCATCTGACCCTCTGCCAGCTCAGCAGTTTCTCCTGAAAGCAGAACACCATGCTTTCGCTCTCCTATTTCACAGAAAGAAGCTTCCTGCTATTGAAGCCAAGCCAGCTTCTGAGTTTCAGGAACCAAAGTTCAGCTCCCCATCAAAAAGATGCAGCTGGGTCTCAGCAGCCTGCCACGTTGTTTGGGAAGACAGGGACGCTTGGTCCCACTGCTCTTTATCGTGAGGTTTAAGCATGCCTGCAGACATCTGGCAGATGGGATATCTCTGCTAAAGGCTACCATACAGAAGGCTTTCCTTGCAGCGAAACTGAGCATCACTGGTTTTGGGAGTCTGGGAATCCCAAGACCTTACTTAGTTGCCCACAGGAGTCCAAGTGGGGTCCACTGTGCTAGACAGAGTTCTTCCCAAACCTCTTATGTCTAGCTGAGGAGTTGTGGCTGCCACCAGGACACAGATACATTAGGAAATCTGAAGTGGCCAGCAGGATGGCAAGGCAGTGGAAATACATCAAGTGCAGATGTTTCTCCTGAGTTCTGTGACGGTTTGTAGGCTACGCGCTTCACTTGAACATCTGAAGATAGCATCTAACATGATCTAATGTAACCACATTGCCTCATGCCTGAAGGTTTGTGCACTAACCAGCCCACAGGCTAGAATGCTTGCAGGACGTGATGATATTCTGGCAAGCAAGACCAAGCCTGGCCTTAGGATCTCATCTCCAATGCTACCTGGGAAAACTGGGAGTCTGATCATGCAGGTGAAAATGGAAACTGCTACAGAGCTGGGGCACTAACCAGGCTCTGACTGTCTGGACAGGAAAGCACAAGCACAGATGCAAGGGCACAGTCTAGGGGACCTTGCCTCTGGTGGTCCCCAGTCCAGCCTCACAGTGAACCTCCCCATAGCTCTAAATCAGGGCAGATGTGGAGCCTTCAAAACCCCCAAGGCTGAAGGGCTCCACCTGCCTGGTGCCAGGGCTGCACAGCCCTCCTGGGGATGCAGCTTGCTCTAACGTCTGATCTACTTCCCTCCAGCTGCAGCTTGCGTCCTTTTCTCCTTGTTACACTATCTGTCACTGCCAAGAAGAAACTGGCTCTATCACTGCCCTTCCAGGAGCTGTATCCTACTGTTAGTAAATCGGTTTGGTCGCAAAAGACACAGGCACCTACTACCATGGACTAGAGAAGAACCAGCTGTGGGTTTCCCAGCCGTGAGCCAGGAGCAAAGGGAAACAGTCCCCATCCTTCTGGGAGCAACGACAGCAGGACTTTGTTCTTTAAAAAGTGGTAGGCAGCACCAGAGGTCTTCTCTGAGGCCCATAGCTGCAGAGTTCTTCCACGTCCCTTGCAGCACCATCTGCATGCAAAAAACATTTTGGGGCCCCACAGAAAAGAGAAGTGTGGGGAGCTCTCCCACATCCATGCAGCACCTGTGGAATTGCTTTATGATTCCAGTTGAGGCTTTTCCCTTTGACTGGCTGATTAAATCAGAACTGACATCTCTCTGTTCTCCAAAAAACTCCTAACACACTTTTGAGCTCTCCCCAGCAGGTCCCATTTATCTGATGCATGCCAAGCCAGCAAGAGAATGTGGCAAAGGCAGGTGTTACTGACACAAGAGCCAATGCTTTCTTCTGCCGCATCACAAGTTTTAAAATTGATTCACCATTTAGAGCAGAGATAGCAGGTTCAGTTTTGCTCTTTTTGGTTCTTAGTCTGGCTTTGATTGATGCTGACTAAGTGGAAGGACTACCCATGCTTTCCGTGCCAGGGAAATGAGATTCTGTGCCCATTCATTCACCCGCTGGGCTTGGCAAATGCACAGTCTCTGGGAAAACAGTGGCATCACTCTGAACCAAATCCATCAGTGCAAGTGCAGAAGTAGTGTTTGGTTCAGACTGGGAGCACGCTTTTGAAGCAAATCTCCTTACTGCTGCTATTTACTGCACTCCAGTTCACATTGCAAAGCCATCTTGGAGCATGCAGACAGGATTCCCTCCAGATGAAACTAAAATCATTCCAGGATCAGAACCCAGTGAACTCCATCTGCTAATGTGACCAGCTGGGTCAAACGAAAACATCCAAAATGCCTGTGGATGTGAAGTCCTGGTACCACCTCTTTCACTCCACAGGTCTACTCCTGTTGCACTGCAGATGTATAGTTAACAGAGAGGTGAGGTCAGTCACTGCACAGACACTCTTCCATAGACATCCTTCTCTGTTTGACCTTCAGTCTTGCCTGTCTTCAGATAGACTATTTTCTTTACCTCCTCTCCTCCAAGTATTGCTCTCTTATACCGGTTTTAGGTGTTCCTCCCTCTCTGATCATTTCGTTCAGCATCACTGCTCTCTTCTGTGATCAGCCCCCCTGTTCACACCTCCCATCTATCAGTGATGAAGATCAGCCTCTCCTCCCATATAGTAGTTTATATTTCCGACATACTTCATTCCTGCCAGACTCTTTGCACTTCTCATCCAGTACAAGTTTTGATTGTCTTCCAGCTCTGTCCCTCTACACTACCTCTCTCTCCAACCTTCCAGCTGGGGAGCACCCCTGGCAGAACCTCCACATCCCAGCTGAGCTCCTCACTACAGGGTCACTCTTTCTCCCTCTACCACTGCTACTTGCCATGCCAGCCTATTTCTCCAGCACAGCTGATATCCACACTGACAACCTGATCTTTTCTCTGACTTTGAGTCAGCTCTGGGCATCTGTGCCTCAGGGACTTTTTGAGCCAAAGGCTTACCTTTCTGTTTAGCCAGCCCTAATGGATTTTCCACCTGCAGATTCATCTGATGTTTTTTCTTGAACCACATCCCCAACATCCCGTGTCAATGAGTTCCACTGTTTATCTGTATCCTATAGTTCCTGGGCAGTGATAAACAGAGGAACAATCACTCCCTATCTGAACTCTCCATCCCATCATCCTACTGTATGTCAAAGGCCATATGTCATATCCCTTTTCATGCATATCTTTTCCAAGCTAAACAGTTGTCCCCCTCTGCGTTCTTTTCTGCACCACCAGGTCCTCAATGAGCTGCAGAAAGCTAGCATTGCATGAGGTATTCAAGACACAGATGCACTGTAGATGTATCCAGACAGTATTTATCTTTCTACAGTGCCAGTAGAAAGGAAAAAAAAAAAAGAAAAAGAAAGAAAAGAAAAAAAAAAAAGTAAAGGTAGCACAGCCCTTGAAGCCTGGCTGCAAATTAAAGCAGAATTTGAACTCCTGACATAATGCAGGCCAGGCAGCCTGGGACACAATTTCCATGCCTTAGGCAGCAAAACCAAAGACTGTCTGTGTGAAGAAGAGTGAGAAGAAAAGCAGTGGGCAGGACACACTGGGCCACACTGCACCTGACTGAATATGCAGTTTTCTCTGGATATCTTATATGCGTTCATGAAATTACATCTGCATCTAGGGCTTTTCAGTACCAGGTAGTGTCTTCAGGCTCCAGGAAAATTCTGCAGACTGCTCAGAGCCAGAGGAGAGTCAGTGCTGTGCTCTCAGCTCTTGCTCAGCCCGAGATGACAGCAAGTGGGAACAGTCCCACAGAGAGGTCCCTGAGCAGGCTTGAGGGCTGCAGGTGAGGGCTACTGTGGTCCCACAACACCAGGGAAATCTGGGCACAGGAAGGACAGCAGACAATGACACTGGTATATATGGAAGTAAAGAAAGGCAAGGGTTTTTAGAAAGAGCTCAAAATAAAGATCTGAATTTCCTGTGGAGGACTTGCCTCTCTGCAGAAGTTCAAGACACTTGCAGATTTCCAGACTTACAGACTAAGACACCACGCAATCATCTGCCTGTACTGCCAGTGGCCAGTGTCACTAGTGGCAGCAGAACCCCACAACAGTGAAAGGTCTGTGAAACCCTCTAGTGCCACATATGGTATCATCTGTACCATTAATCTTCCAAACCCCCACAACTGAGACTGACTGCAAGACAGGCAGGAACAAGAGTATAAACACTGTTATATTCTTTTTAGATGTAAGACACAAGCTGTCATGAAGCCACAGAAAAGTTCATGTTGCAAGTGATGCTGTCAGGGAAGGAAGAATAGGGAAGACACTGGAAAACTCTTCTGAAACACACAAAACCATACACAAGATAATGACTGGTTTCACTGGTTTCTCAAAATTGAAAGAAAGAGATGGTAGAGACATTGTCACTTCAGTTCCCTCTTTGCACATCAAACAGATCTACTCACAATGAAGCTTAAGAGGTCCTGTTCCGCTAACAGCCTACAAAGGCTGGGCACCAAAACCAAGCTCTCAACAGTAAGTGACTCCCCAAGGTAACAGCAAGAGAAGCTTTATTGAAATGTTTTTTGAAACCTCAAGGATGTCCACAATATACTCAAGGACATCCTTTGATATTTTGTCTCTGTCCAGTGGATGGACTAATAAGGCAGATATGTGTGCTGCAGCAGAAAGTTAGGGATTCTCATCACTCATCCAAGTTCAACACTCAGCATGAGCATTGGGAAAGAAGCATGGAGACAGGGACCAAGGTAGACTTTAGGCAGTGAAGTCCATCTTCACTTACAGTCAATGACCAAAGTGGCTCAGAGGACTCCTGCCTTCAAATTGTCATCCCTCCAGTGACCATAAAACAAAACTCAGGAGAGAAAGTTAGCTGTTGTGTCAGGGAACAAGAATACCACCTTGGGGCCCTAAAGGCAAAGCCCAGCAGAACATGCTGAGAGCTTGGAGAGAGGAGTGTACGCTCTCTACCATGGTGAGACAGGATGCTTTGGGTGTGACAAGCTGGGGAAAGAAATCTCTGCAGGATGCCAGGTAGCTGCTGTTCGGCTAATGGCAGGCTGAGAGATGTCACCTACTTCCAGAAAATACTGCTGTCTGCACTGAGTGACATTATTTAGAAGATCATCCTGTTCAATGCATCATCCCGGGAAGTTCTTCCCACAATTCCTCCTCTTTGCTGCTAAAAACACAACTGCCTTATTATTATTTCACTAAAAAATAACTACTTCTTCCAGCTGCTGGCTCTCATTCTGGTTTGTCAGCCAGACTGAAGAATCCATTATCTATAAAGATACAAGAAGCTTCTGATTTTTTTCAACTCCACAGGAACCAAGAGTTCACCAAAACACCACCTGGATGCCAAGAAAGACAAAAGTGTCAACTTTCCCCTTGAGCTTTTACTGATGAAATCTCAGTGAGGGGGTTGGGTTTTTCTGCTCCAGGACTTGGTTTGCCTGGCAGGGTGCATCACACCCATAGCTATTGCACGGGGCTTAATGTATAGCGGGGGGCATGAGTCTCAAATTGATGCAAGGGGCCATAAAGTCAAGCCCTTCAACCCTTATGAAGCCTTTAAATGAGTGTCATGATTTTTAAAACTGTGAGACACTGAACTCCTATTGATTTCTAAGGATGCTGTCGGATGCCAGGCTATCATTAGCAAAATCAATCTTTTCAATTAAGACTTCAGGCATCAGTTACTGACATGAAAACCTTTGCAAATTCAAAGAGAAACGTGAGCCACAGCCACGACCACAGGCAGGAGGGGTCAGAAGAGAGACTCTGATCCTCCTGACTGTAAGGAAAAGAGCCTCTATACGTAGGAGGAGCTGAATATTATAAGAGCAGGAACTTGCAGCAATGCTATTCTGATTTTGTTTTTGTTCCTCTGTGTGTGTATTTTGGTATTCAAATTAAATTAGAGAAAATGGCAGAGATAAATAATGTGAACTAATTACATTTAAGTAGATGTTAGCAAGACAATCTTTGACTTCTTCTATTTGTCTGTTGCAATTAAAGAGCTGTCTGGGTTCTCTGTGCCTATTACCCTGAAATCTTGTTGCCAGCACAGGCTCCATTTAGGGGCCAGATAGAATGGAAGAAACCAGAGGAATATTGGTCCTTCCTGGCATCATTCACATTACCATTGTTCCAAATAACATCAATGTGAGGTTCCTTAGAAAGGTGCACTGCAGCTGTGCCAGCAGTTCTGGCAAAATGGTAGCTACACTTTTCTGAGGCAGTATGTTTTATATTTTTCAAGATTTGTGTATTCTTGGTGAGGGCAAACACTGTGAAACACTGGTTTAAATAACTGGTTTTAAATAACCTCACACGTAACCATGTGGAAGGTGGCTGAGAGCTGAACGGCAGTGGCAGAGCCAAACTTTCCACAGCCTGGAAAGTAAAACTCCACAGATACCAGATGGGAGAAGAGCTACTGTGCTACAGAGGGCAGTGAAAAGCCTATCGCTGGATTCAGCACAGATCGCCAGTGTGACAAGGACACTGGGTGGCATCAGCACCACTCCAAGGGTCCTTTTGGCAGATAGGCAACTGTGCTTCAAGGAAATGCTCCCTGGCTAAACGAGGACAGGCACCTTTGGGAGAGATCCACTGCTCCCAGTCCCGCACTTGCACATGCTCCTGTTCACCTGCTGCACCTGTCCATACCCCAACCCAGCGAGAGGGCAACGTCTGAGAAGAAGGTACTTGTCTACCGAGCGCTGCCCACGTACCTTGACTGTGGTTCCCAGAAAACCTGGGATGGGATCCAGGGCTTTCCGACTCTCCCAAGGAGGATTTCAGCCCTCTGCATAGGCACCCTGCAAGGACAGTTTAAATCATGGTATCTGTAAAGCAAGGATTGCTTAATTTCTGCTCTCAGGAGTAGGCCCAGTACTTGCCTTGGCTCCTGCCTGCACCTTTTTTCTGGCTGTCCCAGCTCTACTCTACATATAAGCTGGAGCCACGAGGCTCATACTCGCTTTACTAGCATAACCCTGACCTGGAGAGCCTTGCCCAGCCACCGTTTCCTGGGAGGAGCTCTCCCCCAGCGTTGCCTCCTCTCCTGTTTAAGCAGAGCTCCCAGAGCCGCAGGAGGAAGAACAAGACAGTGTTTGGCCTCTCCTGCTTTCCTGGAAGCTATCTAATCAGTTCCCATGGACTTTGTCTCAATCTCTGTGATAAAAATATCGCAAATGCTGGGAGTTACTGCTGTTTTGTCTTCCTTATCACTTTCCTCAGTGACTTTGTCCCACAGAGAGAGAGAGGCAGTGCAGAGTCATCGGTGCAGAAGACCTCTCTGCAGGTGGGAATGTCCGTATTTCCTGGGACAGAGATAAAGAGCACAGCGACTCACCAGACTGGAAAGAAACTCTTGCATAAACCAGACCCCAGAAGGATGCTTGGAAGAGAGAGGGAGAGAGAGGCCAAACTTTGGGCACTGCTCTGGAAAATGTGAAACTGTGTGAAATAGAGCAGGGAACAGGTCAACAGGGCAAGAGAGAACAGGGCTTGGAGCTGCACACTATCATTGGTCCTACCATGGGCAGCGGCATGTCTCCAAGCTTTAGAAAGGGCTTTGCTTGGCTGAGGGTCAGAAAGCCCTATTTGTGAATTTCAAAGTGCTTTGGAAATTGTAAGCATCAGCATTACCCTAAGAGAGCCCTGCAGGGTGTATTTTCAAAATGGAGAATTGCTGGCAAGCCTGTAATACCGCAGAGGGGAAATCCCTGGAAATACTAGGCCAGTCTGGCTTCTACTTCCAAGCCAGTATAACCCTGTGAGTGTCGAACCCCCTGAGCTCATACAGCCTCCTGGATGATCTAAAGGTCTTTCCTGTTTCTCCTGCAGAGGCAGAAGGCGTGTCAGCGTAATTGCTATGTGCTGCATGCTGCTTGCCTCAATCAGCTCTCTGCAGCCAGAGCAGCTTAAGGGAAGCCAGGTAATGACTACATGTGAAACACCGTGTTATTGCTCCAGTGTCTCCTTGCCACTGGAGCAGGAGGCCAAACCGTTTGCAGCCCTCTTGTGTATCAAGAGGCAGCCAGCTCCAGCCGTTTCAAAGAGCAGTCGCTGTCCAGCCTCACCAGGGACCGGTCCGCAGGTCCCCTTGGGTCTGAGCAGGAGGTTTAGCAGCAAGGTCCTCAGCAGCAGCCCAGACATCAGCCACTGGCCAACTGTAATACTGGCTACTATTTTATTGCCAAAAAAAGGCTTCTGCTGTTTATAACTGGCCGATGGGAATACTCAGATAAGGTGGTGGAGTTTTTTTCATTGAAGCAAACACTCCAAGCAAACTTTCTTGGAGAAGGTTTATGAGTGGAGGACAGAGTCTGGCCATTAAGGATCTGAGGTTCACCACTGCTGAGGTTCCCTTGGACCAGCCGAGCGCGGCTGTTGGGGAACTGATGTGGGACAGTCTTCTTCCACCCTGTTTCCTCATAGAAGGTGTCTGTCATACCCTGTCACAATCTACTCTCCAACAGTTTCCCCACCAAAATCCCTGCTATGCAAATCAGGGCCCACCAGGGTGGGATGAAGACTTCATGCTGGGCAGCCGCTGTGGTACAAGGAATACAAAAACATCAGAGGCAGCAAACTGACCACAACATATGAGGAGCCTACAAGGCCATGTGCAAAATGTACCTCAGCTTGCCCCTGAGGCAGCTGTCTCTCACTCCAAAACATCACCTTCGCTTCTGAGGATTTGCCAAAGCCTTCAGTTCTCTCCTTAAGTCTCTGTAACACTGAAGCACTGAGATTACAGGGTTTGATTTGTTGCTATGGCCTAATGGATGGAATGAATTTGAAATACCTGTCATTGATGGAGCTATAGCTTGTCTGCAATAACACTAATTCACCAAACAATGTGCCCGGGCACCTGCAGCTCACAGCACAGGGACCTGCTCTGTACTCGAGCGTACACCCCCAAAACACAGTCCACACAGCACTCGGGCATCTGGCAGTCCAGACAGCCCACAGGCAAGGGAGAACTGCCTTTGCACAGGCACCACAAACCGGTTCCAGAGACCAGCAGCCTGCCCAGTGCCAACCCACCCAGAAAGAGACTCACAGAAACCTGCCACGAAGTCAGACAACTCAAAATCCACTCATTATCCAGCTACTAACAAATGTAGCAGACAAAGAAACACTCAAAATATTATCATTACTGGCATTTTCTGAGCAAGTAATCTGCTCAGAGGGGACAAACCAACATACTTGAGAGACAGGCAGAAATTACCCCAGGGAGGGGAAGAGAGTGAGAAACCCACCACATCTGGAGATACCCTGGGTTTGATTTGTTGCTATGGCCTAATGGATAGAGTGAATTTGAAATACCTCTCATTGATGGATATATAGCTTGTCTGCAATAACGCTAATTTACCAAACAACATAAGCACAGATGAAAACACCTCCTTTTTGCCTTGTCTCTGAGAAGCAGCCAGATCCCCCTATCCCACCTCCCAAAGCTTTGCTCTGGAGTTTCCTGAAATGCTCACACCAAAACATGAACTCCTTGCGCGTCTCCATCAGTCACTCCCTATCTCTGATCAGGCCAGGAGAGATCTGAGCTCTCCAAAGAGGGCACAGCCAGTGGGAGAACAAAGGGAACAGCAGGGCTACACAGGCTGCTCCTTTGTTAACCCACCGGGGAGCCTGTGATGGGAAGCTTAAAAGGCAACCAACACCCAACCCCCCCCCCGCAAGTGTTCTCCGAATCTTCTGCAGAAATCACTTCCCTTGAGCACCCAAGAGGCCAGAAGAGGTTAAGCCTGTCCAGAAAAATTCCCGTTACCGGGACTGCAGCAAACACGGTGCCTTCTTAGGAGGTGTAAGTGAACAGGGGGATCAGGAACAGCCAGGATGCTGCAGGGCTGCTTTTCCACACTCTAGAGCAAGACAAGGAGCGCACCACTCCCTGCAGGGTGAACAATGGATGTTCAGCAAGACACTGCACATAGCTGGCCTCCCCAGGCCACCGGGGACTTGTTTCCAAAGTGCTGTCATCATTACATATCATCATCGCAAGAGCCTGCCTTTGCCCCTGACAGAGCTGCAGCGTCAAAGCCAGACCCACGGGAAGAAGCCGTCCTCCAAAGCTGTGCTGTCTGAAAGTAAAACCCCTTCGAGGGCTTGCCCTGAAGGGGGAACTGGCACCCGGAGACCCCGCTGCCAGGGAGCATGGCCCAGATGTCGTTTATGTGGCTGTCATCGTGCTCTGCACAAGATGTGAGCTGCCCTGGTGTCAAGCACCCAAAATCCCCAGGATCCCGGCAGAAAGGGGCCAAATTCAACCACTCACAGACACGCACAGAGCCATAGATGAGCCTTCTCTCTGTGTCATAAGCAAAGTTATACAGATACAAACCGTGCCACCCGTTGCACCAGCAGGCAGGGTCGGCAGGGAGGGTGCCGGGCAGGCGGCATGATGCTGACTCCCACCCGCCTCGAGTGGGCACGAAGCCCTGTTGCTCCATGCACCAGCCGCGCACCCCGGAGCGGAGCCCGGCCCGCTGCAGACCTCCCGGGCCGGCGGGCTCCCCCCGAGGGCCGGCTCTCTCTGTGTCACGCTCCGCACAGAACCCCCCCTGCAGTTACCTGCAGGAGCAGCCCGAGGGCAGGGCGCTGCCGGGGACCGAGAATCCTGCTCGAGGAGGGAGCGGCCAGCACCGGCCGCCCCGACTGCGGCCGCCGCGGAAGCCCCGCTCCCGCTCCCGCCGCACACGCCGGGGGATGCCCGAGGCCCGCGGCACCGGGCGGCTGCCGCATCCCCGGGCCGTCGGTGTCCCCGCGGCTGCGGGTAGCGGCGGCTCCGCACAAAGCGGGGTGGGGCCGGCGGCGGCTGCGGCACCCCCGGGGCACGGCCAGAGCAGGCGCTCCCCGCTCCGCTCCCCGGCACCGCCGGGCTCCGCAGGCCCCAGGCTGTAGCAGGTGCCCCGGCCGGCCCTACCCACGCGTGTCACGACCCCACCACCACCCCCCCCCCGGCCTCATACCTTGGCGCTGGCGGCGGGGGTCCAGCAGCGTGCAGGCAGTGCTCACGGTAGCCGCGCCGCGCCGTTTCGAGCCGTGTCAGCCCAGCCCGGCCCGCCCGCCCGCGGGCCCCGCCCCTGCCCGCCCCCCACGCCGCGCCCCGCAGCCGGGAAGTGCCGGCGGGGCTCGGGGGCTGCCCGCCGCCCCCTGATGCGGCAGCCGGGGCCCGCAGAGCTCCGGAGCGCCTTCCCGGGGAGGTCTGGTCCGGTGCGGTCCGGTCCGGTGCGGTCCGGCGGCGTGGCTGTGCACAAACCCTGGGCGCGATCTGCCGTGGGAAGCGTGGGGTTTGCTCTTGCTCCTGTCGTGGGGAGAGCCGCTCCATAACCACAACAAAGTGCTCAAGCACCTCTCCTTTCCCTGAGCTCGGGAGCCACCCCGCCTCGGCCGACGTGCACAGTTCCCCGTCACCATCACCACTGCAGGTAGGTCCCCCCAGGTCTGTGACTGGAGGTAGGTACCTGGTGAGGGCTGGGTACGCTTTTCTAGGAGATCATCCTGACTGCATCAGGACTTTGCCATCATCTGCACAGAGGGTACCCGCAGGCCTTGACTGAGCTCACAGAGCTGCTGAGGACATGGCAGCATGTTCCCTTATCCTCCGTGTGACCACCAGCTACTGGGCACTGCACCCTGAACACTCCACACAACCCTGCAACACATATTAGTGTGCCAGACTTTGGAGGTAGCTGGTACCTTGGCAGCACTACAAGCCCACCTGGTACTCTGGATGAGGAACTTAGCAAGTAGACAGCAATGCCCAAGATCAAAGGGCAGAGGAGATTTCCTTGGCCAGGTCACCCACTCAGCTAACACCACCCTGGTCCGGTCTGAACAGAGCCTGAGACAGTTAGCTCATCTTCATGCTCCAGTCCCACCAGTCTGTGGGTAGCAGTGGCAGCTCTGGGCTGAGCCAGTGGGTGTGACAAGACTGTGAAACTGGGTGTCCTCCACCAGTGAGATGCTGCAGTTCAGGTGTCTCAGCTTTGATTCTGTGGCAGTGAGACGGGAGTCTGTCAGTCCCTCAGGGCAGCTGAAGTCGTTTTGGGGAAAGAAAAGCAGGCCCTTGACAAGAGCAGTCCCACTGAATCCTTTGAGGGAGTTGAGCAGAATTTCAGAAGTAACCAGCGACCCCAAGAGTGATCTCCATGCCTTGCTGCCAGGTGCCAGGCTGGGACAACGCAGGAGACTGAGGCAGTCGAGCAGATACACGGCTGTTGTCCATGGATGAAGCACAGGAAGCAATCCAGCCATGGACATGAATCGTGGCTGCTTGTGCAGCACCTGTTCTGGACCTACCCTTCAAACAGGAATTGAGATGACTTCTGGAACCCCTCAGGACTTTTCGCAGCATGTGCTCACACCTGCATCATGGAGAAGTACAAGGCAGGTCAGGTGCTGATGCACGGATGATCTCCAGTGCTTTCTTTCACACATGCTGTGTTTCAGCCCTGATTGAGCTGTAGAAGATTGCATGCAGCACTGACGGGGGGACAAAGATGTCTTTGTTTGAGGTTATTGGTGGGAAACATTTCTACTGCCTGCAGCCCTGTCCACTGCAGGCATCTAGCTATGCTAGTCGTCCGTGAGTGCCATTCCTCAGAGCTGTTTTAGGTGCTGAGAAAGTGAATGGTTTTGCTGCCCATTTCCCTTTGCAGTCTAAGACTGGGTGGCTGGGTCTGGTGTCTGTCCTGGGGTGTCCTTGGTGATTGGGGTGAACTCTACTCTCTGTCGTCTTTCCTGGGACTTTTCAACTGGTCATCCAACAGCAAGGGCCTGGCTGAGCAACTGCTGCTGACAGCCTGTGTCCACAGAGGTGGCTTGTGGCAGAGAATACCCCCACACAACACTTGTCCTGCTGTGTAAAGGGCCTCCAGCAGCCCCAAAGAAAACCCTGTTGTTAGTGCTTTCTCTTGGGATCCAACAGCAGAAGTTGGAGCAATGTGCCCTGTAACTCTCTGCCATCCCCCTGCCAGAAATCGGGCCAGAGGCAGGCTAGTGTCACCTCTTCCCAGCCTGTGCAAATTAATGAAAAGCAGAAAGCTACCACCACAGGCAGCAGAGTTCATTATGGAGGGGAGCCTGACAGCAGCACAATCAAACACTGCCACTGGCCCACTGCTAGCCAGAAACCGCGTGCAGCACTGCAACCTGCATCAAGCCACTGGGGAGAGCAGAGCCAGCACTTGTTGTGGCTGCTCTGCGTTGCAGGAGCTACATCAGCCTGGCTGCATTTGTGGTACCTGCGCAGCTACGGATAAAGCACCTCTCACCTAGCTGGGGGCGGCTCCCAGGGAACAGAGTCCTGCCTTGCAGGGAGCAGTTGCAGAAGTGGATGAGATGAGACAGAAGGAAAACAGCTTCCTGCTTGGAGATATGCCTTGCAACCCTCGGAAGGGCACAACCAGTTTGCAGATGCACCATCTTCAAGTAGATTTAGTTCAAGGCTATGTTATACCGGCACACAGAACAGTACATCTGCACTGAAGAGGTGGTGCTGCAGCCAGCACTGTACTCTGCTTCATCCCACTCCGCTGAGGACAAGGGGCCTGGCATGTTTGGATGGAGCAACATGGAGGAAGCCACTAATTAGTCACACCCAATTAGCATCACATTTAACAAGAACTTCCCCAGTTCCCACCTCTCCTGCTGTAAATATTTCTAGCCCTGCGAAGTTCAAGGTCACTGACTGTGCCACACATATGGGGGCGGGTAGTACAGAGGCGTAAGGTGAAAGCTGGGCCCATGCAACACCCACCAGCTTCGGGGACTGATTTAAAATGCCATTGTGACGGCAGGGTCAAAAATGGAAGTCTTTTCAGAGTCTGTGGCATCGGTATTCCCCCTCAATGTGCAGGAGCTTTTATCACACTGAAAAATGTTAAATTATCAGAAGATGAAGCAGAAGAAATCAGTTGGTTTTAGCTCCCTTTTGGAACTTTTCCTCCCTGCAAAATGCTGCCATAAACAATACTTCAGTACTAACAGAATAACTTCATAAAAGAAAAAATAAAGGTATAATTTTCAGCAGGGGGCTGTGATGTTGGGCTGAGTACTATTTTTTCCCAAGGGACCTTGAAATTTAATTTTACTTACCTTGGATGTTGCCTCAAGTCTCAAAGCTTCCTACCAGCTTGACACCAGAACATGCCAAAGAGGTTCTGTATTATGAAAATTAAGCTTAAAACCAGAGCAGATACTGATCCACCCGCTGGAATCTCAAAGCCAGACTTCGCACTTGGAAGGAAGCCATCAGTTAATAACCAGAAGAAACAGGGACTTTGTCTCACTGGTAGCGGACCACGCGCCTAAAGCAAACATCTGGCTGCAGCAGGAGAGGAGACCCCTTACCCCAAACGTGCTTGCCACCTCTAGTGATATCGCCTCTTCCACTGACTAACCTGCTGTGACGTTTTCCTCTCTAGAGAGCTCCTGAGGCTGAGCAGAAAGTGCTCAGGGGTATTCTCATGATTTAGGGTCTCAGCGCAGCTCTCAGCCTCTCACTGGACTCCAGGAAAGGGGTTAAATTACCTCAGAAGGCATTAAATTACATCAGCTACACCGCTGTGGCCCTGGTGTGGCAAAGTGGTTTGTCTTCTTGCACCTGGCATGTCCCTAGGCCAGACAGAGCTGATGTTCTGTAGAGGAGCTCTTAGCACTGAGAAACGGCTGGAGAAGTCCCAGCTTTGGCTCAGGCCACCAAAGTGAGCTCTTAAATGGGAAGAGAGCCAGCCCCAGGTCTCCTGTCTGTGATGGTGGCAGGAGGTTGCCCAGCCTGCGAGCTGGAAGAGAACCTCAGCTCTGTGGCGTAGCTCCTGCTACAGAGTGTTGTTTCTTCCCGCTCATGGGCAATGTCTTGTCCTGTAGCTCTCTCCTTCACCCTGAGTGAGCAGCTCGAGCTTGGGATTAAACATTAACCCAACACAGAAACAACTGCCCCGGGAATGCCTCTTTCCGGGGCAGCGTACCAGGCTACAGGAGCTGATCGAGTGTCTTTGCTGTGCACTAGCACTTTGGCATGCAGGGGCTTAGCTGCAGCATATGGAGGTAATGGTGGTTCAGACCAAAGATCCTTCCAGCCCAGTACCCCCCAGGGCCCAAAAGGGGTAACGGGAAGCCTCCAGGCCTCTACCTATTTGCAGCTCAAGGACTTACCAAGCCAGCAGTGGCTTTCTGTGTGTTTGGCCACCCTTCACCAATTTGTCCTCTCAAAACCATATAAACTCTTGGCGGCCTCAAAGTCCTGCAATAAGGTGATCTGCAGATTAATTGCACATTCGCGGGGCACGGAGGGATCGAAACCACCCTTTGTAGGGCTGAAGCTGGTATCCCAAGGTTTAGATTAATGCAGAGACAGAAGGCTTAATTTAACAAGTAATGTTATGCATGTAGCAAAGCCCAGCAAAGGCTGACTCTGGGGTGGAAAGACACCTGTTTTATCCACAGGCGCCAGCACAGGCAGAGGGAGCCTGTGGGCTGCGCAACCACAACAAACTGTCTTCCAACCCCGACCATTTGCCGTGGCAGCACAAATGATCCGTGTGCACTTCATGCAGGGATGACCACTGTTCAAAACACCCCAGCACTGAGTGACACTGCAGGTCTTGCAGAGGCCCGAGGGACTTGCGTAGGGCTAAGCTAACCTCTGGGCCCAGCTGGCATCTTCTGACACGAGTTCAGTGCTTGTCAGCAGCCCTAAGGTTTGTGGAGCAGAAAGGAAGTGGGGCCCATGAGGACATGCTAGCTTGACTCCAAGCTGCAGGTCTGTGCTGGCCTTGCAGATATTCCTGCATCCACCACGTTTTAGTGAAGAACGGCCACAAGTGACTGGTTGGCAGTATGACCAGAGGAAATGGCCGTCAGCAAATACACATGTGGAGCAAAACCAAGAGCTCGTGAAGACACAACAGAAGAGAAACTTCTAGCAACCTTGAGATGTCCTTCCCTTCTGATTGCAATTAGAAATTGTTTTCAGAATTTCCCATCACGGACAACAGCTTGGTCCTTATGTCTTCCTCAGAGAAGTTTATTTTTTAACAGGTCATTATATACCACATAGACCAATGTTTATTTATATACTGTAGACATATGTCAGGCTATGGTTTGGTCTAATAATGCATGTTTCAAATGCCTTTTTTAAAAAAACATAAGGGCAGGATGGAAGAAAAGATTTTTAAGCTGTTGCAAAAGGCTCTAGGAAAAATATAATTTTAAGTATACTTCTAGTTTCCATGGTCTTGATTTCAAAGATAATGCCTTTCAAAAGTCTGTTAACAGTAGCAAAAATCCGTATTTGTGGGCACTCATGCACATAACAGTATGAGTAAATTAGATTAGCAATATCATCTGTAAAGAAAAACCCTTCTGCCTTGAGCTTCTCTAGCTCGGTGGCATCATTTTAAAACCAGCGCGTTTTTTTGAGATACTGTGGCAAGACTCCAGTAACATTTTCTTCTCGTCCCATACTTCCAGTGTGTGTGCAGCTGTCAGTGAGATGCACCTCACTGTCATGGGATCCACCTCACACCTCACTCTTGGCCATCTATCCACTCTTCCCAAATCTCATTTCCACTTTGATTACTTCCATACTGTGTGGTTGGCCTCCACAGCTCTCTCCCAACTCAGACTTTTTTAATTCTTTGAAACTGGCTGATTTGTCCAGTTGTGCCTAAGGCAGAGCTGAGGCAGACCACGTGTCCCAGGTGAATAGAGGCTGGTGCTGTTTCCAGTGGAGTCTGTGATCTTGGCTACAGCACACCTGGCTGAGAACAGTACAGGCTACAAATGCTTCTTTTCCCTTCCTTTGCAAGCACTGCCAACTATATACCACAAGAGGTTGCAAAGGAGGCATCATCCACTGAGTGGGCTTGGGTTCAAGGTCAATCTAAAAACGTAGAGCAGAGCCACCCCTTACAGCAGGGTCTGCTGCATGCCATCAGTGCCAGCACTGTGGGCACACCTGGAATGAAGCACCACTCAGCAAGAAAGCAGGGCAGCAGGATCTGGCACCATGTTAGGGAAAAGAAGTTGTATTTATCTGAAACACTTGACTTATCCTGGGTCTGTGGAGGACCAAGCAGCACAGGCAGGGCATCCAGCCCAGGGGATGGGCGAGCCTGGGAGGCAGGGGAGAAAGAAAGCTATCAGACCTCATTCACAGAGACAGGCAGGGCATCTCCGTGTGCTAGGCCCATGGAGGCCAGCTCCTTGGTTCAGAGGAAATTAATTTTTTTTCTAAAGAATATCAAGCCATCTTGTGTGACTTAGTCCAAGTGGTTTGCAGGTTCACCCCCAGAGTGCCATATTCCACGGGTCAAACACCTTCAATATTGGAAACTCTTACAGAAAAGTCCTTCTCCTTCCCATTATGAATGGGAGTCAGAGACAGAGATATCAAACTAGAAGCCCAGCACAGGAAGACCGTAACTGTGAGGCAGAGAGAGATGGCCACACAGTCATCCTGGCCAATTGTGAGATGATCAGAAGACACAGGGGTCCCCAGTAGTCAAAGTCTCCATAACATTAGGCCCTGCCTGCATTCACGCTGTGATTGGTTTCACACTGAGACAAGAGCTCCTCTATGGAGCAAACTCAGCTCTGGAAGGCACAGTGTTGCTAGGGTCAGGCCAACCCATAGGTAGCTCTGCTCAAAGATAGCCAAAGAGGAGAGGTAGCTCCCAGCATTTCCCAGCCAGGCAGGGAGACACACCTTGTGCTCCCATGGACTTCCACAGGAACCAAAATAAACTGGAGAGGCAACTCTGCTTTCCCACAACCCATTTCACTTGTCTCAGCCTGAGTCCCATGGTAAGATGACCTCCATCTCCCAGGACTTCCTAAGGCCCAACACCATCTGGAGACAGTGTCATGACTCAGAAACTGCAATGTTAAACACACACTCTCCTGGCAGGCTAGCCACTGAAGGCACCATGCCTTCAAAGAATAGGTTTCCTTCCAGACCAATTCAGAAGCTTTAGGTACCAATGAGGGACTGCTCTCGGTTCATTATTTCCAGTGATTTTACTTGTACATAATGACCTCTTTCAAGCTTCCATCAGAAAAGGCAGAAAAGCCCTGCTTGGCCAGGCCTTTTGTACCATGTCAACTTCTGTCATGGTACCACAACTGTTTTTTCCTATGGACCTCCAGCTGTAATCCTGAACTGCCCAGGACAGGGTGGGCTGAATGGGGAGAAGTACAGAAGAGGATAAAACTCCTTTGACAACCCATTAGTCTGGCTTGGTCCCCAAATGGTCCTATACCTACAGCCTTGCTTCCTGGGGCAGATGAACTCCTGCTGTGACCACCTTTCCCACTCTGCTCCATCTCTTACAGACAGTTGCTACTGAAGACCTTCTACAAGGCAGGAGGGAAGTGATGAGGAGCTCTTGTTTTTGTTAAATCTCTTCTTCCTCTTCACTAACAACCTCCTTCAGGTCCTGAGGCCCCTGCTCTGCTCTCTCTTTTACATAGGCCGCCTTGATCTGTTCCAGCTCGCACAGCTCTGCCTCCAGCTCTTCCCTGTGCATTGACCGCCGGTTCCTCAGCAGTTTCATGGGGAAGGGGTTTAAGTCATTGAAGGCAATGTTCATCAGCTTCCTACGATGGAAAAGACAGGTCTGGTGAACTAGTTTACTGGCTGGTAACAGATGGTAACAGATAGCCAAGTACATCCTGGGGTAAGCAAAGAGTAGGGCCTCAGATTTCAGTTCTCTGAGCTCAAAAGTCACCAAGCAGCAGAGTCTTAAAGGAATCACAGGCAATTCTTCCTCACACAAACACCAACCCAAGCAACGCTTTAAAGAGCCTTACACCACACTACCTTTTAAGGTACCAGTGTGCAGCCTCCAGTCAGGAGACGGTGGATCAGATGCCAATTCTGATGGCCCCTGGGGGAGGAATATTCCGATGCTGAGCTCTTCTGATCACAGAAGTCTTCCTCTCAGGCACATGTTGCCATTAAAGATTGGGAATGGTGCTGTGTTCCCAAATACCCCAACTACAGCTGAGAGAAACCCAGCAAGTGGCAGCACAAGCTCCAGCTGCTCCAAAAAAAAGGCTGGCCCAGACTTTGTGGCCTGCTCTGCTGTAGCATATGCCTTTGTCCGAGCCAAAAAGACTTTAAGTAACATCATGAAGGGAAAGTCAAAAAGAGACAAACTGATCCATGTCCCACGGACCTGCCAAAGCGCATGCATCTCTCTTTAACAGACTGGTCACAACTCTTTTTAGGCTGACCTAACAGGCAAGCAAGTACAAATGCAGGACGGAAGGTTGTCTACAACAAACAGTCCTACCTGCCATCCACGATCATTCTCGTGAAAAAGCGTAGGTACTGGTAGATCTCCACACTGTCATGAATTCTTAGGATTTCCTCCTCGTTGTATTTAAAAATCGCAAGAGCATAGCGGAAAATGACCTGGAGGATGGAAAGGCATTTGAGTTGACAAAGTCTTAGGCATTTGAGGGACCAGGCCCTCTTGGTGTAAAATAGGGGGTGGGGCACACAGCACAGAATCACAGAATCACAGAATCACAGAATGTTAGGGATTGGAAGGGACCTCGAAAGATCATCTAGTCCAATCCCTCTGCCGGAGCAGGATTATCTAGATCATGTCACGCAGGAACGCGTCCAGGCGGGTTTTGAATGTCTCCAGAGAAGGAGACTCCACAACCTCTCTGGGCAGCCTGTTCCAGTGTTCGGTCACCCTCACCGTAAAGAAGTTTTTCCTCATATTTATGTGGAACCTCCTGTGTTCCAGCTTGCACCCATTGCCCCTTGTCCTGTCAAGGGATGTCACTGAGAAGAGCCTGGCTCCATCCTCATGACACTTGCCCTTTACATTATAAACATTAATGAGGTCACCCCTCAGTCTCCTCTTCTCCAAGCTAAAGAGACTCAGCTCCCTCGGCCTCTCCTCATAAGGGAGATGTTCCACCCCCTTAATCATCTTCGTGGCTCTGCGCTGGACTCTCTCTAGCAGTTCCCTGTCCTTCTTGAACTGAGAGGCCCAGAAATGGACACAATATTCCAGATGCGGCCTCACCAGGGCAGAGTAGAGGGGGAGGAGAACCTCTCTTGACCTGCTAACCACACCCCTTCTAATACAGCCCAGGATGCCATTGGCCTTCTTGGCCACAAGGGCACATTGCTGGCTCATGGTCATCCTGTTGTCCACTAGGACCCCCAGGTCCCTTTCCCCTACGCTGCTCTCCAACAGGTCTGTCCCCAACTTGTACTCATACATGGGGTTGTTCTTGCCCAGATGCAGGACTCTACACTTGCTCTTGTTATATTTCATTAAGTTTCTCCCCACCCAACTCTCCAGCCTGTCTAGGTCCCTCTGAATGGCTGCGCAGCCTTCCGGTGTCTCAGCCACTCCTCCCAGTTTGGTGTCATCAGCGAACTTGCTGACAGCGCACTCTAATCCCTCATCCAAGTCATTAATGAATATATTGAATAGAACTGGTCCCAGTACCAGCCCTTGAGGGACTCCGCTAGACACTGCAGTAGAGGCTGGACACTGAGCTTCTCCTGCTCTCAACAGGCTGCATTAGGGCAGGCCTAAAGAAGCATACAGCTAATCCCAGGAGAATGACCCTCTGTAAGCTAATTTACAACCCCAGAGCATACCAGGTCCTCCAAAAGGACCCCACAGGGATTTCGCAAGGGTTCTCCAGTTCTCGTTATGCACAGGGGCAATGCAAGACTCATGTTTTCAGATACTAACTCTCTGCCCATCTTCTGCTCCCTGTATCTGTCATACCCTCAGCTATGTCTGGGTCACAGATCAGAAGATGCCATGGCCTGTCAGAGAGCTGTTTCATACAGCACTACCTGCTAAAAAGTGCCTGGGATGCTGTGCACAGTATCAGGGACTAGGTCTGCCTACCAGCAGCAAGTACACAGACAACACAGAGGCTGGGAGGCATCGAGGTACCCCACCAAACAGGCAGGATATGAAAAGAGCCTCAACCCCACATCTCTTTGACACATGTGCACATCCATCGCCCTGCTATCATGTCACAGAGGTGGTGCAGATGGGAGGAAGGCCTAGACTGAGAGTTGCACCTTAGTTCCCTCATACAAGAAGGCATCCCACACTCGCAGGAGGATGTCGCTGACCAGGCTGTCCACAAAGGCCACCAGAAACCAATTGAAGGTGATGAGTGAGACATCAATCCAATACTGCTCAAAATGAGCCATGAGGCGAGGTAGCTTCTCTGACAAGAAGTCTTTGAAGACTCTCTGATCTACCTAAAGGTGACAAAAAAGAAAACAATTAAGTCCTAGACAAGAGCAGTCCTGGTGTTGGAGGATAGGAGCAGTGCAACAGGACAGTGGCCCACGCATGCCACGGTAATCACTGGTGCTGCCTTCTAGCCTAACCATACCCTAGGAAGAGCAGAGCATCCTTTGTCTCCCGACCTTTCAAAATTACTGAGCAGTATACTTGTACGCTGTACCCAGTGCAAGGTGTGGAGCTGAAACAGGGACAAGACACAAACAGAGATACATACAGTCTTCTCACTCAAAGTATCATATTTCTTCCCAACCTCAAGGTCAAGCAGGAAAATGCTGCTACATCTTCCCACGTTGGTCTTAGTGGGATTTTCTGTGATGTCATGAGCATCCAGTTGAATGACAGGGATTAAAACCTGTCCAAGTCTGAATGACTGCACATGGCCCAACAGAATAAACACCTAGAATCCCTCTGACTTCGCAAGCAGGACCTGATCTTCTCACTTAGCTTCTCTTTGTGGTCCGAATACAGTCTGTGCTCTGCTTCTGGTTGCATCAGCTGAGACACAGAAATGCAGTTGGTGAGATCCTTGACCCAGGTTTATAAAGGCTTCATCTCAGGGAAGCCGTGGTTTTATGAAGGGAAGTACAAAGGAGCAAGATCATGGTTAGGTCTTCTCCTATGCCATATCATACTACAGCCCCAGCTTAGCTGTGGCACAGTGGTACAAACCAGATGTGATATGCTTGGTCTTTAAAAACTGCAAGAGCTAAACGTTAAGTTTTCCAGCCAATTCAGAGCTTTCACTTTATCAAGCCAACGCACAAAGCAGCATCACCCTAGACCTTCCTCTTTATGTGGGTCTTGGCTAGACTTTCAGAGACCAACCATAAGGTCAGGAAGTCTTTCTAAAAAAGGATGCCTCAGCTGACAGTCTTTTCTCACCAAATGTAGGGGAGCCTCTGTGCCTTCAGTCTGCCATGTTTTCCCCGTCAATCACTATTTGTCAAGTGTGGGAATATAATGGAAGATTGGCGAGGAGGACTGTAAACATGCTCAAGTGACTTGCACCTGGGGTGTCAAAAAACACATATATCATACTAGTAACTATTGTTTAGTCTTGTGTGCTGGACAAGTAGAACATCTGCATTCAGATAACATAGGCCTGTGATAAGACTCAGAGGCACCTAATTGTTCATGCCTGAGATTCCTGCCCTGCTGTGAGAAAGATCAAAGCACAGTGGAAAACTGCCGTCTGCAAGAAACCCCTAATATACAGGCGAAAGCAGCAGGCCCGGAATCTCTCGCTGTCTCTAGCAGGAACTGAGCTCCGCGGTGCCTGCGTCACCACTTGTGTGCCCCTGCCCCAGGTGCTGCTTCGGAGATCCCCCGGTTTGCGAGGTAATGGGAATAAATTTGCTCTTTGTATTTTATCCGTGGTCTTGTGGCTGTTCCTGCGTCCTGCCTGTGTCGGCTCACACATCTAGTATTGAGTGCTGCCTATTAAATCTCACAGCTAACACTACCTGCTCCAGATAGACATTTTGCTATCTGCACAGTGATTTGGCTGCTTCCCTACTCTGTGGGTTGGCCTTTCCACCAGCAAACCACTGTCCCAGTAAACATTAGTCACAGCCAATTCAGTGGCACAATCAGTCACCTTCAGCTACTGATGCTTGTAGCCTCCTCTATTGTGGCCCCATGGATACAACCCTCTTCTCTCTGAAAGGACCACACACAATAAAGACACCAAGGTCACGGCCAGGCTCACTAAACAGGGCACTGCTGGGTGTGGGTGATATGGGCACACAATTACAATTCCATTGAACTATATGGGATTTATCTTGGCTCTGTGCCTGCCTGGGAGGACATACTATATCTGATACAAGACAACACATCCTGAAAACCTTGAAATCCAGCGACTTTGAACCAGCAGGGTATGTAACTCACAGAACAACATTTTACATCAAATGGCCAGAAGGCTTTCTGATCTGCAGGGAACCCCAAAGCCAGAACTAACACTGTATTTGATCATGAACTGAGGCAAGTACAGTGAATATAAAAATCTCAGTATTTTCTTCCATCTGCACATGGCACTCCAAAAATAGGGTGCAGTTTCCAAAGAAAGATCTGAAGGGCTGCAGAATGGTGCCTTCTTCATACTTAAGTTGTACACATGTCAGAGTTTGCTGCTTTACCTCTACTAGGCCCTCCTTAAAATAAGTAACTGTGCAATTAATGAGCACCTTTCTTCTGACTAACCTGACCTTCAAGTGATTACTCAGGAGTGGTGTGCAGTTTTCTACGGCTGGGGATCAATTTTGCTCCTATATGTGTAATGACTTTGTACTCTCAAGTCTACCACACCTCTGCAATGGAAGGGATTGCAAGGTGGTATCACTGTCCTGTGAGAAATCAAACACACTGCAAGTTGACTGCTTGCTTTTAAACCTTTACTGTAAATCACTGTACCAGAGTCCAAGCAGATGTGAGGGTGCCCAGCTTACCTGTGATGTTAGCAGTGTGTCACTGTAGTAGTCTGCTGGCATTAGGTTCTCCACAATATGGACTAGGCACCAGAAAGCACTTTCCTCATCTTCCAGGACCAGGAGGGCAACAGCTGCCAATCTGTGATGGACAAGACATGGTGAGGCAATGCAACACTGCAGGAGGAGACACAGGCCAGCACAGGAACTGGAGAATCCAAGATTCCTCTTGGCATGTCTCTAGCTCCATGAGCATCAGAAACACCAAACGTGGTAGGACAGTTCGTCAGAGAGGCAAGTAAACTGTTCTGTGGGTTTCTGAAGGAACCATGGGGCTGTGATTTTCTTTCCTGTCTGCCTCTGGCAGCAAACAGGAAGCATCAAATACAGAACTGGTGTGACAAAGCCAGACTCCCCAGCTAACGGGATGTTCTGTAGATCTGCTGATGTTACCAGTGTGCTGATTTTGTCTACATTCCTCTACAGCCCTTACCCTCTTTAGCTCTGACTTACCCCTTTCAGCCAGACTGGAAAGATGGTATCTAACATCAAGGGCTCTGTAGAGTGGAAAATGTCTTTCTGAAGACCATCCAAAGAACAACAGGAATAGGCTACACAGGCTTTCCTGATGTGAAAAGGTCCAACCAGAAATTCCCTTCTTGCAGCTAGTGTCCGGTTCCTTTTTTGCTTGGTGGCACACTTCTAAGAAGTCTGGTTTTATCTTTCTTAGAGCCTTCTTTGGGAAGTGATAGAAGCTTTTAGATTCCCTGAATCTTCTCTTCTCCAGACAGAAAAACCCCAGTTTCCTCAGTCTCTTCTCATGACATTTGCTGCAGCTCCCTCATCTCTAACACTTCCCAACATTTCCTCCAACTCTTCTCAGCAAAAAGGGGAATCACCAGGCTGTTCTGCTGAGCACATTAAGACTTAGAAATTCAGGCTCAGCATCACGCTGTTATTCTGGGACTGCCTCACTCTACCTTCTATAGTTGCTCCTTCCTATTCTGTAACTATGGAGATGCCGAACTAGTGCATCCTGCTGCTTGCTTGATCTCAGCAACAGGACATCAAATACAGAATTGTGCAGGAAAATAACTAGAGCCAGGACAGAACTCTAGAGAGGCAGGAGCCTGGGGTTACCTAGAGTATGTGTCTACACCTTCTCAGTTCTATCCCATGAAGAAGCAGCATACATGGCTCCTCACCTGTTTAGTCCCTGGCAGTATCCAATGGCAGGATTGTGCCAGGAGAATGCCAGCAACACCCTCCGGAGCTTGGGGATGAGCTGAGAGGTGGGAGAGGAAAAATGTTTGTTGTTGGTCAGTGTGCGGGGCAGGTCAAGCTCAATCTGCCGGCAGGCAGGGTGTTCGGTGCTCTTGCTCTGCCGTAACAGGCGCTGGTAGTGGTCAGGCAGATGGCTGCAGTGCCGGCTGACAATCCACCTCCAGACCCGTTGCCGATGCTCCACTGGAATGCCACTTCGGATCAGGCTCTTCAGCTCTGCAGAAGGGCTCAGCTCCCCAACGCTGTTCCACCTGTCACGGAGGGGCTTCTCCACTACTTCCTGGCTCCGCAGGTTGTTGGACTTTATCTCCAGCGCTTGGATTTTGGCCAGAAGTTTCCAGTCCTCAACTTCATAGTCAGGTACAGTCATAAACCCATACTCATCATACTCACTGGAGGGACACAAGGCAGAGGTTTGTTCAAAGGACAGTGCTGGTGCCTGCACCAAGGGCCACTCACTGCTTGGGGCCATGCCAACTACAGCCTGCTGCTAGGTTCCTGTCACCCGTGCTGGAGCACAGGTAATCCCCCTTCCCTTCTCTGGCAGCTGCATATGGGAGCCTGCCATGCCCTCTGCCCCACAGCCCTGAAGACAAATGAGAGCCTGCAGCAATGGCATACACACATGAATTCAAGTATAACTTTGCTCTGAGCTACAGCCCAACCTCATCAGATCTCTCTCACCTCGCCTGCTCCCCTGCCCCTAAGGGAGTATCTAGCTCAACCTGCATACCTTCTCCCTGCCATGTCCTAGTGCAGAGACAGTTCTGTAGCAAGGGACTGCAAACGCTTTGGGGCATCAGACCAAAGAAGAGAGATTCACAATTCCTTCTGATGCCTCCCTGTACACAATGCAAATCTCCTACTGATCGGAAAACACCAGGAGCGCTGACAGTACAGCTCACTGAGTTTGTACATCATCAGTCCACAGGCTGGGGTAGTTGTAAGATATTGTATTTTTGACAGAGAGAACAAGCCTGGCCTTGGGGTCTCCTCTCCAAAGCTACCTGGAGAACCTGCAAGTCTGACCAACCAGATGAAATGGAAACTGCTACAGAACTGGGGCACTAACTGGGCAGGAAAGCATAAAGACAAATGCAATGACCCCAGCAGTACTGGTGGCAAGGCTCTCTGGAGGCCTCCAGCCTAGCCCCCCTTCACTGCAGGATTACCCTCAGCACTAGAACAGGGCACAGGGGTTTTGTATGGCTGGGACTAGAAAATCCCAAAGGATGGAGATCCCCCACCTCCTAGCTGGCCTCCTCTCCTACAGGAGTTTATCCTCATGTCCAGTGTTTACCTCCCAGGCACACCATGGCTGTTGTCACTGCCATACTGTCCGCCACATGGGGATATTCACACCCCACATGGGGTGTGAATATCCCCATGCTCTTGCCCCTTACCTTACAGGGTTCAGGTTAAAACCGTCTTCTGCTTCTTCCTTCACATCCCACTGTAGTGCTTCCTGGATGAGGTTCCTCACCAACTCAGCATGGGAGCTGGGCAGGCCAGGCACAGCTTCCTGCAGCTTCCGCAAGACTGTCAGGTACTTGCTCTCCATCTGGCAGTTTTGTGCTTGCAGGCAGGCACACTGATGGGGAAACAAGAGGGAATGAGCTGGCTCATTAATGGTTCTTCCCACATTGCCAGTTTTCTCTAGTGGCCTGGTCTGCACATAAAGTGAAGACTCTTGAACAGCAAAGCCCCAGAAAATACATCCAGCAGTGGAACTGCAACCATAAATGAATCACCGTGGTCTATGAACAAGCACAAGCTGCAGTAGCTAGCATGCAACAGAAGTTGCTTGTTGAGTGAGAGACCTACTACAGTATCACCTGCTTTAGCTACTGCACTGCATGAGTAGATGGCCATACTGCAGCCAGCTGGGCTCAGGACACAACCAAAGAGGCACCACTGCAGCTGAGTTCTCTACTGGCTTTTTCCCTGCCCCTCAGACAAGTTCTCTACCCCACATTGAGCTGTATCCTGACAAAACACACCGTTCCTGGGATTGAACTATGATCATACCATTTTCAGGATACACAGCAGCACCACAGACAAGGTGACCACATGCCCCTCAGCAATCCCAGTCCCATGGCACTGGAGCACAACATTTCTCAAGCATAGGAAGCCCAACTGAGTTCAAACTGCAGGACAGTCCCTGACCACACTCCTGGGTGCACAAAGCAGAAAAAATGAACGATAACTGTTATCCCCATTCCACAAGTGGGGAACTGAGGCCACACAGGTGACAAGACTCACCCAATATCTCACAGGAAGCTTAATGAAGACTCCTGCTCAGTGGGAAGCAGCAGTTGAAAACAAACAAAACAGAAACCACAGAGAGAACTAGGCTGCATACAGAGGGGACAGAAAGGAGCATGGGATACTGTTGTACTACCACTTTAACCAGCATTTTGCCTCACATTGAGCATGTTGGTCTGCTACTTCCTTTCTGAAGGTTATGGCAGTTTCAGGATCAGAGAAGGGCAGTAAGTCAGGAGGTAGTAAGGGTTTCAAAGGACTAGAAAGCGAACAGATGTAAGAATGGCAATAACACTTCAGAAGCAGCTTTTTGCCCTGTTCCAGAATCCAAGACTGTGGAGACATACCTTAAAACCCATGAAAGTAAAACCCAGGGAAAACCCACAGAAAAAATGCCACCACACACCACCAGCCTGGGGAAGTGGTTCAGGACCAGAAGGTAGGATTAGACAAGTTGGAGAGTAACCAGGTCATGCACACTTACGAGGCCAGAAATAAAAACAGAGCTTAAGAAAACATAAGAACTCTGATCTAGCTGCAGGACCTGAGAGTGCTGCCACTTGGCAGTGCCAAACCTGGTACAGAAATCAAGACTAGATGGAGCCATGGCTCAGTCACTCTGCCAACTCTCAGGAAGATTTTCTGATTCCCTACACATAGTGTTGCTTTTTATTTGCATCCAAAATCATAGCTCAAATGCAGAAATCTGGGTTAAGTTTCAGCATTCCTAAGACTGAGCTTTGCAGGTATTTTACTTTCATTGACAATGAGAAAGATCATGTCTAATTTGGGAACAACACAAAGCAGGAAAAAAGGTCACACTAAAAAAACACACTGGGAAGAAAGCTTATCCCTGGTGTGTTTTGGGCCAAAATCCACTCCAGTGTCGACTTTGGAAAGAAATCAGTAACAGCTTTCACCAAGGAAAAAAAAAAGTAATTTTGCCTTACCTTCATCAGAAGGGCTTTTTCGTTCTCAGCAACGCTTGTCCACAGTCGAGTAACCTGGTGGATCTCTGAGTTGAGAAATTGGTTCTGGGTTTTGTATGCATCAATATCATCCTGCCATGAAGCAAAACAGGCACACAAGGAAAGTTCTTGAGTGGCCTGGAATCCCCTCCCAGTTCAGGGAACTCAAGTGTAGACTGTGTTAAGAACAAGAAAATATCTCAACAATTTTGTGTTCTGGGGAGAAGACAGGACTCCCCAGGACAAATATTGCCGACAAAGGAAATGAAGGCACAGCATTAAATAGAAGTGTCATGCATAAACAATACACTTGAAAATGGTAAGTGCACTGCATGTACATGCTTAGAAAACACAGAGACATCCGGGTGATATAAATCTGGAGAAGCACCTAAATAAAATGAAGAATATATGTGGTTTGTTCTGTTTTTTTAAAAACTGACACAAATCTCAGCCCCATGGCTGGCAGCAAAAACAAACACTCTCCCACAATGCAGTAAGTGGCTCTTTTGGAAATTCTCCATCCCATGCTAACTGGTCATTATAACTGTGCATATAGTGACATACTACGGGCTGGATTTGAAAAAAAAAACAAAGACGTATTGGGAAACTGTTTGCAAGAGGGAAACACAGAGGAACAAAGCTAGTGAAGGCAGTAAGTGAAACTGCAGTTGTGAAACAAAAGAAGAGCAAAGAAAACGGCAGGCATTGAATGGGGACATGAAGTCAAACAAAACAGGCTCTGAGCCGAAGCTGAAACTGACTCAGACGCTTTTGAGCACCCTATTGGGATCAAGTGAGCCCCTTCCGGCCTGCTTCTGTTTTGGAGTCAGATGGAGCAACTAGGAGAAGTATATTCTGTGCTTCCCACAAGGAACACCCTCCCACTGAACTAGAGGGCACAGAAATGGGAACCCCTAAATGACCAGTGCCATCTCACACACCTTCAGGTGTTCGATCTCCTCCTGCTGCTTATACAATGTCTCTGCAGTGATAGTGTTGGCTTCTTGCAGGGGGTCAGAGAGCTCTCGGGCCATCTGCTCCGTCAAGGCCATGATGACTTCCTGTTTGGCGTGGTTCTTCTCCATCAGAAGCTGCACGTGCTCCTTGAGTTCCTGGATGTGGCTGTCTCTCAGAGTCAGTATCTGCTCCAGTTCCTTCTTTTCTTGCTCAAGAGCTTCCAGTCGACTGGTGAGATCTGCAATTTGTCTCACTTTGTGGCGCACCAGCTCCAGCCTGTCCTTATCTTCTGCTGCAGTGAGATACATGCTAGATACTCGCTTCTCCTGCTGGGCTGCCTCCAGAGCTTTGTGGAGAAGTTTAACCAGCTCCTGAAAAGGGAATGCAAAACCATTACATCACAGTGCTGCCCAGGGCAATGGCAGCATGGACAGCACAGACCCAATCTGTAATGAGTGAACAGTGAAAGGTCCTCAGGATCTTGACTCCTTTCAGAAGCAGAACTGAATGCAGCAATCTTGAAATCGCAGTGCTTCCTCAGTAGAGCAGCTCTGCTTTCAGAGCTGGGCCTGAAAGGTCTCTGCAGCAGGCCACAGATGACTTGACTTTAGGTGGACTGCTAACAGACAAACTGCTGATCACACTGTCTGAATTCTGACTTTCTACAGTCATCCTTCTTGGGAGGCCCAGCAGAGACCAGAGAAGCTGGAAATCTGGTCAGCAGTGTGGTAAAATAGGAGGGAGATAAATAATGCAGTCTGCATCTATCTGTCTGTGCTACCAGAAGGAAGCTGCTGTATCCATTTTAACCTCCCCTCTGCCAGAGTCCTCCCTCACTCCATCCCACATGAAGGCACAAAAGCTTGCCCCAGCAACATGCTGCTGATTCAGGCTCTGCCATCTCAGACATTTAAGGAAGCAAATCAGGGATGCAACTGATTGCCCACCACGGGACCTGGCTCTCCTGCCTCTTCTGCTGGAAGAGCTGCCAGCACCATTAGTGGAGAGCCTGGCATTGCTCCATGCTTGTGAAGAACAGTACCATTCAGGAGAGACAGCCCTTGCAGTGACCCATGCACTGACTTCTACAGACAAATCACCTCTTAATGGTGGATCACTGTTCAAAAAGAATGACCTGCTGTTAACAGCATGACTCAGCCTGGCAGTTCCTGCCAGTGTCATGGAACATATTCGGGACTGTACTTCGTACATTCACTGAGCAATAGAGATGCACCAGCAAGACACCGGCAGAGCACACTTGCATTTGTTTTACACCAGAAGCAGCAGACTCTTTGCCACACTCACCTTCTGTGACTTGATTTCCTCTGTGAGTGTCAGGATCCGTTGCTGCAAGACACTCACTTTATCCATTGGGTTCCTGTCCCTGGACAGTTCTTCAGGCAAGCCTGGGAAGCCACTGTTCATCCACCTGGCTTTCCTAACCCAGTTCAGCCTGGACTCCATCCTTCCATCTTGTGGGATCCCCTCCTCAACTGAAGGGAAATAGGGTTAATTTACACAGAATTGGGTTGCTACTATGGACTCCCGGATCTTGCTATCGGGGGCACTCACAACAGCTCAGCAGAGAAGACCAACACACAGGACAAGGAAAATTGACCTGCTGGAATCCACACGGTTGAAGCACAGACAGTGGAGATCAGACACAGGTACTCACAGAATAAACAAAGCCGTGATGTTTTATGGTACTGGTTAAGCCACCTTGCACTCCACCCATCTATCCTGCACACAGCAAATGCAAGTTACCGTTGTGGAAAGGTAACATCCCAAGCATGCAGTGGAGCTGCTGAGCTTAGCCTGTGACCGTGTAGCAATTTAACTTCTACCTCAAAAAAATACCAGTATGGGCTGGCACCATGGATGGTATTTTTGCCTCTGCAGAAGGTTCCAGAGGTAGGACACAGACAGATGCAGCCTGAAGCAGAGCCAAAAGAGTCAGTCTTGTGCCAACAGCACCGGAAGGGACCTGAGACAATGTGATAGAGCTTTCATGTCCCATGGCGACTTGCCACCCTTTCCTTCCATTTCCTGCTAAGTCTGGCTCCCTGCTAGAAGGCATCATACTCAGACCAGCTCACACAGCTCAGTAACAAGCACCTGCACACCCTGCCTCCACTTCTGCCTCCTGCTCCTCATTCACGTTCTCCGGATGCTCCTGGAATTCACTGAAGGTAAAGACATTCCCACTGTTCCTCCAGAGCTGCTTTGAGCCACAAATATTGTAGACAGTGTTTCTGAAATGAGAAGAGATCAAGACAGCCTAGTGAACAGGAGAAGTCATGATCACTGCAGTCAGTGCATATTCAAACCGTTCAATGCCTCACCTCTCATCTCCCACCACTCCTCCCAAAACCTATCTCCTTGAGGTGCTGAGAAAATGAACCGTTCACGGCACTCGTAGATCTGAGGGGAGCAAGATTGTAACCAGTGTAAATCGGGGAGGTGCCACAAAATCAGGACCAGCACAGCAATGTAAATCAGCTGGAGATCTTTCCCCATGTGCTTGAGCCCTGTACACAAATGGATCAGGCTGGACAGAGGGATCAAAGGTAACAGTAGACCAACCACATCCCTTTCTTCCTCTCTTCCCTCTCTCCCTCCCTCTCCTCCTCCTCCTTCCTTCCACCTCTCCCTCCTTCCCTTTCCTTAGCTCACTACGGAAATCCCCAGGTGCCAAGAAAAGCTCAGCTATCTACAGCAGAGCCAACACTGCTACACTGATCACATCTGAAGCAGCCACAGGTCCTGTGCTCTTAACCACATTTAATAACCTTGCCACAACAAACTCAATAGACTTTGATGCAGTAAAGAGATTCAGGCATAAAATTGTAACCAGACCCAGAAACAGTTTGTTACAGCTGCTGCTATCAGATATTGACAGAAGAGCTAAGAAATTACTTTACAGCATGATGCAGAACCACAAATGCACAAGTATTTTTGGTAAAACCTATACAGGAAAGTGAGACAGTTGCCTATCTCTGTACAGGTCTTTTCCCTTCTCCTCCTGTGTTGTCCATCAACTAAAACAAAACAAGCTCCTTGTTTTGAGATCTACAAAACTGTAAATGAAGTTGGCATTTAGATATCGTTCTCCTCTTGCCTTGTTACTGTAAGGCTTCACAGCAGAAAAGCAGACATTTCTGAACTCGGGGAACATATTGGCACATAAGATCAATAGACCTTCACTCCCTGTAGTCTGCAGCTGGCACTCATCCAGTGCAGCTTTCCTACTATTCTCTACCTCATGCTGCACTTTGGTTTTCCTCTGAGACAGCAGCAGCTCAGGGATTTGATGAACTTAGCTGAAACCAGACACACTATGCTCATGGAGACCCAGCCTGATAATGCCTGAAGAAATGTTCACAGAACCAGAGGAGCAATACCATTTGATGCTGAAAAGAGGCAATTGTTATTCGAGCTAGCAAAAGCAAGGCTGGGGACGGGGAAGGAGATATGATCATATTATTTTTAATGAAAGTGGAGGAGAGAATGCATAGCCTGCAAAATAGTACAGCTGATTCTGAGCCTCTCTGGTCCCATGGGGATCTTTCTTCCTTTTGGCATCAGATTGTAGCCACAGTAGGGGTGGTAAAAAACTACAGCCAACCTCTCCAACAAACACACCTGGCAGGTGCCAGGCTACCTACCACACCTGTGGCCACTTACACATTTTCAGTTATACGCAAATAAGTTACTAGGACACACTTAAGGAAATACAGGTGAGGGTTGTCTTTGTGCATCTGTAACTGCCCAAGACTTGTAACCTGTAGCCCTGATGGAGCTACATGTTGCAACTGCAGATAGCAGCATCATTGTAGGCAGTGGGAATATTCACATACTTGAAACTCAGCAAGGAGTAGCAAGCTCTGCAGTGTCCGGCCATGTTACAGGCTCAAGTGCCGGAGTTCCTGCTTTAGAGAGTGCACTACATTCAAGGTCCTCTGAAACCACTGGAAAGTGCTAATGGGCTTCTATCACTAGACTACAGAGTACAGCTCAACCTGCACACATGCCCTTCCAAGAGTGATGTGCAGACGCATCGCAGTAGGCATGCAAACCACTACCTACACTGAAGGAAGCATAACCAAGCCCTGGGTCTGACACAAGGATCTTTGCTAAGAGAACCAGATGATGTGAAATGCATTGGAACAGGGCGACGGGAAAGACCCTCTGGCAAGAAGTTTACTTTTGCCTGGAATATCCTTCAAAAAGCTGCTTCCTGGTTCTTCCACCTAGGCAAGAGTCCCATTTCACACAATGTGTGACAGGCAAGGAAGGCACAAAGTGGCAGGTGAGCATGTCAACCACGCTGCGGCTCTCCTCGTGCACTTACTGTATCTCTGTCCAAGGGTGCTTAAGGGAGATGTTCTGCAAAGCAGTAGATGTTTGGGGTGCAGGCAAAGACGCTGCCTTTAAACCCACTGCTTCTGTTGGCGTTTTCACCGGAGGCAGAAAGTCTTCATTGTCAACAACGTCTACGTAAAAACAAACCAGGACACAGAAGCAACTGAGCAAGACAAAATTCCATTGGACTTTGGCTCCTTCATGTAACTTGACAGCTACAACATTTTACGACAGGTACATTACATGTTCAACAGACCAGGTGGAACAAGGACAGCAGAGCAGGTTTCCTTCATTTTAGGTCAAATTACAGAAGGTTTCATGTACAAATAGAGTCATCTATTCAAGGACAATCAAGTGACTTAAACTATTTGTATATGAGAATGACTAACCCTAAACAATCAAACTTGAACTGCCTAAAGGAATAAGGAAGGGAGCTGTTGTTCTTTTCCCCCATCCCAAAGAGTGTTTGATAGTTTTAACGTGCAGATAACACTCCACAAACATGGTTTGTTACCAAATTATCGCCTGATGTAGCAAAATGCCAAGGCACCAAGGTGCCAGAACATTTTAGAGCCGACACTTACTAGGGAGAGGTTATTTGTTTCAAACAAAATGCGCATCTAGTCATAACTAAATAGGTAGACACCCTGCTTGTGCCCTCCCCTGATCCACCAGCCTGTGTACTCCCACTGCTAGAAGTGCACATCTTCATCCCACCACTGATGAAAAAAAAGAACTTGCTTGCTGTAAATTTCACAGGCCTCACAAGAGGAAGGGGATATACCAAATGTGCACCCCTCACGTGCATGAGGAAAATCAGGAGGGAATTCATGATTATAAGATACCCAAGCATCTCCAACCACATGCTGTGGATTAGGAGACAGCCCATACACATTCATCCATAATAAGGCCAGAAGTTCCAAACACTGACCAAGCATTGATAATTGGCACCTGCATTTTAAAACCTGGCCAAAATCTCTGCCCACTTACAGATGAGGAGCACCATTCATCACTGGGGGGCTGAAAGCAAAAGAAAGGCTGACAAACGCGACACCTACTTGTGCTGCGAGCCAGAGGTTCATTCACAAGCTGGGAGCTGCCCACAGGAAATCCGCTCTGAGCGTTGCAAAATTCCCATCGTCTCATTTGTAGCTGTTGCAGCCAGTACATCATTGCCTGTTTGCTGATAGCCTAACACAACAAAACAGGAAGGGGAGTAATCTCATCAGCATGAGACATATCCTGAAGGGATATGTCACTCCAGTCTTCAAAAAAGGCAAGAAGGAGGACCCGGGTAACTATAGACCGGTCAGCCTCACCTCCATCCCCGGAAAGGTGATGGAACAACTTGTTCTTGGTGCTGTCTCTAGGCACATCAAGGATAGGGGGATCATTAGGGGCACTCAGCATGGCTTCACCAAGGGGAAGTCATGCTTAACCAACTTGATAGCCTTTTATGAGGATGTAACCCGGTGGATAGATGATGGTAAAGCTGTGGATGTGGTCTATCTCGATTTCAGTAAAGCATTTGACACGGTCTCCCACAGCATCCTCGCAGATAAACTGAGGAAGTGTGGTCTGGATGATCGGGTAGTGAGGTGGATTGTGAACTGGCTGAAGGAAAGAAGCCAGAGAGTGGTGGTCAACGGAACAGAGTCCAGTCGGAGGCCTGTGTCTAGCGGAGTCCCTCAAGGGTCGGTACTGGGACCAGTTCTATTCAATATATTCATTAATGACTTGGATGAGGGATTAGAGTGCACTGTCAGCAAGTTCGCTGATGACACAAAACTGGGAGGAGTGGCTGACACACCGGAAGGCTGCGCAGCCATTCAGAGAGACCTGGACAGGCTGGAGAGTTGGGCGGGGAGAAATTTAATGAAATATAACAAGGGCAAGTGTAGAGTCCTGCATCTGGGCAAGAACAACCCCATGTACCAGTACAAGTTGGGGGCAGACCTGTTGGAGAGCAGCATAGGGGAAAGGGACCTGGGGGTCCTAGGGGACAACAGGATGACCATGAGCCAGCAATGTGCCCTTGTGGCCAAGAAGGCCAATGGCATCCTGGGCTGTATTAGAAGCGGTGTGGTTAGCAGGTCAAGAGAGGTTCTCCTCCCCCTCTACTCTGCCCTGGTGAGGCCGCATCTGGAATATTGTGTCCAGTTCTGGGCCCCTCGGTTCAAGAAGGACAGGGAACTGCTAGAGAGAGTCCAGCGCAGAGCCACGAAGATGATTAAGGGAGTGGAACATCTCCCTTATGAGGAGAGGCCGAGGGAGCTGGGTCTCTTTAGCTTGGAGAAGAGGAGACTGAGGGGTGAACTCATTAATGTTTATAGATATGTAAAGGGCAAGTGTCATGAGGATGGAGCCAGGCTCTTCTCAGTGATATCCCTTGACAGGACAAGGGGCAATGGGTGCAAGCTGGAACACAGGAGGTTCCACATAAATATGAGGAAAAACTTCTTTACGGTGAGGGTGACCGAACACTGGAACAGGCTGCCCAGAGAGGTTGTGGAGTCTCCTTCTCTGGAGACATTCAAAACCCACCTGGACGCGTTCCTGCATGATATGGTCTAGGCAATCCTGCCCCGGCAGGGGGATTGGACTAGATGATCTTTCGAGGTCCCTTCCAATCCCTAACATTCTGTGATTCTGTGATTCTGTGAAGGGCTGACCACCACTTCACTGACGAAGTCAGCAGAAATAAAGGCCAGCTGTGTCAAGCCTATGCTATATCCTCTGTTCCTAACATTGATTTGGGAGGACAAATTAAATCTTCAGCATGGCCTTAGTAACAACCTCAGTGGACCGCTGACCTCATTTTAAATGTTTTTTGGTTTACTATGCTCCAAGGGTAAGCAGAAATGTCACCATTATTTTAGCCAGGAATCACCCACAGAGCTTCTTAATAGCAATTTTCACCAAGACAAAAATCTAGCAAAGGTTCCTGCTGGAGCAAACCATTTTAGACAGGGGAGCTCATTTCTGTTCATCAAATTACATGTGGACTGCAGGACTCCTCAATGATTTTAATTCAGCACTCAGTTCAGTTTTTACTCTTATTCTGTTAAACAATGGACACCTCACAGGTAATGGAGTCCCAGTCTTGCCAAAATAATGCAAGTAATTTAGGTCCAAATGGTAACAGTCCAGGCTGGGAAGACTAACGTGAAACTCAAGCTAAGAAGTATCTTAGCAGAGATGTGTTTGTCCTGATTGGGAATGTTTCATAACAGCCCCCACAAGAAGTTGCTGCCCCTTACCTTCAACGTAAAAACTCTGCTCGGTGTTCTGATCTCAAAAACCCCTTCCCCATTTTCCACCTTGCAGTCAAAGCTGGCGCTGGAGAGATCGATAGACCCCAAAGGGTTGATGTCCTGTGCAGTTCTGTAGTACAGTAAATGACATTTGTTTTCATCGTAAAAGAACCAGCGAGACTTCCAGGTCTTGATTGGCCCCTTGATGCCCAGCTTATTTAAATAGCCACAGAGTTTTTTTCTGGATGGTTCTCTGCTGGGTTTGAGCTGTATGTTTTCCAGTTCTCCAGACGAGGAAAGCATGTCTTTCTCTTTTGCTGAGGCTCCATCGCTGCTGTTATTGTTTGGATTTGATTCCACTAAACGGTCTGGAGCAGCAAGGGGACAAGCTCCGCTTTTTGGTCCTTTTTTCATCTCTTTCAGGAAATATACTCACAATCAGATTGAAACAGGAAATTCTCTAGGTAAATACGTAACAGCAGATCCTGACTACATCATCATTGTTACAGAACCTGCAGCAAATGAAAAAGGAGGAATAAGCTGAGGTCTGGCATATGACAAAAAACATTTCATAGCTTTCAAACTGCCCAGCCAAGGTCTCAGACTTCTACTTTTGGTCATTGCTGCCTGCCTTGCTCGGCTCAGATGACCTCTATATATCTGTTTTCTCCCTTTTCCATTCCTAAAGTAGCCTGGACTAGCAGCCAAGAAGCCGCACCACAATCTCTTGAGTGAAAAATAAGTACAGTCTGTGGGCCTACCAAATCAATAGCAACAACCAGGGCATTTGAAGCCACAGATAACCATGTTAAGTAACAGTTGCAGAAAACACAGCAAGATAACAAGCTCTACGAGGCACATACTCCGGTCAAGGGACTTCACATAAGTGTACCCTGGCATTTCGACTGAATGTTCAGCTAGTATTTTAAAACATGGTGTCTGGAGAAAAATCCAGCCTTACGCAGCATCGTTATAAATCATTTGTGTCGGTTGAGGATTGCTGTTAAAAAGCCTGCATGCCATGTGTTAGGTCTCCACACAGTAGGCCTCGTATGATGGATTATGCATCAGAGAAAGTAATTCTGCGATCCTTGAAATGAGACTTGGTTGCTCAGTGGCCAAAGTAACTTGCTGGGTTCCCAAGAGGAATGCAATGTGCAAGAGAAAAATAGAAAAATAAGGCTGGAAGGGATCTGTGGAGATCTCTAGCCCAACTTCCCTCTCAGAGAAGGGGCTGACTTCAAAGCCATAGCCAGCTAGTCAGGTCCACATTTAGATGAATTTTGATCATATGCAAGGATGGTGATTTTTCAAGAGCTTAACCATATAGCAGGTGTGATTTTTCACTCAGAGCTGCAGACACCCATGGCCCTTGTATAAAGAAAGCTAACAACACTCCAGAAAAATACCTCTAAGTAATTTCTTGCATTTTTTTTTCTTAAGTAAAAACATGGTTTAAAGATCAATAAACGAAAAGACTACCAGAGACTTCAATCCAGACACTAATGTATCTGAAGCAAATATGTAAGCAAATAAACTGTTGCAGTGTTAAGTTAGTGGGAATCCAACCACAGACACAAAACTTGAACATGAAGGCAGCTGTATGACAACAGGTCAATGCAGATTAACTCAATGGAGCACACAGAGATGTTGCCCAAGCTCACACTCTTAGGAAAAACTTACACTTACGACTGAAAGGCAGCTTACCCATCCTAGCACTGGCTAAGCCCCATCACATTTATTGCTGTCCCCTCCTGTTCCCACATTAGCTTTTTAGATAACTACAGATAATGTTCACTCTTTCTGGACAGTTACTGAACTTCATTTAGTTCACTCCCCTGACACCATGGATCCTGCTGCTGAACGCATTCGCAAATGCCAGAACAAGGACCCTTCAGGAAGGTGCTGCCTCAGTTAAGCTTCTGAAACACCCAAAAGTTTCATTACCAAACTAATTCTGCCTGGCACAAAGGAACCATCATCAGGAGGAAGAAGACGTCTCAACTGTCCCTAACAGACCCTGGGGCTTTTATGGTAGTACCAGCACATGGACCGCCTGAACCATCTGAAGACTCCATAACAGTTCTACCTCTTGCCACCATGGTGGTCCATGGATCCACACCCTGAACGGGATCAAGTAAGCATTTTGGGTTCAAGCACCAAGTTATAAGGAGCCATGTCAGATCTGCATTGCAAAGCACTCTAGAGGAGAAGATCTCACCTCTAACAGAAGTGGAGAGATGCCCATGGAAGTCACCATCTGCTGGTGTAGAGTTACTGCTGCAGGTACCACCAAGCAGGTAACCACAGCCTCCAAAACAAATCCAACAGCAAGAGAAGAGGGGCTTTTGCCTCAAATTTCCTTCGGTCCAGTCGCTCCCTGGGAACTGCCTGAAAGAGATATTTAGCTGAAAGCAGCTCTGACACTGGCTCACCAATGAAAAAAAGATCAGGGTGAACCCTGCACAGGCCTTTCCGGAGCTGCTGGCGTGAGCAGCCCAAGGCAGCCCCCCCTGTGCCTCCCCCAGCGCCGCAGAAGCGCCTCCCAAGCCAGCTGCCACCCAGCGAAGGCTGCCGGAGCCTGGCACAGGCCTGCGCTGCCCGGCGCCACGGCCACCGGACCCTGGCACCACTTGTACCGCCCAGTCCGGGGCGGGGGGACCTCGGCGCCGGGCTTGGGGCGGGGCGGGGGAGGTGGTGCGGGGAGCCGCAGCCCCGATCGGGGGTACCCGCTCCAGCCGCACCGGCTGCCCCGGCCGCCCCGGCCGCCGCCCGCGCTGTCTGCCGAGCCGGGCCGGCGGCGGGGCCCGGCAGGGCGGGGCGCGGGCAGGGACGAGGGAGCGGAGCAGGAGGGGTGCGAGGCGGGGGAAGCCGGTTGCAGCCGAGGGAAAAATAATCAAAAAAAGGGCATTTCAGCCGGGTATCGGGAAGAAGGTGATTGGCAGGGGCGATGCGGCGCAGGGAGAGCGGGACGGGTCACGGCTGGAGGGGACCCGCAGGTCCCATCTGCTCGGAGGGATGTGCCCCTCACCTGCACAACCGCCGGGGCGGCGGCTGCAGACCCGCTGCTCACCGGCCCCACAGCGCGGGAGCCACGGCCGTGCAGCCAGCGGGGGCAAATCGGGTACGGCAAACCAGTGTCACGCGGTAAAAACGGTGGGTGGTACCTGGTGCCACAAGAGATCCGGGGCTGGTAGGATCAAGCTGGGCCAAAGGGTCTAGGCCGACTCCTGAAGAAGCCTCTGAAAGAGGCAGTGCAGGAAACTGGGGTGTGAGAGACTGCCCTAACCCAGCGGCGCAGGTCCCAGGGAGCACAGGGGGACGGGGCACACAGCACGGCCAGGCTCGCACACTCTCTGGCAGCTGCCTCTCCTCCAGCCAGTGCTGCCGGGCCCGGCGGGGCCGGGCGGACGCTGGGCTGGCCTGGGGAGGCACTTCTTACGCCCTGTCCCCAGGACAAGGAGTCTGTGCGGCTTTGACTTTCTCTGCATGCAGCAACAGATGGACCTTGATGATATGACTCATTTCCCTTGTTCTGAAGAAACCCCTCTCTGAGTTTAGCCGGTTTTACCGAGTTTTATCACCAGCTTCAACCAAGTTTAGTACCTAAGGAGCAAGAGGCAAAACTGTACAGATGTCCAGTGGCCCATCCTTCCACTGGGCTAACCTCCCAAACTCTAGCATGCATGAAGCTGCTTAGAGCATGCAAACTCTACCCATTTCCACAGTCAAAACTGATTTGACCCAAATTCGCTTGCACAGCGGTTGGCCATTAGACTGGATCTAGCTCCACTAGGCAAAAGGGTAAAATGTGAAGGCTATCCCTGCAGTTTTTTGAAGCCCTTCTCCCCTCTGAAGCCTGAGCTTCCTTTTCCTCCCCCTCGGCTGCAGCTGGAGGGAGAAGACAGAATGTGCCAAAAAGGGTGTTAACAGGGCAGCACTGGCCTGTCTACCTGTAGGCTGCCCTGGAAGTGCCTTAGAAGTCTCATCTGGAGTTCCTCAACTGGTTAGTACCAGCATGGCTGCAAAATAACCATCCTGCTCCCAGTGTTACCTTATACCCTATCACTGACACAGGCATATGCAACCACACAGGGAACTAAGCTGGTGAAAAGACAAAGCACTGGTTTTGTTGTCTAAACCACAACCCCACGCCACTTCCAGACCCAGCATGCGCTGCCTGACTCACAAAAGGTAGGTGGTTGTAGGACCAGCAGCAAAGGCAGTGCAGGAGGAGCAGGGCGGGGCTGCCACTACAGACCCGTCTGCTCTGCAAGGGTCCCAGTCTGACAGGGGAAAAAAGCGCCAGCCCTTCACCCTGCACAGCCACCTGTGCCACAGCAGGCCAGGGGAGATGCGCAGGGAGGGGCTCAGCAAGAGACCTTGATACCAGATGGTTTAGTAAAAGTAGGCCTCAAAGTAGGCCCTAAAAGGCCCGCTTTGTGTAACTTTTGAACAGAACCAATCTTCTTTTTAGTAATTTTCCTTTCAGCTAAAATAACTGCACTTTCTGAAGCTAACTGCATGTTTTGCAGACAGTGTCCGCTTCTAGGACTGATAACACTCGAAGTTAATAGTTATCACTGAGGTATTGGTGGGAATGGTATGCAGAAAGGCTTCTTGTTTACAAGTGCAGGCGACCTCAAGGAGAAGATATTGTTCTGGTTCTCACTGAACTTATCTCTCCTCTGGCGCCAGAGTTTGTGAATCAAGTTAATTTAGACATCACAAAGTTGTTTTTCACAGTCCCGTTTGTCTTTGTCCCTTCTTTATAATTAGCAAGGAATTTAACAGAGACCTTGGATTTTCTAAGACTAAGCGCCAGCAAGAATCATTGACGACTATAACACTGTTATCAGTCCCATAAGCAGACTCTATCTAGAAAACATGCAGTTTGCTTCAGAAGATACTGTTATTCTCTGTCATTCTAGCTGAAAGGAAAATTACTGACAGGAAGGTTGATTCTGTGTAAAGGTAACACAGAGCAGGCCTTTTAGAGCCTACTCTGAGGCCTACTCTTGCTAAACCGTTGCTACACGGTCTGGTATCAATAACAGTATCTTTTATTTGGAGCCACCTGCATATGTCAACGTAAAGGCGTCAACCACACTTGCACAGAAGCAGAGTCATACAGCAGACAGCATCACTATGGAGGGATTACAATCACCAGAGACCCTTCCCCAATTTAGGACACATGTGCAAAGGGTTACATAATGTATTAGCATATACATAAGGTTTCTTAGAATAGGCCGGCTTTTCTCGGGACTTGTATGAATATTCCTTTTTCTATAATGTACATAATGAGTGTGCTTTTGTCTCTAGGTGGACGTTAGGTGGAGTGATCCCCCGTGTCCCTCGGCCGAATAGAGTAATGCCTGCTCGTTAATGCTAAAACCCGGTGTTAAGGAGTTTTATTCCCGATTTCGGTGACAACCTGACAGGAGCAGCATGTGACAGTAAGCGATCTGCACCGAACACAGGCGACACGGCCAGCTCGGCCTGGCGCTGGCAGCATTACCCTGCACGGCATCTTCCGGTAGCAGTCCCCCCCAGCCCGCGCCAGGGAGGCTCTGATGCCTCCAGGAACCCTTGGGAAGGGTTTGGTGCTAGGCCGCGATGCAGACCTACAGATGCCGGCGCCCGGGCCTAGAGGGGTCTGCGCTCCCGCCTCTGTAAGGAACCAGCCACGCCGGACCGCGCCTGCGCAAGCGGCCTGCACGTGCGCTCTCGGCGTACTGCGCCTGCGTCGGGCTGCGCATGCGCTCCCTGAGCTGTACGCGGACTGCGCCTGCGCTTGCGGTCAGCGCATGCGCCGTTGCCTCCGCCCGCGGAGGAAATGGCGGTGCCGTGAGCAGCGCGGCACTGCCGGGCATCCCTCCGCCATGAGGAACCTGCGGCTACTGCGGACCGGCGGGCGCCGCTCCGCCGCCGCCCCGGGCACCCCGCAGTGCTTCTGCGTCAGCGCCGAGCCCGGCACGGTCTTCGTGGGCTCCCAGCACGGCCTTCTGGAGCTGGGCCCCGACGGGGACTCGGTGAGAGCCGCCACCGGGCGCACCGGGAGCCGCACCCTCTTGTCGCTGTCAGGCTCGGGACAGGGCTGTGGCTTCGGGGCAGGGTGCCGGTGCCTGTCGGCTCTCGCGCATCGCTGCGGACGTGTTGTTAGGGGTGGCTCTGGTCCGCCGGTGGCAAGGCTGGAATAAAGAGTTTGGGCCTCCGTCAGCGGGAGCGCGTCGGTGCCTGCCGGGAGCTCGGCTCTGGGCGGGTCGCGGCTGCCCTCTGACAGGGCTCGCTCTTTGTAGCGGCGTTTGCGGGGTCTTAGAGCCTCCTGCTGCTCCCGGCCACCGCTTGATGCTGCCTCGTGGTGCCTGGGCAGTTGGCTGTGAGGCTGCGCTGTGACCTTAGTGATTTGCTGTGCTTTTGAAATGATAGTCTGCCACCAGGAGGGTGGTTGTATTTGACAGGAGTCCTTCCTCTGGTTTAGTCTTAAGCATGATCCATCGAACAGTTGCGTCAGAGACGCAGCTTGCAAAACAAGCAAACAAGAAAAGGGATAGTGAAGAATACATGAGGAAGCTTTTGAAACCATGGAGGGGGGGTGGAAAAACCCCAACATATAGTTAAAGAAAAAAAATGCTGCTGGGCCATGAATTCCTGTTAGGGCTGGGTTGCTGTTTTAGCTACAACTTCTTTGGTTTGCTGTACCTGAATGCACATCCAAATGGTTTTCCTTTGAATTTTTTTTATGGTGTGTCTGTAAAGTCTGAATAAGCCATTAAAAGTATTGGGAAACTTTAAGCAGCTACCCATTTGCCTCTTAATGTTGACACTATGTGGAGAAGTGTGAAAAGGAGGTTGAAAGATCATTAGCAAGAAAAATTGAAAGTTGTAGTATTGCCATTTATTATTTGCTTCCTTGTGTGAGTTTTCTCATTGTCTGTCTAGCACTTTTAACATAGAGGACCTTCACAGTTTCTTATGGATGAGTAAAGTACTTGCACATTGACTGTTTCCCGGTGCCATTCACATACTCACTTCTGCTGTATAACGTTCTGTGTAATTGCAGTAGGGTGAAACATACCCATGGGTGTTATTATGTCATTTCTGCAAAAATCCCAGTGAGGTGATGTGTAGTTAATAAGCCATTGGCCTCTCTATGTCAAGGTGACAAGAGAAGTTTCCTTGACTGCAGAGGGTTTCATGCCCGAGGATGGAAGTGGCTGCATCGTGGGTATCGAAGATCTTCCAGAGATGGAGTGTGTGTGCGTTGCTACAGCATCTGGAGACATCCTACTGTGCAATCTCAGCATGAAGCAGGTAACATGGCAGGAAAGACAACAAACTGAGGGATTTCAAAGGAAAGGATGACACTGTTTTAATTTCTTCAGGGGGCAGTTGTATGTTTATTACATACTGAACTGTGGTTAGTCTCCCTTTTCTGGGCAGATGAGCTGATTTTTGTGTGAGCCTTGAGTAGGACTAAGGACAGAATATACACTCCATAGAAGAACTGGAACTGAAACGGTGGCTTGCCTGTCCGCAGCCCCAGTCTTGTATGTTTGCTCAGGGGGCTGTTGGCACACACACAGCAGCACAGGATCCCCTGGACAGTCTTACACAAATAGGATATTGCTAAGACTAGGTACAGAATAAAGTAATCTATTCATAACTCACAGTGTAGCTACCTTTTTATTATTATCAGTTAATACAGATCATGCTGATGTGACTTAACTGAAGAGGGAAGAAAGTGTTGTGTGTTGTGATTTGAAAAACATTTGGAATAAAAAAGCCCTAGAAAACACTAAAGTGAAACCAAAATATCTTAGCTGAGTAAATACGGCAGGAACTGAGATACTCAGTCCTGTTCCTTCCTCAGCGTCAGATTTGTACAATATTCAGCAAGACACTTAAACACCACAGCAGCACTCTGAAATCTGCATCAGCTTCCACAACAGCAGCCCAACTGTGCAGATGTAGGTCAGCATGAGATGACAGTGGTCTGTCTGGGTTAGCAGTCAGATTGTGTGTATTTACAGCTCACCTGTTTTGATTCTTGTTTGGGTGTGATTTGCAGTTACCACTTAAATATACAGACAACTATATCTGAAAAGTGTGTCCCATATTGCGACTTAAAACATGTCATAAGGGAACAGACAAAAGATGTGGTACATGAGACTTATTGCACTGATATGTGGGTCAGAGTTGAGGTTTAGCTTCAGATCCTTTATTTAACGGCTTTTTGGCTTACTTTCTCAGTTTTAAAGTTGTGTTCTTTTGGTGCAGTCTGAGCACCAACAATGAAGTCTTGAAGGTTACTCTGCTTGTTCTGAAACCTCTTGCATGTGGGTGATTGTTACTCTGCCCACCAGTGCCCAGTCCCACTTTGTTAACCTGAAAAGATTGTGACACCCAAGCTTAATTCCTTGAGTGGCATCGTCTTGCTGTTTATCACAATTGTCTGTTCCATGCCTTTTGCAAATCAGGTAACAGTGTATGACAGAAGTTCTCTGCCCACTGCTGTTGCTTATACACTCATGATGGCCCAATTTTTCATAAACTTTGATGTTAGTGCAGCTATATACAAAAGTATCACTTAACTGTATGTTGGAATTCTCTAGGTAAGAACCATTATGTCTGCTTTTTGTGACTTCAGTATGTTTACTGATCTAACCACAGACCCGATCAGGCAATACTAGTATTAACACTATACATGCTGACATAAGACTGAGAGTTGCAGAATAAAGCTCTTATTAAAACTGTGTATGGTAGAAAATGCTAATCTCTGGATTATCTGGGCTCTCATAATAAACATTCTGGAACCATCTTTGGCTAGAAATGTTTCTTTTGTTTCATTCAACACAAAAGGTAAAGTAAGACTTGTGTCTTCTGTGAGTAGGAAAGGATTTCCCTGCCTTTGTGACTGATGGCTTCTGTGCTGTGATGGTGCTGTGCGGGTGTTCCTGCACTTGTGTGATCTTATTTTGGTTTTGCAGGTGGATTGTGTTGGAAGTGTGGACAGCGGTCTGAGTACCATGAGCTGGAGTCCTGACCAAGAGCTTGTTTTGCTTGCAACAGGTATCCATAACAGACTGTAAGCTTCCCGCCTTTAGGAGTGAAACTCACTATGGCCAAAATGTAAAACACAGTTAAGTTTAAGACAGAAGCAGCAAAATACAAAGTTATTAAATTGGGACTAAGACTTAAAGAGAGAAAAAAAGCCCCACCTGATCCTGTATGTGAGATTTCATTTCATGATCCATGAGGCACTTTGGTGATCCAAGCAGAAGCTGTTCAGGCCCAGATCTGCAGATCACCTATTCCAACCCCCTTGCTCAAAGCAGGTTATCTGGCGCAAGTTGCTGGGAACCGTGCTCAGTCAGGTTTTGGATATCTCCAAGGATGGAGACCCCACAACCTCTGTGGGCACCCTGATCCTGTCTGTGACCACCCTCACAGTAAAAAAAAATTGTTTTCTTATGTTATAATGGAATTTGCTGTATTTTAGTTTGTGCCCATTGCCTCTTGTGCTGTCACTGGGCACCACTAACAGTCTGGCTCTGTCTTCTTTACTGTACCCCACTTCCCGCATAAAATATTTATACCCACTGATGAGAGTCCGCCTGAGCCTTCTCTCCAGGACAGTCTGACTTCTCTCAGCCTCCCCTCCTGTGACAGATTCTCCAAACCTTTATTCAGCTGTGTGACCCTTTGCTGGACTCATTCCAGTATATCCTTGTCTGTCTTGTACTGGGGAGCTCAAATCTGGAGCCAGCATTCCACATGTGTCACACCAGCACTGAGTAAAGGACAAGGATCATGTCCCTCAACCTGTTGGCAACACTTCTAATGCAGCCCAGGATGCTGTTGACCACCTATGCAGCAGGGGCATACTGCTGGCTCATGTTCATCTTGGTGTACCCCAGGAAACGCAGGTCATTTTTTGCCAAGCTGCTCTCCAGCCACTCAGCTCCCAGACTGTCCTAGTGCCTGAGGTTATTATTTTCCAAGTGCAGGACATGGCTTTTTCCCTTGTGGAGCTTTATGAGGTTCTTGACAGCCCGTCTAGCCTACATGACAAGGTCCTTGTGGACAGCAGCACAACTTTCTGGTGTACCTGGTACTGCTCCCAGTTCTATGTCATCTACAAACTTGCTGAGGATCCCATCCTCCAGGTCATTAATGAAGACATTAAACATTGGCCCTGGTGTCCAGGGGCAAGCCACTGGTGACTGACCTCAAGCTGGGCTTTTTGCAACTGATAGCAAGCTTTTGAGCTTGGCAGTTCAGCTGGTTTTCAGTGCACTTCACTGTCCTTTTAACTGTCCCATCCTTCATGAGTTTGTCTATGATGATGTTATGGGAGACAGTGTTAAAAGCTTTATTGGAATCAAGATAAATGACAACCACTGGTCTCTCCATATCCACAAGTTAGTCATCTCATTGTAGAAGGCTATCACAGAATCACAGAATGTTAGGCATTGGAAGGGACCTCGAAAGACCATCTAGTCCAATCCCCCTACCAGAGCACGATTACCTAGATCATGTCACACAGGAACACGTCCAGGTGGGTTTTGAATATCTCCAGAGAAGGAGACTCCACAACCTCTCTGGGCAGCCTGTTCCAGTGTTCAGTTGCCCTCACTGTAAAGAAGTTTTTCCTCATATTTATGTGGAACCTCCTGTGTTCCAGCTTGCACCCCTTGCCCCTTGTCCTGTCAGTGGATGTCACTGAGAAGAGCCTGACTCCATCCTCGTGACACTTGCCCTTTACATATTTATAAACATTAATGAGTTCACCCCTCAGTCTCCTCTTCTCCAAGCTAAAGAGACCCAGCTCCCTCAGCCTCTCCTCATAAGGGAGATGTTCCACTCCCTTAATCATCTTCGTGGCTCTGCGCTGGACTCTCTCTAGCAGTTCCCTGCCCTTCTTGAACTGGGAAGCCCAGAACTGGACACAATATTCCAGATGCGGCCTCACCAGGGCAGAGTAGAGGGGGAGGAGAACCTCTCTTGACCTGCTAACCACACCGCTTCTAATACAGCCCAGGATGCCATTGGCCTTCTTGGCCACAAGGGCACACTGCTGGCTCATGGTCATCCTGTTGTCCACTAGGACCCCCAGGTCCCTTTCGCTTACGCTGCTCTCCAACAGCTCAGTCCCCAACTTGTACTGGTACATGGGGTTGTTCTTGCCCAGATGCAGGACTCTACACTTGCCCTTGTTATATTTCATTAAATTTCTCCCCGCCCAACTCTCCAGCCTGTCCAGGTCTCTCTGAATGGCTGCGCAGCCTTCCGGTGTGTCAGCCACTCCTCCCAGTTTTGTGTCATCAGCGAACTTGCTGACAGTGCACTCTAATCCCTCATCCAAGTCATTAATGAATATATTGAATAGAACTGGTCCCAGTACCGACCCTTGAGGGACTCCGCTAGACACAGGCCTCCGACTGGACTCTGTTCCGTTGACCACCACTCTCTGGCTTCTTTCCTTCAGCCAGTTCACAATCCACCTCACTACCCGATCATCCAGACCACACTTCCTCAGTTTATCTGCGAGGATGCTGTGGGAGACCGTGTCAAATGCTTTACTGAAATCGAGATAGACCACATCCACAGCTTTACCATCATCTATCCACCGGGTTATGTCCTCATAAAAGGCTCTCAGGACGGTCAAGCATGATTTCCCCTTCATAAATCCATGCCGACTGCTCCCAATCACCTTCTTGTCCTTCATATCTCAAGAGAAAATGTTTGAGTGCCAGGTACTTATTTTGAACTTTTTAAGGTTAGGCCAGGAAGCATGTTTTTGAAGACAGAGTCTAGAATGTGTAGAGGACAACTTCCTCATGCAAGTGGTAAATGAGCCCACTAGAGGAGGGGCCCTGCTTGACCTGTTGTTCGAGAACAGAGAAGGACTAGTGGGAGATGTGAGGGTCGGTGGCCGTCTTGGGAATAGTGACCATGAAATGTTAGAGTTCTCGATAGTGGGGCAAGTAAGGAGGGGCAAGAGCAGAACTTCTGCCTTAGATTTCTGGCGGGCAGACTTTAGCCTGTTTAAGTGGCTGGTGGACCGAGTCCCTTGGGAGTCGGTCCTGAACGGCAAAGGAGTCCAGGAAGGCTGGACATGCTTCAAAAGGGAATTGCTAAATATTCAGGAGCAGGCTGTCCCGGTGTGTAGGAAGGCAAGCCGTCAGGGAAAAAAACTGGCCTGGTTAAACAGAGAACTTAGGCTAGAACTTAAGAAAAAAAAAGAGAGCCTACTTGCTCTGGAAGAAGGGTCGGGTAACTTGGGAGGTCTATAGGGACGTGGCCAGGTCATGTAGGGAGAAGATTAGAAAGGCCAAAGCTCAATTAGAGCTTGATTTGGCTGCTATGGTCAAAGATAACAAAAAAAGCTTCTACAAATACATCAAAAGCAAAAGGAGGGCTAAGGAGAGCCTCCACCACTTGCTGAATGAGGAGGGTAGTGTAGTGTCAGGGGATGAGGAAAAGGCAGAGGTGCTCAATGCCTTCTTTGCCTCGGTCTTTAATGTCAAGACCGGTTGTCCTCAGGAGACTCAGCCCCCAGAGCCTGAAGTTAGGGACGGGGGGCTGTGTGAACCTCCCATGATCCAGGAGGAGACGGCTAGTGACCTGCTGTGCCAGTTGGACACCCACAAGGCTATGGGCCCGGGTGGGATTCACCCCAGAGTAATGAAGGAACTGGCAAATGAACTTGCCAAACCACTCTCGATTATCTACCAGCAGTCCTGGTTAACTGGAGAAGTTCCAGCTGACTGGAAATTAGCAAACGTAACGCCCATCTACAAGAAGGGTTGGAAGGACGATCCAGGGAACTATAGGCCTGTCAGCCTGACCTCGGTGCCAGGCAAGGTGATGGAACAGATCATCCTGAGTGCCATTACACGGCACATGCAGGACAATCGGGGCATCGGGGCCAGCCAGCATGGATTCATGAAAGGCAGGTCCTGCTTGACCAGCCTGATCTCCTTCTATGACAAAGTGACCAGCTTAGTAGATGAGGGCAGGGCTGTGGATGTAGTCTATCTAGACTTCAGTAAGGCATTCAACACTGTCTCCCACAGCATCCTCCTAGACAAACTGGCTGCCCGGGGCTTGGATGGGTGGACTCTTTGATGGGTTAAAACTGGCTGGATGGCCGAGCCCAGAGAGTGGTGGTGAATGGGGCAAAGTCCAACTGGCAGCCGGTCACTAGCAGTGTTCCCCAGGGCTCAGTTCTGGGGCCAGTGCTGTTCAATATCTTTATAGATGATCTAGACGTAGGGATTGAGTGCACCCTCAGTAAATTTGCAGATGACACGAAGCTGGGTGGGAGTGTCTATCTGCTGGAGGGTAGGAAGGCCCTGCAGAGGGATATGGACAGGTTGGATAGATGGGCCGAGACCAACGGCATGAGGTTCAACAAGAACAAGTGCCGGGTCTTACACTTTGGCCACAACAACCCCATGCAGCGCTACAGGCTGGGGGAAGAGTGGTTAGAAAGCGGCCCGGCAGAAAGAGACGTGGGGGTGCTGATCGACAGCCGGCTAAACATGAGCCAGCAGTGTGCCCAGGTGGCCAAGAAGGCCAATGGCATCCTGGTCTCTATTAGGAATAGTGTAGCCAGCCAGTCTAGGGAAGTGATCGTCCCTCTTTACTCGGCACTGGTGAGGCCGCACCTTGAGTACTGTGTCCAGTTGTGGGCCCCGCACTTCAAGAAAGATGTTGAGGTGTTGGAGCGAGTCCAGAGGAGGGCGACCAAGCTGGTGAAGGGTCTGGAGGGTCTGACCTACGAGGAACGGCTGAGGGAGCTGGGGTTGTTTAGCCTGGAGAAGAGGAGGCTCAGAGGTGACCTTATTGCAGTCTACAACTGCCTGAAGGGAGGTTGTAGTGAAGTGGGAGTCGGCCTCTTCTCCCAGGCAACTAGCAATAGGACAAGAGGACACAGCCTCAAGCTTCGCCAGGGGAGGTTCAGGTTGGACATTAGGAAGCATTTCTTCTCAGAAGGGGTCATTAGACGTTGGAAGGGGCTGCCCAGGGAGGTGGTGGAGTCACCATCTCTGGATGAGTTTAAGAAAAGACTGGATGTGGCACTTAGTGCCATGGTCTAGTTGACATGGTGGTTTCAGGTCAAAGGTTGGACTTGATGATTCCAGAGGTCTCTTCAAACCTAGTTGATTCTGTGACAACACAGGAGAACATTGAGTTTTTATTTGCTGGAGATACCATTACCAATACTGTATTTAATGTCTACCCTGCAGGTCAGCAAACACTCATCATGATGACAAGGGATTTTGAACCAATTACTGAGAAGCAAATCCACCAAGATGAGTTTGGGGAAGGTGAGAGGTACACTGAAATGAAGTTGTTCAGCTGATGTCATTGGTGTGTTCTAAGCATGTAGAAAGTAAAGAAATGGAGCTGAGCACTTACTGGGCCCCAGGAGATGTTTTAGACTGTAATGCTGCTGGGCAGCTGAAGGTGAACAGCAGTATTTTACTTGTCAGCATAAATTCAAGTAAGTTCCCTGTATGAGAGGACTTTCTGGGCTATGTAAATTTCCTGCAGGTTTTCAGCATTAAACTTGGATGGAAGGTGTGAGTGGCTTGGAGCTGTGGTTGTGTTTACCACATTGTGCACAGTAGCGCTGTAAATCTTCAACTACAATGATTATTTCTTCTTCAGGAAAGTTTGTTGCTCTTGGCTGGGGTAAAAAGGAGACACAGTTCCATGGATCAGAGGGAAAACAGGCAGCGCATCGCAAACAGACGGTATTATACTAGTTCTCTTATGTTGGACCCATGCTGTCTCTGGAAAAACATGTATAAAAAGAGTTTCTGTTATTCCTGTAGTGCTGGTTTGCCGTTGCCTTTCTGGTAGTTGTCTTCATAGGCTGCTTCTGTTTGTTCCTGTAATCTGAAATCCAGCATTTTTATCTTCCTTCTAATTCAAGACAGCAGCTAGGAGTACTTAGGACTGTTCATACAGAGCTCAAAGCAAGATTTGCAAGCACTAGTGCTTGCAGAGGTCAAGCCACCCTTAAATCAGCATGACGGATTTTGCTGAATGTGTGTAATATACTGAAGTGTTCATATGACCAAGAGAAACAGCATGTAGTTTGGCTGAGAGGAGCAGAAATAACAGTAGTTTGAGCTCCCAGAAGACAAGAGTAGAAGGATTTGGGCTGCTGAGCATCACCAGTCATGTGAGGCGGCTCCACATTCCTGCATGTTTTAGCTTTTTGCTCCTTTGTCTGACACTTCCTTGTTTTCTCTTGTTTTCTCTACTTTTTATTTGGTGGAATGTCAGGTAGCTAAAAACACTCCACTGCTAGATTTTTCTTCTTGGGTTGAAGTTTCAAAATTTTAAAGTTGAAATTTTAAAGCTGTCCTGCTGAAACCTGGCAGGCTAGAGTGCCTGCCATGAAATGTGTCCTGTTCCAGCTTCACTGTTAGGAGGGACAGGATGAGGCTTGTCTGTATCTAGGAAAGTATGCCTAGTTTGACAAAGTTAAACTTTTGAACAGCTACCTCCTTATGTGTATTCTGTTGAGATTTTTTTTTCCTGTGTTATTCTGCGAAGAACCTGTTTGCCTCGAAGAACACTAGTTCTCATCCCAGCTCCTGCCTGCCGTACGGACTGCCTGGATGGCATATCTTTCCTGCCTTTCACCTTCCAAGGGGTTGTGACTCCTGGCATCAGTCGTGAACAAACCCTGATTCAGCCTTGTGTCCAGCTGATGCACAGCTGGTCTGTAAGCAGAGACCCTGGTGGAGGGGAAGGATAGCATGTGATCATGTGAATAGACTGTTCTATGCACTTGCAGGAGGAGCAGCTTGCGTTTACAGACAGTTTTCATTCTAGTATTCCCTAAAATAACATTCTGAGTAATGAATTTTTAACTTTGTAGCCTTAAGATTTTTTAATTGATTGATTTCAATGCCAAGGCTCTTGAAAGAGCTGGCTTAGCAATGCAGTCTGTTTTAGACAAAGACAGCAGTTGCCTTCCCAAGCTTTGATGCAGCTTTCTTTTGTGTGACTCCAGGAAGTGTCACCTACTTCATCCTGGGATGACGGCCGGCCTCGGGTGACGTGGAGAGGGGATGGGCAGTTTTTTGCAGTGAGTGCTGTCTGTCCAGAGACAGGTATGGGAGCAAACTTCTTTGAAGTACCAACATGTGTAAGAGACTTCTTAAGCAGAAACTAGGCAAGGCAAGAACTGGCTGGTGTTTGTAGTCTCTTGGCCGCTTAAAGCAAGGGTGAGTTGAGATAGTTAATTGATCTTTTCTCTGTTTTGATGTTCTCAGAAGCATTTTATAGACATGATCTTTTGAACGTTTTCTTTGCCATTTGGTTTTCAGTCCACTGAGAAGCCAGGAGAGATTACTACTGAGTAGTTACTGTCTGTACTGCTGCTTTCACCACTGTCAAACCACTGCTCAAGCTGTAAGCAATCTCTGGAGGGCTCCCAGCACCAACTAAATTAATCTGTTTGGGTTGCCATACTCACTGTCCCTCATACTAGCATTTGGCCTTGCATACTTTTGTTTAAATACTGGCAATGCTTTTCCCCAGGTTTTGCCCTAAAGCCAAAGAGGTGATAAGCACATACATTTCTTGTAAGGCTGTAATTGATGTCTTCCATGATAAATATTAGTAAGCAGTTTAAATGTATTGGTGAACATGTTGAACTACACCAAACTGCACTGCTCTTTCACTAGTTTGGGTTTTTACCTTCAGTACTTCAGATTAGGGAGGATCTTGCATTTATAGGAAGATTTTAGCATTTCTGTGGTGAAAGTTGGAGAGGGAAACGGCTATGACTGAGCTACATCAGACTTAAATTCCTACTCGGTTCCTTTAGAGTCACTCAGTTACCATGGGAGAACTGGATGAGACAGAATAATTTCTTACCCCTTAAGGTGTACAAGAGAAATCTCCCTGTTATTCATGTGTATCAAAATTTTCTCTCCTACCCTCATAAAATTAGAAAACTCTTTTCCCGGTGCTTTCTTACACCTTTGTCTCATTGCTTTCTCAACCTGTAGGTGCTCGGAAGGTCCGGGTATGGAACAGAGAGCTTGTGCTGCAGTCAACAAGTGAGCCTATCTCAGGATTAGAACAAGCACTGTCCTGGAAGTGAGTAGCAAAGCAGTTTGCATGCTGGCGGCAGAGTGTTGCTTTTTATTGCTTGGTCAGTGTCTTTGATCAGCATCAATTTCATTCTCCTGCGTTTGTTTATTTTTCCCAAAACTTGAAGAAAGCTTCCTTCTGATCCAGCATGAGGAAGAGTTGCCCTTTAAGACCTGAAAAGCCTAATACTTGTGTTATATGTGGGAAGAAGGGGTAGATTCTCTTCACAGTCTCAATGTCAAGTGGTTTTGGATTCAGCTGTATAAATAGGAATATTCCAGGTCCCTCTGCCAGTGCAGACATGTACATGCTCACCTGAGGATGTCATGAGCCCTGGAAAATGTCAGTGCTGGACCTATGACTTCTGTCTAAACAGTGCTGAGGAAAACACATCCTCTGCTGCCCTTTTCTTCATGTCTGGAGAAAATGCGAGATGATTGGTGTTTAAAATGACAGCTAGTGGTTATGTGAGCAACGACTTTTCATTTGGCTCTTTTTTAAGGCCTTCTGGAAATCTGATAGCATCCACGCAAGAAAAACCCAACAGACACGATGTGGTTTTCTTGGAGAAGAATGGACTTCTTCATGGGGAATTCGCCCTCCCGTTCCAGAAAGGGCAGGTCAAAGTAAGTGCTGTGTCTGGGCTTTTTTCATTAGAGTGTAATGGAGAGGAGGACTAGATCTTTTCCAGATTCTAGGAGGAAGTTTTTAATTTAACACTTAGTGCTGGTCCTAATAGAAAAAGTGACCTGAAAAGAGAACAATGAAGAAGCCTATGGAGAAGATGCAATGCCCTCTGCAGGCTCGTAGTACAGAGATAAGTACAGGGAGATTGTAGCCCTGGAGTGCTTCTGGCCCCTGTATACTTTCTACCAGGCAAATGCTTCAAAAATGCTGTTCAGCATGATGTCAGCTGTTGCAAGAGTGAGGTGAAATACATTATCCCAAATAAGAGAAGTGAGAAGCTACTGCTAGGATGTTACTTCAGCTTCTGCCTTTGGATGCTGAGAGGTCTTTTGGTGGATGCTTCCTCAGTACCAAGGAAAGCAAAGAGACCACTGCTGTCATGTTTGTGGTCATATCGCCTCTTCAGCTGTGTGGAACCGCTGTGACAGGTTTTGCTTCAGGATACTTTGCTCCAGCTGTCGGGAGCTTTGCAGTACATGAGGGCTGTGTTAGTATATTAACCCATGCACCTTACATTGGTGAAAATAAGGAGCAACTCATGATCTTGCAAACCAATTGGGAGTATACTCACCCTGCACAGAAGCAGCAGTATCAGTAAGAGCCATGTTTGTTTCTGCAGGTTAATGAACTGCTTTGGAATGCAGATTCTACGATCCTGGCTATATGGCTGGAAGACCTGAAGGTGGAAAGCTCCAACCCAAACAGTTACGGTGAGAACACTATTGTGAGGCTCTGGCTCTTACACTTGCCTGCAGATGTGGTTAGCAGTGGGTATTTCTCTGCAAGTGAGGAGACACTGGGGAGGCTTACATATGGCTTTGAGACCCCTGTGGAGGTCAAGAAGAACTGGTAGTTCAGCCTCAGCTCAAAGCATCTTCCAGGCTTCTGTAACTGGAAGCGGTATTAATGGAATGCTAAAGCTCTGAGCCCTTCATAAAACATGGGTACCTTCTCGCAAGGGCAGCTCAAAGAATTCTAGGATTGACTCATTTGCACGAAGTCTGTTGTTAAGGTTTTTTGTGCTGGGTGTTGTATGACACAGCCCATAGGCTGAAGGCTAGAACTGTTATTTTCATTGCACTTAACCCACCCCTAGAAGAGCAGTGGTGGTGGGGAGGGTTTGTAGTGGGTCTCAAGTAGTAGTCTGTAGTAACCATTTGTTTTTCTATAGTTCAGCTGTGGACCACAGGGAACTATCACTGGTACCTGAAGCAAAGTCTACATTTTGGTAGCTTGGAGGAAAATCAGTTGGTGTCACTGCTGTGGGACCGAGAGAACCCGTATAGACTGCATATACTCTGCCAGGGTTGGCATTACCTCTCCTACGACTGGCATTGGACCACAGACCGTGGGATCGGGGAGAACAGCCAGCATGTGGCAAATGTGGCTGTCATAGATGGAGGTGAGCAGTGGGACTGCTTTGCAGCTCTAGGGTCAGAAGAGGTGGCATAGCCTTTTGGATGCAGGGTGGACGGGATTATGGTAGTTCTTCTGTTAGCTGCTGTTTCTACAAAGCTGTTAGTGAGGGGGACCATGTAATTGATGAATGCTTCAGAGGTGGTTCAATGGAGTTAACTGCTAAGGGCACAGCAACTGCATTTTCCTGTAATGTTGTTCCTACTTTCAGTAAAGAACCTAACAAGAGCCTCAGTAACATTTGGACTGGGTTACAGCTTGGGGTTTTTTCTCTTTTTTTATCACAGATAAAGTGCTTGTCACAGCATTCCAGTATGCTGTGGTACCTCCACCCATGTGTACCTATGAGCTCCAGCTCCAACAGGCGGTTAATCAGGTTGCATTTCACACAGATCCCAGACATAGTGGAGACATGGCTATCCTGGATGCTGATAACAAGATCTCTGTGTACAGATATGGTGAGAGCATGTGGCACTGTCTTGTTAAAGGAAACCCTCTGTCCCTGAAAGCAGTACCCTGGGGGACTAGTAGGGTAATGGTCACTCAAGCCTTCAGTACTTGGGAGTGAGATATATCTGGTTCAGCTGTGGGTTCAAGCTCAGTTCTCTTATCTCCAGTAGTCTGGGTGGCACAGGAGCATTTTGATGGTGCGTTGGCTTTGTGAGAAGGCAGCATTCAGCACTTGGCTATGTGCTTATGCTGGTAATATCCCCCTGCCTAGCTTTGGCTTGAGTAGGGTGCAGCAAGTGGTATCTTGTGTAATCTGTTCTGATGGCATGTTGCTGATTGGCTCTGGAAATGTCTGGGAATAGCTGCCTAAGGTCTGTCTGAGGCACCCAGCACTTCTCAAAGCAGCCCTATATACAGTGTAATAATCAGTGTGCTGTGAGACGAGACTGTTGCTGCTGTGTCTGAGTTTTGTACTGTGACATTACAAGGTAACTGTTCCTCAGCCTAAGTGTTAATGAGGATTAGATGTTGGCTGTACCTATAGGGATGGATCTTCTGACTTTTATGACAGTTTCGGGTAGCATCTACTTTTTGATAAGAATGAAGATGGAAGGGGCTCTGTGGCAGGATCTCTAAACTCTTTTTTGTTCTTTGTTGGCTAGGACATAGCACAATGAATGACCCCACTGTCAGGTTTGGAGCTGTGGGTGGAAATGGATTTAAAGCAGCTGTGGAAACACCGTACCTGGATAAAACCTACAGGTAATACAGAACTAGTACAGCTGTAGTGGGGAGAAAAGGGTAGTGCCTGGCTGGAAGTTTTAGAGGTCACAGCTCTGACCACCTGTCTCATGATTTTGAAGAGGTTGTCAGGTAACACGGTTTCATTGTGCTGACGCCTTGGCTGCAACTAAGGCTAAGGATTGGGCAACACAGTGGGCAGTTTATCCTGAGAAGTGCCCTTGACTGAGGTCTTGATCTAGTGGGAGCAGTGACTGTCAGTGACGGCACTGAGATAGCCTTCCCTGTGCCTGGTGCTCTTGGCATTGTGGTGCTGCACTTTTTGCTCCTGCTCCCAGCGGCAAAGGAATCGCTGTGCAATGCCCAGGCCCATCATCACGGCATACTGAGCAACAGAGCTGCTTGCATGGCAGGGACAATGACAAGGTAAAAAAAACCACCCTGCTCTACATTTGTTCTTATACACAGTTGGCATGGGAGCAGTACAGCCTAGGGAAAACGTGGGGCTCCCTGGGTCTTGTCCTTCAACGCCAGCCCAGCCTGTGGCAGGATTCATGCTTTGGGTGACTGTGTTTGTGCAGTAGAGCCCTCCTAGCTATGCTGTGTGTCTGAACAGCCAGGCTGTGCCTAGGAAGACCTTCACCTTTCCAGTGAGGCGGCCTACTGAAATCAGGTTCTATTTGCTTCCCAGTCTCTCTTATTTTGTGACAGAGTTGATGTGGGCAGCGACAACAGTGAAATGATGAATCCGCTGGGGCTCCGATTTCTCACCTGGCTGCCAGATGACAGCTTCCTGGTGGTTGGTCAGGGTCAGCATGCTGCTCAGTCTGTCCTTCACCATCTGACTGCAGTGCCTCATGTGGCTGGAGCTGAAGAACAGCACCTGATTTTACGGTATGAGAGATCTGTCAGTTGTGCATGAAGTCCAAGAGCACCTCTGGACAGTGCGTAGAAGGAATTAAGTCTCTCAGTAGACATGCAGCCTGGAGGCTGTGGGTTGGGGAATTTGGCTCTCTTCCTGCAGGAGAACAGAACAGCTCATGAAGCTGCCTACTGGTCAGCACTTGTCGGTAGCCCTAGTGCCTACACTGAGCCCAACAAGAGGGTGTATGCTAGCATGCCTGTGTCAGTACAGGATCGCTCTGTTCCTTTGTCTGAATCCCAGGCCCTCATGAGAATTCCTTCATTATACCCTTTGCCCACCATTACCAAGGTCCAGAAGAGGACTGGTAGCCCCTGTTACTCCTGTCCTCCTCCTTCTCACTTGCTGGGCTTTGTGGGGTCAGTTGAACTAAAACCAGATCACAAATGGAAGCTACCTGGGGTACAGAAAAGTGCTTCCCAAAGGGATCCTGAGAGTTGCTTTCTGCAGCACTCACACAGCAAAGGCAGGCAGATTTGCATATGAACTGTAGATTAGGACAAAAGGAGTGTGGGCTCTACAGAGTACTGTAAGTATGCAGACAGTGACTAGCACAGTTAGGCAAATGCCTGTTGGCTGGAGTTGCTGGTGCTCTGTGGTGCCAATGTCAGCTGACATAGGTGTGAAAAGACTGACGAAGATCCTTATATGAACAAGGTATCTGCCCGTGCTGGAGATGTGCATGCTTCCATCTGGCCACAAGAAATGCAGGATCTAGGTGTTAAATATATCTCTTATGACTGATGTTCTGTGTCTTGCTCCAGGTTCTCTGTGCCTGTAGATGGAGAAGTGATCAGCCTGTGCTGCAGCCCGGAGACCAAAACGGTAGCTCTGCAGCTGGCTGATAGGCAGATCCTGAAATACCTCTGGGGTAAGCTGGGCCCTATTAAAGTACCTGGGCTGGGGTGTAGTTATTGCAGATCTCTCAAAAGCTTTAATGAGATGAATTCACTTTCAGGGACATGGGTGACTTTTGCTGGTAGTTGGTCCTGCCTTTCATGCTCCCTCTGCTCCCAGAAATGGGCCAGAATTAGTGATTTGTGTCAGAAAGCAGTTAATGTTGAGAATGATAGTTCAGACTTTATGATTTGAAAAGATGATGACTGGTTTAGTGATGTCAGAAGTGCTGACTGCCGCTTCCTTGGCACTTCTCTCTTGTTCCACAGTGGAATAAAGGTGCTACTGAGCCCCTAGAAGTTACCACCTTCTTGTCTGCTGTGTCCTGGACTTCTGTGTCAGCATTCCTCCTCTCTGTCAGACAATGTAGCTTATTCCCAGCTCTGTTTTTCTTGAGATACACATCATGTGGTTGTAATGTCTGAATCCTTGATTGCCTGAAAAACAGTTTGATCCTCTTTGCTTTTTAGAGGCTTCTACTCCGGTCCTTGAGCCTTGGCAGTCTAGCAGTGGCTCTGCTGTTCAGTTCCCCTACCCCTGCGTGCAGACTTCTATCACGAGGATCAGTGGTGAAGTAAGTAAGACTGTTAGCAGATTAAATTCCCTGCTTAGCTGTTCTCTATGTCAAATGTGCACCATGATCCTCCGCCCAGGGTCCAATGATAACGGCCTTCTTCATAAGGCCCTGTGCAGAGCTGAGAGCATATCTTTCCTTGTCTTCTAGAGCATTTCTCATGGCTTGCAGTTAATACCCGATCTCCCCGTTCTATGAATACAATGAATAATGTCATAGAAGAGCGAGAAATTTTAGATTTTAAATTGCCAGCAGTCACTGCCCTGCTCTTTTTGAAAACAGCATTTTGCTTTGTTTTATCTGAACTTATCCTATTAGCAAATATGGCTGACTTGAGTTAGTGCACATCTCCTGCTACTGGTGTTTCCTATTGGTGATTGTTTCTTGATAGTTAGAACAGCTTAAGGAATGACTAGCTATTTTGCTGGTAGTTTCAGGGTTTCTTTCCTTCAGCACGCATCCAGGTGAATGCCGTATGGAGTTGTTTTGCTCTGCTCTGTACTAGTGCTTTTCCTCTGGTATTTTGGACCAAAATGCTGCTGAATAAAAAATTGAATTATCTGGCATGGTTTCTGCTTCTATTTTGTTGCTGTGCAGTCTCTGTTATAGGGTAGACCAAGCTGGGATTCCAGCCAGAAGTGTTTAAAGACACTTAAGTAAGCCCTCCTTGTGTAGAGGTTGCATGACTTCCTGTCCAGCTTCTCTAAGTAATTCACATGAGGTACTCAGTACCTAACTGTAAGGTACTTCAATCCAGTGCTAGTCAGTGTTGTGAAACACTGGAGGTTGTGACACTGATAGCTTATACTTGTCGTCCTTTTTATTTACAGGAGATGATCTTGGGCCTTACAGATCGATGCCGGTTTTTTGTTAATGATATTGAGGTACCAAAGTTTTTGCCCCTCATTGCATCCCCTTTACCTCTGCCAAAGGCAGCTTTCCTGTTCTGCTCTATACAGCGATAACCTTCATAATTTTTCTACAGGTCACTTCCAACATCACCTCATTTGCAACATACAATGAGTTTTTGTTGGTGACAACCAACTCCCACACCTGTCACTGCTTCTGCTTGAAGAACCTGTCAGTGAAAGGTAAATGCTAGCTCTGGCTGCTTGCTGCTGGCAGCTCATGACCACTGTCTTGAAACCACAAGATGTCCCCATTTTTCACATCCAAACCTGTTACATTTGGGTCAATCAGAGCAACTGCTTAAGAGACAGAGGAAGAGAGCTGCTTTCAAAAACCTACGAGAGAGCAAGCAGCACAGGGAACTGACTTTCTATATCACATGCTCCTCCCAGGGAGCAGGATTTGTCCTGTAGTTGTTGAAAAGAGTGTCCCTTCACTCTTTTCAACAGCTTAGCCCTGCATTCTCTCCCTTCCCTCCACGTCCAAGAAAAGAAAGGGCTGTGTGCTATTTGAGGGTGTGTGGTAGAGAAAGGATCCCAGTAGAAAGAGTTCTGGTGGCATCTGGCTGTGAGAGGTATGAGGACCCTGGGAAAGGCAGGATGGCAACTTACTGGTCCTTTACATCTTTCAGTGCTCCTCTCATCTGGTCTGTTGAGCTTTGTGATTCTGTTGTATAGACAACATATCTCTACTTTGTGTAGACCAGTGCTTAGCACTAAGAGGTCCTCTTCTTATCTGGAACCCGATGATCACTGGTGTATTGTTGACTCAGTTGGTCCACAGGGCCATGTAGGAAAGCCTGACTGGGTCACTGTGCTGCGGTGTGCCATGTGTGCTGATAAATAATGCTGTCTTCAGCCCTTCAGGCTGGCCTGAGCAGTGCTGCTGCACCCAACAACGAGATCCTGCGCAAGGTGGAGCGAGGTTCGCATATCATCACCGTTGTGCCCCAGGACACAAAGGTTGTGCTGCAGGTCAGTGCTCTTCCCGTGTCTGCTGACGTCTGCTGTCGGGGGGTGTAGGGGGGCCGCCTCAGTGGGCAGCTGGCCAACCTGCACACAGTGTGTGCAGTGCTACAAGGCTACTGCCCCGTACTACTGCAGCATAGCGCCTCACAAATCTCCAGCTGCCTGGCTGGATGCGGAGGGATTTTAAGCATGCCTGTGGGAGTTAAGTTCAGCAAGAGACAGCTGGGTATGTACAGAACTGGGAAGGGCCATTCAGATTCCTAATGGCTGAGGTAGCATAGTGCTACATATTGTGGCCTCTCAGACTCACATCTTAGTACTTGCTGTGTTTGCTAGCAGCCCTCCATTAGCCTTGGCACTAAGTTTGTCTGAGGTGCTGAGCTCACTCTTCAGAACCAACAGAGCTTCACAGGATGGACAAGGATGTCATTTGAAAGGCACCTCTGGAGGTGTGTAGCCCCACATCCTCCTCAATGGAGGGCTAACCTGCAGGGCTAACCTGAAAGCTTGATCAGGTTGCTCTGGGTCTTGCCTGGTTGAGTGGAGTCCAGCCTCCTGAGGAAGGAATGTTTCTGAGCTGAAAGAATTTTCAGATATTTTTCCACAGTCGTTGAAATTGCACGTGCTTTGAAGTGAGCAAACAGGCCCATGCACCTGCAAGTAGCAGATGGGCTTAGAAAACTGCCCAGTCCTCACTTTGCCTTCAATGTAGGCAGAGTAACTACAAATACATAATCATGTGGATCTTGTGTTATAGATGCCAAGAGGAAATCTGGAGACTGTTCACCACCGAGCTCTGGTTCTTGCCCAGATTCGCAAGTGGCTAGACAGGTAAATGTCACTGGTGTATTCTGGTCTTCCCTCCCCCAGTCTGAGCTGTTAGAGGCTGGCTGGACTGGTTTTGTTGTGCTGGAGAAGGGAGGGAGGCTAAACTCAAAGGAATTGACTTTGTTAGCGGAATTTAAACTGTTTCTGGAGCTACCAGCTAGAAGTCCAGCTTTCAGTAGTCCCAGGTGCCTCTCACTTCACCACTGAAGGGCTGAGACTGTGTGGGTTGGAGAAATCTTTGTCTGCTTCATTCTCCAGCCATCTCAATCACTTTGTGATGAAGCTTGCTGTTTTTCATGGTTTATTTGTTTAATTGATTTACATTGAAGTTTTCTGAAACAGAAGTTTGTCCATTAGATTAAAATGTAGTTCTCTGCTTTAAGAGAGGAAAAAAAAATGCAAGGCCTGTATTGCTTCCACAACCTGGCGTGCTGGTCTGTCCCAGTGCAGAGGCTGGCAATGAACAGGATTGATCTTGCACATTTTTTTTCTGGAAGACAATCTACACAACTTATTGCCTAGGCTATTCCCTTCCCAGGGGGTCTGTGCATACCTCCAGTCAGTTGCCTTTATTTGCAGATATTGCACCTATCCACTATGTAAACTATCCCATTTGACTAATTTCTCCAGGCTTATGTTCAGGGAAGCATTTCAGTGTATGAGGAAGCTGCGAATCAACCTCAATCTTCTCTATGACCACAATCCCAAGGCAAGTATGCCCAGTTCTGTTGTGTTGTTTTCCATATCCATCTAGCCTGAAATCCATTGACATTGAACAGTGGGCTCAAAAGAGCAGGTGGTCCTGTCAGTTCTGCTTTCAGCAGAGATCGCTGCTGTGTACTGCTGCATCCTCATGCGGGCAGATGGATTTAGCATTTCCTTCATCTTGTACATTCAGAGAAGGTCCTTGAATTTGTTCTTGTACTTACTTGTTCAGAACAACAGTAGTAATACTCTTGTTCATTTCAGGTATTTCTGGAAAACGCAGAAACCTTTATCAGGCAAATAGATTCTGTGAACTATATCAACTTGTTTTTCACAGAACTGAAGTGAGTATAATTCTGCAAATGGAAGCATGCATGTAATCAGTGGTGGAACATTATTTTGTCTAAATATTGGCAGCTCTTTGGTGTGAGTTCAAGGAGTCAGTCAGCTGGCATCTTGTGTCATAAAGACTCAAGTAAGTTCAGTAGTTTCAGGGACATTCAGCGTGTCTTGCTGGGAATTCCAGCTTACAGGCAGCCATTAGATTTTTCCAGCAAGGGATCAGTACATCATCTGACTGCTTTGACTTGTCTTCTGGTTTGCTGTAAAGGGGTAAATGTGAACAGAGGAAGTTGTTTTCCCATATAAAGAGGAGCAAGACAGCACTGCTTATCTTGAAGCCTGAGACCAAGATACTTGCTTAGATTCCCAAATTTGGTCCCCTGACTTCTTTTTCAAATGTTGAGTGGCAAGAGGCTTTAGGGCATTGGTGGCTCCAGGACTTCTCAAGCTTGCTGAAATAAATAATAGTTTAGGAGCTGGAGCTCTCTCTTAGCCATTTTGTTTTATTTTCAGTTTTGTCCTGACATTAAATCTTTATCTAGAAATAAAAGCAAATGGCTTATTTTTCAGAAGTGTTCTCTCCTCAGCATCTCCGTAGTGGATTTAGTAGAAGACAGCTGTATCTTGAAAAACTTGCCTTCTGATTTTTTGATGCAACTAAAGTAGTTGTTCTGACCAGGTTTTTTTCAATGCCTCTCTTGTCTGAGAATCAGTTGGGATGGATGAGAGATGCTGGAGAGCTTTCTGCTAGTGTGACAGGTTGTGTGTCAGTACTGAATGACATCTGAGGTATTTTATTGAGTAGTTATTTTCTGTATGCATTTGTGTTTCTTAATGTTCTTGTCTTTGTGCTGGGCTATGTGATGCATTGTCCTGGTATTCATGGTATCTGTTTCTATTTAGAGAAGAAGATTTCACAAAGAGTATGTACCCATCTCTGAATGGTAGCAGTAATGCTCAACCACGCCAGCAACCTGATCAGAAAAAAGTAAACCTCATATGTGATGTGATGAGAGTTGCCATGGAACACATTGACCCTCAAAAGTGAGCATTTTCTTATTGTCAGTGAAGGAACCAGTAGAGAGATTTCTAGTAAGTCATTTGCAGAAAGTGAAGCTGTCCTTAATGTCAGTTATTTTGCTTCAGATCCCCTGAGGTGAGCCTGTGCTCCATAAAACTTATGTAGCCATACCTTCCATCTGCTGAGGATGCTGTCCTGAAAACCACAACATAACAATTCCACAGATAGCAAAACAACTTTTTACTGCAAGAATTAAAGCAATAGATGCAGGATGCTTATAAGGGTTTAGGAAATACGTTCAATTTAAGAACAGTCTGTGTGGCATAGGGGACAGAGAGACATGAGCAAGATTGTTATCTCAGGGAGATGCTGGCTTTTTGGAGCAGCTGGCCTTTCAGGAAGATCTCGGCTGTTCCATTTGTGACTGAATTACTTTTGTAAATCTTCAGCTGCATATTTCTGAATGAGTACCTTTTTAGTAACCATCCTTGGATGAATCAACACTAGACAAGGATAAAGGGTGGGAAAATAGGATAATAACAGTTGTTAGTAAGCAGTGTTAAACCATTGGCAGCTTATATGTGAAATAGTGGATAGAGGAGCAAGAGATCATGGGTTGCTGCTGAACCCTGAAAATCTAGATGCTTTTTAGCAAATGTTTTCGGAAAACAAAGCACCCCCTTAGCTGAGAAATCAGTTCTGAAATAGTACGTGTGAAATGTATGAAAGTGGAAATAACCTCCTAGAAAGCTTTCCTTTTGTAAAAAAAAAGACCATTTTCATGCCAAATTTGATTTGGAAAACTGCGTCCAGCTATCTGAGCTTTCAGAGAGAAGTGTTCTCTCTCCATTATGCTGGCTGGCATGGTAAGGAAGCTCACTGTACTCAAAACACACCTCCAGTCTGTGACATGTTTGGGGAGAAATGCTGAGTAGAAAAGTCTTTCTGGTATATTCTGTTCTCTTCCCATTTTCCCTGCCTTCCTTTAAAAAGACTAAAATACCTGCGTTTTTTTTTTTTTTTACTAAAAAGTAAACTAGCACTCGCACAAACTGTGCTAAAATAGGAATAAGCAGTGTTTCTCTCATTTTGCTTTTTCATTTACTGCTTCTGTTTTCTTCAGATACTGCCTATCGATACTGACAGCACATGTAAAGAAAAGTCCTCCAGAACTGGAAATTGCTCTCCAGAAGGTTCATGATCTTCGAGGTGTTGTATCAAGAACTCAAAAGTTTTGAAAATGGGTGGTTTGCAGGAGCTTTCATTGTTAGCGTAGTTCACCCTGAAAATTATTTTAAGGTGGTTGTTCATGTGGTCCGCCAGAAAACAGAAATGTACTTGAAACTAGCTGCGTGTTAACGGAACAGCAGCTTATCAGCTAAGAGATGCCACTGTACATGCCTTCAGCTCATCCTTTTATCTAGGTATGTCAGCAGATAGCCCAGAGTTGGAGTTGTTTTCTCTTTGCAGTCAGAACTCTGGTTTTCCCAGCATGGAATAGGAGGTTCCCATTCCGGGTCCTGGTATCTCAAACAGGCAAACTTTGCTTTTATTCTGTGCTGATACTTCTGACTTGTCACTGTTGCACACTTAGCAAGTTACTGTGCTTGGGCTGGTGCTTGAAGTTGCCCAGGAGAGGCAAAGTAACCCCTCCTGCAAGACACGGACGAGCCATTAGTTTGATGGTCCCTATCTGGTATCAAGGATGTGCCTGATAATGCGTCCCTACCTCAGAGCGGCGTTCCACCGCTGATGGTGTAACTGATCGTATGCTTCTGCTTCTTGTTACAGAAAGCATTACTCCAGATGTCAAAGCTGTGAGTGCAGAAGAAGCACTGAAGTACCTGCTTTTCCTTGTGGATGTCAACGAATTGTATGATTATTCCTTGGGGACGTATGACTTTGATTTAGTCATCATGGTGGCAGAAAAGTCTCAAAAGGTCTTGGCTTATAGTTCCAGCCAAGGAACTATTTTTCTGCTTTCACAAAGTTTCTTTGTAGTCTGTGGATCAGCCCCCATGTTTTGTTAGTCATAGCTCTCTACCCAGGCAGGATTCCAGTTGCTCAGTCACACACATCCCTGTGTGTGCTTGGGATGATGCTGGGAAGGTGGCATGTCTCTGTATCCCTTAGTACTTCTTGAGCACAGATTTGGTAACTTGCTTGTGCTCAAGGTGAAATAGGGCTTTTCTAGAGTATCATGGCAAGAGGAGCTTTGGGGAAGGGAAGGACTGCGGTCTGAAGTGTTGTGACTGCATGCCTGACGTTCCCAGTTCTGTACTCTTTTGATGCTTACTTATTTGGCAGTGGCCACAGTAATAGTGTGTATCTTCCAGCACGTTTAATTTGAAATCTCTAAATGGAAATACCCATCAGGATCTTCAGAGTTTCCTAATGTTACAGCAGAGCCTGCTGTCCATCAATTGAAACACCCTGTACACGTTAACAGGTTTTATGGCATTTGATCTGAGGGAAATTGATCAGCTTGACAGCTTCAAATTTATACATGGTAATAGCTAATAGAAAACAATATTTGATATGATACATAGCCTTGAATTTTAAATGTCACCAGCCTTTAGATACTGCTGAAGTCCATGTGGGAGCCTGCTAATTTAAGTTAGTCATTCCTGGCAAGAGTACATACACAGAATTGAGTCTTTAAGATGGCTTAACATTTAAAAAAAAAAAAAAAGCCTTTTTAGTATATTATCGTACAATTTCAAATATGGGACTGTCTGTTGGTGAAGATGGGGGCAAATAAGGATCTTACCAGATTAGCTCAACTGCAGTTTTTATTATTCTTTGCAGGACCCAAAAGAATACTTGCCCTTCTTAAATACCCTCCGGAAAATGGAAACCAATTATCAGAGATATACAATAGACAGACACTTGAAGAGATACACAAAAGCACTTGGGCATCTCAGCAAATGTGGTAGGTGTCCTGCACATGCAACATCTCTAAAGAGAAACTCTGCAGTGGAACGTTTCAGTTTTGGAGAGCTTTTGGGAGAAATAGCTGAAGAAAGAGAAGGTTTGCACAAGGTCATCTTACCTCCTGGTAGTACATGGTTAACTTACTTCTGCTACATGTTTTTTGTAGTGGAGCTTGGCGCAGGGAGAAAGGGGTGAGAATGTTTACTGCTTTGTGATCATGAAGTATAAGTCTTGTTTTGTTCCTGTTGTCGGTGACTTATCCCCAGTTAATATTGCTGGCAAAAGTGGAGCAAACCTCAAGGAAGTGAACACCTTGATTTTACGGTAGTAGAATAGGTGCTTTTGTGCTTTTCCACCCAAGTACCTCTAATTGCTTTTTAATGCAATGAACCCAGACTGGCTGGGAGCCATGAGGACCATGTGCTTTCTTTTTTATTGCTACAAAAAATAAATTATTTCTGCAGGTCCTGAACACTTCTCTGAATTTCTGAACTTGGTGAAGGATCAGAATCAGTATTGTGAAGCCTTGAAGCTGTACCCCTCTAGCACTCAGGAGTACAAGGTGTGTAAGCACATGACACTGCAGTGTGCAAGCTTTTTATTCTCTTACGCATGTGTTTGCACATCCTCCGCACCTTGAGTGAGGGCAGTGAGACAGCAGCTGCTTGCGTTGAAGTTCTGCAGGTCATTACTATTCCTGTGTTGTCTGAGACCGTCCTCTGAGATAATAGCTGGAATGACTCTCAGCACTGACCCTGCGATGTCTGGTCATCGAAGGAGTGGCTGTTACTTCATTGGTCCCGTGACCAGGAGAGCACCTGGGAGTCCAGTTTCTGCTGCACTACCTTGTGGTGTGCTGGAGAGCTCCTGTTACCACAGAAAGACTTTTCTTCCTGTCTTGACATTTGTCATACCAGCTTTCTATCTGGCACTTGCAGGTTGTGTGGGGACACTTTGTTATCCTTAAACTATTCTGAAGAGTGCTAGAGAGCTTGGGGCACTTGTAGATGTGCTGTTTCCTAGCATGTAGTGTCCCTTGTTGGTTTCAGTATTACTGAAGAACTTCAGCCTGCCCAAGGCTGAGATAAAATGTAAATGAATGCATTTAATATAATTTAATTTAGATATTGTAAATACAGAACATACAAGCCTTTGTAAAAGAAGTAGATGAAGAAGTAAGAAGGGAAATAAAGAAACTCAGTCTGTTTGCAACATGATGAGAGCAGAGAGAACTTTTTCCGCATGAGGGAGGTCTGTTCCTAACTCTGGCTCCTTGGGAGTCTGTCTTTATTCTTTCTGTATTCTTTCAGTCAAATCCACCTGCCCCTTCTTGGTGGAGATTGTGAGCTTTGAATAGCATAGTGAAGCTCAGGATATTGATTCACAGCAGCCTGTACCTATAGAGTTGCAGTGCTTGCATCCTTCCTTGTGCCAGTGTTTGACTCCTGGATTAAGTTGTTTCAGGGAGACATTCTAACAAAAACTGCTCATGTGAGTGGGGAAGAAGGGGCTGGTTTCCTGCAGTATGTAGTTTACCCAGCCTTTGGCTTGGAGAGTTAAGTACCTCCCGTTGTCTCTTTGTTTTAGCTCTGAAATGTCTCCATGTGCTAATCATCAGCCCTTGGCTTGATATAAAGTTCGAAATGGGGTAGGAACATCGTACCTGGAGGTTCCTTGGGGGAGGGGGAAATAAGCTTCTGTTGATGGGCACTTGATTTTTACTAATGGAGGACTGCTGCTGACTCTACAGCTGATTTCTTATTTCTCTTTTGTCCCTGTCTTGCAGGATATCAGCAATGTGTATGGGGAGTACTTGATTCAGAAGCAGCTATATGAACAGGCTGCATTGATATTTGCTCGTGCTGGCATCTTTGCAAAAGCACTTGATGCTTTTCAGAACAGTGGCAGCTGGCAGCAAGCCCTGTGCATGGCGTCACAGCTTGGTTACACAACGGATAAACTGTCCAGCCTGGCACAGAGCATGGCAGGTAGGCCTTGAGGAGATGGAAGTGTGCAGAGCAAAACTGGCTGCTGTTATTTTTGGTTCATTTTGATTTTTCCTAAAATTTAGTGGAAGCCTCAGTCTTCAGCAGCGTCTTTCGTAAAGAGAGAACAAAGATCCCATGTTTCCCAAGGGTTTGTGTGATGCATATCACCTTTGTTTCTCAATGGAACCAAAAGATGTTGGAGCTGAGTTGGTAGGCACCCAGGAGTTGCCAAGCTAGCTGTGGCCTTGGCTGCCCCACGCTGACTTGCTTCTTGCACGTTTTCCTTGCAACCAGTTGCTGAACTGCTATTCCAAATTGCCTCCTTGGTTAACCTCAGGGAATGGAGATTCTTTGAAGTGTCTGACATGACTGAGGCCTCTAGACATCATTGACATAAGTACTGTGCCTAGTCACAGATCTTAAAGGTTATCGGATAATCCAGAGCTGCATCTTCATGTTTTCTCCTTAAAGCCTGCTAACAGCTGGGACCAACTGGTACCTGTAAAGCTATCTGCTGTCCTACTGCAAGAGAAAAAGGTAGCTGGTCTCAGAATTTCTGCTCACTAGGACATGTCTGCCTGCATGCGTGAGATGTATTGTGGACCTGGCATGTCTTTCAGCCAGAGAAATGGAGCACCGTCCTGACTTCTGCTTTATTCAGAGGCAGAGTTTACGAAGGGCTCACTTAGTGGGAATATGGCTCCTGGGAGTGTAGTCTTCCAGAGTTGTATATTCCAGTATTTTCTTTTTCTGACACTTAATGCAATTTGGATCTTTCATGCCTTGCCTTTAATACTTTTTCTAGTGCCCCTCTTAAATCACAACTGTAGTTTGGTGAAATGAGCAGACACAAGCTGTCTTGGATGAGATTGCTTTGCTTGGGTAATTTTTTTTTTTTTTTTCTGGTGTTCTGTATCACTTGCCCTCTAACATGGCATCCTAGCGTATGAACCCATGCCAAAGCTGGTTCTGACTTTTAGGGGACTAGAAGCTCTGAATCCCACAAGCTTCATGGTTGCTGTCCATAGCACGGAGAGCAGGTGGCAAAGTGCTCCCTGCAAGATAGCAAGGCTGCGATACACTGAAGCTTTCAAGAGAGATTTCCTTTTTACATCCTGGCCCCCTCCACTTAAGTGACTCTTCACTATTTCTGTCTCAGACTGGAGGGGAAAGGGTTTTCCAGCTGGCCCTGAGGGATGTGCATCAGCAATTTCACAAGCAACTAGCTGCTTATGTTGCAAGTTAATGAATTCTTGGCATCAGGCAGCCCTTCTTTTTACCAGGCAGATTGAGTAAGTGTGTGAGCAGCTAGAAAGTGCCTCAGTGAGTGGGATTTTCCTCTACTTTGTTGTTTGTGGCACAAAATCCAGCTGCTTCTGAAAAGCTGAACTCTACACCTTTTCTTGTAGGAAAACTAGTTGAACAGAGAAAGCATGCAGAGGCAGCCATACTTCTGGAGCAGTACACTCGGGTAACGTAATCACCCTCCTGTCTGTGCCCCAGTAATATCCTCTGTCAGAGAGACACACCATCTGTTTTCTCTGTTCTGGGCCACATGTGACTCCATGCATGCTGACAGGAAAACAGTCTGTGCTGTGGGCTCTCTTGGGGAGGGCAAAGCAGGCCCAGGTGATGCCGTGAGCAGGGTGGAGATGAATGCTGCCTCCCTGAGTTTTTCCACTGATGAAGCTGTCTCTGCTTTGGTACAAAAAGCTTTTGTCTTGGAGAGCTGAAGCATGAGGGCTGGAGTAAAGAAGACAGTTCTAGAAGGATTTCCCCTCAGCATGTGAGAAGTAACATAGTTTGTGGGGTTTTTTTATGTCAGCACTCCAAACTACTTGGCACAATAGTGTTTTCCTGTCCTGACTGTGATACTGCTGTGTAGAAATGTGCTGTGTAGAAATGTGCATCTGAATAAGTGCTAGATGAATGTCTATTACTAGCATCAGTAGCAGGACATGGTTGCTCTTTCCTTCTAGGACTATGAAGAGGCTGTTCTCCTGCTCTTAGAAGGGGCTCTTTGGGAAGAGGCTTTAAGACTGGTGAGACATTTCAGAGCACAATAACCAGAGTGGAAATACTACTTTAGAGTGCAAGAACAGAGGGATGGGATAGGCTAGATCCTTAAATAATACTCTGTTTCCTTTCCCTGATCCAGATTCACAAGTATGGTAGACTGGATATCTTGGAGACCAACTTCAAACCTGCTATTCTGGAAGGTGAATCTGTGCAAGAATCTGAGACTTCTCTGTGCTATAGAGGCTGAAGAAGGTCTTCACTGGGTCTGTGGGAAGTCACAGCACTCCAGTACTGGAAGCTGTATGGAATGATGCTGTGATTCTGCCTAACTGATGCTGCCCCGTTAGCTGCATTTGGCTCTACTCAGTGCAGCTTGAAGCCCTATGCGTCGTGGGCTTTTTTTAGCTTAGTCACGCTCCTTTTGAGCTTTTCCAGACCTCACAGTCATAAACTGCAAAGGGGTGTGTGTCTGCATGTCCATGAACAAGCGGGACAGTCCTTGTTCCAGAGCACATGTGGCAGCAGAGCTATGGACTAAGAAAATGGCTGGCTGTGCTATAAGCTTTTATGAGTAGTTTTTTAAAAATATGATTTGATAGCTGTATTCTTCCTTTCATCCAGGAAGGATGGTTAGTTACTATTGGTAGTTTTTCCTTTTCATGCTATGGGCAGAAGGCTTTATGAGTTGAGAGATTTTTTTTCTTTAATCTGAACCTAATTAATGCAAAGAGATTTGGCCACAGAGCTTTCAGCTCTTCCTGTATCAGAAACAGACTCTTATTTTACAAAATACTTGTCTAGCACGTTAATTCACTCCACATCCAGGTGCATCTTGTTTGGTGGGCTGCTGTATTATAAGCTTTGAATTTCCTTCCACTTGAGTCCTTTTGTGTGCTTTGCATCTGACTTCTGAGCTTGTTTGAAGGACTGTGCTCCTTCAGACTTCTTGTGTAAAAAATGCTTTTCTGGTTCTTCTGCACAACTGTTCATGTTCTGATTTTCTTATTGAGCAGCTCAGAAAAGTCAGCTGATCTTTCTAGATACTCAGAAAACAGCATTTCTTCGCCATAAGAGTCGCCTGCAAGTGGTCCGTGAGCTGAAGGAGAAGGCCTGTGAGAGCCTGCAGGGTTGGTATTGAAATGCATGAGACTTTCTCGTGCATAAGTAACTGATCATCTTTTTCTTTGTGGTTTCCATTTGCCCTGGTGGAGCTGTGCTCTCTTCTAGCTCCAGTGGTACCTACAACAGTAGCACTGCATTCTTCTCACACCACACTTGGACTGTGATTGTTTGCCCTTGCTCATTCTGTAAAGACAGCTTTATTTTCAGTGCTATCTGTGTCACAGCTTTCATGGGATCGAAAAGCACCTGAAAGCCCTTGAAAATGACACAGCATAGTCTCCACAGTGCCAGCTTGTCTGGGTCAGACAGTGCTCAGCATGTCCTTTGTGCTGAGTACCTGCTAGCCATATTCACCTGCAAGCACACATAGACTCAGGGAAGTTTTCTGAAAGCAGGACGCTTTGTCCTGGTCCAGATCTGCTGCACTGATATTGTCATCCCTCTGATTGTGCTGTTTAATATCACAATGCCCACCAGGGTAGAGGAGCAGTGTTCTTCTCACAATTTCTGTTTCTTCTGTGCTGGCTGAGTGGGGTTGAGAGGTGTAAGGCTCCAAAACACCAGCAGGTAGAATGAATCTGCCCAAGCTGCTTCTCCAACAAGCTACATAGATTACCCAGAGAGAAAGCTTGGAATAACTGTGACCTTTTTCTATACTGTGACAGTTGTTAACATGTTTTGCAGATTATGAAATGGCAAATTGCCCAGAATTGGATCTTTTCTCTGAAACCAGCAGTGTTGTGACAGCCAGTGACATGAACAGCAAATATTCACACAGCAATTCAAGAATATCAGCGTAGGTATCTGCCTCCAAATTAGGTAGTGGCTGCCCTGGCATCCACATTTGGGAGGGCAGCTTGCTCATGCTTGGCATGCTCATCCTCGCAGCTGTGCGTGCCTTGAAGCTGCTTTAATTAAAGGCATTTCGTGGCTATTTTAACTCTTATTGGGAGGGAGACAGCATAAAATAGTAGCCAGAAGCTACTAGTGCAACAGGAACTGAGTGCCCAGCAGAGGAGCTGTGAACACAGACACTGGGCAGCAGCTGGCTCTGTGGTTGTCCGGCATGATGCCAGAATAGCTGGCTGTAGGAGGCTTGATATAGAATATGGGCAGAGCTCTTCAAATATTAACACCTTGTGCGCATGGCTTGTGCTCTTTGTCCTAGGTTTTGCACTTGATGGGTGGCGGTTTCTACTAAACCTCACACCAATGTCTTCCCACAGTGGGCGTCCGAGTTGCTTTTGAGTGCTTTTAAGAATGTGAGCTGCAGCGTGGCGTGTGCCGGGGTGTATAGTCTGTGGGACCGCTTCTGAATTAGCTGTAGCTGAAATGTGGAAAAACACAGCTGTGGGAAAAATGTGGACTTTTTAGGGCACTTTCTGTGGCCTAGACGAAAAGAGGAAGAGACAGCAAGCTTAGTATTCAGCATACCTCTGGTCAGAGTGTGCTGATCATTTGGGGATGTTATGCAACTAATACTGGCCTACAGTTAGAAGTTGCTTTCCTGTGATAATGGGCAGGAGCTGAGCTGTATTAGTGCACAGCTTGTGGAGGTAGCAGAAATGAAAATATGCACAGGCAAGCATAGACCCTGGCACCAAATTGTTTTAAGTGGAGCCCAGCTTTGCCTAATAGTGACTACTGCCAAACAATTTACCCTACTTTGTGCTTAGAGCAATGCTTTAACCTTGCTGGAACACAGAGCAGTCCTTTTTGTAGTAGAGAAACAGCCCAGGTACTGACTTGTGTTTCATACCTAAAAGGATATTGGTTGAGTAGCATTGAAAACATTGACACAAAGATACATAAGCTTATATGCAGTCCCCTCTTGCTGGAGAGAGTAAGGACTTGAGTAACAAGTGTCGCGCACACTGTTGATGTTCCTTCGGACTTACCCTGTTACAGCTAATCCTGTTGTGCACACTATAATTAAGCATCCTTCTTTTCAGGCGATCCTCAAAGAACCGGCGCAAGGCTGAGCGCAAGAGATACAGCTTGAAGGAGGGGAGTCCTTTTGAAGATATGGCCCTTCTGGAAGTCCTAGGAGAAAATGTTCGTGCTGTTGAGACTGTGAAGGGTAGGACACTTGATGATCTTAATCCACTCCGCAACTTGTGAGGACAGCTGAGGCAGAGTGCTTCCTCTTATTCTTAATGGGTATGCTGGGGAGAGAAGCTGCCTGGTCCATAAGACCATCTGTGTTGGACCTTGATTTAGTTCATCTGCCTCTGTACTTGGAAGAACATGTAATAGTGTGAGCTCTCCACATTTGAAGTTTGGGAGCAGAGAAGCAAGGCCTTGTCAGTGCTGTGACAGATTTGTCTCACATTTGTACTCAGACACTGTAGGTGCTGTGTAAGGACACAACCAGTTGTGATTTGCTGCTCCCCTTCCTGTCCCCTGATACCAGAGAAATACAGCTGTTCATTTAGCATACTTGTGTTAATTGCTGTTGCTTGTGCTTCTGTTCCCTCCTGCAGGAGACATACACATCCTTCTGAAGCAGCTTGTGCTGTTTGGTTATGATGAGCAAGCTGGGGCACTGCAGCAAGTCCTGGAAAAGGTTTTGCAGTTGATGGAGACCTCAATCACAGAAATCTGGACTCCAGACCTGCAGCAGAGCTCTGTCAACCCGGTCAGTGCTCATCTGCAATACTCATCACGCCTGCTATACAATACCAAGTATTTAGCAGTATTTTTCATTCTTCAGCAAAGAGTCCATAATCCTTCCCTGGCTTTCCAGATCTGCTTTTCTTCTGTAGAGGTCAAATAGATATTCTGTGCAGTACCTGCCAAGTCAGTACACTCTAGATGTGTTCAAAAGGCATAGCCTGCTGTGTCCCTTGCACTGAATGCCACATTGGGCATGATGAGGTCTCATAAGGCTTGTGTTGCCTTTTTCTAGTGATGGCTTCATTTCGTAAGCTCTATCTTAAGCAATTTTTTTAGGCCTGATGGTTGAAGTGTTAGCATAGCTTTTATGTACTGGAGTAGTGGTTGTCTGACCTGGTGTTCTGAAGTGAAAAGCTACCAGAGCGGTCAATTTAGTCTGAACCAGTCTATCATAAGGAGTATATTGCAAAAAGGAGGGTTGTGTCAGGCTTCTTAAACTTCAGCTTAACACAGAATAAGGAAATCACGAGGACTGCACGTAGTTCCCTTCTGAAATGAAAGTCTGGGTGAGGGTATCGAGTGTGCCCTCAGTAAATTCACGGAAGACACTAAGTTGGGTGGGAGTGTTGATTTTCCTGAGGGTAGGAAGGCCCTGCAGAGGGATCTGGACAGGTTGGATAGATGGGCCGAGACCAATGGCATGAGGTTCAACAAGGCCAAGTGCAGGGTCCTACACTTTGGCCACAACAACCCCATGCAGCGCTACAGGCTGGGGGAAGAGTGGTTGGAAAGCGGCCCAATGGAAAAGGACCTGGGGGTACTGGTGGACAGCCAGCTGAACATGAGCCAGCACTGTGCCCAGGTGGCCAAGAAGGCCAACAGCATCCTGGCTTGTAGCCAGCAGGACTAGGGCATTAATTGTCCCTCTGTACTCGGCACTGGTGAGGCCACACCTCGAGTACTGTATCCAGTTCTGGGATCCTCACTTCAAGAAAGACATTGAGGTGCTGGAGTGAGCCCAGAGAGCAGCGAAGCTGGTGAAGGGTCTGGAGGGTCTGACCTATGAGGAATGGCTGGGAGAACTGGGGTTGTTTAGCCTGGAGAAAAGGAGGCTGAGTGGAGACCTTATTGCTCTCTACAACTACCTGAAAGGAGGTTGTAGCGAGGTGGGGGTCGGCCTCTTCTCCCAGGCAACTAGGGAGAAGTGCAACAAGGCCAAGTGCAAGGTCCTGCATGTGGGTCAGGGCAGTCCCAAGCACAAATACAGGCTGGGTGGAGAATGGACTGAGTGCACCCTGAGGAGAAGGACTTGGGGGTGATGGTTGACAAGAAGCTCAACGTGAGCCATCAATGTGCTCTGGCAGCCCAGAAGGCCAACCGTATCCTGGGCTGCATCAAAAGCAGTGTGGCCAGCAGGTCGAGGGAGGGGATTCTGCCCCTTTACTCCGCTCTCATGGGACCCCACCTCGAGTACTGCATTCAGCTCTGGGGCCCCCAACATAAGAAGGACATGGACCTGTTGGAGCAAGTCCAGAGGAGGGCCATGAAGATGATCAGAGGGCTGGAGCACCTCTCCTATGAAGACAGGCTGACAAGAGTTGAGGCTGTTCAGCCTGGAGAAGAGAAGGTTCCGGGGAGACCTTCTAGCAGCCTTCCAGTACCTGAAGGGGGCCTACAGGAAAGCGGGAGAGGGGCTTTTTACAAGGGCATGTAGTGTCAGGATGAGGGGTAACAATTTTAAACTGAAAGAGGGTAGATTTAGATTAGATATTAGGAAGAAATTCTCTACTGTGAGGGTAGTGAGACACTGGAACAGGTTGCCCAGAGAAGCTGTGGATGCCCCCTCCCTGGCAGTGTTCAAGGCCGGGTTGGATGGGGCTTTGAGCAACCTGGTCTAGTGGAAAGGTGTCCCTGCCTGTGGCAGGGGGGTTGGAACTAGATGATCTTTAAGGTCCCTTCCAACCGAAACCATTCTATGATTCTATAACTAGCAACAGGACAAGAGGACATAGTCTCAAGCTGCGCCAGGGGAGGTTCAGGTTAGATATTAGGAAAAATTTATTCACAGAAAGGGTTGATAGGCATCAGAATGGGCTACCCAGGGGGGTGGTGGAGTCACCATCCCTGGAGGTGTTTAAGAAAAGACTGGATGTGGCACTTAGTGCCATGATTTAAGAGTGGTGTTAGGTCAAAGGTTGGACTCGATGATTCCAGTGGTCTCTTCCAAACTAGTTGATTCTGTGATTCTTTACTTCTAATAAGTAGTTTCTGAGCGTTCATGATGAACATAAGATACTCCCCAGTATCTTCTCCCTAGCTACTGATTAGCAAGACTCTAAGGACAGGTTAAAACTGTTCTATGTGACAGGGAACTGAGACTCTCAAGTGAACTTTAAATATTGCTGGCACTGTAATGAAAGTAGTCCTTCCAAGTCATGTCACTTAGAGTGCTGTGAAGTAGGGATAAGGGTTCTGTGTCCTGAGCAGGTGTCTGAAAGCAGTTCTCTCTTTCTGCCTCTGTGTTTACTGGGCTTTGATCACATATTCCTGGTCAGTATACTGTGAGGTCTCCTGCAGGCAGCTGCTTCTGCTTTTGGAGAGTAACAGCAGAGTTTTCTTTGTAGGTATCCCTGCTCTTAGCCTTGCTTTGTGCAGGTTGGAACATGGGTATTGCTTCTTCATACAGGTCCTGGGACCCAATTCAACTGCAAACAGCATTATGGCTGCCTATCAGCAGAAGAGGATGATGACTCCTGTTGTGCAAGGTTAGTTGAGGCTCTGAGTTAGGTATGGGTGTGAAATGTCAGTGACGTCCGTGGGCTTTGAGGCTCTCCAAGCATTGCTACCTGTCAGCGGTTGTAGCATTTATTCAGTTGTAGGAGTTTCTTCCTTTCCTTTATGGTGTACCCTCCCACCTCGTGGCAAGTGAGCAGCCTCCTTAACAAGGTTTTATTTGCTCTGAAGTCCTGTGCTAAAACTACTGTCTGAATTGTGCTTCTGGCTTCCTGTGTGTGTAGCATCTGTCTATTGTAAGGGAATGGGAAGCCTGATGTCTTAGGGAATGTGTTAGATAATTCTGCTCATAACTTACCTGCTGAATTTTTCTGTCTGGCTTTGCCAGCCAGGCCAGGCTCTTGACCAGGCTGGGCTACAGTCTGTCATGGTGCTTTGCCATCGTGAAGTCCTTGCAGCTAATGCAGACTGAGAGACCTAGCAAGGCTGGTCCCATCTCCCCTCTCTCTTCCCTCTTCCCCACTAGTCCTGCAGTCTCTTCCCCTGCTAGTCCTGGAATGGCCTGGAGAAATCCTCTGATAAACCTCTAGATGTGACCTGCCTATTGCCACTTGCCAGGGCTGGCTCCAGAGAAAACCTTGTGCCTCTTATTCACACTTAGCAGAGCCAGCTGGCCGTTGTGGGTGATATCCCAGCTATTGGTGAATGAACAGATTTCTGCTTTCTGCTGTTGATAGTTGCCTCATTGTTCTGAACACTAACACTTAATGGAGAGGGGACTTGATTTGCCCCGGAGATTTATTTCTGTAAGCAGTTCTTGTGGGGGCACTCTTCCGCATGGTGATCAGTCTCTAAAGGGAAATGCTATGTGTCAGAGACTTCTCAGTGTCCTTTGATGTAAAGAAAAGCAAACTAAGTAGTTGGCAGCTCCTGAAGAAACCATATTGCTGTTACCCTCTATTCTGACACTTGTCCTGTTTGCCTTTCAGATCCAGAATTACTTATTCCACCAAAACTCAATAAAAATCTACAGTGGAAACTGCATCTTCTCCAATAACTAAAAGCCAAGGAATCCCCAGTGGACTCTGAACCGTAACTTTTCATGTAATTTCATTACATCTCTACAGAAACTGTTGTTGTCCTGGCATTTCTGATACACTGTTCTTAGAGCTGTGCAAGTGATGAAGGGTCTCTCCACCTGATGCAACTGTGACTGTGACCTGTATGGCATCATGCTAATAGGGACAGCCACGCACATCCCACTGCAGAGGCGGTTTATGAGGTTGGGTGGAAACAGAGTGTGCAGTTCAGAACAGTGCTGGTTGAATCCAACATCTCCCACCACTGTTCCCTCCCTTCTGGAAGAAGCAACCCCACCAGTGTTGGATGGGCTACTTTCTCTGCCATCACTCCCTCCTGTGGATGGTACCTGCAATGGTGACAGGTCACACTTCAAGCTGTTCAGTCTGGTTTAGAGATCTCACCAGGAAGTCTGTACCAATAGCAAATTGTTGTAGTTGCTGAACAAATGAGTTCTGTTTTCTCTTTTGAAGCTGGATGTTTGTAATACCAGATTTTCATCAGAATTGCTTTGTTCCATCAGAGTGAACCCTGCAGTACCAACAGCTGTTACTGTCCTGAAAGGGTGCCCATTTGCACCAGGGAGATGTTGGGTGGTGGAAAACATGAATAAAAGTGGGAGGGAGGGGTGAGGTGGGGTGTGTCAGTGTCACACACTGCTGGGTAATACTATCCTAATTATCTGAGTTTAAAGATCAGCTGATGCTGCTGTATGGCACTGGCAGATCAGCAGCTGTACCCTGATCATGTTATGTGCTATTGCAGAACTGTTTCAGCTGGAAACTCATCTAACCTCATACCTGAGAACTAGGTTTTACCCCAGAATACGTACTGTGATCTGACTGGAGAAGTAACAACAGCAGTCCTGGGAGCAGAGGAAGGGGACAAGCTCTGGAGGCGAGGCTGAAAACCCTTTCAGGGGTAGCAGCCCCCCTCTACCTCTCTTAATTTTGGCCTGGCAGCTGCTGTGTTCAATGCAAGCCATTTCACTTAGGTGCTGTGGAAAAAGGCCAATGCAAACAAGGCTCTTCCTGTGTGTTGGTGGTATCTAATGACACAGCAATGAGCTGTGTTCTTACTACACAGCACTCTCATCTGTCTAGTGCTGCAGATCATTGTTTTTGTGATGCAAGAACTCCATCATATGGGGATGGCCATGTGGGCTTGCAGTGTATGTGCTGTGCTGGCTTGGGGTTGTTGGAGTGGAGCGGTAAAACAATCCTGTGTCAGTGTTGCCTGAAGCATTGAAGAGGTCTTATTTCCAGCTGTTCTGAGTTAACATGGCATATTCTGGGTGGTGTGGGGATGCTTTAAGCCTGTTGTCAAGTACTGAGACTACACTGGAAAGAGATTCTCCAAGAGTAAAGCCTTGAGATGGCAAAACACCGGAAAGGCTGCACAGGGTAGGAGTGTTTTTCTGGGTCTTCAAAATGGTAGCGGAACATAGTCCCAAGATGAAACACAGAAGCCATTTTTCACATGTGGAGAAAAGAGTGATGAGGGAGTCTGCGGTCCTCACCAGGGTAGGGAGGGCTCTGGCCCTGCAACTGAAATGTGACACTGACACCGCTAATTCCTGACATTCCTAAATCTGATGCCAGGAAACGCTGAGGTCTTGCGAAGCCTGATCCATTGTCTAGAAAGAGATTCCCTCTTTAAAGAACCCAGGAAAAGGTAAAACTACTGCCAGCTTACTGAGGATTCATGCTTGTGCCTAAACACAGCAGTTCCTTTAATGCATCTATATGGGTTCTGCTTTTCCATTGTGGTGATGGTCAAAGCTGAAGACACTCTGGTCTTAGACATGTTTTCCTGTTCTCCCATCAAGGCAAAACCACTTTAAATCTGCCGTCCAGGTGGAAAACCAGTTGTCCAAATGACTCGTATGGTAATTCATCCCTGAACTCCATTGTCTTCCCCTACCTCCCTCGCTCCTGAGTGAACTTTGACTAAGGAGCAGTAGAGCTGGAAGCAGCACCTCCTGTCCATGAGCCTTCGCAGGGAATGTCCTGGCTCCTGCAGTTGCTGAACCTTAGCTGCTCTTCAGCAGCAGCCCAGAGTCTGCTTTCCCTGATTTCCACTAGGATGCTCTTTTGCTTTCTTAGTGATGCGTGTCATCTTGAAATATATTCTGCCTTAGCTGCTGTCTTTACAGACATGTTGAATTTGCTCTTCTGAGTTCTGCGGAAGCTTTTACAAACAGATACAGTTATCAGGAATTGAAGGAGGCCATTAATGCAGAAATAGGGAGGGAGTTTAAGAAATGTCCCAATTTCTGAGCAAACTTGGCTATATGGAAGCCTGATTCTCTCCTGAGAGTAGAAGTTTGTCACCTGTCTGTTTCATTATGTCTAGCTTCATTAAATCGAAAACACAAAATAAACCTGTTTCAGGCACACAATATCACAAAAATGATACAGCTTCAGCAGAAATCTCTTTAATTACAGCAAGGGGTGGAAGGGAGGTGCTCTTGAATTGGTTCAGGTACCCTTTGTCAACACTGGTCTTTCTAAGGCACCCAATGTCTTCCTCAGAAGCACTTCTTAAAAATGCAAGAAGGACCACATTCTTCATATTCACTCCTGTAAACCCAGAGCTCCTGGAAAGAGTGGAGTGAGGCCAGAATAGACCCGCCAATCCAGACAGAAGAATTTCTTTGAGGGGACGCGGCTGTGATGAGGTTGTCACCAGGGCACATCCTGGCCAGTTCCATCTGGAAGCGGTTGGCAAAGCCTTCCATCATCGTGCTGCCCCCACACAGCAGGATGTTCCCCACTATTTTTTTGTTGACAGCAGCATCACAGTTCTTGAGACAGCTGAGCGTCAGCTGCAAAAGACCTGGCTGCTGTGAGCCAAGTAAGGCTGGTTTGAAGAGTGCTTCGGCACAAAGGAATCTCTCCTTGCCTACAGTGATGAGGTGTCCATCCGGCAGCTCATAATCCATTTGTTGTTTCTGAACAGGCAAACTCAAGTCCTGTGTAAGGTTCAGAGAAGTGTAACAACACTTCTCTTTGAGATCTTGTATAATGTTTAGCTGGTGTTCTGTGAACACATTCCCAGACTCATTTAGTAACTTCATGAGGTAACGTGTGATGTCCAAGCCAGCATAATCTACTCTCCCAGTGATGCTACGTATAACATAACCTTCATAGATGGGAACCACATGCGAAGCACCATGGCCACTTTCCACCACAAGAGCTGAAGTTTTTCCATAAGAGTACATGGATAAATGGGACTGGTAGGCAATGTGGATGGCAGGCATGTGAAATCCTTCAAACATCATCTCAGCATATCTCTCCTTGTCAGTGACGGAACACAGGGGAGGCACTGACGCCAGAACAGCGTGGTCCTCTGGCTGAATCTTCATCTCCGTCTGGAAAATACACTCCAAAGTATCTTGGACACAATTCCAGTCTACCACTATGCCATGTCTTATTGGGTTGATGAGTGTTAAGGGTACATTGCTGTTCTGAAGCTGTCTTCCAACAAAACTTTCTTTTTGATTGCTCCCCGACTCTCGTATGGGCTTACCAACTGTTGATGAAACAACGGAAGAAGGCCATGGGTCCCCTGCAAAGCCACACCTGAAGTAACCTGTGCCAATGTCTATGACTACTGCTTTAGTTCTCTTCATGGCCTTGAAGCTACTGTTGATTGTGGATACGTAGCTGTCCCTTACAGGCTTCAAACGGCTTGCATCCGCTGCTGCTATTCGTGAAGACCCTTCCTATACAGCTGTGACTTCATACAGCGAGCGCTGGACGTGCTTCTCAGTAGCGTTGCCCTGCCAACACTCCACCTGAGGTCAGCACAAGCAGCAGCGCATGCCTGGAGCCCTGGTGACAGTGGTTCTACTGATGCCACTGGCTTATGACATCAGACATAGACTTGACCCTCAGAAACCAGAGCTCTGCATGCAAGTGACAATCGTCACTTGGACAGCTGCACACTGTTTTTATGTAGGTGCATTGCAGGTGTTTGTGCTTCACTTTGACCTGCTCTGAGAGGTAATAAAAAACATGACACCCACTCAGATGTGATGTGCGTTCAGCTGTGAAGCAGTGCAGCTTTCCTTTCTGGCCTGCATCTGCCATGTGAGGAAGACCACAGCTCTCCAGCATTTGCAACTGCACTTGGTCCAGCATAGTTCCTGTTGCGAAGCATTAGCACTACTTCACCTCTGGGCGGAGTGAAGCCCTAGTTTGACTGTGTCAAGAGTAAATCCCTAGACTGGCTGTGCTTTTGTCATTTTTTCTCTCTTTTTTTAAAGTTTTGCTTTCTAAATTAAGGCATAATATTATTGTCAGCAAAAACTAAAGCGTGACTGGTGTTTGAAATTCGGCCACAGCCATCCCCTCACCCTTACTGTCCCCTGTTCCACTACAGAACATCCTTGTTCTTTTCCAGCAGCAACAGATCACTGTTTGCCCCATCAGGGTGTGCAATAACATGCTGCTGCATGGGGGCACGGAAGAAGAGGATGCCCTCTTCCCACAGAACACATTATCAAGAGTTACACACAGCATTTTCCTGGTATAACAAAAGCTCTGTACTCTCTTACTGAAAGCCATTTTACCCAGAGGGCATCTTACTTAACAAGTCAAAGCTGGGCTTAGAGTGAAATTGAACCCTATACACCAGTTCTGGATCCAGAAACAGATTTTTATTACTACTGCTGTGCCGCCTATCTGGGAGTTCACCTCTTGACAATAATCAAATGACAGAGGCTCACCAAAATCCCAATGTGAAGAAACAGGGCAGCATTAAACCATAGAATTTCTGGTCCAACCTCAACATACGCAGCCAAGCAACTGCAAACCTTGATAGTTCATTACTCTGGGGAGCAGTAAAGCTGGTCATTGCATATGATACATGTATTGTTGTATGCAAATTAGTAAATACATCCTTGTACATGAAAGAGAGAGTCTGCCCCTCTTAGAGCCTGAGCAGTGACTACCCCGGCACCCTGGTGAGCGGCAATGCCTGCTCCATAGCTAAGGGGAAGTTCATCAGCACTGAAATCTTCAAGCCGTGCTGTGGCACAGCGACGTGGGGATGCCGTAGCTGATGCTCCTTCCCATACACTCGTACATTCCTTCGATAGTTTTGCTGTCAGCCACACCAGCCTCTGCAACATTATCACTTACAAGAACCTTCAGTGATAGGCAGAAGACACCAACAGAAAGATCTCTAAATCATCGTTTCTTTCCTTTCTCACTAGAAACCTAGATCTGGGCTCAACGCCTCAGCTTCTGAACTAAAACAAATCCTTTCCTCATCCAAACACAACACTTCTTCCACACTTCAGTTCACACAGATTAGTGTGGCAGTACCACAACACAGCTGCAAACACACCTTCAATTTCAGAAGTCGCTTTATTTCATAGTTGGTTTTTTTTTGTCTAAGCTATTACAAAGTTAGTCTACTGCTGTTTTCAGGCTACTTTTCCCCGTATCACATCTGTCATTCCAGTTAACAAAAAACATACATGTCCACTAACATTTCAAGGTCTTTGTTTTAGCCTGAAATCTGAAGACAGGCTGTAAGATTTTTGCAAAGTCATTTTGGCCAATGTTTCCTGAGATGTTCCTTTAACTGTGGAATAGTGGACAGCTGCTGTTTGCAACGATGGCATCTGAGGGGCAATTTGAGAAGTTCAGAGACATGATCTTTCACCATCACTTTCCCTTTGCTTCTTACCATCTCTATCACATCTGAAAAAGAATAAGAGACCAGAGGTATTGGGACCACGTAGTGTCATAAAAACACATGACACTACAGAATCTCTGCGCACTGCTTCGCATGCACAGCATGTCATCACTGCATTCTAACTTAAACCAGTCACAAAATTCGGTTGACTTTTACTTAGTGCTATTCCCCAATATCTGAAATTACACAGACCCTTTCACTTATTACAATGGAATTTATGGCTTACACATTTGTTTGGAAGAAAAGCCCGAAGCCAGAACCCACAAGCACGATTATGGGTTATGAAATATCTTTTCTAATCATTACCTTGAGAGTTTACGAAGTAGTCCGTAGTAAAAGAGTTCCAATGCTTTTTGGTTTTCAGTACTGGAGAATCAAAATCCTGGCTGATTACATGCAAATGTAGCTGGCTGAAACATATTATGTAGGTAAGAGAGAAGAATAATGTTAATGCTCGAAGTTCTTTTGCAGTACTATCAGTTGCAAACATGAGTCAGCAGAGTCAGACTGCCAGCCTCATGGGTCGGTCTTACCATGTCTGACCAACAGTCCTGCGACAGAAGAAAGCCAGTCTGTTCTGGAAGCACTGTTCATGTCAAGCGTCTCACTTGAACAGTCAGGGTCACTAGTCTGCGTATTCCACTGGCCCCTAACTACTGTCTGTATTCCTGCTAGTTTCAAAAAAGGCAGACAGTGGTTTTAATAAACCAAAGGTTTAAACTTTATAGAGCAGCTGAATGGGACTTGATCAGTGACTCAAAGCTTCATCCAAGAACTGGAGAAGAGTTTAGGAACACCAACTGCCATACCCACAGGCATTTGGACACTGTAAGATCTGGACTTACTTACACACAAGACTCAAAACCTTGCTCAGTATCAGGCAGGACTTGATAGACTTAAGCCACTCTCTGATCCTAGGTGGGTGCCCTGGGAGGGGGGATGCCCCAGCACATGGCCATTGGCAGTGCCACCTCTGTCGCTGGGACTGGCCCACAGGCATACCATAACCACAGCTACAGACCTCTGCTAGGGAAACCCAACAGGCATTTCCGACCAGATCCACGACACCTGTGTAGCACGTAGGCACGTACGCAGCAGCGTGTGCACAGCTGCATCCAAAGGACCTGGACACCAAAATGTTTGTAGTGTTTAGGAGCATTAGTTGATCTTTAGCAATGCCAGATCAAGTTACAGATTTAGCCCCCAGTCTGTACAACCGGAAGAACAGGGTCTCCACCTGCTGACTCATCTAGGTCTTACCTCATACTGGGGATAGCATGGTAGCCCAGTCTGAACTCCAGACTCTCTCTGTCAGGGCACTGTTCGATCATTTTTCGCCCAACTGCATGCATATGTTCCAGGAGTTCAAGATGGTCCCTGGTGACTGACTTCAAGCTTGAAATGGGGTCCCACGGTAAGATAAGCCAGTGGTAACGTGCTTTGGGATATTTATCCTTGATGACTACAGTCTTTTCATCTTTGTAAACCTTGCAAAACAAATAACTAGATTATTGACTGATTGAAAGTTAAATATCTTATTCCTATAAGCACTATATTTAGTGGATTTTGAGATGTTCTCCATCTGCGCATCCCGTTGTAGTTGCAGAAGTCCCTAAGCACACATATGTGTTGCTAGCACAACTGGGACTGCCAGAAAAATAGCCAGGGAAAATTACTAGATGGCAAGAAATATCAAGCAGCAGAGCATTCCACTTCAAGGAGGACTTTTGCTAGAACCAAGTTGGTCCAGGATATGCGCTGTCTGCCATACCATGCACCAGGCAGCTACAGAGAGATGTTTCAGCATCCCTCTTTATATACATTCTGTGATTCTGTGATTCTGCGTAAATCACAAACAGTTGTGTTCTAACGTTCAAAGAACAGTTTTAAAACCAGCTTATCTTTTGGGTCAAGAAAGCACTGTCTTGGTAAGTGCTACACAAAATTCAGCTTAAGGGATGAAGATTAAGCCTCATGTTTAAAATGTAAGCACGTATTTCAATAGCTTTATCATTCCCCATAGAAAGACTCATTTGAAACTGCTGCCATTTCCCCTACAACTCTACGCAGTTCAACACTTCAGACTGGAATTAAAAAAAAAAGTCAATCAATCAAGAAATAGGGACCTTCTGATTAGTTATCAAGGAAATTATTTTCAGCCTGAGGCAATCATCACCTGAAATGGCCCAGTGAGGCTGTGGGATCTTTGCCCTTGGAGATCATCTCAACTCAAATGGACAAAGGCTGGGGCAATCACACCGAGTGCAAGTGGTCAGACTGGGTGACCTCCAAAGGTCTTTTCCAACTGAAATTATTCAGTGATTTCGAGAACCAAGTACCACAGGTGTCTGTGATATCCATCCTCCTGAACACATACTCTTGCTGAGAAGCACAAAGGGAAAAACACATCCCTAATGTTAGATGGCCATGCAGCAGTCAGCCAGCCAAAACCCAAGCTACATGGACCTAAGCTTCAGGCCTTACTCTGCCAGTCAGTGGAATATTGATGCAGAGCATTCTCCCTATTCTGGAGTTGAGCTAAAAAGCTTAGTTTTGAGGAGTTGTCTATGTATTTGCCATAACTTAAAAATAAAATGAAACTAGGCTCTATACCTGGATAGGGAAGATTCTCTCAGGCCTCTCTCAGAATACAGTAACAAAAAAGTGTGTATACACTGCAGCCACAAAAGACATTTGTCATAGTTCTGCGTCTTGAGTCTGACCTTCCCAAAAGCAGGCAGCAGACAACAAAAGCAAGAGCTCAAGGAAAATCATTATGCAGCCGCAGGGAAGCAGAGGGAGGGATGTGGTCCTGGAGCATCTGCAGAAGGTTAAAAGAAACCACCTAGGAAATTCCTGTTGGCACAAGAAAGCAGGCAGAGGAGGAACAAGGGCTTACATCCTGTCAGCACAGAGGTGTTGCAGTTCAGAGTTTGCTGGAAACCAGGAAACTGCTCTATGCTTGGAAACAAGGCACTGCTGACTGCCGGAAAACAGGGACCTCCATTACTTCCTCAGCTTCAGACTACACCCCCAGACTACACCAACCATTTTAGTTGGTTTCCCTGAGGAAACAAAGCAACTGCACTGCTCACCTGCTCTACCAACCACCTTTTTGAAATCTGTTGGCCAAATTTGACAGTGTAAAGAGTTCGAAGATAATTAAGATAATGACATTCTGCAAAATCAGTATAGTAGAGGCTCCCAAATTAATGCTACTACAGAGAGAGATGCAAGTACAATTCAGCCCTTGTGCAGTACTCCAGTGGTTAATCAGACCATTAAAGTGAACTGCAGAAGGAAGAAAGAAAGCTCATTTAACTTTGTTAGACAGGAACTACTGTAAAGTACAATTGTACAGCTCTCACCTGCATTTTTGGATCTTGCATGGAGCTCTTTAGACCCTGACTCCAGTGTCCTAAATGTTCCTAAAGCACCGAAGGAAAAAAATAATTTATAAGAGAATTAAGAATCCAATTATATGTTTTAAAGCAGTTAAGTACTTTCATTAGTATACAACAGTAAAATAACAGCTGATTGACAGCTGAATTACTTCCTTTCTATAAATGCCAACACACCTGCTCCAACTGCCCCTCACAAAGCTACTTTTGAAAACTTTTAACAAGATACTGCTAAGATTCAAATTTAAGTCTTTCCAATGTTGGAAATTTAACAACAGGAAGCTCTAGATCTGTTTGAATTTAATAATTTGCAGGCACGTGTTACGGTACAGTCCTTGATTACTATTGATGACATTATTTTACTAAAAGACCCTCTGCTTCATGGATCACAAGGGCCAAAGGAAGTACAAGGATCTCCATTAACTGTCCTATCACATGCTGCTCTGCACAGAACAAAGTGGTTGCGGTGTGTAGCCCTACTCTTAGATATATTTATTTTTTGATATTGTGCAAGGAGTGGCTTGTACAGAAAACAAGAAAGGCACAGGAAGATCAAGCCAACACTAGCAGATATCTCTTAAATTATAGTTAACTATATACCTAATAGAAGGTGCCCCAAGTGCACTTTTTGCAAAACAGAAAACGTTTTATCTGTTCAGATCACTTTACAGGCATTATCAACGATGATGATCATCATATTCTTATAGAGATGTTCAAACATTATTATAGTGCTGACAGAGAAACAGCGTGAATCATTGTGTCTCCCTGCTCATACCACCACAAATCTGGCCCTAATATAACTAGCCTGAGTTCACGAATGAAGCAAATGGTCAACCCACCACAACCTGCAACTGAAATTTTGTCCTGAAGGATTTCATTTCTGTGCCTTCTCCTCCAGCAACTGCACTGTTAATAGTTCCAGATGCACTAAGCAGTCTTTTATTTTGTCCATGTCAGCAGGGCTAAAGACTCCCTTTCAAAAGGTTTTGGCTGCTAACATTCATTAATGTAAACATGGTTCTACCATAAGGAAAGACTAAAGCAGGAAGCCGGGGGAAGCAATGGGATTAAAAAAAAAAAAAAAAAAAAGAGGATCAAGTTGTTCCATTCTCTGTGCATAAGCTTTTAGATAACCACTGCTCTATTTGTAACACAGATTTCACCTCAAGAGCCAGCACAGTATCCTTGTGTGACTCCAGCTAAACTGAGCTCATGCGGACTGTCCTTCTAGCAGAAACTGCAGCATGAACCAGAGATTAAATCCTCACTTGCTACAAGCAAGCCCCTTCCCACACACACACCCCCCAGCTCAGGTTAGAATGGGTCCCACGTAACTTTCTCAGGACCTGGGTGATGTCAGGAGCAGAGTCTTTGCCTCAGCACGTATCAGCTGACATGCTCTGAATACTCGGGAGGATCTATGTTCAGCTGAGACACTTCCCCATCAGTATTACCCACAAAAGACCAAAGCCCTGATGGAGGAGACAAGCCCAGGAGAAAGAGCACAAGTACTAATACCAATACACCTGCCTTTTTGCTCGCAGTTCCTTCATGTGGAGACACACTGGTATTGCTTAGCTTGGGATTTGCAGAACTCCCATGTGTATCCACCACGTCCATCTTCATTGTTTTTCTGGGCACAAGCTCTACATCATCATTCTTGGAGTCCTCACACGGCACCTCGTCGGTTTGTATTTTCTCTTCTGCTTCTGTAACAGTTTTCCCTGACTCTTCAGCAAATTGCACCGTGTAGGGGTAAAGTTTATTCACAATATGCAGAACTTGACCTGGCTTCATTTTCACCTCTTCATCCTTGCCAATATTCACAAGATCAACACTAGCTGGGTTGACTCCTATCTTTGGTAGGGAGACAAAGGAAAAAAAATAGCAAATGATGTAACTGGAATCACCAGCTCTGCTCCATTGTCCTGGAATATCACCATCCTGGAAAGCAAATGCATTTTGTATTCACTGCACTCCCTCCTCACACTGACCCGCTCTAGAGGATCAGGGAAGTCCAACGCTGGAGACACCTCTCTGTGGCCCAGTCTTGCAGTCACAGCTAGTCAGCACACAAGCCATGGTGTCACAGGGACCCAACAGTTCTGTAGCAGCCGGCTACAGAGTTACAGCAAGACCTATGCTGCACTTTGCTCAAAGAAATTAAAAACCTATTAAACAATTGTTAAAATAATAACAGCCTCAGTAACAATAATTTCTGAAGAGTAACAGTAGTTTTAACAAATTATTTCAGTCCAATAATCCCCAGAAAGTTTCCTGTTTTCAAATTATTTTCTTTCTTCTCCTTTTTACTACATTTTGTTTTCTGTTTCTACCAAATCCTGTCCTATCAACACATTTGCCTTCAAATACACAAGCACTCTCTCTGGCTCATGTCAAGAGAGAAAGGAGTTCAGGCTCACCAAGCACAGCCCACTGCTAACACTTGCAACACACTCCCTCCTGCATAGGCAAAAAAAAAAAAAAAAAAAAAAGAAAAATTCAGGAAAAAAACTCTCTCTGAGCCTCTAGAAGAGTCCACTACACAGGAATTAGCTCCTTGCTCCTTTTTTTTTTTTTCCCCAAGCCTAACATGAAAACCCTTCTCAAGCCTACAGAAGACTGTGTTCAAACACAGTGACACTTGCCTGTTCCTTCAAGAGGCTAAACCTCTCTGTCCACCTCAGCTTGTGCAAAGTATGTATCAGCCTATCTGTATTTTAATGCTTTTATTTTCATTTTGCATCTTACACTTTCACAAAACCAACACTGTTATTTATTCTGTGCTAGCAGAAAATGAGGACAGCAAGATCAAATTTTTACCTGCCTCTCTCACTGCATCAGTTTACAGCTCTGTGCAACTCTAAAATAATATTCCCCTCAAAACAGCGTTTTAAAGACTGAGAAGTTACCTGGAGTTTAGCTGATAATTGAAAAGTAATAGATTTTCCTCTGTCTCGGGCATAACTGATAACAAAAAGTGGCGTGACAACCTACAGTGACTGCTTGATAGATGGATTTTGCCTGATCATGAGGGTGACCCTAGGGAAATTAGGAGTCTCCGACTTCAGCAAAATGCTTTTGGTTAATGTTTAGGCATGAAACAAGCTTTAGGAAACCAGCTCTTCCCTGTGACTGATAAACACTGTCACAGAATGTTTCTTTAGCTCTGCCACTGCAATACCTGCCTGCCTCACAAGATGGTACTGTGCCTCTCATTTGGTATTCATTGCGATGAAGGACCTGCCTGATTCCAGCCAGGATTTCTTCAGTCTGCAGTTCTGCAGCTTCACTCAATTCAAGTACACTTCACATCCTCCAGGGAAATACGTGATCAAACAACTGATCACTGCACACAAGCCACCTGGGAAGCAACTCTAGAGCATGCAGCGAAGACATGCTAGCACCCACCACCAGAAAGTATTCCCAGCCCTGGGATTCCAGTAACACGGTATCCAAATTGTGGCTAAGGCTGACTTCTGTGAAAAAATGTCTCAGATATCTTTGCCAGATTCACCAGATACTGGTGGGACCCCTGTGCTTACTGAGCTCTGGAGGCATTTTGACAGAAAACATTACTCCTCAGTAGGCAGAACATGTTGATGTGTTGTCCACACATGCTGATGTTGCAGGCTCACAGACATGCCCCAGCACCTGCAGCCAGAGAATTTTCCCTTCATATCATCTCAGGGATACTAGCCCTCCTAAGTATGAGAGAGTATGCCTACATCCATCCAATTAGTAACACGAGAATGCCTTCAGTGCTGTCTCACATCCCATGCCTTCCCAGAGATGACCACACCTTTGGCTCTATCAGCCATCAAAACAAAAACCTTCCACAGCTGCCCAGGCTCATTAACACAAGAACCAATTTGACCTTAAATGAAGGACTGCCTCAGCTTTAGAAGTTTAAGGCTCAGGAGGCAGATCAGCAATTTTAGGGAAGAACTCCAAAATCTCCCAAACATAGCGCCTGGAAGAACAGGTTGAGGATTCACAGCATTGTTCCCTGATGCTGTAAGTCTGGCTGTCTGAGACTGAAGCGTTCCTGGAAGGAATAGTACAGCCTTCACACTGAGGTACACAAAAAAATAGGACAGATCCCTTCCGAGGACCACTCACTGTGCTCTCCTTGGTCATAAAACAGCTTCAGGCCCTTCAGACCCAGCGATCAGAATCATCACTTGCAGCATTTGTGCAATTTAAGTAAAACAACCATCCCAGTATCAGAAATATTATCCACCCATTTAAAAACATACCTGCTTAACTGTGACATACCCCTTGTTACAGTCTGCTTTTAACTGAACTGGAAAAAAAGAAAGAAAGAACAAAGTGTCACAAAACAGTGTAAATAAAAAGGCCAGAATTCTGCTGAACCACCCCTTGCAGAAAACACTCCTGTATTTTAAGATTGCTACCTTCTGAAGCTGATCTCTGTGAATGTACACGAAGAAAGCTTCTGCCTCATCCTCTGTTTTCAGGACCACAGCTAAAATGGAACCAACCCATACACTGAGTCACACTAGAGTATTTCACATCATGGATCAGCAAAATTACTTCAGACTAAAGGTGAAATCTGTGGAAGTCTTCTACGCATCTTGCTATTCTCAGCAGCCCTCTGTGACAAGGCATGGAGCAGGACTGTGCCCAGAGGGAAGAAAGATAAGGCAGGGAAGATGTGAAGGGGATATTTTATAGATCACAGATATTTTTATATATTTCCCCAGCGCATCTATAAAATAACAAGTCATACTAAAAATCAGTTGGTGTAAGATGGGACATGAAGTGGCACTCACAAAGTAAGAGTGCAGGCAGTGGAACATGACTGCAGCCCTGGGGACTCATGTTAAGGTTCAATACCTTAGTTTATGCAGGTGAACTTACTGTTATTAGGTGTCTCCTCTGATTTTTTCGGACTCGAGAGATCTCCATAAGTGCTTACAAAAAAAGCTGGATGACTTCAAGAATCAGGCAACACAATGGACCGTGCAGAGAAAGGAGACCACAGCCACTGACTGCAGAAGCAAGCCTAAGGAAAGCCTGCTTAGGTTTCAAGGAAAAAACTGTGATTTCCCATTTAGACCCTGCTCAAAGCGGGCTTATGAGTTAGGCCAAAACATCAGTCCATTAGCTTCACTGTCATTTAGCCAAGCAGAAGAATGATGTTTATTGATAAACATGAGTGCTGCGCTTGTATCTCACACTCTTCACAAGTTTGGTCACTGCTGCACGTAGCAAGTGGGATTTGAGCTAAACCTTACCTTGCTGCCGTGAACACTTCTTATCCTTTATCCCAGTCTCTGGGCCACGCCCAATTACCACTACTTCCAAGTGTGGCAGTTTCATTCGCTGACTGCATTTCTCTTTCCCCACGAGCCAGCACACAAGCATCACTGTGCTACAGAGCAAAACAAACACTATGTTACTAACATGCAGCTTCCCAGTGGGTCACCTTCCTGTGGAACAGGGTCCAGGAATTCTGCTGCCAGCCCATTCATTAGCTGAGCCACTTCTGCTAACTGGGTTCACCTTTCTGAAATTCAAGGCAAAGCACAGCATTAACACTAGCACAATCCAAGAGCAAGTTGCTGTTGATATGGCAATCCTATTTTCTTTCCTTCTACATTACCACACATTCTCACATCCGTGGATCATATATAGGAAAAATCAAATGGATCAACAGTTCCACCTGACAGCAAAGCCTAACCACAAGAAAAGTGATTTGTTTCCCACGGAATCAGAGTTGATCTAAGAGATTAACTTACCCACCAAAACAAAGAAAGTGGCAGAAGACAGAGAGGGCGAGACAGAGAGGGATAGCTTCATCCAGGAATAGTCTGTAGATGGACCATGCTATGAAACCGGACCCTCAAGTTTACACTAATTTCACGCTGGACAGCAGAGATCCCGCACCTTCCCCCCTGCCCGGTGCTTGGTGCTAAACGCTCCTCCTCCCAACCCTGCGGTGAGGGAAAGCAACCCTCTGTCCCCAGGGCAACACCAGCACCGTCACACACTCAAAAACGGCGACGTGCGCTTAGGCCCACCCAGCTGCACCTCCCGGCCGGCCCGCTGGTCAGGCGGGCCCCCTCTGCCGCTCACTACACACCCTCTGGGCGCCGCCCTTACCCTCGATACCCTACCACCCGGGCGGGGGCCTGCCACATGGCAACGGCCGCCAGCACTACGCAGCCAATGCAGACGCGAGGCAGCCCCCGCGGCCGGCCGGGAACACCCCGGCCCCGCCGGACCCCTGCCCGCTACCGCCGCGCGCCTGCCGCGGCGCCAGGCCCCGCTCTCACCGCGCGCGCGGGCCGCCCGCTCCGCGGCCAACCCAGCCAATCGACTGCTGTAGCGCAGCCCCCACGTGACCAGGAAGGCAGGCGTGGAGCGCGGCCCGCAGCAGGCGCCCTGAGCCCGCGCGCGCGCGCCGGGGCTCGGCGCAGGCGCAGTGGTGTGGCGGGGGGCGGTGAGCCGGGCCGCCCACAGGCCTGCGCGGTAACCCCGCCCCGGCGGTGCGAGACCCCCGGGGAGGGGAGGAGCGGAGCCGGGAAGGCGGCGGAGGGCGTGCCGCTGCGTACCCGTCTGCACCTCGGTGCCTCCCCGCGAGAAACGGCCCGCGCCGCAGTACTGGGCCTCCTCCCGTCACACGCGTAACTACTCCCCGTCACGCAGCGGGCACCCGGCGCCCCAGGGCCTACCCAGCGCCTCGGCGCGGCGCGCAGAGCAGGGCGGGAGGCACCGCCCGCACGAAGCATGCGCAGTGCTGTGCGCTGCCGGTGTACGCCGGGAGTGGCGGCGGAGGGGCGGACTGGGCCGCCGAGGGGCGACGGTGATTGGCCAGCCGCCTTCCGCTTCACACCCCTATTGGCTGCCCGCCTTCCCAGGCCCGGCGCCCCGCGGGGCGGGACTTCCGGGGCGGGGCGCTGCCGGCTCAAAAGCGCCCGGATGCGGGACCGGCTCGGAACTTTCCAGAAAAGTCAGCATCGGCCCTGGGCGAGGAGCCGCTGGGGGCTGCGGGACCGCCCGCCGCTCAGGGGCCGCCCTCCGCCATGGTGAAGGAGACCACCTACTACGATGTGCTGGGCGTAAAGCCCAACGCCTCCGCCGAGGAGCTGAAGAAGGCCTACCGAAAACTAGCGCTCAAGTACCACCCTGACAAGAACCCCAATGAAGGCGAGAAGGTCGGCGGCGGGACGGGAGGGGGCCGCGGGGCCGGGCTGCCCCGGGGTTGCTGACGGGAGGGGGCCGCGGGGCCGGGCTGCCCCGGGGTTGCTGACGGGAGGGGGCCGCGGGGCCGGGCTGCCCCGGGGTTGCTGACGGGAGGGGGCCGCGGGGCCGGGCTGCCCCGGGGTTGCTGACGGGAGGGCGCCGGCTGGGGAGGGCTTGGCGGGAGCGGGAGGGTGGCCGGGGGCGGGGATCGCGGCGAGGTGCTGTTTGGGGTTTCAACGCCCGGGTGTCTGAGGCACGATGTATGTTTCTCACAGTTTAAGCAGATTTCCCAAGCTTACGAAGTACTGTCGGACCCAAAAAAGAGGGACCTGTATGACAAAGGAGGGGAGCAGGCCATCAAAGAGGGTGGCTCTGGTGGTGGCTTCGGATCACCCATGGATATATTCGATATGTTTTTTGGCGGCGGTGGGAGGATGCAGAGAGAGAGACGAGGTAATGTGCCATCTTCCAACACTCCCAGACTTTACAGAGTGGTCGCTGTGGTAGGCAGGATCAGAGTCTCTGAGGAGAATGCCATAGATGTAAGGCTTTAAATAGTGTTAAAAGGAAGTTATAGGCTTGATCTCAAAATCGGAGAAAACATCCTCTGTAGCCCTTAACACCTGAAATGAGCCAGGGAGGGCGTTTGGTTCATATGGTGGTAGTTTGGTCTCTTCTGTATTGTCTCATGTTAACAGCTAACCAGATTCCGTCTTTGCAAAGCCTTTAGCTGAGCGTAAGCCCAGCTGCTCATAGGCTGAATAGGAAATGGAACAGTAACATACCTTAAAATGATTTTTTAACTAAGCTACCATAAGTGTTGTGTTAAATGTGAATTTGGTCTTCAATTGCAAGTAACTATAATTAAATAAGGTAGCCAGATCAAATTTAGTGTGTAATACCTTTTTATTTTCCTGTGCTGTTCGGGGGAATTGAGTTGAAGCTGGAGTAAAATGCTGCTCAGAAATTAAAGTCCAGATTAATCTCACTGGGAAGGACTCCAGTGTTAATTGAACTGCTTAAGAGTAGTGCTGACTGCATCACTTCTTAGTGTAGAGCTGATGACAAAGGGAAGAAAAAAGGCTTTGTATCAAAATGTTACAGTATTGAACCAAAGTATTCCTAGTAAGCCAAAACTTGGTATCCTTCTCAGAATTAAGCCTGCAGTAGCTAAAGTCCTAATTAATTCCTGAGTATAAAAATTTACTTACTCAATTCAGTTTCCAGAAAGTCCCCTGGTGAGAGGAAGAAAGTATTTTGCTGACTTGAGACAAAAAACTCTCCTACTTACTTGTAGGAGACACCTTCAGTAACTTTGTTAAAACTGAAGTCCTGCATTATAAAACCTAAATATCTAAGGTTTACATATTTTGTTTCTGTTACTGTTTTTGCTTTCACAGAAGAGTCTCTGACTTATTCTAACAGAGAAGTGTTTCTGACAAAGCCATTAGAATTGTTACCTAATTTGAGATCATATAGGAAGGGGCTATTGACTAGTACCAGCAAAACAAGATAAAGCTATATTAAAACAGGATGTTAAAGCTCATAGACTTGGTTTATTGTGACTTGAGCATAGTGACATGGGAAGTTTACTGTTACTTGGAGACCAAGCTTTCAAACTTAAGTAAATACCCATTTTCTTTTACAGGCAAAAATGTGGTCCATCAGTTGTCAGTGAGTTTAGAAGATATGTACAATGGTGCAACAAGGAAACTTGCGCTGCAGAAGAATGTTATCTGTGACAAATGTGAAGGTAACTGTGAAACTGAAACTAAACACAAGTCACTTCTGAAGCTTTTGGTTTTTTCTTTTTTTTTCTGGCAGCATGTAACCATCCATCTCCAATTTTCATTCTCCTCAGGTCGTGGTGGTAAGAAAGGTGCAGTAGAATGCTGTCCTAATTGCAGAGGAACAGGCATGCAGATCAGAATTCACCAGATTGGGCCAGGAATGGTGCAGCAAATCCAGTCCGTGTGTATGGAGTGTCAGGGGCACGGGGAGCGTATCAGCCCCAAGGACCGGTGTAAGAGCTGCACTGGCAGAAAAATTATTAGAGAGAAGAAGATACTAGAAGTTCATATTGACAAAGGTGAGGTATCTTACTAAGATGAAATATTGAACTTGGATGTACTGACTGACTGTGCTGCATTTAAACAGAAGCTTTAGCAAATGCATGGTGTTGATTTGGTGAGTAACATTGCTGAATGCATATACAGTAAAATGGCCTGTTGCTCCCTTTAAAAAGTTGGAGGCTTGTTTTTAGGGAAGGTGGATTACTTCTGTGTTCGCGTCTAGTACCTGTGCACATAACTAAGAATGAATTCTGAAACCTGCAGTATTGTAAGTGGTGAATTATTTTTGAGCAACCTCATAAGGGCAAGTCTTGATCAGGTAGCTGGACCGATAAGAGTAAAACTCGTCACTTATTGGCTCAGCTTCCCTGATGAGTTTTCACTGCTTGTAGGAAAACCCTGCAGACTCCGATCACTTCAACTGTGTTTCAGTGTGAAGGGGAACCAGGTCTGCTATAGTAATAGGGTGCAGAGACAGTGCTAAGCCTCTCATGCTTAGAACTCTTTGCTACGCAACCCTGACAGTGATGCCCAGTGCAGGTACTGTTTGCCTGGTAAAATGCAACTTGATACACAAACTCTTATAGTGATGGGAGAGTGCGACAGTGTCGAGTGACAAATGCATCTCTGCTGAGGAGGCTACTCAAAAACTGGTGAGAGAAGTCTCTGGAGTAGTGCAGCTTGTAAGACAGAGCAAGCTGACAAGCACGTGGCTTCTACAGACTTGCACCTGGTTGTCACCTGCAAGTGTTGTATGTGTAAGCATACCTTATGCAATGCTGGATTTGTTTTTAACAGGGAAAATCCTACAGTAACATTAAATATGAGGGCTAGTAGGGATATATTGCTGACATTTTAAAAGAGGGAAATCACTGGGAGGAGTTTCCTTTCTGTATAGAAAAACAGACTGTGACCTAGCACGAGGCAGCTAGAATTTCTGCTAGAGAGACTTGTGTGGGTGAAATGGGTTTCCTATGTGACAGTTACAGTCCTAGGGAGAGTGCTTCTTGCACTTGGCAGGCACTGAGATCATGTTTCATAAGTAGCTCTGCCACATATATTTATAAAACTGAAGAAGCTGATTGGTCGCCTGCTGTCAAAATACGTTTTGTATGCAGTGTTTTCTTTTTAGTACTTGTGCAGATAACAAAAGCTGTTTTGATAAGTTTCCCTTAAGGACTTTATCTTGGCAGGTGGCTGTTTTGCACTACAATTAAGCTTAATGATCTTGAGATGTAGTTCAAGCTGGCACCACTAAAATCTGTTGGACATGTGCGCAGATTAAAAAAAGAATGACGAACGGTTCAAGGGAAGGTCCTGATGTTCTAATTTAAAGATCCAGAGATCTCCTAGTACCAGCTTGTGCCTATAAAAATACTTCTTACTGCTGCTTTTCACTTAAAAAGATGAAAAATGTTTGTTTGTTTTCTGCAATAGGAATGAAGGATGGTCAGAAAATAACATTCCATGGTGAAGGGGACCAAGAACCAGGACTAGAGCCAGGGGACATTATTATTGTCTTGGATCAAAAAGACCACTCTGTATTTACAAGGTAAAAACTCGAAGTCCTTTGTGTTAACTCCTGAGATGCTTGTCCACATGCTTCCTTGGTTACCACTCACCTATCTACTGGAAATAATCAGTAGATAAGATCATGTGGCTAGAACTCACTTGTGAGTTTGTTTGGGTGGCCAAAGGAGCACTGACGTGTGCAGGAATCCTGGTACAACTAGTCACAGCCACTTACATTCTAGTAGCATGAGATACTCTTACGTGAGGTTTGGCAGTAGGAGGAGATGGAAGGCAAACAAAGCCAGTTACAGTTATTAAGAGTTTACAAATATTGAATTTTAAGAACTCTTAAAATATTGAGATTTTGTTTAATAGATGTGAATATTTGTGATTATTTCCTTGCTCTTTCTAGGATAGCATTTGATCGCTTGCCTCAGAACATCACCATTTAGTGTAGGCAGCTGTTCATTGCCCACTTGGCTTCAAGGCACAGAAAGCTGCTAGTGTGTTCACTTTTGCTCAGGGATCTTACTTACGACAAACTTGCTGAATATAGCATGCACCCTTCTGACCAAAGGTGGTTTCCCACGCTTCATTTCCTGGCTGAGTGCACCGGACAGGGTAATCAGTCCTGTCTTGTTTCTTGCAAAAGCAGAAGTGACTCAAGCAGCACTGATCACGTCTCAAGTATTTCGTGTTACTGGACAGCACTGCTTGGTTTGCAAACCTCCTTGTTTCAAGTTACTGTTCGTGGAATGAATCTGTCCAGTACATTTTGGTCCGATTAAAAGCAACAGTGGTCGTCTCGCAGAAATGTGTTGCACTTGGTGTTCCACTGCTTCTGTTCAGAGCAGTAACAAGGGAACCAGTGGATTTAGAGAAAGCATTTGTCTCAACACTGACCAGTGACATTGCACTTGCAAATAGGAATGGTGAGTCAAAGGTTCTTGGGAAACCTGCAGCTGGTCTGCCTGACTGTCCTGTATGGTGCTGAGCTCTGGAGGCTGGTGCAAGAGCTCTATGCCAAAGAACACTGAGCTCACAGGTTAAGAATCTGTTCTGTTTACTTTGGATAAGCTTACTCAGCTGATTTTTCTTAACTTCCAGTGAAACCAGATACTGAATCAGCTATGCCAAAGGGACGGTCTGGGCCAAACTGTGTGCACAGTCAACCCAGGACTTGAAGTCACAACTCTGCTGGCTTTTTTTGTCCGTCTTTCTGCACACTGCCTTCAGTTCTAGTGTCCTTAGATAACCGTTGATATTACTGGTCTTGGGTTCTGCTGAGGTCATGCTGCTCTGGGACAAGTGGAATGTTCCCCTTCTCCCATCAGAGTCTAAAATTAACTTTTCAGGCAAGTCTCTTTCCAGAGACCTTTAAAAGAGGGTGAGTGAAATAGCTAAGTTCTTTGAATAGGCTGGAGGATTTTGTAGCCCTTGAACATGCAGTGCATGCAGATGTGACTAGCACTGCCATACTGAAGTCAGACCAGGCAACTGAAACAACTACAATCTCTTTCAGATGCTTCTTGGTGCTTTCTAGAAGGTACTTTCATCATAACTTATGGTGGCCATCACCTGTTCAAACTTCCCTAGTACCAGATCTTCAGAAAGCAAGTGTAACAGGATAACGTAGAGCTAGCTGATGTACTTAAAGTGTTAATCTACATAAAGAAAAGGATTAATTGTCCCAGTTGCAATGTGTAGGAGGCTGAGAGATAACTTCTCCTAGAATTGGGAAGGAGCAGTGAAGTGAAACTGGATGCAAGTGAGCCTTGCTGTATTTATTTCTTTTCAATAAACACTTCTACACTTTGGATAGCTAGACTTGATCAGTAATGGCTGTCAGTGTGGGTATCATTCCTGGAATTGCTGGCTTGAGGTGCTGCATCAATATTCAGTATTCTTTATTTAATTGCCCAGGCTTCTATTAAAATTACAGCTTTATTGTCCTTGCCAAGTTAAATACTGAAGTTGGGTATGATCCTCTTACTGCTTCTCCCTCTCTGTGACTGTTTTTTCATTGGTTCTGCCTTAGACGAGATGAAGACCTTCTTCTGTCTATGGATATTCAACTGGTTGAAGCACTATGTGGCTTTCAAAAGCCTATCACAACGCTGGATAATAGGACTATTATTATTACCTCCCATCCTGGTAAGTGTTGGTTTGCGTCCTGGTACAAGTCCCAAGCATACAGTGAATGTAAGCTGGAAATTTAAAGGAACAGAAACATCTTGATGTACAAGGGATGTGTGCTGGTATCAAGCGGTTTTCTTTCCTAGTCTTTGCAGTACAAATCTTTAAACAAAAAAGGATTTTTGGATAGCAGTCAGCAGTAATTTTCTCTTTGCGTGATATAGTAACAGACCTTACCTCATGGACATACTTGTATCCTGAGGATACCTCATGAGAATTGAAGGCCGTGGGTCTCTGAAAACCACTTTTTCAGCCTTGGAACTGATGAAGCACTTAATAAATTTGTAAGTATGCTTCCTTTGGGAAGCATAACAAGGTTACAAGAATGTAATGTAGACATCAACCTGCTTTCCTACTCAGAAGTTACCAGGCAGTAAGTCCCTGTTAGACTGTACTGGTGTAGCTGTCTAACCACAGTGTAGAAGGTTACATAAATATTGAAGGGAGTTAAAACTAAAGGTGCTTCAGTTGCCTCCATTTTTGGGTTGGTTTGCTTTTTTTTTTTTTTAGGCCAGGTTGTCAAGCATGGGGCTATTAAGTGTGTGTTGAATGAAGGTATGCCAATTTATCGCAGACCATATGAAAAAGGACGTCTGATCATAGAATTCAGGGTAAGTGGATCAGCTTACTTCCATGACGCAGTTCAACACTGAATATCCATCCACAATTTAACCTCTAAGCATTACATCAATCAAGAAGAGATACCAGTTATCAGATGTCCTGGTTTGATATTTGTTTTGTTAATGGTGAGAACATGTCATCCATGAAACAGAATTACAGTTCAGAACAAAGAAAAAATTTCTGAACACTGCTGAAAGTACATTAAGTACCAGAAGAATTCTTCGAACACTTTGTGGGTTTCCATTTGCTTGGCATGTTCATTAGTGTCTATCATCCTGTAGAAAGGATGGATCAGTAAATTCCCATGTGCTGGAGCAAAGGAGTAAGTTGGAATATGCGGTTTTCTTCTCTGGAGAGAAGCTAATGCTGGGAGCTCTGGCAGCAGGCTCTGCTATGGTTCTAGAGGAGAGTCAACCATCTCTCTGATGTTGATATATCCTGTACTTTGCTTCTAGGGTAATTCCGGAGGGCAGTGTGAGGCAGAAGAAATGTTGGATAAGACTTGGTTAAGTTGCCAGTTAGAAGTTAACTTCTTGCAGGCATTAAAAAAATAGCCTAGTGACTTAAACATTTTTTTAAGCACTAAGTTTTAAGTCACCTGTGATGGTAAAGCTGACTTTGGCAGATACTTGACCTGTAGTGGGATGGAAAAAGACTGATTCAGGCAGACTTGAATAATGCCAGTTATTGATGATTCCAGGTGAACTTCCCAGAGAGTGGCTTCCTCTCCCCAGATAAGCTGTCTTTACTTGAAAAACTGCTACCTACAAGGCAGGAAATAGAAGAAAATGAGGAAATGGAACAAGTGGATTTAGTGGACTTTGATCCATCTCAAAAAAGAAAACACCACTATAATGGAGAAGTCTATGAAGATGACGAGCATCACCCTAGAGGCGGTGTTCAATGTCAGACATCGTAAATGGGCCAGTGAATAACTTGTGATGCTTGTTTTGTATGCATTAGTGGATGAGTGAAGGACTACAAGCAGTTTGGCCTCACTTCCCGCTGTTTGTTGTTCTGTCCAGCCATATTTGTTTCTAAAAGCATAAAGAAATAAACCAAGTAATTAAACTGACTTTGCAATTTGTATAAAGCTCCAGGATGCAAGCTCAAATGAAGTTGATTGCACTTCACCCCTGCCTCTTGGTTAAGAAAACACCCTTACCTGCTTGTCTTTTATTCCAAGCCTTGTCATTCCTGTGTGTGTGCAATTGCCCAGGCTTAGACTAAGATTCTGTGGTGTTCTTTTTAGGAATTCTAGATCTTATACTCTGTTAATAAAGTATGCACAAGTACTTATAATTCATGGTAAGATAATAGTTAAGTTTTGTACCAGTTAGGATAACATGTTAATGTTTTGGGCTTGTACTGGTGTTTGTTAAATAGGGGCTGGCTCTAATGCAACCACCTAATAGGTGAAGCTGACAAGGATGTGGTCAATCTTCACAGGCCCATTAAAGTCATGCGATCCACAAGCCCTCTGAAGCTACTGCACTTGAGGTCAAATAGTCCCTTCCTCTGCCAGCTTTGGTCCTGACCCTGGAGCTAGATGTGAAGCTTGCTTTGGTTCATCACTAGTTACTGTTTGGCTGCTGTTCTGCACCATACCGCCTATAGAGCCAGTGGTTGCTTGGCTGCTGCAGGAGCTTCCTTCACTACTGCACATAGGTAAAAACCTCCAGGCTTTATCAGCACACACGTGGTTTGGAATTTGTCAGCCTGCTGGCATGTGAAGCTTGACTTCCACCTTGGTTACTGAAAGCAGATACCCCTCACTGGTGTGTCATGGAAAGCAGCACCAGCCCTGTTGGTGGGCATATGTGAACCTGCAGAGGAGAGAAACTTAACTGTCCGTGAATACAACCAACTGATGCAGCGAGGATTTTCTGAAATTAATGTATTGTGTGCATTATTTCAAGCTGACTCCTGAAAAATTCTGTTATGAATGTTCTAATTATTGTAGATGAAGCATTTCCAATATAATTACAAAATTGTTCATTGCCTCTTTTCTTAGACCAGATGTTGATTTAAAGACACCACCCCCTTCTTTTTAGACAGCTATTCACAGAAAAATCTTAGCAAAAAAAAATTCTTTCAGAAATATGCTGAGAAGACAGGTCCCGATTTAACCTCTAGTGTGGTAGTTAGTCTTGTTACACCATCTGGCTTGGGACAGAGCTTACATGCTTTTCATACTGCTCTGAAGCAAAAGTGTCATGAAGAGAACTCTCTTTTTCTTCCTGGAAATAGCTGCTATGTGACAGTACACATGATGTGGAAACTGTTAGTCTAGAAAACATCTCTGGGTCTAGTAAATGTTACAGATTTCATTTTATAAAGGCAGCTGATACTATGGTTTTTGTACCTCAAATGTATCTCCCTGTCAGGTACCTACAGAATAGCAATCCCCTGTGTATTTCACCTAGAGCTTTTTTTTTTTTTTGTCTTTCTTTGTCTCAGCAGGAATAAAATTCTGTAGGCAAAGTGTTTTTTCCAAATTCTGCTTGAATGAGCTCATCAGAGAGCTGTACAAATGTGGCCAGCAGGAGCCATACTGTAGGATGGTTTGGCTGAGTCAAGGGTAGGAACAGAAAGTAACCCTACGTGGGGCTAGGGCTGAGATTGCTGCGCAGCTGTCTTGAGACTGAACAGCACTGTAATATGCTACTTGTTTTCAGTTCAGTAAGCACCCTTGTTTCTGACCACTGGATCAAAACAGCTAGGGCAAACCACACTCAGTGCAGTGCCTTGAGGATGACAACAGGATATTATTTTGCTTTGGATGACTCTGTTATATAAAAAAAACATTCCTGTAGCCTTTTTTTCTCGGGGATGCTTCATTTTTCCTTTCACCACACCCATAGCTGCATCAACAGTGAGGTAATGTTTCTGTTCTTGACTTACTCTCAAGACCACCGTGGCCAATTCTGCTTCATGCTTGATGACACCACAGCTAGTCTACAAGGATGGGCCAGGTCTAGCTTCCAGGAGGGTGGCTGTCCAGAAGCCTTGGCAGGACAGCCAAGGCTGTCCTGGAGCAGTCCAGGGAAAGATGTGACTACTAATGCAGGAAGGCCAGCAGACCACTTTAGCATCCTGCTTTGAAATGAGCTAGTGACTGACACAAAAGCTATGTCACAGAGAAATACACTGGCTGCAGTAGAGTAAGCCTTCAGCAAAAAGCACTAGCAAATGAAGGCAAGAGCTACAAGAAGGAAGACCCAGCCCGTAGACCTTCCAGCACAATATTGAGAACAATGTGTGGTCTCTTCCAAGCTCCTTAGTTCTCCTGTGATATTCTGGGTATCATACAGGCACAGCAAGCCGCAAAACATGTTCTGTGCCTCTGAGAAATGAAATACAACGGTTCTCTGACTTCTTGTTGCTTTATGTGGGATACAGTTTCCCATTTCAGGGAATGAACTGAATGGACAGCTGTAGAAGTTAAGGATACAGTAGCACAAAATAGCTGCTTCCATAACTACCAGCATAGTAATCCAACCTGTCGTGAGCTGAGTTGATGTTTGCAATTACTTTAGTAATTCAGCTTCAACAACACCAAATTCATATCATCAAGCTTATAGTCTAGTCTATTACAATGATTCTTTCCACGGTGCACCAGGCATGTAGGACTTGTTTTTTTCCCCAGAAATCTATCAGCTCTGCTATTCCACAGGTTTGCTGTGAAAAAGGACGCCCACTGCAGACTCATTTAAGAGCCTGCTCTCATTTTTGCTTCTGCCTGCAAGACTTCAGGGCCCTAACTGCCTTCTCCTCCCTGTGCTTTGTCTACCTGCTACCCAACAGCAGTGCAAGAAGTTTGCTCAGCCCAGGGGAGTAAACTCGATGATCCCAAATCTGCTTTGAACTTGCAGGGTGATGTAAGGGCAGGCAAGCAAGCAACTTGCCCTATGATGTTTTCATTAGCAACTTCATCTAGGAAGATGCATTCCTGCTTCCATTTGTGATTGATTGGTGCTCAAAGCATTAGTAAGGCACACTAAAAGAAGCAAGGTTTGATTTAAGCCATCTTTTTGCAAAACCACAGATAAAGAAATGCCAGGTTCCATGTTTTATTAGGGGGTAGGGTGAGCACTATTATCGTGCCCAAAGAATGGGGGACTTCAGCCACCCTGATATCTGCTGGCAGGACAACACAGGAGGACGTAATCAATCGAGGAGGTTCCTGGAGTGCATCAATGAGAACTTCCTGACCCAAGTGATAGAGGAGCCAACGGGGAGAGGTGGTCTGCTGGACCTCGTACTCACCAACAAGGGGCTTCTTGGGACTGTGAAGGTCAAAGGCAGCCTTGGCTGCAGTGACCATGCAATGGTGGAGTTCAGGAACCTGAGCGGAAGGAGGACAGTAAAAAGCAAGCTCTCAGCCCTGGACTTCAGGAGAGCAGACCGGTCTCTTCAAAAGTCTGCTTGGAAGTGTCCTGTGGGATAAGGCCCTGGAGTAAAGAGGTGCCCAAGAAAGCTGGTTAATATTCAAGGTTCACCTCCTCCAGGGTCAAAAGCAGTCCATCTCAGCAAATAGGAAGTCAGGCAAAAATGTCAGGAGGTCTGTGTGGATGAACAAGGAACACCTGGTCAAACTCAAACACAAAAAAAGGAACATCCAGAGGGTGTAAGCAAGGATGGTTAAGCTGGGAGGAACACGAAGACGTTGTCCTAGCGTCCAGGGATGAAGTTACAAAACTAAAGCTCAACTGGAGTTGAATCTGGTCAGGGATGACTAAGACAACAAGGGCTTCTATAAGTACATAGGTGGGAGAAGCTAGGGAAAATGTGGGCCCATTGCCAAATGAGACAGGGGACCTGGTTACACAGGACATGGAAAAGGCTGAGGTGCTGAATGCCTTCTTTGCCTCAGTCTTACTAGCAACACTGGCCTTCAAGAATCCCAGGTCCCAGAGATCGAGGGGAAAGTCTGGAGCAAGGAAGATGTACCCATAGTGGAAGAGGATCAGGTCAGGGAAGACTTAAGCAAACTGGACATACGTTAAGTCCATGGGCCCTGATGGGATGCACTCACAAGTGCTGAGGGAGCTGGCTGATGTCATTGTGAGGCCACTGTCAACAATCTTTGATCTATCATGGTGATTGGGGGAAGTGCCCAAAGACTGGAGGTAAACAAATGTCACTCCTGTCTTCAAGAAGGGCAAGAAGCTGGATCCAGTGAACTAAAGGCCTGTCAGCCTCACCTCGATCCCTGGGAAAGTGATGGAGCAGCTAAACCTGGAAATCATTTCCAGGGACATCAGCAACAAGAAAATCATCAGTAGTAGTCAGCATGGCTTCACCAAGGGGAAGTCATGCTTGAACAACTTGATGAACTTCTACAATGAAATGACTGGCCTGGTAGATGAGGGGAGAGAAATGGATGTTGTCTACCTGACTTCAGTACGGCCTTTGACAGTGTCTCCCATAAGATCCCCACAGAGAAGCTCTTCATATATGGGCTTTATGAACAGACAGTGAGGTGGACTGAAAACTGCCTGAATAGCCAGACCCAGAGGGTGGTGACTGGTGACACAACACCTAGTTGGAGGCCAGTGACTAGCAGTGTACCCCAGGGGCCAATACTGGCTCCAGTCCTGTTTGTTAAACATCTCCAATAATGATCTGGATGATGGGGCAGAGTGTACCCTCAGTGAGCTTGCAGATGACACAGAACTGGGAGAAGCAGCTGATACAAGAGAAGGTGGTGCTGCCATCCAGAGGGACCTCAACAGGCTGGAGAAATGGGCTGACAGGAACCTCATGAAGTTCAACAAGGGGGAGTGCAAAGTCCTGCACCTGGGGAGGAACAACCAATCACAAGCACCAGTGTATGCTGTAGATTGTGCAGCTGGAAAGCAGCTGAGCAGAGAAGGAACCTGGAGGTCCTGGTGGACACCAAGTTGAACACGAGCCAGCAATGTGCCTGTTTTGGAAAGAAGGCTAACGGTATCCCAGTTGCCAGCGGGTGGACAGAGGTGATCCTTCCCCTCTACTCAGCACTGGCGAGGCCGCACCCGAAGTACTGTCTCTGGTTTTGGGCTCCCCAATACAAGAGACATGACATACTGGAAAGAGTCCAGCCAAAGGGCCACAATGCTGAAGGGACTGGAGCATCTCTCCTGTGAGGAAAGGCTGAGAGATCTGGGACTGTTCAGCCAGGAGAACAATGCTCAGGAGGGGATCTCATCAACGTATATAAATACCTGAAGGAAGGGTGCAAAGAGATAGAGCCAGGCTGTTCCCAGTGGTGCCCAGTGCCAGGACAAGAGGGACTGGGCATGAATGAAATGCAGGAGGTTCCCTCTGAACAGCAGGAAACAATTCTTACTGTGAGGGTGATTGAGTACTGGCACAGGTTGCCCAGGGAGGTGTTGGAGTCGCCAACCCTTCCAACCTCAGACATCCTGTCATTCTGTGAATAAAACCTGAGAGAACACTTATTTGTTGATTTGGCTTACAAAGCTTCTAATTTGGGAAGGCAGGAAAGGCATAACTAGTTGGCAGCAGCATGCACCTGCTCCCAGATAAGTAAATGCCATCTCCTGCCCCACAAAGCAGAGGCAGTATTGGAAGCATTTGTTACTACACGGGGAGTAGTTTTATAGGCACACAAAGGACACAAAGAAGCTGAAGAGGGCTTCATTACCCTGTTTCGTAATGCAAGCAGCACCTGTTGTAAGTAAAACTTATGCTCCCTTCACTTCAGCAGCATCCATCTCCTTTTATCTTGCTCCACAGAGAGCCAAAGCATTCCTGCGTAGGATTCCCACTGTTTAGCCACTTTTCTCCTTAGGATTCACCTAAAGCCTATGCTTTTCCCCCCAACATTCAGATCCAAGTTTGCTCAGGCTGTCAGAAGTTGCCATGATCCAGAAGGTTGTAGGGTTTATTTACAGCTATCCAGAGAACACACACTGGAGCCCACATCAACAGGAACTGGAGATGGAGTAACCATACTTCAAAAAGGACTCCTGAAACCTATGCAGACGCTAGGCAGAAAGGGAAGAAAAGCTGTACTTGAAGACCATTTGTAACTAACTTTTAGCATCATCTTTCCTATCAATCTCTGCAAGATATTTTCTTTCTCTTCTTATCTCAGACTGAACGCTGGTGTTACCAAGCTGCCCCGAATCAGAGGCAGGCCCAGTCACCCAAGCTCATGGATCAGAATCCTCAGCAACACGCAGAATCACGAATTGGCAGGCACCCACGGAGATTGTCTCGTCTCTCAGTCCTCATGAGAATTTGCCTGCTTTATAAACATCCACAAAGGATCTTTTCCTTTTGAGACCAAGTCTTCAGTTTTCACCTGGTCTCTCTAAATATTACTAGGACTCACGGGAGGGTTTTATTTTGAGCAGGACTACAACCCGTATCTACAAGCTCACATGTTACTTGGACAAAGTATTACCCGAGTGAAATTAAAAAAAAAAGTGTTAGATCCACCACTTGAATAACTCTGCAGGAACCCAAGCTCACTTTTTTTGCTGAGATGGCAGCTCTTCCACATAGATTCTGCCAGCACAAGTGCATCCTCAGCAAGTTTGCCAACGACACCAAGCTGTGTGGTGCGGTCGACATGCTGGAGGGAAGGGATGCCATCCAGAGGGACCTTGACAGGCTTGAGAGCTGGGCCTGTGCGAAGTGCACGAAGTTCAACAAGGCCAAGTGCAAGGTCCTGCATGTGGGTCAGGGCAATCCCAAGCACAAATACAGGCTGGGTGGAGAGTGGATTGAGAGCAGCCCCAAGGAGAAGGACTTGGGGTGATGGTTGATGAGAAGCTCAACATGAGCTGTCAATGTGCGCTGGCAGCCCAGAAGGACAGCTGTACCCTGGGCTGCATCAAAAGCAGCGTGGGCAGCAGGTCTGAGGGAGATGATTCTGCCCCTCTACTCCACTCTCGTGAGACCCTACCTGGAGTACTGCATCCAGCTCTGGGGCCCCCAACATAAGAAGGACATGGACCTGTTGGAACAAGCCCAGAGGAGGGCCACAAAGATGATCAGAGGGCTGGAGCACCTCTCCTATGAAGACAGGCTGAGAGAGTTGGGGCTGTTCAGCCTGGAGAAGAAAAGGCTCAGGGGAGACCTTCTAGCAGCCTTCCAGTACCTGAAGGGGCCTACAAGGAAAGCTGCAGAGGGACTTTTTACAAGGTCAAGTAGTGATAGGACGAGGGGTAATTGTTTTAAACTGAAAGAGGGTGGATTTAGATTAGATATTAGGAAGAAATTCTCTGCTGTGAGGGTGGTGAGACACTGGAACAGGTTGCCCAGAGAAGCTGTGGATGCCCCCTCACTGGCAATGTTTAAGGCCAGGTTGGATGGGGCTTTGAGCAACCTGGTCTAGTGGAAAGGTGTCCCTGCCTGTGGCAGGGGGGTTGGAACTAGATGATCTTTAAGGTCCCTTCCAACCGAAACCATTCTATGATTCTGATACATAAGAGCAGCTGATTCCACTTGAGAAAGGCTGAAACTCATTGATCCCCAGTTCAAAACTGACCTAGGAGACTCTCACTACGTGGCGCTTTCCCCGCAAAGCATTTTGCACTCCTCTATGTATGACGGAACTCGCCAGCTCCAAGCAAAATAATTCAAGAACAAAGCAAGGCCCGTGGGTGAACAATGCTTTCTTTAATATTAAAGCACTAGATGTTGCCTTGTTCAAGTCTTGCATACAGGTTAAGTGGCATAACACCTGGCTGACTCTCCAGGGAGAAAATGTCTTCCTAGATTACATTAAAAAATTTACATTAAAAAAAAAATTAAGATTCTACGTTTAAAAAAATTAGATTTTTCAAGATAATCATTGTACTTTTGTGCCAACTGCGAGCTATTTTACAAATTACAGCTGCAGCCCAGGAGGTAAATTTTACCATGGCCCTTTCCTACGTATTAGTACATTTTGCTTTTGTCTCGAGTACTTGATGCAATGAACTCTGAAGCTTTTAAATAAAAAGCATAAGAAACGCCAGATTTTCTCACATTTTTAAGCCACAGAATGTATTTCAATCTTTAAACATTCAGGATTCTGACAGTTTTATTTGCTACAACTACTTTTCTTTTACAGAACAATGTTAAAATACAGTTTAGATTGAGGATTAGCAGTTCTGTGTAATCTGAAGGCAAAATGAACAAGTTAGAAAATATTAAAAATATTTTGTCAAGATCTTCTCCTGTATCAAAAGTACTAATTGCCAACGGAGCTTGTCAAATGTATTACTGCCAGATGTTTCTGACACACTGGTGTCTTTTCAGGCAGGAAAAATAATCACTTTTTGCTATCTAAAAAATAACTTTATTGCCATATCTAAAGAAGTAAAAAACAACTTAGGAATTAAAACATCACAGCTAAATATAGAACTAAACACTACAGTTGTAGTGAACAAGCAATGCTATGTGAGAAGGTAAACTGAAATTTTTCTGCATTTCCTTAGACCAATACAAACAGAGACCAATCAAGTGCACCAGTGAGTGCTGGAGGTCAGTCACCAGCTGACAACCAATACTTGCACTAGGATCAAGCCCTCCAGCTGAAAAAAAAATGTGAGGTTATTTAAATTGGAGCTAATCTGTTAAGTCGAAGGGAAGTTACTACTGTTTGAAAGACTACTGTGGCAGAAAAGCATTCTACAAGAGATGAGGACAGGAAACTGCTGCCGATTCAAATTTACATGCATTCATCTCATCATTACAGACAAAACCTCATTTTTTGCTGCATCCTAGAAAAACTATGGTCAGACTTTAAGAGATTCTGGTGTGTATTACTCAGGATCTCAAAGGGAATCATAATCTGCTCCAAACTGAAAAGCCTGAAAGCTTCTTTTTATCATAGTGTGGGATCCGAGTATCACCATAACTAGGTCCACAGCTATAGAAAATAAAAAAAAAAATCTTACAAATAATTATTTAAAGCTTAAGTATGCCATGCCCTTTTGCGAAAACAGGAAGCTAAACTGAGTAAACTGGAAAAAAAAACAAAACTGAAGCATGTGCAGCATCACAGCACTAGGAACTCAGCCTATCTAAACTGGCATTTGCACATTTTAAAACATTGATCCCCTGAGGCCTGCTTCAGTTAAAGCTGGTCTGAAGGCATTATGCACTTACAGGAAGAGGGACCAGGTAATAATTCCTTTTACCCTGGAAGTAAAACAAAAGGGAAAAAAAAAAAAAACAAACAACAACAAAAAAAACACAAACCCAAAAAAACCAAAACCAAACAAAACACGCCCCCCCCCCCCCAAAAAAAAAACCAAACAAAAAACCAACTATATCTCACTGCCACGTTAGGCAGGTTTACAGCAGGAAGTGCTGGGAGATGGGGAAGAACAGTTTCGTTCCAAGGAAGCTGTGTGACTTAATATACATACTTAATATGTATAATTGGAAAAATTATAGTGAAAATTGAACACAGCAAAACCCACTGGACTAGAAAAGCCTTTGCCTTCAGGACAAGGACAGAGTAGCCTCAGCTGCATTCCAGGAAAACTTTGCCTGTGTTTCAGCAGTCGAGAAGAGGCAGCTCTCCCATTCCACATAATTCACTCAAATATAAAAAGCATTTTACTGTATTCTAGGAAGTCAGCAACCACTTTTAAGTGTATACAGTTCCTAGCTCGTTCAACTGTTATAAACACTGTAGGAAGAGTACAGACTTCAGGAGACAGAAAAAGCACTCTCACTGAAGTTGCTTCGGCTACTCTGGTAAAAATAAAAGTCTCTGAAATTAACTGATGCTACATTTAAGCATCAATCTACCAAACTGTAGACCAAGAAGTATAAAAGGTCATTCTCTGGAAACCTGAACTGAAAATTGAGCAAATATCACACTCTGTACATTTAGACCTTGTTAAAGCACAAACATTAATGACCTGCAACTAACAGGCACACTTCATAGCTCGTTGTAAAATCAAGCTATGGCTTCCAGAGCTTGAGGAGGCCATCTTCACTGTATGTGGCAATCAGGTTCTGGTGGGGGTGATGAGCAATGCCAATGACATCTTTTTCATGAACCTAGAGAATTAAGCAAAAAGATGCATCAGGAGATTCTTCCTTTAGCAGATTCAAGACAAATATTCTCTTCAAACAAGAACTAGAGGAAAGTTCTTGTTTGAACTGAGGTTTAACATGCTTTATGCACATAGCAAAAGCAGAGGAACATACCCTGCCAATGTTAAGTTCCAGTTGCAAACCATTTGTGACATAGCAGTTACTTTTTGTTGGGCGAGGTAAGGTTCAATGAAGGTTTACATCCACTGACATCCACGACATCTAAGTGTTCCCCATTAATTTTAGACATTCAAGCTGGTATTCCTCTTTAGTTTAACCCAAGGCAAATTTAAGCCTGACAACTTTATATCTGACAGTTTGGTCAGACTGTCCATCAGCCAGCGCCCAGGTCAAGACATGCTCTAGTTGAAATAAGTTTGAACCAATTCACTCGTGGCTTGGTGGGTAAACATTTTCGTAACTTTTAAAATTAAAATGGTTCTAAAAAAACCTAAAGACATTCTATAGCCAAGTGTTCTGGAATGCGTTTGTTACCAATCATGGCTGCTAGAGGTGAAAGATTCCTTGATACAAGGCTTCTCCTTACAGACTTCTCATTAAGGACTTCAAAAATAACATTTAGATCATCCTTGTGTTTAGAACTCTGCAAAAGCTCAAAGCTAAGAACTTACGGTCAGTGTTCTCTCCAGCTTGCCGGTCACTGTGCTAAAGCAATAGAGCACAAAGTCTTCACCAACACAGTAGATCCATTCACCACGAGGTGAAAGCGCACAGCAGACAAAGTCACCACCTTCTCTCTTACCAGAGCTAAAACTTCTTACAATCTGTAAAGACACCCCCCCAAAAATATTTGGCAGGATTAAACTGCAGCACATCATTACTATGTTCAGGGCAAAAATATTTAGGCAGTACTAGGTCTGTTTAGAACACAGGATCTCTCCATAGCTGCAATCGCTTTCTGCAAGTCAAGCTGTTCTATAACCTGGGTACAGAACAGTAACTTCAGCAAACTGAAGAAATCAGGTTTAACCCAATTAACCTAGGCTATTAACTAGGGTTTTGGCATTCTTACAATGCCTGAGAGAGGGAGACTTAAAAGGACACCAGTAAGATCACATACTTGTCCTTGCATATTCATAATGACGACTGTATTCGATCTGTTGCAAACAACGAAGTGTTCTGGGTTTTTAGGCAGCAGAATGACACTGTTCACAGTAATGTCTGTCCCAGCAGTGCTGCCAAGAGACTTGAAGGTGTTTGAGCACTCTGTCGTCTTCACATTCCAAACCTAGTATGAAAAATAAATGTAAAAACAATTAGCTTTTAAAAATTAAACAAAAATGAGCTGATTCAGGATACAGGATTCAGATTTTCTAGGGCTCCTGAAGGGAAATACGAATTCCAAAAATCGTAGTTTAAAGCAGATTTTAAAAAAAAAAAAAAAAAAAAAAAAAAAATCACATCTATTTTGAAGTGTGGACACCATGAATAATTTCACTACAAATGAGCTGAAAGTGAATCTCCATTATCCAAATTCAGCCTGGCTCCCTTTCATTAAACACATTCCCTGAGGGATGAGTCCAGACTTGCTTTCCGGTTTTAGCTGGTTATCCGTGAATATATGTGCAGCCTCTGCACATGCAATTTGCTTTACACACGACAGACATGAAAATCGCTGAGAAAGCAAAGCCTCACTGATATCGATGGGAGAGACGTCCCAGCTTAGAGATGCTTCAGGCTCAACGCCAGGCTGTTCTAGCTGTTTAGGAACAGGAAATGGAACTGCTTGTTTAATATTTAAAATAAAATGTAACTCAACATATGTGGAATTTTTTTGCTGTTTACATACTAGTAGAATAAAAATCAAAGATGCCACCTTCTTACGCTATTCCCATGACTGGGGCAGTCTAGCAAAGAGTGCAAGTTTGAAGTAGCACCCATTTAATATGAGCAAAATCCATCACACTCTCCTAGGCCACATCTATGAGCTGGATCTGTTTATCTACCCTCCATGCACTGCATCGATGCCGTACTTAATGTCACTGTTTCTACAGTCATTTATTTATTTATTATTAGTCAGTAATGTCCTGTACACAACAATGCTTTACTCCTCTTAACTACTACATCCTGAGTAGTTCCACTCTTTGCTGAGACTAGAAGCCAAACCTATCACTTCTCCACTCAGTTTCATTAATGCCAGATTACCTAGCTTACATGGCAAAGGACTCCTAAGCACCAAGAAATAAACAGGTGTCCAACACAGCAAGCAAGAAAATGCCACTATTTCAGAGAAGGGAATCCCCACATTTTAGGACAAGAGGTGTCACGGTCAATTGTATTTCTAGAATAAAGCAGAAACAGGCAGGTAACTGCTGCACTTATGTTCTCCTTTCATAATACAGCAGAAACAGGCTCTGCAGCAGTCTGTAACAGACTTATGTAAGCAGAGTATGAAACTTTATCAGTTCTCATTTACACCGATCTACAGCAAAGGTCACAAGCAGAAAGACATTAACAGATAACCCCAACTCCTTCTCCAATGACTGCAGCAGTTACAACAAATCAGCTACAACATGCAAAGAGTATGAATGTGTTATTTACAAAGGGTAAATGCTATCTTACCTTCACTGTGCCATCAGAGGATGCACTGATAATATAGTGGCCGTCCTGGGTAAAAGTCGCTTCATTGACGAAGGAAGAATGACCACGGAATTCCTTTAAAGTTTTCCCAGATTTTAAACCATGAATCCTGTCACACAACAGAGGTCACAACTGAGTGAACAGCTGAGGTAGTCTGAACCACCCTCTAGCTTCAACATATTTTAAATCTGAGCTACCTTTCACAGGCAACAATAAAAAGTGCTAAAAATTCGCAAGCTGTAACTCTTTATCACAAGGCCCTTTCATCAAAGTCATTATGTGTTCCTGTGAAAAGCTTAGGAAATACCATCAACCTTCAGCCTCAAGGACCTCTATGTAATATACTCTGCATATATGAGAAGACAGGACTATGAAAGGGAAACTATGAAGCTGACAAAACAAAAATTACAGAATTAAGTTTGGAAGTCTCTAGTCCAACTGACTCCTCAACTTTAAGTGAAGTCAGCTTGCTCAGGGCCTTGACCAAGGCCTTGTCCAGTTAAGAAAAATTCTTTCCTTACACCCAGCCAGAATTATTCTCTTCCGCAAGCTGTTGCCATTTTCTCTTACTGTGCAACTCTTCACAGAGTTTTCTCGTGACATCTAGAAGTAAATTATGTCAGTAGTCTGTATCAGCCTTGAATTGTAGTACCTACTGCCTACAGAAATATGGTTTTCAAGCAGAAGTCTGAAGCCTTGAGAATGAAATTCCTTATTCCATTTGAAGCTTGCTGTCCTTGATTCAACATCCAGCCTTACATAATTTCAATTAAAATTCTTATGCTATAGATCACACATGTCAGGATTTAAACAGATTAACATCTCTCATTAAGATGTTTTGTAATGCTTGTTCACTGTGCGGTTGCCTCCAGATCCATACATTTCTTCATTTTAATCTAAAGCAGTACCATTGATACCACTGGGTTTTACAGTACAGGCAAGAGCCTAAAGCTATTAAACATATTACATAATCCCATTCAATTAAACATAAAACGTATACAGCCATCAAGCACAGATCAATCTGATTCACAATGTAAGTCCCATATCCTGCAACTCAATTTTGAAAAAGACAGATGAGGAAGCTGGAAACCTTGACAAACCGGACAGATGGACTGAGAAACCTCACGATGTTGAGCACAGATGGTTGCAGAACCACCTCAGGCATCAGAATCAACTGGGAGCGGATCGGCTGCAGAGGAGGTCTGCAGCAAAGGACCTGGCAGACCTTGGGGAGAACAAAGTGAAAGCCAGCAGCGTGCTGTGGCATCGAGGAAACCCACCCACACACCAGGTGCATAAGGAGAGGCCGAGTCTGCAGATCAAGGTTCCCCCCTACTTGGCAGGGGTTTAGCCACCTCTAGAGGACTGTGTCCAGTTTTGGGCCCCCACTAAGGGGCCACTAAGATGGTCAGGGGGCTAGACCACATGATGCATGAGGGGAGGCTGAGGGCCGAGTGTGTTCAGCCCAGATAAGTGAAAGTTCAGAAGCATCTAATTGCTGTCTTGCTTGTAGACAAAAAAAGTTAAACAAATTTTTATTAAGTCAGAAAAACCGCAAAGAGGAAAAATAACTGTGAGCTAGACAAAACTGACCTAAGCTGCTTTCAGCTGCAGCAAAGTGACTGTGTAGCAACAGAGGAGCTTGTTGCAAACCAAATCTACCCAGCAGTGAGCAAATTCCACTCAGTAACAAGAGACCAAATAGACGCAGGATCAGAACTACTGCGCTACACAAATGTTAAACAACACTTTCCAGACGCTAAGAGCTGCAGGAACAAGGGTTTGATAAGGTTGCTGCCCATCTGGTAACTTAGATTAGAACAGTTTGAGTATTTTTGTGACTATCTGCTAGTATTAAAAGTTACAATTAACTTTCATTCTTGCTTTTATTCACCCTGCAATGATCCTTTAAAAAAAAAAAAAAAAAAATCTAAGTCCTTACTAAACACCTGAAAAATTGTAACTATTTAGTTAACATCACTACCTAACAAGTTTTTACAGAATAAACGGAGTCAGATTCTTATTAGAGGTGCACAGCTAAAGGACAAGAGGCAAAGGGCAAAAGTTACAGAGAAAAAAAAACAAAACAAAACATCTGAAGTCCAAACAGGATTTTCTCCGAGAGGGTTGTACAACCCTAGGACAGATGCCATGAGAAGCAGTGGGGTCTCCACCCATGGAGATTTTGAGAACCCAGCTGGACAAGGCCCCAAGCAAGCTGTCCTAACTGAAAGGCTGGTTATGCTTTGAGAAGCATATTGGACTAGAGACCTCTAGAGGTACCTTCTAAATCAAAGTATTTTATAATGTCTGCTTAGTCTGCCTCAAACACATTGCACAGATGCTTCAGCTTTCTTAGAGCACAGATGCAAGCCTAACCACCTTAATACCTGTCCCACAACAATCCATTGCCTTATCATGTTGTGGCTGAACAGATTATCTGCACACAGATAAGCTGCGGTAACTGTATGCATGTAAGTCTCCGCACATGGGAAGTGTCAGGTAATGCCAAGTTTGTTCAGTTTAGCCCAACCACATTAAAAGGAATGTACTTCCTTGGATTTTCAGCAGACAGACCTCATATCCAACTGCTGCAACTGAGCCGACACATTACCAACTTGCTAAACTACGCTAACTGGATTGTGAACCAAAGCAACTCCAAACTTTGTAGAACTCCCATTCCTGGGTTCCCAAGATGTCAGCTTGTGGGCCTTCAACTTCATGAACAGTTTCACTGCCCAAAAGGAATGCCACAGACACTGGGAAACTGAACTGTACAGACTGGTTAAAAAACTCCACAGCTCATATCCTAACATAGTGCAGGTGCTACACAGCGAGGGGTGGTTTGCATGAGAAACAGAAAGAATTCCCATGCCCAAAAGCAGAACTGCAGAGACAACATGGAGAAATGGGAATTACCTTTTGAGAATGAAAAGGAAAATGATCCTGTCTTTACGGCTCCTTTTCATCACTGAAAGAAGTTTTTTTTCTCTTGCCAGCATAAATGCATCTGGCCACATGATTTTTCTCTAACAGATTCCAAAACAGAAGTACATGTCAGAGAATGACAGAATAACTTCAGCTGAAAAAGACCTCAGAAGACCTCTATTCTACTAGATGAGGCAACTAGGTCCCTTCTTGGCCTTCTTTTTCCAGGCCAATCAGGCCCAACTCTCTCAGCCTTCCCTCATACACCATGTACATCTGCAGAGATACTCAGATCAAAAACCAGCACCCTAAAGCACAAGAAAGGCTGTACTGCCATTTCCAGATACAAACTGCAACTCCTGCTCCTGAAGCTCTCAGGGTTCATCAGCCTGGCTGTCTTCCAGGATTGGATCTGTAGTATTCCATGTCAGACTGCTGGGAAGAATAGATGCCCAGAAAACATTTTCATTCTGTCCTTCTTCCTCTCATTCCCACACTAAAGGGAGTTCTTGGGATCCAAGAGAGACAGAGGGGTGGATCTGGGGGCTGGGATTAGAGAGGTGGATTCAAGGTGTGAGCTGGGACAAGAACCCTTTTACGATATGGGCTGGCAATGCATGACTAGGACAGGGAGCAGCAACACGATGCAAAGTGATTATCCCTGAATGTGCAGGGATGCACCTTATCTCCTCTCGCCCACACACAGCTCACAGGGACACACGGACACTTGTTCAAGCCCACGGGAGAGCTATGACTATTGCTAATTGAGATTCCCAAGCACTTTTGGACTTTTGGAAATTTTGCTCTATTCAGCAACTATCAGGAGGAAGCAGAGAAGATTCACCAGAAAAAGCCACTCAAGAGCATTTCCTTAGATAGCAGAGAAAAAAGAGCCCATGATACTGCTTCACAAGAAAAATAAACTGGATAGAACCAACTACTGTCACGTAGTCTATTAAAGCTAGTCAATATGATTAGGCTGTTTAGGCTGTTTTAAAAAATGTCATCATTCTGTTATCCTCAGATCTTTTTTATCCTGAGCTAATCACAAAAAATGTTATTTCTGAAGGCTGACACAAGCTAGGAGTCTCCCAGAAAGAAAACGCACAAGGTCAATGTAAATGACAGTAGAACAGAAGTACTTGGCCCCTAGCCCTGGAATAATGCAAGTTAAGCAAGGTGAAAGGTCAAACTTTCAAACTGTTCCTCTCCAACCCTCATCAGTCATGCTCTCCTATTAGTATTAAAACTCAATGTAAAAGGATCAAATCTCAGGTCAAATGAATCTATATTCAAAACCTGAATTGCTTAATGTGAAAATTCTGGTTTCTTTTTTCCTGCACTGTAGCTCACACTTTCTCAATTTACCTGATTGTCTGATCAAAAGAAGCACTAAGAATTTGGCTGCTGTCTTTAGAGAAACTGAGGCATGTAACACCTTTACTGTGTGCTCGTTCAAATCTTCTCAGACACTGCCCGCTCTGGATTTTCCACACCTGGAGAGGAAAGAGCAAAAAGAGTGGTGATTACTTTCTTATGAGGTCACAGAAGCTTAAACATCAGAGCCAATACATATCTGTTTCTGAGCCATGCTAAACTTCATTTGTTTTTATATGGAATCGCAACATTACTGCAATTGCAAGTGAACCTCTCTGGTCACCACCTCTACCAACATACTGTACAAAAAGATTTGTACCTTGATCTTTCCATCTTGGGCTCCAGTTGCTAGCATTTCTGTGTCTCTGCTGAAGCACATGCACAGCACTGCATCATCCATCATCATAAAATTATCTTGTGCCTGGTACTTCAGATCCTAAATGAAAGCAGAAGATCCATCAGTCAAAACAGTGAATTAAATGAAACATATTTTAAGGCAAAGTGCAAAACTACCAGCACTTTTCACTTCAGTTATATTTTATAACCTATCGTACAAGGGAAAACTATTGTGCTGCTGCCTCAGAAAGTGAAGCAATCACAGGAGTCCCCACGTCAGTGAGGTGCTGGTATAAAAGTGAAACAGAAACAGGGGTAGTAAATGAAGAGTATGAGGTGGTTCCAGCTGGAGACCCCCTCTTTCCATCCCAGTACCCATATGGTACTGAAGTACAGAAGGGTCACAAGGAGGCTCAGGGGGTGCAACAAAGGCTGAATAGACTGGGATTTAACATCCCTATTTTCACAATAGTCCAGGGGTGTGGAGTGTGTGGGTGGTGGGAACCCCTTACAACCTTGGGGGTTGGACTAGACGATCTTTAAAGGTCCCTTCCAACCCAAACCATCCTGTGATTCTGTGATCCTGTGATCAAGCAGACCTTATAAGGCCTTACAATAACAGGGAAGTGCTATTGTCACCGTTTCAGAGGCAACAACAATGATCCAGAAAGGTAAAAAAATGTTATCACAGAGGGAAGTTTATGACAAACCAGACAATTAAACCCATGTAAAGATTCCAGACTGATATGTGAATCACCCAAGCAGACATCCTTTTCAGAAACACAGTCCCCGAGAAATGAAAACCAACATAAAGTGTAATCTCAAAGATAAAACCAGGTTCTCTGGCCAATGAACTACCCGTGTGAAATAAGGCGAAATTTACCTTCCTAATCTTTCCAGTAGTGAAGTTCCATACTTCAATGAAACCATCGACAGAGCCGGTAACCAGATACTGTCCATCTGGGGAAAACCGAGCACACTCCACATGCGACTTCTGCCCAAACTGTTTTATAGGAGAACATAAATTAAGACTAATACACAATTTAAAAGAAGCAACTCATTAAAACAAAACTGTATTCTCATTTTGGTGGCAAAAATACAGTATTTTCTAGAGGTATGCATTCACAAATTTAATGTTAAGGTGCAAAAAAAACCCTTCAACACCTACATACTAGCACTTCAAAAACAAACAAAAAAACCTCTCCTTTTGGTCTGGTAATGTCTGTGAATATAAGTGGTTCACAGAAGCTAATATGCACACACAGAAGTTTAAGACGTGAGTAGTTCCTTGCACAAATAAAGAAGGGGACTAAGCAGACCACTTCTGAAAACAGAATGATTCTGGACTGTGAAGTTAAAGAAACAATTAATACATTTATATTCACAAATACCATGAGCACCCATCTTGTTAAGGGACCTCATTTCAGACTCTCATGAAAAATCTCCTGATGAGATACAGCATGGAGAAGAAGTTAGGGGGAAAAAAAAAAAGAGTGAGAGAGGGAAATGACTTGCAAAAAAGAGAACAGAAGAATTCAGAAGGCTTACTCTTATCTCCCAACATAACGCACAGAAAGGAACAAGCAGCTGTAACACACGTAAAAGCAAACACAACATCACCTTAATATGTCTGCTCAGCTGTGTGGGGAACTTTTCTTCTTCCACGTCTTTCACAGCTGCTTTGCCTCTGAACAAGTCAATTGTCATACCAGGAGGAAGCAGGCCCTGATGCTGCTGCCATTTCAGTGCCTTTTGAGGAGTTGAAAGCCATACAGTTAGGTATCAGCTAAAATACACCTTTCTCATCAAAACTTGCTTCTAATTAACACAATACAGCAACAGTTTCTTGTACCCTTACAAACTCTACACCTGTACAGTGTGAGACAAATACACTGCAAACAATTATGTGAAACAAGGCTCATCAGATTACGCTTCCTACCTCATGACCACAAACGGAATAGAACATTATTCCCAAATGATTTTTGCAAGTGAGAATGACTCAGGCCCACCCTTCTCTTTCTGCGTTCAGTACGCAGTAAGCCGTTTGCGCACAGTGTGAGTTCAATCTTGTGTTAATTTAAATTACCCAACCTGTTTCTGTTTGCCTAGAACTGTATACATTAAAATTAAAAATGACACATAAGCTTTCTTGGAAGGCACAAGTGAACTTCACTCAAAAGACAGACTCTTATATAACCGCTTCTGTGGAGAGCTGCTTTCAGTCACAGGACACACCTGTTATGCCGAGAGAATTTATTTGGCATACTTAATCTTAAAAATTAAGATATAAGCCATAAAACAGCAAAATATATGAAGTACTATCTGCACAGACTATCAATGAATACATTCTAAGAATCAAAAAAGAGCTGTAAGTACAACAACAGAAACTGTATGTGTTAGTATGTACTTTCAAAGTAATTATCTCTATGCACTGAGTACTTATTCTACAGGAAGAAATCTGTCACTGGAGTGCTGACTTTTTCTACTAAAAAATCCTTGCCACACGGAGAAAATATCATTTTTAACTATACCCCACATGTAAATGTGCAATATTTAAGCTTTACTTTTATGGAGTTGGAGAATCAACTACATCATAGTTAGTTTCATGCAGCAAAGATCTACATAAACTGACATAGCTGCTAAAATATTTTTCAAGAATTACCTGCCCCAACAACGCCATAAGACGAGATGGAGGTACCACACTGACTTCTCCAGCTAAAGCTTGTGCAATAGCAGCTCTCCGCTTCTCTTTGCTACTGCCATCTGGGTATGCCTAGAGGGAAGTTATTTTTATGAAGTGATTCTTCTAAACTACTTTCCATAAAAACACTCATCGCTCTGAATCGAAGCCCCTTCCAGATTAGTTTTCTATCAGGCCTTCAAAACAGCGCTTCTCTTTAACACCAACCTTTGAAACATTTGGGATGTGCTTTCACTAAAAATGTCAGTCTTGACATAATCAGTCAGAAATAATGCCTTGTTATTATACAACAACAATTTTACTTACAAAATGTAAATTTTGTTCTGCATACATAACACAGGAAAAGCAAGGCACAGATGTCATCCTGTGGCAGGATACAGGTATAAATCCCCAAACTCCCACCTGCAGTATACTTCAAAACCACTGCTCTGCTGCCCCGTGATCAAGTGTTATGCATCGTATTCCGAACACTTCACAAAATGTGTAAAATCATCAAACTGTGAAGCTGCATGTTCTCGCTCCCAGAATGGAAAAGATGCTGTAAGCTGTTAGCAACTGGGACCGAAGCTAGGAGTCACACAAGATAGCATCATGAGGTCTCTAGAAAGAAGGTAACATACCTCACGAGGATCAAAGTAAGATCTGGCCAGAAGGTTTTCGAGGTGGATGTACCGCTCTGGCTGAGTTTGCTTTAGCATGATCATGGGATCTGTTTGTCTCAGGAGAGACCTGGCAGCACCTAGTTCCCGGAGCTCAATCAACTCCAGCACAACCTGCATCAAGAGACCAACATCTGCATCAGCAAAGGGTAGAGCGGAAAACTCCAGAGAGGGGCTTCCACCCAAACCAGGAAAGGCCATACACAGCCTGCACTCACCTGCTCATAGAGATCAATGAGGGTCTTGTCGGGCAGCTTCAGCGACTGTATGGCTTGCAGCACCGTGTCCCAATGCCCGCTGTTGATGTCAGCCACAAAGCTCTCAATGCTGTCCACAGTGTTGAGGGACACAGTCGTTTCCTCCTGAAGGGTGGCGAGGGCTCGGTGGAGGCTGTTCTCCTTCAGGTACTGCATGATCAGCCGGATTACGCTGCAGGGGAACAGCGCGGTCACACCACCAGCCCCACGGGCGACCCTTCCCCGCGCTCCCCGCCCCAGCCCCGTCCCGTCCGTGTTACCCAGCCGTTGCGTAGCGGGCACCACCGCCACGGCGCTCACCTCCTCCCATCACCTCAGGGACAGCCCCTCCCCCACGGCCACACAACGGCTCCCGCCTCGGCCCGGCTTCACCGGCCTCTCCCGGCACCACCCCGCCACCGGCACCGCCACGCTGCTCGCCGCCGCCACACGCACTCGGAAGATTCGATTTCGATCGACATCTTGAGCCGCCGTCACCGCTCGCCGAGGGCCCTCCGCCACCTCCTCCACCTCCTCCACCACCACTTCGCTTCCGTCCTCGCGCCACGCCGCTTCCGGCCCGCGCCACGCCGCGCGGGACCGCCCCCCTCACCTGACCCGGGGCTGACGTCACGTGGCGGAGGGAGGCGGGCAGCCGGCGGCGGGCATGCGCACTGGGACATCCCGGTGCCGCACATCGTGCGTCCCCTGGCGGTGGCAGCCTGTCACCGCGGGGGGATACCGGGACCTGCGGGCGGGGAGGGGGCCCCGGGCCGGGCTGGGGGCGACCGGTGCTACCGGGCCGGGCTGGTGCCCCCGGAGTGGGGTGCCCGGGGCCTGCGGGCCCGCCCTCGGCAGTGCCGGGAGAGCCAGCAGGCTCCCTGCCCTCGTTGTTACTCATCAAGTGGGTCGGTAGGAGCGAGCGCTGGGCTTGCGGCCTGTGGGGCTGCACAAGCCGAGCGCAGGCCTCTCGGCCGCGGGGTTACTGATGAGCCGAGTACAGTGCTGACCTGGCCGGGGGGACTGAGAGAGATCACGTGAGGAAAAAAGCACCTAAAAAGCTGGGACCGGTGTTTTCCCAGGAGTGGCTACCAGTTCTGGGAACTGAAAGGGGTTGTTTTTTTTCTTATCCCTCAAAATAGCAGCACTTGCAACAGAACAGCCACTTCACTGGCACAGCAAGTGTAACATCAAGGCAAGAGCGCTACTACTGTAAGTTAACCTGTGTAGTGACTTCGCAAGTTGGCTTTTCAGTGTTGTCCTAGAAGTACGGTCTGCGCTTTCAGTGTAAGCCTTGAGTCTTTTACAGTTTGCATACAGAACTCAGGTTTTCCAGCTGGTTTCCCACAGAGCTGCAGTCCACCCGCTGTCCTTCATTCAGGAGGATTTCAGAAGATTCCCTGCAGTAACACAAGACACGTTGCACTGCAGGTCAGGCCTGGCATGATGTGGAACAGCTCCTTGGCCACCTGCTTCTTCGCATGTGCAGGTTTGCAGATGCAAACCAGGGATCTTACTTGCTCTTTGCAAGGCTCAAGTCAGTGTGAGCTCTGCATTTCAAGAGTGTGATCATGTGTGAAAGAATGACACTGCACAAAGTAATATTTCATTAGCAGGAAAATTAATAGCATATCTTGGCTGCTTTAATTATGGACAAAGAATTGGAAGAATGCTGCTGTACCAGGCAGAGCCCTCCATTGGCAAGGGGGGACATGAGAGACAACTGTCCTTTAAACAAAAAGGGCAGCTGTGCCAGTCCATTTGTGCTGCTTGGACTCTGACCAAAGGCCAAAAGTCTTGAAGCTCTGGTTAATGCTAGAAGAGGAGTAAAGCTGACAGTCTTTTCTGATTGCGTGTAGGCTTAGGTAGCCTTGCCGGGATGGGAGCTCCTCACTCCCTGGGAAGCACCAAGGATCTTGCTGCCTGTGTCTCCCCAACGTGGGGCAATTCCCACCTGCTCCCAGTAAATGCCCAATACTGGTGCTAGACTGCTGGCACACAGGGATGTGAAATCCGCTGTACTCAGCCCCTCTTGGGTGGATTTGTTCCTTGCTGTTTTTTTAGGCTTAGTGTACAATTTGCTGGATGAGCCATGGAAATTAGAGCCGTGTGTGAGAAACTGCCTGCCTTTGCCAACGAAAGCTGTTCTTAGCTGTCTCTGTCCCCAGAGTGCTTAAGAAAGTAATCCAATAGCATAAAGTTGAAAAAATAGTGAGTGAGGCACATGGCTAACATTTTGCATGCTCTTGTTTCCTCTCTGTGATCCCAACTCTTTTTTTAACTGCTATTACAGAGGTGCAGGGATTACTTCTGGGAAGTATCAGTTAATCGTTCCAGGCATATTTGTTTTCAACGACAGGTGTATCTATGTGTGTTGAAGGTTGTTTTGAAAACAAGATCCAGACTGTAACAAAGCAAAGTCTTAAAATCCAAAGATGGCAGCTATTTTTGTGCTGGCAGAGCATAGGAATCTGGCTTGATCCATCAGTAAATTCAGCTGGTGCTCTCCTGCCTGCACTCCCTCTCGTGCTACTGGCCTCTAGCAGGAAAAGCCAAACAGGCAGGCTACCTGGTCCTGAACCATCACAGTCCTCAGGACGGCATTTTTCTGAAAGGTGAAACTGGCACAGGAACGCTCTGACAGACTGGACGGCTGTTGGTGGTATATCTGGCCTTCCATCCCTGATAGTTACAGAGGGAGGTGTACACCCCAGCAAAACCTCCCTACGTGGTGACTCAGAGCTCGCCATGAACTTCATCCAAGAAGAGGGTCCCAATGCATCAAATGCTGTGCAAGCACACGAGAAACAGACTTTGGCTTTGTGGCTAGACACAGCTACGGCCAACCTGATCTCGTGCTGGCAGCAGTCCTGCATCTGGAGGCCTCCAGAGGTCCTTCCAGCCAACACTAGCAGGATGCCAACTCTGGCAGAGCATTACATAAGGGAAGGAAAGGCTTCCATTTTATATTTTTGCCCCACTGGGAAATGGATGCCAAGGGAGATAAATAATCTTGATGCAGTTAGGCAGTACAGATGATCTGCAGTAAAACTGGGAGTTGAACTCAGTCGTTGTCAGTCTAGACCCACTCTTCAAGTGAGAGCTGAGCAAGCCTTATTTTAAGGGAAGAATTTTACTTTTTTTCGTGTCAAAAAATTTTATAACATAATTTTCAGATCCCTCCCCATTCAAAAGTAGTCAGTTTTCTGCACTCTCCTCCTGCATCCCTCTTGCTCTCTTGCTTCCCTGGGAGAGCAGCTTGAGCATCAAGCCAGGGCTGAGCTGTGCCTTACGCCGACCGGGTCACCTGTCTTCAGTGGCTGCGGAGTGGGATCCAGGTGCTGGCTGGGGTGCAGAATCGCAGCCCACAGCTTAGGGTAGCTATACACCTGTGAGGACCTCACTTTCCCTGCCAGATGGCCGTCTGGCTTCATGTGTGATTGTCCGCTGCCTCGCAAAGCTGCAAGGCTTAGTTTCCTGTGCTCCAGAGCTGTGCTATGGCACCAGGAGGCCACTTAAGCTTACGGTGACAATGACGTCCTTTCTCTGCTTGCCAAATTACAGTCTAGTGACCTGCAGTAGAGTTTTGCTTTTCTCAGCTTTCAGACCACAAGGCCGGAAATGAGTCCTTCCGTGGAAGTGCATTTGCTGTTGTCTCAAAATAAGATGCACCCCTCTGAGGCCAGCATCTTGAGAGAAGCTGCATAGGGGAAACAGCCTGTGTCATTTCTGTCTCTTTGTTCTTGAGAATACTTTTTATGGGTCCCAAAAAAACCAAAACACCCCAAGACCCACCTCTTGCAGGGAGAGAGGTGTGACTTGAAATTAACACGCGGTTCCAGAGAGTCCTTAAACCTGTGCAAAATCAAGCTTAGTTTCTCATTGCTGGTGAGGCAAACCACATGCTGGGCCATGCGAGGAGATGCAGATCGAAGGACATTATTGTCCCCTCTGTTAGGCATCCATGGGAGGGATGCAGAGAATGGAGGGGGGCCAGCCAACAGCTGCAAGACAGGAAAGGGCATGGGGCATGTGGCCTCAGGCAGAGCTGGCAGGAGCTGGGCTTGGTTTGCCTGGCTGAGGAGAGGCAAGTGGGGGGGTTAACATCAGCCTAAAACTGCTGGCAGGGCAACTGCAAGTGGCTGAAGGCTCCTCAGTAGCCTCAGCTGATGCAATGAGGGGCAACAGCCACACGGTGCCGGTAGGTTTTACTTGGCACAACTCCTTCGCCAGCAGCCCCGGGACAAGGCACCAGGGAGATGGGGACGATCCCTGTCCTGGGGAGGGGGTTTTAGCTGTGCCCTCACAAAGCCTGGGGGGCTGGGAGAGCCCTGTCCCTGCAGGGCGTGGGCTGAGACCCCCCCCGCCGAGAGCTCTGGTGCTGCTGGGGCCCTGCGAACTGTGGACCACGTTCCGGCTTTATCAGAGCCTCAGCGGCACGGCAGAGCGGACTGGTAGTTTAGGCCTGTCTCTGAGAGATATCCAGTGAAATGTATCTTGGACTAATTAGGCTTCAGGGCTCAGGAACTCAGTTCCAGTTGCCTGGCCTCTGTTTCGACCCCTCTTTTCTTTGAAGTCTATAGAGAAGAGGGGAAAGGAAATGAGAGGAGAGGCCCTGCTTTTCCTGTAAAATGCCTCATTCCTTATAAAATTGTTTGGCAGAAATCTCTTTCAGCTGGACGAGCTGAATACTTTAATACATGCCTGCAGTTATTTTCCTCCCTTGTCTCATTCCTCCGGCTGCTCAGGCACTGCTCTGCATCAATAAAACCATGGATGCACAGACAGAAGTACTCCTCAAAGAGGTAGCAGAGCAGATCTCCACAAGCATAGGGGGCTCTGAGCTGCAGCAGCTGTGTTATTTCCTGGGCCAGCTGGAAGTACACAGCACCACGCAGTGCAGTGGTGCCAGCTCCAGCTCAGCTTTGGTTTTTCACACCTTTCTTCCAGGCAAGCCTGCTGGGACACACAGCTTCCAGCCTTTGCCCAGGTCATGGAGAAACCACACCAAACATCCTCCCTCCTGTGTTAATGTTGCACAAGGAGGAAAGCAGCCCAGGTACGATAAGGGAGAGGCACATAGTGTCTCAGATCTGTCCTGGGCACTAGGGATGTTTCAGAGCAGGGGGTAGCCAAAAGCCCCAAAGGAAGGCAGCCATATTCCCTCTCTCCCACCGTAACACATAATCTCCAGGAGGTCTCGTTAGGAAGGCATCTCTGGAGGTCTGTAGTCCAACTCCCCGGTCCAAAGCTAGATCAGGTTGTGCTGGGCCTTGTCAAGTTGAGTTCTGCACACCTCCAAGGTCGGAGATATGGTCTCTGAGATTCACCACCCTCACATGGAAGAATTTTCTCATGCCCAGCTGGAATGTCCTATGCTGCAGCATGTACCCATTGCCCCATGTCCTGTCCTTGTCTGCCTCTGAGAAGAGTCTGGCTCCATTTTTTCCATAACTACCATTCAGGCAGTGGACCTGACCCCTGTGAGGAACCCCCCAGTTGTCTCTTCTCCAGGCTGGGGAAGCCCAGTTCCCTCAGCATCTCTTCATACCTGCTGTGCTCCAGCCTCATCACCACCTTGGTGGTCACTGCTGGTCTCACTCCAGTTTGTCATTGTCTTCCTTGTACTGGGTAACCCTGAACTGAACACAGTACAGAGATGAGTCTTCCCCAGCACTAAGTGGTGAGGAAGGATCACCTTTCCTGTGCTGATCTTTGCGAGGTTGCTTCTGGCCCATTCCTCCAGCCTGTTGAGGTCACACCGGGTGGCAGGCCTTCCTCCCAAAACATAGCAACCGCTCCCACTGTTGACATTACCTATGGGCTTTTTCTCACTTCTTGTTCCACCAGACGTGTGTGCAGTGGGTCAGCAAGGGTCCTGAGGGCTGCCCAGGGTTTCCTCCTCTCTTGGCCAGGTATTCATGGCGAGCCATGGGAACCACTGCTTCGCTGGAAGGTGGCCTTGCTGCAAAAGACAACTCACACATAGTGTGATTAGAGTTGGAGCCACTCTTACTTCTTCTTTTGAGAGGTGAAAGGACAACCCGAGTGTGGTCAGAGATTTCCTGCAGCTACGTTCAGTGGCGGGCCACCTGCAGTACTTGAGCTGGAGGTTTCACATCCTTTTTTGGACCAAGCCTACCCCACTGCTGCGGGGACGAGGACCAAATCTGGTCGCAGCGGGGCCTGAGCTCTGGTTTGGGTGAACAGCCAGTGATGGGGAGTCTCCAGCTTGCCCGGTGCTCCTCACGTGTGCCCGGGGCTCCAAAGGGGTCTGCCACAGTGTGTAAAAAAGGCCCTTTCTCAGACTGCCCACCAGCTTCATCTCAGCCCTCTGACTTATGGCTTGGGCATCTCGGGAGCACTGGTACCTTCCCCAGGCTGCGAGGAGCAGCTGACCTAAGGCTGGTTAGGGAAGGAGGATACTGGAAGGAGGAGGCCAGGGAAGGTAATGCTAGCAGCAGGTTGTACTGGGAAGTTTTCTGCCATTTGCAGTGAGAAGCAGAAGCTGAGGAGTATGGGGAGATCCAGCACAACTTGCAGATGGCCAGGCAGTTGCTGGAGTTCCCTCGGAGGACGGCTTCCAGGTTCCAGCCCCGTAGTGTTTCCACATGCAATTAGCACAGAGCGTCTGCAGAAGCCACACATGCAACTATGCACCGGTAAGGAGGCACGGGTGTGCCTTAAACCAACAGAGCCACACGCCGCCCCTGCACCGTTCTCACAAAGGTGCCCGCTATGCTTCTTATCTGCAAGGTCTTTGAAGTCCTAAACAACTTGCCATATGAGGACAGACAGGGATTTATTTGGGTGCATACAGAGGAGAAGGGGCCTCCTGAAAGCAAAACATGGCATGGTGCACTTAGGCTGTATCGTCTTGGAGGGGGAGATCACATTACAGATTTATTTCCGAAGCTGGACCTTGCAGCCCATTAGAGTGATTTTAACGCGTGACTCATGTCAAAACTGCTTCAAGGTTGGATGTGAAATTAGAAATTAGGCTAAAAGGGCTGTTATTCACAGGGAAAAATTGATTCAAGACATTTGCCTTTCATTTTTAAGGACTGCAGGCAGGAGAGAACTGTGAGAAGAATAATTTCTGTGAAATTGGAGATTAATCATGAGTAATGACGGTCCCTGGTCGTGTTAAATAGGATTGATTATATTTAAGTTCCAGGCTGTGTTAAATTTCCAAGTCGTAATCTTGGGCTGGGCTCTTGGACGCTTTTACGAATGAGGCAAGATGTGATAACATGAGCCCTGAGGTTAAGGAAGGGGCAGGGAATGGTGTTTGTGGCTTGGCAGGTGGCAGCCTTTCTTCAGGGTTAGCCCCAGTCCCGGTCCCTGCCTGGGGATCATCAGCGTCAGCAAGATGCTCAGTCCGCTCTCCTGGGAACCATGGTCTTGCTGCTCCGTCACTGGTGTGAAACGCCTTTGCCCGTGGCTGAGGCTTGGCTCTGGAGCAAAACAAATCTCCTGACAGCGTGGCAAGGCTCATCTGCGCCTGGGTCGCAGGCTCAGAGGGCTGGGTTTGGTGTTACGTGCTGGCCACGGGCCTTTCCTGTGCGGCATGACAGGAGAGCATCCAGGTGCCTGGGACTTCAGGCACCAGCAGCATGAGCAAGAGTTCTCTCTTCAGGCCGTTCCTCCCTGACGGACCACACAAAAGCAGGCTTGGTACCTCAGAATGTCCGAGCTGCCTGCCCTTGGTTTGGCCATGTCTCTGTCTGTGGGTGACTCTTGCGGGGTGCAGTGCAGGGAAACAGCTGCTGTCCCTTTGAACGAGCAGCGTCCCACTGGAGAAGGGTGCTTTCTCCCACGTTAAGTGGGTGCAGGACAACCACAACTCCTCTCACCCATCTATGAGGGAGCCTGGGCAGGGGGAAAACTCACCAGGCTTTTTCCCCAGCTGGCAAGGGAGGGCTGGGCCAACGGGAGGGACCGTCACTGGGACAGAGAGACACTCCAGCAGCCTGTACTGCTGCTGGGCTTGTGGGGGGTGGCATCATGGGAGCTGGTGTCCTCTTGCTGCTCTGTGTGTAGCCTGACCGTAATGAAGCTCAGAGTGGACAAGGCATGCTTTGGAGACAAGCAGAGTCCTCCAATTAAAAGTGGTTGTTTTGTTTTGTTTTGTTTTTTAATTAATATCTGCAATATCAGCATGCAGCAGGGTGGCTGGATGAGATCCCCAAGTATTCTGTCCCTGTCACTGTGAGCACAAACCTCACAGGGGGTGAATTCAAAGTTTGAGAGTCTTGGAAATGCCTGATGGCACCCTCCCCTTACTGTTTTTATAGCCAGGACCCCAAGTTGAGGGGGGGAAGCCCAGCTCCTCCTGGCAAAGAGAGAAAAGCCAGCGACTTGATATTCAGAAAAAGCAAAGCTGTCTCTAAGTTGTCTTCTTTGCCTGCAGAGTACCCTCTAAGCCAAGATGGGAATGCGACAGCTGCCAAGATGGGTCAGCTTGCACTCCATCTCGTAGCAAAAACAGATTTAGCAGGTATTTGCACCTAAGCAGGATTTTCTTTCATTAGTCTCAACATGAGAAGCTGTATGCATTTATTAGTGACTTAATTTCAGTTGTGTACCACAGACCATGTTTTGCACTTCATTAACTTAGTAAAGCATCTTCAGCCACTGCTGTTTATGACCAACTAGCCCCACCCAAATGGTTTCAGACCCCCAGCAGTGCTGGTGGTGGAGCCTCTGGGGGCCTCCAGTTCATTCCCCCCATTCAGACCAAGGCTGAGTGTGCTGAAGCAGCTCAGCTCAGAGGTGGCAGGGGCTGAAGATAGCCCTGGGGCCCTCTGAAGGTCTCTGACCCCAGCACACAGCAGATCTCTCCCCAGCATGAGGTCAGGACAGCTGTGGCTTTCTGCAGCCATGTCTAGGAACACCCCAAGGATGGAGACCTCCTCCCTCCCTGGTGTCCTGTCTCCCTGCTCATCCAAGTTGTGGCTTGGGTGGCCGATTCCTGTGCTCCTAACAGTGGCAGTAAACACACCCACAGTACCTGCCTATGCTGAGGGTACCTGCAGAGGCACACCATGCGATGGACTCGGCAGAAGATCCAAGGATGGTCCTGGAGACTCATTGCTATCATTTAATGAAGAGTTTTGTACCTCTGTGGTGATACACGTGTGAAAGGGAGCCTTTCCTCCCTCCCAGCCCCACGTGGCCATGGGGAATGTGAACAGTTGGGCTTAGACCGTCTCCAGCCTGACATTCCCCTCACAAATAGCACCATGATGGAGCACCCCATGCTCCAAAACTCTGCCCCAGGATTGAGAAGGCCTCTCCACAACTGAGATGCACGGCTGTTTTCTGAAGGCAGTGCTGTGCCCTCATTCACATCCCTGAGCCAAGGAAAACTTTACAACAAATACCTGTGCTGGCTGTGCTTTCCTGTGGTGGGAGTGTGACTTCTTTCACGGCACGTTTCAGCTTCAGGCGTCAGCTGCTGTGCCTTTATGAGTGCAACAAAAAGACCTGGATAAGGAACCCTCCCTCATCTGGAGAAAGTCTGTGGACACCTTTGTGCGGTAAGAATGAAAACAAAACAAAACAAACCCCACCTAGGATACATCCAGTGATGACATTGCTCAGTTACAGGCTGGCTTCAGGGTACGTGGTAGCAAATGTTGAAAAAATATTTATGGTAAACATTTCATAAATAATTAACCTTGTTGCTTTCCAATTGCTTACATAAATTGCCAACAGTGTCACATCTCACGACAAACCTTGCTATTCAAAGTGGAAATTATTATAAGCATGGCAAGGGTCTACTGGTGAGACCCTGAAGAAAACTCTGGCTCCTGTTGTTTTCCTCTTTTGTAGATTGGATATTTCTATTTTTATTGCTTTTAATAAAAGTCTTCCTTTGCCAGGGAACATCAAAAACCAGAAGGTGCAGCAACACATGGCTGCAGACAAAAGATTCAGGTTCTAGAAAACGGAAATTTTATATGCGTGTATGTATATACACACACATACATATATATGTACATATATATTTACATATACTTTTTTTTTTTAACAGTGCTGGAAATAATAATCATGAGGGAGTGGCTGACACGGTGAAAAGGCAAAGCCTCAGTCCAGAGGGACCTCTCTAACTGGGAGGACTGGACCACCAGGATGCTTGCAAAGCCCAGCAAGTAGAAGTGCCAGCGGTGCCTGGTGCACAGGGGTGAGGGAGGGATAACACTGAGCAGTGGTCCAGGATGGGAAGTGACTGGTGGAGCTGCTGGATAGGACTCAGAGGTAACGGTGAACATGAGCTTGAACGTAGGCCAAAAGTAATTCTCATTGTGAATAATGCAAACTGCTTACTGGGCTGTATGAGGAGGACCAGGACCAGCTCAGTGGAGGGGTGTTGGAGACTCTTGTGTTTCTGTGAGTCCAAAAAGCTCTTCCAGACAATGCATTATAGTAAGGAGAAATGGGTGATGATGCCAGCAAAGTACAGGAAAGATTCCTTCGCAACCCTCCGCAGACCAGCCGAGGTCGCGGGCTGTCAGACCGGCTGAAACCCAAGTGTTTCAGCAGGGAGACCGAAGTGGGCAGGCATGCTGGCAGAAGATGGCAGGCAAGACATTTTGCTGTTGTGAACACTACACAGCTTGCTGGCGTGGCCTAAATAACTCATTGCCTGGATGAGACAGCTGTGAGAGCCGCACCAGGGTGCAGGGTGCCCGCAGCACCGTCCCTTCTGCTTCCTCCTGGGGCCATCTTTCCCAGCTCGCTGGAAAGGCAAAGGTTAGGGTGAGTCTTGTGACACAGCCTGTTCCTTTCTCAGTCAAAATGTGAGTTTTTTGGCACTGCTTGCTGTCCTTCGGCTTGTCCTTATGTTTTGCTTCTGCTAGGCATTGTTTTCTCTGGAGGCCTAGGATCCTGGGCCACACCGTGTTTCCAGTGTTGCTTTTGCCAATATCACCGTGGTTTCTGCTGGGTGGGTTTCAGACTCTCGTACCATCTCGTGTTAGCAGAGCAGGGGTTGCTGAAACGGTGGAGCAGTCTCCGCCCTGAGCTGTTGGTGCAACAGCAGCCTGCAGAGTTAAACATTAGCAGAAGTTACTTACTTCCCCTGAAGGATGATCTTTATAGCTCTGCCCTTATTTTGTATTGTAGTCCCAGCAATACTGTAACTGACAGCAGGGGTCAGAAATTTGGTTTGTTAAGACATTGCAATGTCATTATGTCTTGTGCTTTTTCAGAGTTTCCTGGATGTTACTTGAAACAGGATAATCACTTACTCATGTGCAACAAACGACCACATGGAGGCCGCTCACAAAAGAAGCCACAGCCTTTGCTGACAAAGGGACTCCTTTCTGTTTTATTTTTCCAACCAAAATTCCCCAAAGTAATTAAATTTCTCCCTTTGTTCTGGTTTTTGTGTTTGCTCTCACTTACAAGCAACCCCAGTGGGGGGATGGAAGATATGGGACTTTGGTCTTAGAATAAGGACCTTGGTCTGAAGTTTTTCCTGTAGGTAATTATTCCTCATCCAGAAATGTCAGAATGGGGAAGATTTTTCTTCTTTGGACTCATTTGTCTAGTGCATTCACATTACCATAGATGGAATACTTTGGAGACGATGTAAGAGAAGGATTTCAGTTTAATCAGGTCCAGGCACAAATTTTGGACCAACAGCTAATACAGCAAAGCATCAGCAACATCTGTCTCCTCTCCACACTCAGATCCAAGAGGACTCAAGCACTATCCAGGCATTTTTATGACAGAAATATTTGCTTATTCAAGAACCACCTCCCCTTTTCTCCTCTTCAGTTTTGCTCTTGTTCTCTCAAGTGCAGATCAGTAACCTTTATTAACACCAGGTCTGAAAAAACATTTCTATGTCTAAATGTGAACACAGATGGGCGTTTGTTTTTGGGGATGTCAGTCAACCAGGAACACGTAATCAACATGACTAATGAATTACACCCAGCAACTCCATCTGCTCCAGCATCCCCGTGAGCCCGGAGCTGGACTGGGTCAGGATCCCTGGGATTGGGAGCCCAAAGCAGGGGCAGGCCAGGGAGGAGTCAGCTTCACAGCAGGGAATGAAGCTCTGGTGAGTTGGAGTAGAGCAGCTGGCACATGGGCACAGCTGGAGTGTAGGAGACATGGTGGGAAGAAATGCTGGTGGGAGGAAACATCACATGGTGGCTGAGTGGGTCTGGGGGGTAAGTGGAGGGGCTGGGCTATGACTCTGGCCCCAGGTGGGTCAGGTGCATGAGGTGGACCCATGGTGGGGTACAGGGGTGGAGAGTGGTGCACGGGGATGGCTCAGCCTCAGCCTGGGAGACACTAACAGGAGCCACTGCAAGTTGAAGGGCCACCCTGCCGGGGCCAGACCGTTTTCCATCGACCACTGTTCTGGAAATGGGGCAGAAAAGCACAGACGAGGCCTCACCCAGCGCTGCTTCTGCCCAAGGGAATGGGAAGGGGGGTTCAGGCTGCCCTAAGGCTGCATCTGAGATGAATTGTCTATGCCAGGCACCCAGGCTGCTTTTTTCATAACCTCAACTACTGGGAGTGTTGTTTTGTGGCCTTTTGTCTCTCCCTCCACCCTCACCTTTGCACATCATTCATGGGTGCTTGCCACAGGCAGCCAAGACTAAACTGATCTGGTGTTAACGATCGACCTCAAGTCCTAAAGCTGGGCGACCCTGCAGGCTGGACTTTTGCGGCCACTGTGAGCCACTTCTCTTTCTTGGCCACATCCTCATACGGTGAAATGTTACGTCATCTGGCATCAGCTGTTCTCTCTCATTTGTCTGTCTGGGGAAGGCCATCAGGCTAAATCATGGCCCTTCATGAGGCCCTCTCTCCTGGTAGGTTTGCTGTGACTGGCACCTTCAGCAGCCACCAGAGACCAGTCACTAGGCGGGACGTGTCCTGCATCTTTGCAGCGTGAAGTGGCACAAGTGACTCACGCAGTGTTTAGTCACTGCAGTGGGAGGGACGACTCAGCAGGGTGTTGTGCAAATTACAGTCCTGAGCGTGGAGAATGGGGATCTTCCACAGGATGTGTCCTTCAGAGGTCCTGCCAGACTTAGACAACCAGCTGGCTCATACTAGCAGGAAATCAGGGGAACACTTGTATCAGAAGGGAGTTCTGCAGCACTCTTAACACATACCCTGCTCAAAGCAGGCTAACACCAATGTCAGGTCTGGTTGTTCCGAGCCTTATCAATTTGGATTCGGGGTATCTCCAAGACCAGAGATCCTGCTAGCCCTCTGGTCCCTGGCTGCACCCCTCCTGCAGGGAAGCAGCTTTCCCTTGTGTCGAAACAGCTTTTCCCCTGTGGCAACGCTTTGCCCCAACAATGGTAAAGTAAGCGTGTGCTCCCACCTTCCCATGGGCATCTTCCTCCTTGGGCACACAGGGACAGCAGTGAGATGTGAGGCCACAAAGCACTGTGCGTCCATTGGGAAAGGGTCTTTGGGGCGGGGAGGCAGCTACGTGCTCTCTGACTGCACAGGAAAGCAGCAAGGAAACCCAGCACCTGAGTCTGCGGTGGGGCTGGGGCTGAAACAGGAAAGGACAGGGCTTCCTGAAGCTCAGACCTGCCTCGTTTGCCCTCCTGCTCTGCCTAGGTGCTGCGGGGCCGGCAGGAGGGATGGCGTCGCAGATGGGGCTCTCCCACAGCCGTGTGCAGGCAGCAGTGCCAGGGTGAGCCTCACCCCGCGGTCTCGGGGACCGGGGGTGGGTTGGGGCCGTGCCTCCCAGATGGCGGCTCGGCCCACGGCTGATTTTTTTCCGGGTCTGGCAGAGGTTGGTTTGCAGAAGGGACTGTGACGCCATTTCAGGCATGATGACGGCGGTTTCCATGGCAACCTGCAGGCGTGAGTCAGCATCTCCCTGCTGCGGGGCTGGGGTGCAGAGAGGTGCCCAGCTCTGGGCATGGCACGGGGAAAGGCCAGACTGAGGCAGGGGAGGGGAGTGTGTGTAAGGTCTGAGCTACCCTGAGGTCAGGAAATATGTCAAAGAGAGGATCAAATCAGTTTTTCTGCCAGCTAAATGTGGGGATCCCTTTTGCAGAATAGGGTTGGCCGTGCCCACCTGAAGGACGCGTGCTCTGCTTAGGGTGAAGCTCCTCTTAGCTTCTGCAGAGCATATCTGCTTGTGCTCTTGCCATGTGCTGGCTGGGGCTTGCACGTGTGCAAAATGCTGTGTCCAGATACACGCTGGTTCAAACCCGTGGGCAAGAGCAACGAGAGAGCTGAAGCATGCTCCTTCCCTAGGCACAGAGTTAACTGTCTTGGTCTTTGCGGCTGCAGCTCGAGAGCAGGAGCCACCAGTGTGAAGGGCTGGCAAGCACCACTGTGTGCTCTGTACGTGACCCACTGCAGCTGAGGCCCTGCACAGAGCAGGGAGCTGCAAATTACCATTAGCAGCAGCGATGCAAACTCTACTTTCTCCATCTGTGGGAGTCAGAGGGCATAGAAGCTCCCAGGCAGTTCACCGTGCAGCCCTGGTCTGTGAGCATCTGCTTATAACAAGGGACCACGAGGGTCAGGAGAAAGTCTGTCTGGAAAGGCAGGACTTCACCTTGCACGCACCCAGCCATGCTGGGCCTCCCTGCCCAGGCTGTGCACCCTACCAGTATCCTCAGCAGTCACTGTGCGGGGTTTGGGTGCCAGAAGAGATTTGGTGTCTCTGCTCAGGATGTGCAAGGAGCCAAAGCCAAGCCAGTAAGAAAGGGAGACGCTATTCCCCCTCCCTGGGCCAGGAAAAGCCGTAACGCCACTAGTTGTGCGAGTGCTGTCAACCGTTCTGGCATTCAAAGTAGGCTTCAGTCTTACATGTGTGGCAAAATATGTTTTCTTCTGATGGGGGGGCTGAAGTATTCAGTCCCCACCCACAGACTGTGTGAACAGGTTCAAATTACTGGTTCATTGTCCCCACCTGGGCAGCAGGTCCGGGTGACAAATGGCACTGTGAAGATGTGGGGAAGTCCCCCAGTGTTCCTTTAAGTGCTCTGTTTTGAGACCAGCAAGTGCTGTGTAAATACTGGTGTGCTGGGAGCAAGCTGTGCTTGAAACATGAAACTCCTCTGAGAAAGGTCCTGTGCTTCCTCAGGGTTCCTCGCAGGATTGCTATCAGGAACCAGCCCAAATGAAGTGCGAGGTGGAAAAACCTGTCCCGCATCCATCCCCCAAGGCTTTGCTGCCCCCCACCCCCTGCCACCCTTCTTGGCCGTGTGGTCCCTGTCCCTTTCTGCTATGAACACATTGGCACCTCGCTTTCTAAGGGACCATTGCCCTCAACCTGCTGGTTCCACACTTCCCCGTGTCCAAAGCTGTAGCCGAGCTGCTTTGACTCCTGTAACCTGCGAGCAGTCTCCTTGCCCTGTCTGCCACAGAGGACGTCTGCCCCAAAAAACAGCAGAGCCTGCCCTTGGGGCCAGAACAGCCCAAGCTCCTCTCCCCAGCACAGCCACAGCTCCCGGGAACCATCAGCTGTCTCGCAATGTGTTTGTAAATCTCTGTGTTTGCAGTGAAGGGAGGCTAATTTGTTTCCTGGAGGCTGCCCAAAAAATGTTGCAACTCAGGCTTTCTCTGCCATAGGATTTTGGTGTTGTGCAAGGTGCTGTTTCTCTTCTATGCATTTTCCCACAGGACTGACCCTCCTGTGTGGGGGTTTGACCCTCCACAACTACCCAGATTTGCCTGGAGCCATTAAAATCGTAGCTCCCTAGCCCAGCAGCCTTCTCTGTCCTGTGGTCCAGTGCAAGATGCTTCTGCTGCCTTTTTATATATTAAGACCTTGCAGAAAGCAGAAATGCATATGAGACATACATCATCCTCAGGATGATGTTTTGCTAGGTACAGTAGACCCAGAGTAAGATACACACAGACGTTGCTCCAGATACAGTGTGGACCCACAGCACAATGCAATATTTGGCCAGGTGAGAGCATGGGCATAACCAAGGGTTTTCAGCCTCTGATCCATCCTGCAGGCTGTTTCCCATCTCCTCTTGCTCACCTGATGCGGTCAGTTTGCAGTTCAGAGAACTTGCCCTCTTACTTTAAGGACTTTCCTGGTGGATGAAGTGTCTGTGTGGCAGAAGAAAAGCCCACAGCCCACTGGAAGCAGCACAGCTTTGTAGCAGGCAGATTTTGGGATCCCAGCAGCAGTGCCTCAGGTTGTCTGGCATACAACACCTGTATGGTCTCTGCCACAAGCGGTGTGCACTCATTGCATGCACAGAGTCACAGCCCTGGATGTCCCTCCTGCAGCCTGCCCAGGGTGTCAGAGGTGGCGAGGTGTTTTGTATACAGTGTGCCACGGCTCTGTCCTGGGCATGAGCACATTCAGGTGTCTTCTTTCTGCTCCCCAGCAGCGTGGCAGATGAGTCCCTGATCTGTGACACTGATCTGCTCTCTAGTCGGGCAAGCTATTGCTGGCGTCAGCCTGAGGTTAAGAGCACAACTGCTCCTGCTCAGTTCGATGCCAACAACCCTTTCCCCCATCACGTCCTCTTTGGGTCAGGATGTTCCCTGTGTACATGATTTGCAATTGTCTCTTGAGGGGGCCAGGACGCCAATCAGCTGTCCAGGGGTGAAAAGTCTTACAACTATGCCACAGCCCCTTTCCCTCCCTTGATTCTTGGCTTCCCAGGCTGCAGTTTTCAGCCCAAAGGCCTCTCAGCATGCTCAGACACAGGCCAGGAGCCCCTTCATTACCAGCTGCCCTCCAAAACACCCGTGCTTACAGACTCATCTGTGATTGCATGGCTTCCTTCAACGAGCACAGCTATGAATGTCTTAGTGGGCAATAACATGACAGAGCATGGTGGCCACCAGAGAGAGCAGAACATGCCAAAGGGCTTGGTAGCACTGCTGCCAAATCCCTTCTGCTGTCCTTCTGCCATAGGAAGCACTTTCAGCTTGCACAGTCCGGAAGCCAGGGCAGGGCTGGGGATTTGGGGCAGCAGGGGTGGGGGGGAGTGGGCTGCTCTGCTGTGCCACCACTGCTGTGCAGCGAAGTGTTGAACCGCAGAGCGACCGTAAGTGATTGGGCAACATAAACCACATGCTTAGCAGCTGCAGGACTGGGGCATTGCTTCCTCCAGCCACCCAGGTGGGTGCAATGTGAGAAAAGACGGGCTGCCTGTCACACAGGACCAGGGCAAGAGCAACCTCTGTCCCCATCCGGCTCCAGCATCCTCCCAGATTTCCAGCCTGAAACTGTTCAGGAGAGGAATTTCCAAAACAAATGTTGCTATTCAAGGAATGCAGCAGGGGGAGGAAATAATCACAACAGAGATAAGGAGAAGTCCGTGGACATGGCAACTGCACCAAGCAAGCTCCTTTGGCTCTGTCTGTCTGATTTGGAATGGGACTCTGCAGCTCACCTCCCCCGGGCTGCCGGTGGGGGCTGGCGAGGCGGCTCTGGGCATGCAGGGAAAGAAGAAATACATCGGAGGGGTCGGGGTGGTCGGCGGCATCTATCCCCGCTCCCCTCTCTGTGTGAGCCACCCCAGCTCCTCTCCTCGGCAGCCATCCACTGGGCTTCCCTCTGGCTTTGTGGTCACACAAGGCTGTTTCACTAAGGGCACATGCGGGTTTCAGGCATCTCCTCAGAGAGCCATGCAGCTGCCCTGCCCTGTCCTCCTAGCAGGATTTTGGGGGACTTATCTGCTTTCCTCCCTGTCCCAGGCTGTGTTGCACTCGGCTGCCAAGATTCTGCCATCCTCACCACTGCTCCCCTTGGGGACCAGCTCTGTTCAGCGTCTGCCTGGCCACGTGGCACTCCTCTGGCAGACTGCTGAAGGCCTTGTATAAATCTGCTAGAAAACATCTGAGGTCTGGGGTCTAGTCCCCTCCTCCCAGGGACAGAGAAAAAGCTGCATTGCTCTTGGCTTGGAGTTGAGGAAGAACTGGTTTGCTAAAACCAGATGTCTGCATCCACTTTTGCTGACCCCACGCTGGGGATTTTGCACCTGATGCTTGCGGAGAGGCTGTTCTCTTGCGGACAGGCAGTAAGGGATTTGGCAGAGCCAACGTCACTCTCCCAGGACTGTCCACATCTGTAGCTTAGCAAATAAATAGTAAGAGAAAATAGGTCCCCTGGCTGGACAACCTGCAGAAGGAAAGATGGACAGACAGTGCTTGGGCAGGTGGATGCATGGCATTCACCTGGCTGTTCCTGACATACTCAAGACATGGGGCTCATGCTGTGCACCCAGAAACGAAGGGGATGATGCTCCGAGTCTTGAGATTTGGCAAGAGCCTGCACAGACAAGATTAGGAATTAAAAATTTCAGCCCTTCAGGATGAAATTCTGAACAGGATGAAATCATCCTGTTCCCAGAGGAACAGCCTCAGATGTGCAGGTCTGTCCCAGCTCACAGGTGTGCTGCACTTTGCTTGTCCACCCCGTGCCATTAGAGCATCCTGCATGTGTTGGTCATTTTAACTCTGCCGTGCCAAACCTGCTCAGCGCTTTCATCTCTGATAAAACAGCTGTGAGGGTTTAAAACAGGAAATGCTGTTGGCCAGGACAGGGGATGTTCTTCCTGACCCCTGCAGGTAATCAGCTCTGCAGCCGGAGCCCCGGGTTTTAGTCTCTGTCACAACGCAGAGCCGGAGAAGTTAGCTGCAAAGTTGTCGATGCCTCCTCCCCAGAGTCATACCCAGTGTCAGGGAAAAAAAAGGAGCAAAGCAGAGACCTTATTGATGGAAAGACTGAAGGCCAGAGAGTGCTATCAGAGCGTTCCCTTTTGCTGTGCTGTGCCTCTGAGCAGGGCTGAGAGATGCTCTCTCCTTTTCAGATGTGTAGCACAAGGTAATCTTCCTGCTGTAGCACTCCTTGGTCATTTCTGCAGCCTCTTTGAATATGCATGTTTCCTTGTTCCGCTGGAAACACAAACAGCAACTGAGTGCTTTTCCTGCCAGGGCTGTGCACAGAAGCAAGATCCCTCTCTAATGCCGTTACCCACTTGCTTACAGCTGAAGGTTGCGTTATCCCTATTAACTGCAGCACAAAGAGCTCATGGTGTCACCCACAGATACACTTCAGTCTCCCTGCAACGCTGCTTTCCAAGGCGGATCTCACATCTGGCATTATTGGCCTCTGGTTGCATTTCTGTCATTTATTTATTAAAGTTAATTTCACCAGACTGTAATGATTTATTCAGATCCGGAGTCTCCTGTAACAGAGAGCCATTATTTGCCGTGCCACCATGTTTCTGCCATCTGCAGAATTCATAAAGGTTTTGTAACAGCTACTTTTTGAAAGGTCACTGAACCACTTTTTAAGCTCTGTTTCTTTTGCATAAGGCATGGGTCTTACCAAAGTGTCAGGTGATACGAAGTCAAAAATGCTTTGAGGAAATCTGATCATGTAACAGAAACATCATTCCCTTTATTGGATTGAAGCAATAATCCTGTACTGTTTTTTTTTTTGAAGGAAGAAAAATAGAAGAAAACAAGTTTGTTTGACAATGCGGTGCCTCACAGCTGACTTCAATAGCAGTTTTCAGCCTCTTTGTTGATCCTGAGTGCCAAAGTGACTTTTGGGTAAGTGGCCAGCTGTTCCCTTGCTTTTACTTCTTTTGTCTCCATGCTGGAAATACTGTGCGAGTTATCTTTTTCTGCAACGAACTGCAATGAGAACATTGGCTGGTGAGGATGGAGAGTGTGTGGGTATGGAAGCACCTGAAAGAACAAGTGGAAGGAGCAGCTGCAGGGTGGGCAGCCGTGGGCCACACCTTCATTATGGTGTATCTTGATTTCAGTAAAGCATTTGACACGGTCTCCCACAGCATCCTCACAGCTAAACTGAGGAAGTGTGGTCTGGATGATCGGGTAGTGAGGTGGATTGTGAACTGGCTGAAGAAGCCAGAGAGTGGTGGTCAATGGGACAGAGTCCAGTTGGAGGCCTGTGTCTAGCGGAGACCCTCAAGGGTCGGTACTGGGACCAGTTCTATTCAATATATTCATTAATGACTTGGATGAGGGAATAGAGTGCACCGTCAGCAAGTTCGCTGATGACACAAAACTGGGAGGAGTGGCTGACACACCGGAAGGCTGCGCAGCCATTCAGAGGGACCTGGACAGGCTGGAGAGTTGGGCGGGGAGAAATTTAATGAAATATAATAAGGACAAGTGTAAAGTCCTGCATCTGGGCAAGAACAGCCCCATGTATGAGTACAAGTTGGGGACAGACCTGTTGGAGAGCAGCGTAGGGGAAAGGGACCTGGGGGTCCTAGTGGACAACAGGATGACCATGAGCCAGCAATGTGCTCTTGTGGCCAAGAAGGCCAATGGCATCCTGGGGTGTATTAGAAGGGGTGTGGTTAGCAGGTCGAGAGAGGTTCTCCTCCCCCTCTACTCTGCCCTGGTGAGGCTGCATCTGGAATATTGTGTCCAGTTCTGGGCCCCTCAGTTCAAGAAGGACAGGGAACTGCTAGAGCGAGTCCAGCGCAGAGCCACGAAGATGATTAAGGGGGTGGAACATCTCCCTTATGAGGAGAGGCTGAGGGAGCTGGGTCTCTTTAGCTTAGAGAAGAGGAGACTGAGGGGTGACCTCATTAATGTTTATAAATATGGAAAGGGCAAGTGTCATGAGGATGGAGCCAGGCTCTTCTCAGTGACATCCCTTGACAGGACAAGGGGCAATGGGTGCAAGCTGGAACACAGGAGGTTCCGCATAAATATGAGGAAAAACTTCTTTACGGTGAGGGTGACCGAACACTGGAACAGGCTGCCCAGAGAGGTTGTGGAGTCTCCTTCTCTGGAGACATTCAAAACCCGCCTGGACGCTTTCCTGTGTGATATGGTCTAGGCAATCCTGCTCCGGCAGGGGGATTGGACTAGATGATCTTTCGAGGTCCCTTCCAGTCCCTAACATTCTGTGATTCTGTGATTCTGTGATTAGCTGATTACAGGGGTCCTACTGCTTTCCAGACCACTCCAAAACCAGAGGTGGTCTCAAATCTGCAACAGCCTAAAGCAGGCCATACCGAAGCCATTAAAAATACTGATGGGACGACAGGGAACAGAGTAGAAGACAGAAAGCATCCTAATAAGGAGGCAAAGGGCAGCAAGTGCATCTTAATGGTTCCCAGAAGAGAAGCAGGATGGAGAGACAGGAGACCATGATCACCATCATCTCCTAATGCGTACAAAAAGGCAAGACTCAAAAGCAGCATGCAGTTCCTGAGGAAACAGCCCAGGAGCCATGGTAAAATCTCAGCAGTGAGCGTCCCTTTTACTCTGCATCGCCATTAAGTGTCCCTGGACAGACTGCTTGTATTTTGTTGCTTGCATCCTGGGCAGACCACTTGGGTGCTCCCATGGTGGACATCCTTGCGAGTAAGGGGATGCAGGAGGGGGTGGCAGCAAGGAAACTAGCTTAGTTTCAAAATAAATATTCCCTGTTCCTATATGGTCCTACAGTGAGCTTTGCTGCATTGTTTCAAGATGAGCTTTTGCCAGCATTTTCATGGTGCTCTGAGACTTCTGATTTGCCTTTCTCCCATCTGCTGCTGTCACCTGAGGCTCCACCGGGAAGGACATTACTGCTGCTGGCAACAGCCCCAATCCTTACACTAAAACAGTGGATGCTCACTGCACCAGGACCCTGGCCTGGCCTATTGTACTTGTCGCCAGCTTGTCACGAGTGCCTGGTGCGTGAACTGGCCCACGGTACCAGATGTGTCGTGTTATTAATGTGCAATGTAAGTGTGATAGCAGTAGAGACCTTGAAAGTTTTGGAACAGGTCAAAAGCCCAGGCTCCAGGACTATAAATAACTCGCTGGCGGTCGATTAGGTGTGTAGCCTCAAAAGCTGGGAAAAGGCTGTGTTAAGCGTACCAAAGAAAAGCAGCAGCAGCTGAGCAATGAGAAACACATTTGAGCAACAGGGTCAGGCACCTGCTGCGGTGTGGGAAAGCAACACCCGCCGGCACTGCGCAGGGAAGGGGTGGGGACGCCAAGGGCTAAGAGCTGTCTGGAAACTCAGACACCTTGAAGAAGGGCCAGGATGCTGAATGTGGTGTGTTTCTGGGGGGGTTCTGTCCCCAGAATCACTGCTGCAGGATGACTGTGGGGCAATGAGTGCCCCTGCTCCATGCAGCCCCACTCTCCTTGGGACCACAGAGTGGCTGAGGTTAGAAGAGACCTCTGCAGGTCATCTGGTCCAACCCCCTGCTCAAGCAAAGCCACCTAGAGCCAGTCACCCAGGACTATGTCCAGATGGCATCTGAACATCTCCAAGGATGGAGATTCTTGCCACCTGCCTGGTTGCAAACCCTGACAAAACCCTTTTGAGCTGCCAGTGTCACCCAGGCTGGCGCATGGTGTGTGACTGTGTCTGAGCATGGGTTTTTGTGCACATTTCTCCTATCTAATGCTCCAGTCCTCAATGAAGCTTTATTATGTATCAACTCAATGTGTCCAATCACTATTTTGGACAGCATTATAATCTAGCATCTGTGGGACAGAGCACCCCTTAGCAAAATGCTTCAAAGGCAGGCCAGTGGCAGTGTTTTAGACACACTGATTTTTGAAGCAGCTTATTTTGCAGAGGGCAAACGCCCAGGCAGAGTGCTGTGTCAGCTGGGTACAGCCCTGCAGCGTGCAGTTGCCACCACTAACTCTGATGTTCCGCTGACCTTTACACGTTAAGTGTTTGTACCCTCACTGATTTCATACCACCTCTGCAATCACCTGGCTTCTTGTCCACCAGAAATTCTCATTTCGGTGAGATCACAGCTTTAAGGGCTGCTAGGTGGACCTCCCTGAGCAATCCCAATTTCCACTCATGTTGCCCATGTTATCTGGGCAATCCTCGTTATATCGAGGCATGATGGGACCTTGTTTCTATAGGATTCCTGGTGAGAAGTACCACAGTGTTAATGCAAGTTAGAGGTAACCAAACCACAGCCAATTACCGCCTCAGCAACTGTGTTTTCTAAGGGAATGTTAGTGTTTTAGAATAATTTAGGCAGGGAAGGATCTCTGGAGGGCTCTTGCTCAATCCCTTTGCTCAAAGCCAGGGTAAATCTGAATTCGTATTAGGTCACTCGGGGCTTTGTCCAGGTGAGGTAGAAGCTGTAGTCTTCCCCTGCCTATTGCTCCAGAGACACCCACCCCATCCCCTCAGCTTTGTGCTCTGTAGTAAGACTCCTGCTTAGACCAAACTTTGGAAAACCGCCCAGACCTGGAAAATATGCAGTGCAGACTCTTAGCATCTGGGTAAAAAGTGTTGTACAGGCTCAGGCAGAAGGTCAGTGTTTTCTACCTGAAATGGGCAAAACTCAGACATTCTGAGAGCACGACTGCATCCGTGGACTTGTTTCACCTCCACACCCCATCTCACATTTGCCATTAATGTTCTCACACAGGCTTTGCATTTTCCTTGTCTCAGGCATGTTCCCAGGCGTTGATGCTTAGTGAGTGGATGCTGTGAACCGCATGCAGACCCCCATGCCTGGGCTGAGCTTAGCGCTGCCTCCTCTGCAAGAGCACATCTGCCCTGGTCATCCTGCAGTCTGAAAGGCAAAGAAATTGGACCACCAACAGAAAAATGATCTCTTTTCCCTTCAAAGCTTATTTTCTCTAGTGCTGCTCTCTTCTCTGGCACATCACGCCCTTTGTTGGGCCCAAGTATCTCTGAGAGTGTTTCTGGAAATGGGGAGGACAGTAGTTAAGCTACAGAGATGTCTCCTCCCAGGCTGCCAGAGCACATCCTGCCCCTGGTGTGATGCTCTGACCCCCGACCCCCTTCATCAGCACTGCTCTTCCCTGCGAGGACTTGTCAGTGCATTTCCCTTAGAGCAGGCATTAAATCCCATGGGAAAGAGATATGGTGATGATGACTTTTTTTTTAAATTTTATTTCAAATGAGATTTTTTTCTGTTCCAGATTTGGAAAAAGAAAACTGGGGCATTTGATAGGTGGGGTGCTGCTGTAGGGATGACTTTTCAGCCTGTCTCTGTTTCACATGGGAGTCTGCCAATGTCTTGCATTTTTCGACCAAGCTGTTTCTTTCCCTCTCAAGAGAAAGTTGGAAGGTGTGAAAAAAACCCAGCCAGTGAGCTCTTATTGCAGTGTTCTACATGCCAGCAGCCAGCACCTCCACAGGCGCCTGGAAGAAACGCTCCCAGACATGGGCTCAGTGTTCCTTTGCCAGCCCTGGATGAGTTGGACCCAAGCATGGAAAGCTTCACAGCTCCTCCCTTTCTCTCTTGCAGCTGGGCAGACGCTCACAGTGGTAAATACTATGCCGAGTTTTGGCTTTTGAAATACAGTGCAAAGTAGGTTTGGAAAGCACAGGCAAGTGTTTGGCTCCATGCTCTTTCTCTGGCAGTGACCTCCAGGCTTGCTGGCGTCATCCATGGCCCAAGCTTCTGGCCACCAAAGCAGCAGTTTCCTTTTGCACAGGGACTGCTGGCTCCAGCTTGGTGCTCCCGAGGGGCTGGTTTGTTGCTGTATCAATCAGACAGCTGGGGAACCGCTGACTGATGCTTGAAACCTCCCAAGGATGGAGATGCCCCACCACCCTGGTACGCTGTCTTGGGGCTGCACCACCCTTCTGGGGAAGGGGTTTCTCACAGTGTCCATCCTGAATCTCCCAAGCCTTGCCTTCTGCAGGAAGACAGGAAATTTCAGTAGAAGTCCTGCTTGACTAAAAAGGGAGCTTCTTGCACTAAACTGCAAAAAAAAGATGCATGTAAGAATGGGAAATACAATAGACAGCAGAAGAATGTAGTAAACATTGCTTGCTTGGATACTTAGAGGTGGTATCAGGCAGGTCCAAGACCACCTACAGCTCAGACTAGTGAGGATCATCAAGGGTAGTATGATGGGACTCTACAGGCATGCTAGAATTTGGGGAAAATGCATGTCCACTGATGGATGGGGGAGATGGCGTGGTGCTGGACAGTATGGAAAAGAGTACAAAGATCAATGGATTTTTGTAGCCTCTTCACAGGCAAAGCCTGCTACCGGATCTCTGCATTCACCCACATGGTTTGGGAAGGAGATGGGAGGGCCAAATGTGCAGTTTAAGGACTGCTTAGAGAAGCTGGGCATACTCATATCCACTGGAGTGGATGGCACGCACCCGTAGGAGCTAACAGGGCTCGTTGATGTGAATGACGCTGCTGTCCGTTGTGGTGGAATATCACAGCAACTGGGAAACGGCTGATTGAAAAGACTAATATTATGCCCACCTTTAAGAAGGGCAAGGAGAAGGATCTGGAAAACAGCAGTCTGTAAAAAATACCTCCATCCTTGGAAAAAATCATGGAACAAGACTTCTTGGAGATCATTTTCAAACATGTGAAGGGCAGGAAGGTAACCAGGAAGAGTCCACAGGTCCGGGCTTTGGACTTAACCCCAGTCCCTTGTTTTCCCCACTCAGCTCTTCACTGCAAGATCTAGTGCAGGCTTGAGAAGTCAGTCGCCTCTGGCTCTGCAGAGCTCTTGTCTCTGCGCGCTAACATCTGCGTTCTCATAGTCACATTGAGAGCAGTGGATGGAAAAGGAAAACAGGCTCCAGGAGCGGGGCTGCTGCCTCGGGTAGACAGAAGAAAGGGCTCTGGTATGGGTGCATCGTCCTCAAGTGTGTAGACATCCTGCAAACGGGACATCGGTGAATAAGAACAGATCCAGTGTCAGTGCTGCTGTGCTGAGACACAGAGCAAGAGCAAAGGGCAAGCACACCCACTTCAGACTCCTTCCAAGGGGGTGAAAGGGGTCAGCAAACTCCAGCGTAGTCCTTTTCTTCCGTCTAACAACAGCCTCTTTTTTGTGGTTTTTCTTTTTTCTTCCCCATGGGCTGGACACAGGAAGGTGTAGCAGGGTAAACGTGGGATGAATGTCAGAGACCACTGCTCACCCATCCTGGCTGTTGGCAGTCAGCTGGAGCTGGAGGTGGGAAAGGAAGCTCTGCTAGAGCAACTACAGTCTCACAGCAAAAGAGTCAAGGGATCCTTTACAAGCCACATGCTGATCTGGTCCAGGGAAGCTTTGGCAACCAGTGGGGAGAAGGGTGAAATCCTACTGACAGTTCTCAGTTGCTTCTTTCAGTGAGGGACAAAATTTCCACACAGGGCTTCTTCCAGCCACTGAGCTGTGTGACTCCTGCCCATTCCTCACCCACCCGAGTAGAATAGGGGAGGAACAGCTCAATAGTCTGAGGACAGAAGCAGGAAAAAGTGGAAAGTCCCTCTTGGACCATTTTTCTGCTGTAGATAGCAAACTTTGCACCATGAGAACAAAACGCCCATGATTCCAGTGCAATGCCTTTCAGGGTGCAAAAGCCAATGGAAGATGCCACAGGGACCACCTGCTCTCCCCCACCACGTCCCTGTCCAAGCTGTCTGCTGCACCCTGGTCTGCTGGCAACCTCCATACAATGATGCTCCTGCACTATCTCCAGTGCCCCGGCAGCCAGCTCTGGGGAGGGATGAAACAGGCAGAGGCCAGTGCCCCCTTGCAGAGCCCTCTGTAAAGATGGTCTTCAGAGCATGCCTCCAAGCAACTGTAGGGGCTTGGGGATGTCCTCCCCAGTGTGCCAGCCTGTGCCTCAGAGGCTGGTAGCTGGTGTCAGCTCGGAACAAGCCCGCCTCTCCCTGGAGAGTGCTGAGGACCTCACACCAGCTGCCTAGCCTTAGCCACAGTCTTGCAGCCAGAAAGATCTCTTCCATGGAAACTGTTCTCATGAGAAAGTGCCAAGGAACACAGGCAAACGTTTGCATCAGTTTCTAAGGAATGGCTTCTCCATTTCCACACTCTAGCCAAACCCACAACCACGCGGGGAGCAAGCAGTGGCCTGTTTCCCCCAAGCAGCCAACAGCCTGGGTGAGGGGTTGCGTCCCCTGCCTGGTTTCAGGAGGGGTTTGCATGCTGTCCCCCTAACCACAGGTAAACGAACCACCTTACTCTTTTTTGGTGTCACCTGGGGACTCTTGGATCTGTTTCTCTAATGACGGTAAAAATTTTGCAGTGCAGAGAGAGAAATTCACGGGGGGGTGCAGCCAGAGGGGGGAAAAGCTGGAGAAAGTTAATGCAAGGAGGCTAAGGCATGACCCAGTCCACCCCATCAGCAAGAAACCCACCCAGCCGGAGAGGTAATTCAGAGTAATGCTGCCAGACATCATAACTGAAAATACTTTATTTAACATCAATAGTAAAGTAGGAACATTGGATTATACATCCGTTAATATATAAATGATAAAAATGCAAAAGCAAAACCACCTACAGGAAACCCATAAGCAGTCCAGTACACAAGTAACATCCCAGGGAGAAGCTGCATGCCAGGACCCTCCCTCATCCTAACAAGCAAACAGTAATCCCAAAGAAACCAAGCATTAGCGTTTCCTTTGCAGCTGTTTGTTCTGGGTTTCAACCGTCAACACACAGTATCACTCTGAATGTTGCTATCAGTACAGGAGAGGAAAAAACACCACCCACCACAGGTCATGGCCAGAATTCACTTCTGTGCAACGTGAGCGTTTGTAGAAAAGGCCCCCAAAAATCCCAGGGAGAGGTTTCATGGCCAGGTTGAGTCAGGAGCGTTTCGTGAGTTTGCCCAATACAGTTCACACAGGGACAGTGAGATCTGGAAATCACGGGTCAGCACCGAAGGGCGAAACAAGCAACAAAAGGCAGCTTTGGCTTTTACATGGCTTGTGGCTTTAGCAGAAGAGAAACTAAGCAACAGTTTCTTGCACCGGTAGTGTCTCTCTGCTGAAAATGTTTTTCAGGTTTCCTGGTTTTCCAGTTTCCATTTCTCTCCTCTCTCAAGGTACGTGTGTAGAAACCTTTGATTGTAACAGCCAGAAACAAGTGCTCAGACCACCTCCATGGTATTCAATGAGTTTGGCATACAATGAAACGATGAGCTGTTACACTTTTTTCTAATCTTCAGAGAATCCTAAGGCAAGGGAAAAAAAAAAAAAACAAAACCAACCACTCCATTACAACAGGTAGCCCCTTTGCATAGCCTGTTAGCAGACAGACACCACTACAGCTGAAAGTCCCACCTCTTCAGCTTAGAAAAGGCTCAGCACAAAATCGAGGTGCCCTCTGCAGAGACCTGGGATTCTCAGTGGAGCCTCAATGAGTTCTGGTGCTGGTCTGCCACCCATGGGAGCAGGGCCCTGCTTCTAAGGCACCTTTGAAAAAATAAAAGTCTTTGCCTGTGTCTCCGTTACTGGTGCAGACTACAGCTACACCGATGTTTTACAGGTAGACATTTGACCTGGCTTCTGCAACACATCCTCTTCTTGTACCCCTTTGTATCTGCGAGACCTGGAGCCTGACCTGACAAAAACGAGTCATTCTTTTAATGCAATGATAAGCACAAGAGAGTGGCTCTTAAATACAACCCCGCTTCCTTGTGCTTTGCTCCTGCTCCATCCAACCCCACCTTCACTCAGCTCCCAGCACAACTGAGGCAGCAAGTCTGGCCAGCAACAGCTTTTAAGAGAAGAGGGTGATCACTTTTTCAAAGTGAGACTGAAAAGGAAGCTGGGTGTCTCCCAATAAATTAAAAGTCTCCGTGCATACTTTGAGCCACTGCTGGCCTAAGAAGAAACGCGCTGGACCCCAGCCCCTGCAGGATCCCACCCCTGCAGTGCAAGGGTTCAGCAAAATCTTCAGGTCTCAACAAAAAAAAAAAAAACAACCCACAACCAAAACAAAAAAAAACACACAAAAAAAAGGAAAAAAAAAAAAAAGAGGCAGTGCTGAAGATGATCCCCAATACGACGAGCGTCCCTGATTTCAACAGCCTTCAGCACAGGCCAAGGAAGTGCAAATTGCTGTGGTCAGAGCTGGTGGCAAAGTACTCACCAGAAGGAATTCAGTTCTCAGTTCTGGCTGAGAGCTTTAAATCACTTAGACCAGCTCCAAGAGTGTCAGCGCTTGAGGCTTTCATAGGGTCACGGGAAGGAAAAGCAGGGTGCCTGTACAGGTGGTGCCCTGGTGCACTGACAAAAAAGTAGTACTCCAAAACGTGCGTGTCCCTCAAAGCCTGAGAAAATCAGAAGGGAGTTTCCCAATAGAGGACACACATTGCAATAGGCTGTAGGCAAAGAAAAACCGATTGGATGTCAGCCCTGCTGTGAATATCTCAGCACCGCAGGACATTTCATGGTCAAATACACAGAGCAAATATAACACATGGCTTATATATAATGACGCACATAAAAAGCCTACTAGTCTGAAGATAAAGGAGGCCTTGAATCATATCCTATTATGCTGCACCCTAGTTTAATCTGGTGTTAAATATACTGCTTATGATATACAAATTACTTTTTAAAGTTATTAAAATGTTACAACAACAACAAAAGTAATAAGTGAATTCAAGTTTTATGCATGACCTTGCAAGAAAAATTTTGGTTTTAGGAAGCTTCAGACAAAGTTTAAATAGCATGGCAACCTTCTACCACTGTTAACAAGTGTCAGCAAATTTTAACACCATAATTTCATCGCGCAATTAAATTCATTCATCTTTATTTCCAGAAAAAAAAATGAAAACCACCCCCCTCCACCCCCCAAAAAAAAGCCCAGGTGTTGTGCTGAGGCAAGAAGTCGCTATCACATCCAGAAATAAGGTTATCTGAAGCCAGCGGTTTTTGCAGATGCCATCTGTGTAGCTCCCACCGTATGCAGAATGCTCACTGGCAAATTCTGGCTCAACTCACTCAAAGCCTCCCTTGAGACTGAAAGAAATAATGACATTCACTGAATCCAGACTTGATTGTTCAACACTTGCTCTGCACACAGAGAAGATGTTTGTTTTGGTCACTATGAGAAAAATAATATATGATATTGTCTCCATTAAAAAAAAATCTAATGCAGAGCGTAAACTTGTACAATTTTAGCAGCATTTTACAGTCCTTCATAAAGTAAAACCAGGAATTAATTAAAAGGAATGTTTTCATCCACCTCATTTAAAATACCAAAATACCATGGGCAGTAATTGCTGACGCATCGCAGCTGTAATCAGTAAAATTTGGGTCCAGCAATTAACTCAACACAGGGAGCACTGCAGCAAATAGATCAGATTCAACATTTTCTGGCAAAGTAAATATTTACAACTCTTATGTACAGCTTCTGGACTTACAAAACAATGGAGAGCTAGAAAGTTGTGTAAAGTCAAGTTTGGAATTTAAAAAAAAAAAAAAAAAAGAAGAAAAGTACTTGTCCAACCAATCTGGAGATGCTTTGGCATGCCGAAAGAGGCCTTTTTTGTTTGTTTGTTGTTCATTGCAACTGTTATAAAACCAGCAGACAGAAAGCATCAGTGAGGCCAGATGTCCTGGGCAACACAGGCAAGGTCTCTCTTGTGTCTGTGATGTTAGCTATTTGGCGAGCCAATATTCACTGTGATCTTTGTGTACAGAGGGTACTTGTCAGTTCTTAACACCTTGTAGGATAGTGTATTTAAGCCGTCAGAACTCATTGTCTCCCTTGTGTGAGCAATTCGGTCAAACCTGCGGAAGGGGGAGGGAAAAAAAAAAACAAAGAAAGAAAGGAAGAAAAATGTTTAAACAACCCAAACTTCACATGACATTTTTATAGCCTCTTAGGCACCACCTCCAGTGTTTTAAGAACAACCTGACTATCAATCAGTACGGGTCCCATAAACTCCCAGATTTGGCCATCCTCAGCAGTGGGCAAAGGCATCCCTACGGGGTCAAATTTTAGCCAGGAAAAAGCAGCCAAGCTTTTAAATCACACAGGCCTTTCTCCAGCTCTGCACTAGAGCACAGGTTTTATACGCCAAAGGCAAGATGGAAAGAATTGCTTAGAGCTTAATTTGCTGTGTTTAAGAAAAAGAAAAAAAAAAAAGGCGAGAGGTGTTTGTGCCATAGTGAAATCTTGGGGAAAAGGTCTGTAATGAGGTAATGAACTGGCGAGGGGAAGGGGGCAGCTTACAGCGCGGGGAACAGAGACGTCAGCAAGGGAGATGGCCACAGGCTTTCCGCGATCAGGCTTTTTGCAGGCAAAGAGAAAGCCAAGCAAGGGCAGGAGGTGCCCCTTGCATCCGCTGTGGGACGGGTCAGACGCACCTCTCGGGGTTGGGTTCGTTCTTCCGGTCCCGGGAATGCCGAATCATTCTGCACTTCCCAATGACGGCATCCGGACGGGATATCCCCATGCCTTTAAACACCAGCCTGTAAAAAGCAAGTTCAATAAACACTTGTGCCAGGTGACGGATGTGGGATGCTCTGCCACGCCTTCTACAAATGACCATTGGTTTTTGGGGTTTTGCCTTTTTTTTTTTAAGGATGTCGCTAGTGCGTCTGCAGGCTTGCTAACACCAAAAGGGGGGAAAGCCAGTCCCTTTCCACCCAGGCATGTCAGGGTGAGGAAAAGAGACGTCCCCCTGCCAACACCGAGGATCTGCTAATTCACTGCACCCTCACCTGCACCACCAGCTCCTCCAACGCCCAAATTAACCTTGCTCCAGGCTGTAGGCTGGAATTTGAATGGGAGGCATCTAGTTTTTAACCCATCTGGAAAGGAGCCAGAAGAGCTTTCATTTTCTGGGATGTGAAAGCTGCAGTGCTGGTAGAAACTGAAGTGAATGGTGGTGAAGCAGCATGGCAGGGGGGACACATGGTCAAAGCCACAATGGTCCCAGCTGGGACCCACTGGGCGAGGGGCAGCCTGTCTTTGTTTGCATGTTCTCTGCAAGGCACCTGCAGTTCGTGGATACCACTGCTGAAAAAGTACCTGGTTTCTTCCTCTTTGCATCTCCCTTTTCATTTCTGTATAGCATCTTCTGCTCCTCAAAACCTGACTGCCCCATAAAGAGAGGACTATCACCTTGCTCTGAATGCCCTGCCCCACTGGAAGGTTGTGCCTCGCTTGGTTTATTAAACAGAAGTGCTGAACCTCGGGAAGGTACAAGCACTTTTAGGAAGACCCTTCCCTGAAGCCCGCAAGAGCTCAGAAAGCCCAGAGGAAAGACCACGCAGAGTGGTTTCGCTATCGAGAAACGTGAAGAGGGCTTCCCAAATCTGAGCTCCCCATGATGATGTCTCACAGCGACCACCATGGGGACACGAAGCTGTAAGGTAGCACAACCCCATGTCCACCCTCTGCCCCAGTCTTCAGGCAGGGGTGTCCCAGCCTGTCCTGTGCAAACACCTTCCTCTTCTCCTGCAGTTCTGAGCCTTGCTTGGCTTCCTTCCGGGCAGGAAGCAACGGCTCATGGTGTTATTCAGAGCTGCTTACAGCCTGACAAACAAAGCTCTCCAGGGAACAAAGGGATCTGCTACCAGGCTGCAGAATCAGGCAAGCCTCAGGCTGTGTTGGGCTAGGTGGGTCAAGGTCTTAACCCCCACTGCGCGCCCCAAATCCCCTTCCTTCGGGCAGTACTGGGAGACCCAGAAGCACACTGCTCTAACCCGTGCACCGGCGTGGATGGTTGCAAGGCTGCGTGGCGAACAAGTGATGCATGTGCGGGGCAGGGGTGGGATTTTTCCAGCCAGACCCACTCCCCAGCACACCGTGGGAGCTGCGAAACAGGGTGCCAGCACCCAGGAGGAACACGCTTTGGCTGAGCCTGCAGGTTGCCCATGCACCACCTCCGTCCCCCACCAGAGGGGAGGCTCCCGCGGTCGGGGTGACAAGACACCCCGCATGCCCCCACACCCGGGCGAGAGCAGCAGGTCTGTGCTCATCCCCACCCCGGAGGCATTCCGAGTACCAAGAAGGGTATTTATTTACCTGTTGTAAATGTCATCATCTTCACCACCCCAGCCCCAGTAATTGTTTGGGAACCCATTGATCTTTGTGAACTGCTCTTTGCTCAAGGCAGACACGCCTCCAAAATACTGATTGTAAGGCAACCTGGAAGTGGGGAGAAAAGGCCATTAGAGGAGGAGAGGTGCTAGCCAAGGAGCACCCTGCCCACCAAAAAGGGCTTGCCGCTGCCCTTCACCCCAGCCCATGGCGAGCCAGCATCCGCTGCAAGGTGCCTCCCTGCAGCAGGCAGCAGCGCGTGTTTTGGTGCCCTGGACTCACCCAAGGCAGAGGGAGCTGGGGGGCTCGGTCCCAAATACAGCTGGGAAGTATTTTGCAACTGGCAACGGCTACAGCCTTTCACCAAGAAGTACACTGACCTCAAAGGACAGGCTGGTGAGATGCACATCACCTCACCAAAGGACAGACGAGCAACACACGTGCCCCGGGAGCAGCAAGAGCTCAGCAAGGCATCGGAGGTGCTGCAGAGCCTTCTCTTCCTGCAGCTCTGCCGCTCGCCTCCACACTCCCCAGTGCCCCAAAGAAAAGCTCGCAGCCCAAAACTGAGTTGGCTGCGTGACCTTGCACGCAGAAAGCCAACCAGCTCCCGCTCAAAACGGGGGATGATGCAACGGGGCATTGGGGACAGATGAAATGCAGACCCATGGCACCAGGAGAGGGCCTATGCAGCGATCACCAGGACCTACCACAGACCTTGTCTCTGCTTCAACAAGCAGAAGAAACCCCTGGGGCCTGCATTTCTGCTCTAAGCTTCACCTCGCTGCAAGAAAAAACTGCAGCTGCTGCGGTGCTGGTGACAGTCCTGCTCCGAGCAGGGCTTGGGTCTGTAGTGGAGACAGACAGGGGTCCTGCCACCAACACCACTGCTTTGTCTTCAGCACTACTGGCCACTGTGATGGGGTCATGACTGGTTTTCACCTTATAGATGAGCTTCTAAACTCCCCCTTGGGGATTTGGGATAGAAAAAAAAAAAAAAGAAGGAAAAGCAAGACACATTTTTATTTGCAGCAGCTTGCTGAACCCAAATGTATGCTGAAAGGCATTTCGTTTTGTGTTGCTCTGAGATACCAAGGCAGGTCCCTCAATGGCCCAAAATCGAACTGCCAAAAATATTTAATTTTGCTCTTAAAATAGCGTCTGATGCAGTCTTTTTAAAGCTGCACATAATTCTGTGTGAGAGTGTCTCACTTTTCAGATTGGGTGGAAACACTAGCTGTCTTCCAGCCTGAAACACAAGAAGGGATACGCGGGCATCTGCAAAGCGACAGGCGCTTAGTTTTTTCTCGCCCTACGTTTCACTTTCCAGAAGCTGTGAATTTTAATAAAACTGCTCAGCTGCGCTTCTCCCTGTTCCTCCCCTCCAGCCCATCCCGCTCGCTGCCACCCGCTCCCCGCAGGGATGCGCACGCCAAGACAGGCTTTTGCCAGTGACATTTTCCCATGCTTTCAATGGTGGGTGGGGATGTGTTAACGCTGCGCCCGGCCTGCTAGGCTAACTGCGATATTAGGAACAAAATGCTCCTCTGAAAGGCGTCTCACCGAAATCCGAATTTATCCATGGACACAGAGAGGTGCCGTGGCTGGCTGTAACATTTGTAGGTGTTCCTGTCATCCATTGGGATGAGGTCTACGTCACTAAACACAAAGCAATCATAGTCATACTCTTTCAAAGCCTCTGCGAATCCTACATTCAGCAGTTTAGCACGGTTAAATTCTTCTTCTCCATCCTAATTTAAAAACAAATAAAAAAGAGTTAAGTGACTTAAATTTAACAGTTGACATCAGCAGTTTCTTACCTGTCGCCAGTGTTGCCGCACTGGGTTGGTGTGCCTGTGACGGACCGAGCTCGAGGCCAAGCACCCCCCCCACCACACCCACGGGACATCCACGGTGAGTCCCCCCTGAACGCTGCCCGTGGGACGATGGCATCCGACCCAGCTGCAAACCGCGGGGGCAGCCAAAACTGCTGAGGGCAGGCTGGATCCAGCTCAGCTCCCCTCTCTTGGTGGCAGGCTCTGAGAGAGCAGGTTTGATGCTGAGTGGTCCCCCCATCCCACCCCATGCACAGGCATTTTGGGGTTGAATGTTGTGTTTACGGACTGCTGGGACAAGCAGCTGGGGCTTCCTAGAGCAGTGGAGAAAAGCAAAGGGAGATGAGCTCCTCTGGAAGAAGGGAACCTTGCTACAGAAGGAAACCTTGGCCGTGCTTTAGCTTACAGCCAGGACAAAGACCACAGACCAAAGCCTTTCTGTGGACAGGATTTCAGCACCCTCTTCCTAAGCGCTGCCACAAGATGTCCGCAGGACCATGGCGTGCCCTCTGCTCCTCAGCATGCCTGAGCACGTGCCAGACCCTGTTTGCAAAGTACAGGGTGGCACCCGGAGCTAAGGTCTGCCGCTCTGCCACTCGCTCCTGTGCTGAGCTCTGGGCAGTCGTGCATGGACAGGAGCAGGACGCTCCCCAGGAAAGGGTGCTGCTGGTTCAGCACGTGGTTGTGACACACAGCCTTCTTTACTGATGGCAGGCTGCTGCGAGCTGCTTCCTGCAAGGGCTACGGCTCGCACGCCGGGCACTGCCGTCTGCTGCGGTGCACAGCCCCTGCTTTGCTGCTCCCCCGCCAGCCGGAGCACGGCATGACCCACCATCCGTCATGGCATGACCCGCCACCTGTCCCGGGGGCCTCGCTGGGGAAACGAAACCAGGAGGGCTGTCACCATGATGGGAAGGACCTGAAAAGAGCTGACACTGCAGCAGGGCACGTTTATCCCAGGGCAGGCGCAGTTAACGAAGGGACCCGCAGAGAGCGGGGCAGGAAACTCTCCACTCTCCTCCCTGAGCAACAAGGAGCCTGAGGAGAAATCAGTTTGGCCTCTCTCAGGCAGAAACATTTCAAAAGCACACGTGGCTTTGAGCACAAGTACAGGCTCGCAAATTACTCGAGTACTTTTGAAAAACAACAGGATCATACCCACAAACCCAAGAATACCGGTGGTTTCAGAGTAAGGATTTCCCATCCAGGACCCAACTTTGCAGCAGTAGCTTCAATCCCAAACCCTGTGCAGGGGAACAGAGAAGGCGGAAGGGAACTCATAGGGCACCACTGAAGGAGGCTGAAGTCTTTTGCCAGCCTGGAAACCAAGACTGCCAAATCCTTTCTCTTCTACCACATCCCACCTTTCCCCCTCCACACCCTTGGAGCAGTGTTGAGCCAAAGGACTCCCGCGCCATGCAAGCCATTCCCCCCACCCTGCAGTACCCGCACCTGGCATGGGACACCAATCCAGGACGGATAAAACACTGTGCCCGAGGAGCAGCAGCTTGAAACATCACCTCCTCCAAAATGGCTTTGCCTCGTTAATATATAATCAGTTTGGGAACTGTTTAATCCAGACTTGTTAATGGAACTGCAGCTGGAGAGCCAACACAGGTTCTTAGAACAGCCACAAATACCTTTCAAATGAAGGTTTTAACATGCAAGTGTCAAACCAAGGTTTTCAAAAGCATTCATCACCTGCCTCAGGCATAAATGACTTCACAGGGAGGAGTGAGCTTTCGTGGAGGAGGATCTGAGCAAATTCTCAGCATCCTCACCCGAAACAAAAGGGTTCACACAGTAACTAAGGTGGTGGGAAGATGATCACCATCATGCATAAGCAAGAGCAGTGAAAATTTGAGTACAGAAAATTAAGGCAAGTCGAACAAAGAGGCTGGGGAGAGGGTGCAGCTGAGGCTGTGCGATCGGACGGTCTTCTTCCCCCAGTGAAGGGGACTGTCCAGCCCCAGCTGCCAAGTGCTCCTCAGGTCCCACAGCACCAAACCTGGGCCTGGTTCCATAGTCCCAAGGGGGACTTTTCCTGGTGCTGGTGCAGAGTGCAATGTGCTCACACCTCAAAGCAGCTGCTGGGTCCAGTCTAGGAGAGCACGTCCTCTTTTCACAGCCTTTGGCTGCTCTTTTCGTAACGAAATTTCAAGGTAAAGGGCACTTCACACTGATTTTGTTACCAGCAGCGGCTCAGCTGTAATTAACCTGCGCCTTCAGGTAACCTCTAACTCCTCTGGGTCACATTTAGGGATTAACAATGCTACGAGGAGCTGCGTTTTTAAACCTCTCCCCAAAAAACCCCAAAGCACAGCGCAGTGACCAGACCCAGAGCAGGCAGGACCCCTCCTGCTGCCTCACCCACCAGACCCCGGCAGAACCCACGCCGGGGCCCTGCAAGTGGAGAGGGACCAGACACACGGCAAACACTTCACATGGGCACCACTGCTTCCCTCCCGAGTGGCCACACAGCTTCGCACGGTGGGATAAAAAAGACTTGGGGGGCAGGGGGGAATCACAACCAAAAAAGGAAACAAAAATCCCTCTCCAAGCCGTTTTTTAGTAACTTTACAGTGAGCAGGTAGCTCAAGCAGCAAACCTTGCAATGCTGTTACCAGCTGTGACTCCTTTGAGGGCAGGAGGCTGGTTTTCTGTCCCAGGAGATATGCAGGGCTTTACTGCGTATATCAGAGCAAAAAAGACTGAGCCGAGGTTTTGCTTTTTGCAGAAAACTCTGTCTCTTTACCTAAGGCAATGTGGAAGTGCTGGCGTGCTTGCAGTATCTGAGATTCAAATCTCTCAACACTCAGAAACTTGCTGCAGGCTTCCATCTTTGACTGATCCCCAACTTTTTGAAAGAAGGAGTTAGGAAATCTCATTTCTATGCTGCTGTCCCTTCCAGGTCAGCGCAGGGCACAGTACCACAGGTGACCCTTCAGAGAGCAGATAAAGCAGAACTGAAGAAACCCCCAGCCCTCACCTCTGCTTGGCAGCTCCTCATCCCACGGAGGCTCCCTGTTATTTGCCACAAGGAAATGGATCAGTTTGCACTTGCTTGGACAGAGGAGGATCATCCTGAAGAGCTAGGCAGTGCACACGGGACTGCTGCTTTGACAAGGCAGCCAAGCTCTAGACGTAGCCTCCACACTTATTTCCTAGGCTTTCAAACAGAAAAGATGTAGACCAAGCATGTTTTTGCTTTTTTTTTTTTTCCTGACAATTTTTTCCTTATGTTCTCTTGTCCTGAAACTTAACCCATTTCTGAATTCAGTGCTGGTGCCCAGCACCTGTTTCTGGCTCCTGATTTTACTCCCTATGTCTCTCCCAGCATGTCCAAGTCCATCTCCATTCCCTGGTCCACAAGCAACTGGCTGAAGGGGGACAACCTGCTGCCTCAGTCCTGCAGGGGCTGATGCTGACTCCTTCTCACACCTGGAGATGATCAGCCCAAGCAAAAGAACATCCAGGCCTTTTTTACTTCTCATCCCTTACCTTTGCTGCATGTGGTTTGCTCAGCCAGACCTACCAAAGGATGCTACCTTTTTTTAGTGCCAGACAGATAAAATTGAGGTTTTTGGAACTTTCATTCAAGCTAAAGGGCTTGCAAACCAGCAAGAAGCCATCTGTCCCAATTTTGTCCTGCCTCCCACTTCCATGTAGGTAGGAGGCAGCTTGGCAATTCCTCCAGCAGACAGCACAGCACTGCAGAGGACCCACGGCTGCATCTCTCTCACCTGGATCCTAAGCTCGCCAAGTCTCAGGGAGGTAATGGTGAGGATACATGTTTCTCGCTGGCTAGGAGAGAGCCATCACCTTCAATGGGAGGTTGCTATCTAAGTCAGGGATCCCCCAAGACAGCCTGAACCACACACACAACGTCCATGTGAAAGTCCACGCTCCAGTGGACTTGAGGAGGTAGAAACATATTTCCAGGGCCACACAGAGACACCAGGAGACACTTTGTCAGAGGGTGTTTTGAGGCCTTAGCACCATTACATCGGGCAGGAGAGAGCAGCCATAGGGGAAACTCGCCTCCCGCAGCACTGCGAGGGCAAGCAGGATCTGAGCACAACTGCCTCCTTTGCCCGCATACCTGGGGGGTCCTGACACCCCCTGCAAAGTAACATGAATAAGTGTGATGCCCCAACCAGTCCGGACTCACACACACACGCACTCTCTGGAAAATTGCTACCGAGGACATTGCAGGCAACACCAGGGGCCAGTGGAAAACTGTTGAACAACTGCAGGGTTTTCAGGGAATTTGCCAAGTCTCCCCTTTCCCAATCTTCAGTCTGGCTGCATGGGCATTTGCACAGGCTGAACTGCAGCGAGAAAACTCATTTCCAGACCTGAGCGCCCAGGTGGCAGCGGCTGAAGGCACCGGAGAGCTCGTGGGTAACGGCAGGAGCAAGCAGGACTGAGGGAGATGCCACAAATTCGCCACTGCCTTCTCATTTGATGAAGTCAAGCTTGCGTGGCATCAAATGGCTGCTACCAAAAGTGTGCCCAGCTGCGTGTCTTCATCTCAGCTTTATCTGAAAGATCCTACAACTGCTAGTCCATGCGTCGGGTTTGGGTTTTGCTGAGTGTGGGGTGTGGAGGGTGAAGCATCTTATGTATTTTCCACTGGCTCCTGTTACACATTGGACATTTTACAAACATCGTCCCCCTGACTTCGGCCAAGTCCTACTCTGAGGCATTCAGGCATGCAAGAACAGCATGGTGGAGACACAACGGACTCATGACGGAAACACATTGCGCTGAAAGGAAGAAGTTTGACATTACCAGTGCAGCAGTAGCAGGGCTCAGCGCTCCTCTTTCTTTCTATGAGATGCAGAGCACAGAAGAGCACGTAGGCAGCGTGTAAGAACCAGATCACACAGTAATTCTCCTTGCTTCAGTGATTGCTTTGCTATAGACAGGATTAACAAGTAAAGGTAATATTTCCCCACTAGAAGGAAAAATAAAATAAAAAAAAAAAAGGAGGGCAGATGCAAAGGGAAGGACAGACAAGAAAAAGAGAAAAGCAATTGTCAAGACAGCAGAGAAATAAGACTGTTTTCTTACTGTACTTCTGGCAGAATTAATACATTTTCTGCAACTGTCTCTACTCAGTGTTCCCACTCACCCTCGACAGATGCCTCCAGTGGGTTCACCACCACTGACCACTGCCTCTTCCAACACAGCTTGTTAGAGGCATGCAGAAGGAGCATGTTTATTTTACAAATCAAATAGTCTTACTTGCTAACCTACATCTGACTGCTGGATGTGTCCGGGACATATATACCCTGTGTAATGGATGTCACTCCCACTCCAGTTTTGCTCAGGGGATGCATCTGAAAAAAACATTTGCTTCAATAATTTTTGTGAGGGTTAACTTTAGAGTACATAGACAGCCCCACAGCCCTAGCACTGGAGGAAAGGACCAGAGAAAAGGAGGAGCCAGCAAGGCAGGGCAATGCAAGCCAGCATGCACCATCGCAGCAGCAGTGGGAACTCCAGCTGGGCTTCGGACACTGCCTGCTTTTACGGTCGCCGGCACAGCTCCACGTGATCGGGCCCCTCGCTGTCCTTACCCTCGAACACCACTGATGGGGAAATACCAGCCCCAGCTGCACTGCCGGCTCTTTGCGATGCAGACGGCTTCTCACCCACAAGCAGTGCCCCTGGACCGTGGGTGGGCAGCTCTCCCGGTCCTCCGCAGAGCCAGCCGGTGAGCTATGCCTGGCCGGGAAGGCAGCAGCCCCCACCGCAGGATCACTGCTGGGAGCCGCATCGCACCCTCGCTTCCAAGCCACACTCAGAAGAGGAAGGCATGCTGCTCTGCCACCTTCATCCACCTGCACCCCAGGTGGGGACCATGGCTCAAGCAACCTCGTAGCACCGGTAACTTGCACAGACAAATGCTGCACGTGGAAGGAAATGCAGCCTGAAGGACGAAGGGCTGGGGCTGGCTCTGTGTTGCTGGACCACAGTGGCACCAGCTGCTCTTTGCATTACACAGGAAGAGTCTCCTTACACGGCTTAATTTTAGAGCACAGTGTGCCAGTCCGCATGCTGCAGAAATGTCCTGTACCCTCAGCAACGTGGCTGCCAGGCCACAAGCATGGCTGGCCGCAGACCCCGGAGCATCTTGGCTGCTGTGCTTGGGAGCTACCGCTAATTCCTCACAAATCACTTTTGCCCAGATCTCTAGCACCCTGGAAATGAGCAAAGAAAGAGAAATAGTAGTAACAGAGTATGGGTTTTCTTTCTAGAAAAAGGTCTCCCCTTACTTTCAATTCTGTGAGGAAATTTATCGCTTGGGCAACCGTTTTAAATATTCTTGGTGTTTGATATGCCCAAACACATCAGCTGATGTGCAAATTTAAGCAGTTACATTTAAAGAAGCATGTTATTTCATCTCAGTTTTTACTGAGCTGAGAAAACAGGATATAGATATATATCCAAGAGAGAAACTGCGCCGTGCGATTGTCCAGCCTTCTGCCTCTGCTGGGGCTCTCACAACTGCATCTGCCCTTTCACGCTGCAGCCCATGCAAATGCCCACACATTTTAAGCTTTTCCAAGTGTGAACAACACCCACTTATTTAACCACCATTAGCGTATAAATTAAGACAGCTTGTTTGGAGTGAAAGATGCCTTTTTCTTTTTTTTTTTTTTAAAAAAGACAGGTCTAAGGCCATCAGATATCGAGGGAAAAAACAACAAACCACCCCCATCACTAATTCTTTCTTTTCTGTTCTGTTCACCTGAAGACAATCACTCACCTGCTCCACTGCCACAGCTTTGCTTCCTCCATCCTGACACTTTGTACACTATTACTAACACAAACAGAAGTTGCTCGAGAAAGTAAGTGAAATCCTACAGCTTTATGGCACACCCAATGCCAGATTAGGCATTAACGCTACCTTGTCACCCTAAAGACCTCTGTATGCAATTCCTCCAGCAGCTGGGAAAAAGGGACATTTGGAAAGATAAATTAGATTGGGTTGTACTATTAGGGATTTCTTCCCTCCTTACCAAGTGGTTTACTTTAAGCAGAAGCTCTTTAGAGTGAATCATGCCTGACCGGAGAAAGGGACACCAGCAAAATTGCTCGTGTTCATTTTCACTTTTTTTAGTGCTACAGCCTTTTTTTTTTTAAAAAAAAGCAACCTCAACCCTGCTGGCCAGCCCACTGCCATTCAGGATAAAGCAACCACTCCTCTGTTTTAGGGGGCATGGGCACTGTTACAAGAGCGTTATAAAGCCCTGCGTCTTTAGCATCTTACCTGGTTGACAACATATACTCCATAATCTAGTTGCTGCCTTTGGAGAATTGGGTGCAGGTAATAAAGCCAGTACTTCAGGTGCTCCTCTCGGTTCCTGAATGGTATGATTATCGCTACTTTCTGAAGTGCTATACAGTCCTTCGGAGCAAAACGACCTCCTGCTTTGACCTCTGGGTTTATTCTCGCCACTTCTTCCAGGTTCACAGGCTGGGAAAACTCCACACGTAGCGCACCAACTGGAAGAGAGGCACAGCACAAAGTGAGTTAGCACACACAATCTATCTCTCTGAGCACAGATCCTTTGCACACGTTTGGTTTTTGTCTTGTTTTGCTTTTTAAAAAGAGAGGCTTGGATCCAAACAAAATCCCAGTGGCGCATGGAGGCTGGACCAGACGTACCCAAAGCAACTGCACAACACCATTCACAGCAAACCCGCAAACACTGTAGCCTCTTGGTATCAGACCCCAACCAAGTAGCTGATGCCAAATGAGTCTTGAAAATCCTTCTATCTGCATGGCAAACCAACAGCTGCACTCCCCCTGGCACGTGTGCCACAAAACCAGCCTAGAGAAGAGCGTGGTCCTCTGTGCTCTCACTCACCTCACACAGCCTGAAGCCGAGCACTTCAAAAATAGTCCTGCTTTCCTACCGACATAATTACTTACGCCAAGGCTAGCCACATGCAAAGCGAACAAAACCCCCTTTTTTGTTTTTTTGTCTTATAGATACTTTCAGTGTTCTGTAGGCATGCCCATTATTTATTAGAAGTCCTGTATTAGAACTGCTAAAAAAACATATCCAGATTTGCATGCAGGTTGGCAATTCCTGCACACGGTTTCAACAGCGGCAGGTTTTGAAACCGCCAAAATAACCTGTGCCAAAACTGGTGTGTAAAATTGAGAAGCCCCCCTGGCACCACAGAGAAGACAGCAGCCTCTGAGCTGCTCCAGGCCAAGCTCAGGGAGAGAGGGCAGCGACGGCCCCAGGCACTGATACAGCCAATGAGACTTACTTTGCATGACTTTGGCTCACTCATCTGCACAAGTGACCTTTGCTTGCCAGGGCCTCTCCGCTGTGCCACACTGGCTCCGAAGCGGTCCCTCCCATACAGCTGTACGTGGGTCCGGGGCTAAACATGGCATCGCTGACCACAGCCCTTGTGTGGATGCCCTCTCTTAAATTAACATCCAGCCTCGCCTTTCTGCAGTATTTGCTTCCAGCTGCTCCAGCCCTGATGAACAGACTTGCTGCAAAAACCTAACGATCACAGTAGCCACCTGCAGAAGGACCTCTCTTGCTGCCACGTCCTGCTCCCAGCAATGGTGAGCTGATAAACTGGGCTATGCCCACATGCTCAGCCCCCAACAAAACCTCTGCAGCGGGTGGGCATGCTGAGGCCCCCCCCCCACAAAGCAGAAGTTCTTCACCATAAGCACGAGGCCGAGGATCACTCCTTAGAGCTACCGTGTCCTCTTTGCAATTCCTGATGGGACCCCCAGGCCCCTCCAAGGGCACGCACAGTGTGCACACTTCTGCGTGCACATGCCAGTGGTGGATACACTGCACTCAGGGAGCCCCTTGAGAAGGGGGCTTGAGTGATCTTTACAGTTATGAAAGACAGTGGCCGTCACCATCAACCTTGTGCATACCCCAACACGTGACTACTAAAAAAGCAGGAATAATGCTCCAGGCTCACGGCTCGCTCCACAGTTATTTACCCAGAGGAAGGTACTTCAGTTCGGTTGTGCTGCTCCACAAACCTGTGCTCACTCCGGTTGGAGGTGGCAAGAAGGAGACCGGCCAAACAGGCAGAGGTGCTCAGTGTACCCCAGAAGGCAGGTAGGAAGCTTTGCTGCCTGATTCACAGCAGAAGCAAGACCTTGCAGAAACTGGCGTCACGGGCAGGATGCAAAGGGATCTCCTGATCTCTGCATTCTGCACAGGTTCAACAGGCAAGTTTGCACATTTCCCTCTCACACAAGGAAAAGGCAGCGATTTCTCAGACCCCAGAGAAATCTGGTCATTGGGAGAAAGAAATCACTGGGATCAGTCTGCCCATGCTCTCAGCACTCCCGAGGTTCGCAGCTGCACCCTCAATGTGTCTGCCGGGTTGCCCCACGGCACAAGCCAAGTTCTGCAGATGCCTGCCCTGCGGCCGCACAGCCAGAGCCAAAGCCCCTCTGGCCGAAAAGCGGCTTGCAGGGAGACCTGGAAGGGCATTCTGCAGTGGGAGGAAGAGGTAAGAATGGGAGGAACCGGGGTAGGAAGGAACACGCAGTGGCATGAGCGGGACCGGGGCTCGGCGGTGGAGGACCAGGCCAGGCATGGCCACTGCTGTGCCGGCGGGACAGGCACAGGGCAGGCGCCGGGGCAGAGAGGCCAGCGGGGGCCAGAGAGCGCATCATTTCCTCTGAATTTGGTTGTTGCTTCCCCGCCATGGTGGCAAGCACTCTCCCGGAACGGCCTCTGGCCTCGACCCACCTCCATGCCTGCTCCCCCCTGCCCATCCCTCTGCCCCCAGCATCACCTCCATCAGGAGACCAGCACTCCCAGTTAGGATGGTGCTACACTTTTGTGCATTTGAAACATCAAAAGGCGTTGCGCTGGGCACGGGTCACGTAACTGGTCATGGCCAGCGAACGGGATGACGTTGGGCGTCTGTGCCCAGGGATGTTATTTTCCTGCCCTGTTCGCATCCCGAGCCAGCAGCGGGGCTGACGCTGCAGGAAGCAGCGGGGCGGAAGCAGCACATCCCTTCGTGGGGCCCTACCATCCCGGCCCGCTCCAGGCGCCGGCCACTGCTGCCCCTCCGAGCAACCCCCTTCCTGCCAGGGCCGCCTGTGCTCCCTGCTCCCCATTGCTGAGCTCTCTGCTCCCCATTGCTGCCCCCCAGAAACAACCGTGAGCCCCATCAGCCCTGGGGATACTTTCTGGTTTAATGAACAAAGGCTCTTTTAATGTCTCGCAGCATTAAGGGGGGAGGAAATTAAAGTTTGCCATTTAGGCGAATTTACAGGGGAAATCTCCCGCTGGCGGCGTGTGAGCTCCAGCTGAGCAAGGACAGCCGCAAGTGTCTGGACACTGCAAGCAGGGCTTTTTGCAGGCTGGCACCCGCCAGCACCCCAGGCCAAACGCAGACCTCTCATCCCACCGGCGCTTGCTCTTGTTTGCTTTCAGGAGGCTGGAATGTCAGCAAGGAAAAGACGGGAGAGGAAAACACATTCATGATAAAAACCATCTGCGGAAGACAAAGATTTAACAGTTTCAGAGTCTTGAAGGACACTGGTGAGAAGTGATCACAGAATCACAGAATGTTAAGGATTGGAAGGGACCTCGAAAGATCATCTAGTCCAATCCCCCTGCCGGAGCAGGATTACCTAGACCATATCACACAGGAACGCGTCCAGGTGGGTTTTGAATGTCTCCAGAGAAGGAGACTCCACAACCTCTCTGGGCAGCCTGTTCCAGTGTTCAGTTACCCTCACTGTAAAGAAGTTTTTTCTCATATTTATGTGGAACCTCCTGTGTTCCAGCTTGCACCCATTGCCCCTTGTCCTGTCAAGGGATGTCACTGAGAAGAGCCTGGCTCCATCCTCATGACACTTGCCCTTTACATATTTATAAACTTTAATGAGGTCACCCCTCAGACTCCTCTTCTCCAAGCTAAAGAGACCCAGCTCCCTCAGCCTCTCCTCATAAGGGAGATGTTCCACCCCCTTAATCATCTTCGTGGCTCTGCGCTGGACTCTCTCTAGCAGTTCCCTGTCCTTCTTGAACTGAGGGGCCCAGAACTGATCCGTACTGCTCCGACCCTCCAGTTCACCACATCAGTTTTAAAGGCAGCACACCTTCTTGCAAACGCTGCCCTGAGGGACACAGCCAATGCGCAGGTCAGTGAGGAGACCCCAGGCACTGGCACTGTCCATGTACAGCAAAGCAGCCGCTTCTGAGACAGGCTTGACACAAATCGCCCGGTGAATACAGTCACTGGTGTCACTAAGAATACGAAAACGTAAAAAACCTGAATTGGCTGTTTTCAAATACAGAACAGCTAAAACAAACGAGACTTCGTAAAGCCATGTGGCTGACAACAGCAGCAGCAGCACACCACCCACTGCGAATCAGTGCTTTCAGCTCACCTCCAAAGCGGGACGAGGCCAGAGGCAAATCTGCAAACACAGGCTTTCCAACCGGTGACCAGAGCCACGGTTCCAGTTGCTAATTTTAAATCATTTTGACCGAAATTTGACTACCTGGAGTGCAAGTAGCCCCAAGGCTGCTGTCTCCCAAGGATGCTGACTCAGGACCCAATCTGCCCACGCCAAGAAATCATGCGGAGTTTGCTGCGAGTGCTGTCCCACCGGCCAAAACCGTATCCCGATCTGTGTTTACTAGGTAAATTTTCCAGCCCGATTCACTCCATCTCAATCCTTTCTGCTTCTGTGCAAGGTGACTGCCTGATACAGGAGCCACTGTATATTGAGCCCCTGCTAAAAACAGACAGGCATGACAGAGCTATGTGGACTTGCAGCTCCTATACGGCCTGGGATTTGTAGGCAGACAACTTTTGGGTTCAGTTACACAGCTCCAACAGAACAGCTTCATGAGCCTCCACTGTACATTTTTAGCAAAAGAAAACCTCAAAAACATGAATAAGCAACTGCCAGAAGCTTGCAAAAGACACAAAAAGCACGGTGTCACATCCAAATGCTTTAGAGATCGTAAAAGGAGGTTTTAGCTGGCAGTGGTAGGGTAAGAGAGAGACACACACACCAAAAAAAACTGCTCCCCATCTCTGACACACAGAAGCATTGCTGCTCAAAGGGAAGGTGTGCAGGAAAAGCACCATGCAAGCGCAGATGCCGGGTCCGTGGTGGTGCACACAAACAACAGGAAGCAGCTTCTCACCCGAAGCAAAAAGTGAGGCTTGCAAAAAGCCAGAGGCAGCAGAGTGCTCAAGCCTCAGGAAGCTGGCCCACAACCCCACCGTGATCTTTTCATCCCCCGCTTCCCAAAACAGCTCAACCTCTTGCCGTGTGAGGCCACCAGCACGCGTCCTCCCCAGTGCTCATCCTGCTGGCCCAAACGAGAGGACCCTCACTCAAAAACACCAGAATCCGCTCAGCCTGATGCTGTAATAAATCTAGAGGCTGCTCCAGTCTCCCTGGACCACAGATAGTAGAAGTGTTGGGAAAACTCAAGCAGCAATGCCCTGCACAGCCAGAATTGTACTCCTGCATTCCCAGGGAGGCTGCGAATGCGACGGCACCATGCTCCATCCAAGGTGGTAGTGGGTGATACAACACGGGGCAGCAGCCACAAAGGGCAGCCCCAGGGGGTTCAGGTGGGATGGGGTCAGGGGAGGAACCCCTTCCTCATGAGGGTGATACAGCCCCAGCTGAAGGAGATGGGAAGGAGGGCAGCTGGGTTCACGGGCAGGTTTGGAGAGGTGATCCAGCAGACTGGATCACCCTCCCAAGCACTTCACTGCGAAAACGGCAAAATTCACCTGCGCACTTTATGCCAGGCACAAATCTCCGATATTTGATTCAGTGAGAATGAAAGCAAAAGCGTGTAGCACAGAGGTTGGAAAAAATTTCTCCCCAAACAGTGCAGAAAAGAACACTTCCATCGCCCTGGCTGAGAGCCGGGCACTGCTCTCCAGCCGCCCAGCCACGTGCTCGCCCGCACCGCCACGCTCAGACAAACCGTGCAAAAGGAAAGCTGGAAAAGAGAAGCAGAACTTGCAGAAAAGAAAAAAAAAACACCTCTCTTTGCAGGGGCCCAGCAGAAAAGGGAAGGGCCCGTTGGCCACATTAAGTCTGCCCTGGCTGGGAAAAACAAAAACAGCTCCACCCCGGAAAGCGCGGGGGCAAGACCCCCACCCCGGGCTGTGGAGCAGGGGTCGCTCCAGCCCCCAGACCCACGTGGCAGCTCCAGGGCAGGCAGTTAGCTGCATCCCATGGCTCAGCAAAGAAAGCTTTTCCTATTAAAATCAGCTCAACTTCAGAGCTGTGCCAGCGCCTACGCAGGCGGCACCAGCCAAGCTCAAATCGGGGTTCAGCCCTGTAGTGGGGGGACAGGACCGGTGGAACAGGCAGCCCCAGCGCCCCTCGCCCAGCTGGGTCCTCCGAGCAGCCCCCTGTCCTGGCATGCAACCCAGTGGCCAAAACGGCCATGGGGGCATCTCTGCCTTCTTGCAAACTGGCTGGCAGCTGCTGCCCCTTGCTGCCTGCAGCCCTCGCTCCTCCATGGGTGTCTAAAAAAAAAAACCAGCCATCCTTGGTTCTGGCTAGAAATATCCCTGTAAGGAAAAAAAAAGCCTTCCCAAGGATCAGGATACATTTTCTTTGGCTGGTCTACACTTGCAAGGTTGCATCCCCTTAGAGATGTCAGCTATGCCTACACAAGGCTTGAGCCTGCTACACCAGCACATGGCCTGTCTTGGGGCAGGCTCACACAGTGTCTGGCATCTGCAACCGTGGACCCCAAAAGGAAACGGGCTGAAAAAAATGAGGATGCATCGCATGCGCTGGCAACACTGGGTCTGCACGATAGCAGGTTTGCAGGATTAACTGAGCAGCTACAGCCAGAGAAAAAAATGTCTTAATCCAACCCCAAACGCTGCCTATTCCAGAGCAAGGTCTCACACTTAAAAAAAAAAAAAAAAAAAAGACAGACTGTAGTTTCCACAAGAAGGTACTTTTGGGAGAGAAGCAAAGTCCTCATCGGTGGCTCAAATCCAGTGCACGCTCACTGGAGCGGCTTTGAACCCTCTCCCTTTGAGCCAGGCAATCTGCACGCGATTAGCCCTGCTCGCTGCCGCCATGAAATTAAATTCCAGGCCCTCCAACAGCAAACTCAAAACAAACAAACAGAGAGGCCCGGATCAGAAAAAGGCAGAGCTGCCCCCCGCCACGAACCCCCCACCCTGCCGCAGGACGGGACGGGCGGACAGGGGCCCAGTGGCATCCCAGGGACCTGTCTCTGCCAGGGGCAGCCCCAAATCACAAGGCAGCCCCCCTGCCCTGTCGCGTCCCATCCCACCTGGATCCCTGCGCTGCCCCGGGGCTGGGGCGCGCTCCCCAGATAGCGTGGGCGGCTGCCGGATGCCAGGTGGGGTGGAGGTGCATCTGTCTGGCCAAAACTCAGCCAAGGGCTTGTGCACCCCCGAAAGCACTGGGTGCTGCTGGCATTGGGCAGTGTGGGGGGGCGAGGACAGGAGCGGGGCACTGCGCGCCTGGGAGATAGCTGCTGAAACCCCGCTGCCCCCGAGCCCACAGGTTTGCAGAAACCCGTCCTGTATATCCTTACAGGGCCGTTTCCAGCCTCAGCAGGACACGTTTGCAGGTAAGAGCCCTCAAAGCGAGTCCAGTGACACCACAGCCTGGGGACCGGCGGCAGGGGAGGTGACACAAGCAGCCCTCTTTCAGGCAAACATCTGCAGGGGCTTGGGGACTGCCCCAAGCTCCTGCAGCTCAGCTGCAGCCGGGAGGCAGCTGGAAAGGCTGTTTGCCGTGCCCCTGCATCACCAGCAGCCACGGCCACTGCTTGCCCGTCTGGAGGTGCTAATCCACACCTGGCTCAACAAGTACCTCTCCTTGCAGGCAGGGCCTCTAGGCACTGATTTGCACAAAGGAAGACCCTGTCCTGGAGGGATGGGCTGAGCAGTGAGACCTTCTCCAGCTCAGAGAGACAGGAATGAGCTGGACACTGACGCTGCTCCATCCACATCCCATAAAACCCCAGATCTTTGGCCCCACCACTGCAGCACTGCTGTGGACTGGCCAGTTCTGTCCCCAAAACCTCTGCAACCAAAACCTCTGTGGAGAAGGGTGGCAGGAGGGAGGTAGGGGAGCAGTAGCTGCAGGATGCTGTCTGGAGAGAAAGGTCCATGGGCGAGAAGAGGAGGTGAGTGGTGGAGTGCAGCAGCCCAGCGCCGCAGTGTTGCTCCACCAGACCCAGAGCATCTCCCTGCTGAGGACCGTGCACACCCAGCACACTACCCTTTGGGGTGGGGGAGGCCCTCAACGGAGAGACAATGTCCTCCATCTGCTGAGTGAAGTCAGACTAAGGAGCTCCATACCAGAGGAGGAAAGTTGAGAGCTTAAAGAATTCTGCATCCAAGTGCAGCTCGGGAAGCTGCAAGCGTCTGTCTCTTTCCAAACACAAACTTGGCACAATTTCCAAAGAAACTAGCTGTTGCTTCAGATCAACGCTGGCAGAGAAACAAGCACATTACAAAACACTAGATGCACGAGACGGAAAACTTTCCTTTTCTCCCCAGCACATCCCGTCTGTTGTGACGTGTCCCTGAAACAGCTGCTCTCCCGGAAGGCACAGTACCTTTCCAAGTTGGTTTGCAAGCCCAATTAATACTCCTTGACCTTCACTTTGAGCAGCTAAGAGGATGCTAGGGATGCTCTCACCACAGAGGCTGCTCCCTGCCCACTGAGAAAGCCTGCGCTTCAGAGGTATGACATGCTCCCAACCACACGCGTAGCTGCAGAGCTGTTGGCGATGTTACCAGGATTGTGCATCTCCTCCCTGCCAAACATCTTAAGCATATTCTTTGGAGAAGTTTAACACAGTTTCTCGACCTCTCTTTGAGGCCAAGAAAGCCTAACTTTGAGCAAACGGGTCCACATGTTAGCTCCCCCTCCCCCAGCCCTCTCCATGCTCTTCTCTTTGAGTTTCTGTTTTACTTTTTCGAAACAAGGCAGAGGAGGGACACAGTACAACCCATGGGCAAAGTAACACTTGTAGCACCAGGGTTGGGGGGCAGGCGGGCGGAAGCAGGGATGGCAGCTGTATTGGAAGGTTCTAAAAAAGAACAAAAAAAAGGCAAAGCAGACAATAGCAAGTTCAGATGAGAGGAGGGGGAGATGCTGCTCGTAAAGCTTTCTCCACCGCTCGGTATCACAAGATTCAGAAGCCTCCAGTTTCTGGGGCAGAAACCCCCCACAGGAAGATGAGAGCCCATGACTCCAGGTGGGCAACATGACAGGAACCAGACCCCAGGCCATGCCAAACCTTCCAAACCCCTCTGGCACCGTCACCACCAGAAGTCTTACAAAATGGTGTTTTCAGCATCTCTTAGGTTTTCACTCTCTCGCCCCAAGTTACGCTCTGCGAGGATTTTGCCAATGCTAAAGTATCTTCTACCCCTGCCCATGCAACGTCCACATACACAGGGGCCTCAAACTAGATTAGCTGTGAATTCACTGACCTCTCAGGCAGCACAGAACCTCTAAAAGCTTCTGGAACACAGGCACTAAGCGTCACCACCAATTTGACAAGCTACCTCTGTCTCCTCCGAACAAACCTCAAAGCATCAGAATACCCTCATCGCTTATCTTCAGTATCTACAGTTCAGAGCAGCTGCTTGCACTGCCTACATAGCATGAGAAGCAGTGCATCACAGAGAAAGCCCATGCCATAGGTCCTCCCCCCTACAACCAAGCGATGGCTGCTCACTCACAAGCTGGCCAAAGTTGCTTCTTCCTCTCTATCCTTGGTTTTTCAAATGTGCCTCGCTAACAGTGGGAAGCATCAGTTTCTATCCAGGACTGGCATTTCAAAGGAACAGTTGTTTTTCTTGCATGCCCAAGATCTCCCAGCAAATAACCATTTGGAAATTGTATTCCCTTTTAAACATTAGTGAAAATGAGTGCATCTCTAGTGGTTTGTGCTTTGGACAGTTCACTGGTTCATGTATTAACCTAGATTTTTTTTGTTTTGTCAGTAAGCCTCAACTATTAGGGTTTGGGGTTGTCAGTTTTCTCAACTTAAACCTGGGGGTGAAAAGCTATTGAGCCAGACACCCGACTGCAACATGTTTAGTGCACTTGGGTTGTCTTTGCCATGAAATGCCCATGGGGCTGAGGGTAAGAACACATCTCTTCTGTTTGCCATCCCTTACCAGCCACACCTGCTATCTAAAGTAGGGTCAAAAATGGCTAAGGAGACAGCTGTATTCTAAAATAACCTCCATAAACAACAAGTATTCTCGATCAGGCAGGACTTGAAAATGACGTCCTTGAAATACAGATAAGCCTGTCCATGAAGTTCTGCTTTGCAGACTTCTGGCACTGAAAGATAAGCGCTGCTTTAAGATGAGCTCTTTCCAAGAGGGATCTTACTTCCAAAGAACATGTCTGCTTCCGCACTCCCTCCTAAAAACAGCAGACGGAAAAGGTAGAAAATTAGCATTTGACTCCTGTGAAAGCACTTAGGCCATACTGCTTCTACAGAGCAACTTTTAAACTTTTTTTTTTTTTTTTAAAAAAAAAACCCAACCAATATTGTCCTATAGCTCCTAAAGAACATAACAGTTTGGGGTATGGACACCTGCAGGATTTACTTGCTTTTGGGCTTCTCAGAGGCTGAAATTTCACTGCAGCAAGCAGGCTCTCCTTCTTGATGCCCCACTTAAGATATTCATTGGCAGCAGCTCTGAACTGGAGCATAAATCCAAAATGCTTATGATACCTTGTATTAGAGAATTTCATAACTGTTAAGGACTTCTAATTCAAACCTGAATTATGGTATTATTTCCCCAGCCCTGATTTATGCTTTTAAATTATAAATAAAGGCAAGTGAACCATAAAAGCATTTAAAATTTGGCAGCTTCTTGTAGAGATTAAACCTCATTCAGCTAATGCATTTGCTGCAAAGCCAGACAGCAGAGATTGTAAACTACTTGCTCTACACATCACTAGAAAGAAAACTCTGGGCCTCTGAAACAAGTACCTGGCTATTTGACCGTTCAAAAAGCCAGAGCAGCTCAGTTGCACGTATCCTGTGTGATTCATCACACGCTTCCCAACAACGGGGGGGAGGAGGGGGGCAGAAAATAATAAAAAAAAAAAGGATGAGGTGTGTTTCCATAAATTCACATTTATGCTGAGGAAACAGGGCAGTCAGAGCTACCTGTTCCCATCACAGCACTTCTCCATGGCTTTGGGAAGGTGGGAATCACAGGAAGGTCCTTGCTGGTTCCTGCTTGTTACGTTCATACCGCTAAGGAGATTTGTGCACAAAAATAAGAGGGTTTTTTTAATTCTGGGTGGGTGAATTAAATGTCAGAAATGCCTGCAGAGTGTACACCTCTCCATCCCCCACACTGGCCTTAGAGATACATGAGATGTTGATCAGGGCAGACTCAGCTCTGACCAATATCTGAGACAGGACAGGATTGTTTTACAAATACTGTTTGCTACCAAAACCTGGAAAGGGCAGGAAAAAAACAAATACCCATCAGGTTTCTCGCTTACATGCTGGCTACAAACCTGGAAGCTGTGATGGTGCCAGCCTGCACCTGACTGCAGCACCCCACAAGTACTGAAGGTAACACAGCCAGAAACCATTTGCATTGTAAAAAGCTACTTTCTACGTGGCCCTGTAGCTCTCTGAACATCTGTAACCGCCTCCAATAGCCTCATTTGGCCTTTGGCGGATTCCGCAAATTGCACTGAAGATGTTACAAAGACGGTAGAAAACATTTTAATTCATTCTTCAGCGACTAACTCTGATAACGCTTTGAATCTTGGGGACGCTAAGAGCATTTCTCTAAACTCCAGGCATTTCAAAAGCACATGACTCACTCCTGAGAGGATCTGGGTAACAGCAGACCATTTAAAGCAAAGCCATATTCATAAAGGGCTCCCACATCCACTCTGTGAGGACAGCCTTGCACAGCTACTTTCAACTTAAAGTGATCTAGGGGAAAAAAAGTGAAAGATGTGAATCAAAAACAACAACAAAAAAACATAGCACAGTTCCTTTTAGTGACCTCAAAACCACCTTCCTAAAATAACAAACCAGTCGTTTGTTATTCAGATGCATTGATCCATAAACAGCTGACCAGAGAGCACCGAGAGAAAATATGAATTTCTGTGTGGCTTTCATAAATTGAAAACCACAGGTAGCTTCTTGAAAGCCTCTTCCCCCATTGTGATCTCCAGTAATAAAGGTGCCCATGCTAATGTAGCATGTTGATGAAGAGGGAGATGATCCGCAGGCTCCCAAAGAGCTTGTGGCCAGATCACTCTCAACTGGGATGCCAGCAGATCACAGTAAACAACCCTACCTGCACCATAGTGGGGTCTGTTCAATGAGCAGCAGCTACAAATAGCGAGTTGGGCGAGAGCCTTGTAATGGGAAGAAAAAAGCTGAAATTCACCTTGCCCCCTCCTCTGCCTTGCGACAGTCAGTGGATTGAAACAGGTACAGGAGATCAATGTAAAAACTAGCCCAGCAGCAGGCTGCAAACCCGCAGACAGCCCGCCAGCATCCCAGCAGCCTGGGAAAGGCCTGTGGGGAGCACGGCTCCAGCGCAGATAAAACACACGCCGGGCTGCCACGTATCAGGATACTGCATCAGAGGACCACGTCCGTGGGAAGCGCCCCTGGGATGCATAACGACTGCATTCACGTCCCTGCCTCACAGCGCTCTTTAAATCCACGCCGCCCATCCGGCAGGTCCACGCACACGCCCGGACCGCGAAAGCCTGCACAGCACGAACAGCCCGCCTGACCCTTCCTGTGGGATTGCGCAAGGGCAGTATTTTGGGTAGAGTTCCCAGAGGAAATTACCCAACCACTCCGGCAACCAGAAAGAAACCCAGCCGGCCGGGGCGGGAGCACGCCCCGAAAGCGCCGGGGCTCCGCTCGCCGCCGCCCTCCTTGCCAGCGCATCCGCGCCTGGGTCCCCCCCAACGCCGGGTTCCCCCAAACCCCGGCTGCCCGGGGATTCTCCCACAATCCCCCTCCGCCGGGCAGTGCGAGGCCGCGGCACAGCGTGGGCAGCCGCTGTCACACCCGCGCCCGTCCCGCGGGGACAGACACGTACGAGGGGACGGCAGGAGCACTGCCCTCGGGGCGGGGGGCCCACGATGCCCGCGCGCCCCCACCCCCGCCACGGCCCCCGCGGAGCGGCGGCGGGAACCCGGAGGGGAGGAAGCGGAGCCCCCCGATCCGCCACAAGCCCCGACGGGGCGGCACTCACCGAGCAGCGGGGAGCGCTCGGGGCAGGGGCCCGGCGGCGGCGAGGCGGGCGGGGGCCGGGGCCGGGGCCGGGCGGCGGGCGGCGGCGAGCGGGAGAGCGGCAGCGAGAGGTTGGCGGGCGGCGGGCGGCGCGGCGGCGGCTCGGGGCTGCCCGGCGGCCGCAGGGCGCTGCCCGCCAGGTAGTAGAGCAGCGTGGCCGAGAGGTGGAGGGCGCAGAAGGCGACGAGGAGGCGGCAGGCCCGCTGCAGCGAGGTACCGGGCAGCGACGGCTCCTTCATGCCGCTGCGCTGGCGGGGAGCACCGCCCGCCCCGCACCGCGCCGCCGACGGGGGACGGGGACGGGGCGGGGGCGGCGGCGGCTCCGCCCGCCGAGGGGCGGCCCCGCGCCCCGCGCCCCGCCCGCAGCCTCCCGCCGCCGCGGGGAGCACCGGCGGCACGCCCCCTCCCCGGCATCGCGCCCGGCATCCCCCCCCCAGCCACCGGCATCCCGCCCGCCTCCGCCAGCGGCGACTAAGCAGCGTGTCCGCCTGCACCGGAGTGGGCACCCCTCTCCTCTGGCTGGGCATCCAGCACGGTACCCGGTAACACCGTGGGGTAACCGCGGCTGCAGGTTCACGCGGGTCCCTGTAGCAGCACGGAAAGCCGCTCGGCGATAGCAGAGGGCGCCAGAGGCAGCTGCGAGCTGCTGCGGGGTAGCGCGGGCTGCCTTTGGGTTCGTGCCCCTCGGAGGGTTGCAGGTGGTCTTCACTTGGCACGACGAGGCGTAAACTGTGGTGTTCTGTCAGCTCGGTGGAGCTTGTTTCAACGCGTTTTCTGCAAAGCGAAAAACGGGCAGGACCACCTTTTTGTTGAACAAATCACAGGACCCCCAGCAGTGCCAGTGGCAGGGCCTTCCGGAGGTCTCCAGACGAACATCCTGCTCAGAGCAAGGCTATTGCCAGCAGTAGGTGAAGTCAGCTGGGGTTTTGTTCTGCTGAGCCTTGAAAGCTGCCCAGCATGGGGATCTCCACCTCCCTGGTGCCCTGTCCCACATTCCTGAGGAAGGAGTTTCCTCACATCCATCATCAAACCAGTAGAAGTGGCTGGGCAAGCAGGTCTGGGCACCATCCAACATCCCTCAAAGTTACATGTGTTTCTTATGAGTGGTGAGTCCACCAGCCTGGAAAGAAACCTTGGAGCTGCCCTGTAACCCTGTCTCAGCCAGCAGCGGTGATGGTGGGAGGGTTCAGTGTTGTCCTTTGGTATGAACAGTGACAGCAAGTACTGACCTTGCTGTTCCCCTGGCCGCTGCAGGCACCTTGCTCACGGCTGACTGGAGAGGGCTCAGTGGGCATCAGTGACTCACGGGGTAAGCAAGACTGACAGCTGACCACGCAAAATCCTGCCGGCGGACTGGCAGACGTGCACGTGTCTGGTTAGCCCTGTGAGCCTCAGAGTGTGTCAGGGACACTGGGTGACACTCAAGTGTTTTTCAAGTGCAATAAATAACTCCTGCCAGTAGCCCTTAATGCTACTATTTAATAATAATGTTTATTTTGTCTCACGAAAGAAAAGGCACTGCAAGGAGAAGTGAACCTACATTCTTCTCATTGGTTAAAACTACTTCCCAACACACACGTGCAGCACTCCCACTTCCCTCAGCCCTCGTGGTCTGCTGATTTCAGCGGCCTCCAGTGCTGCTTGGTGGGTTGCCAAAGGGCTGGTCTGTGGAGCTGGGCTCTTGTCCAGCGTGTTTGGATGCTCCTTCGATGTTCATTCAATTGCTGCTCACAGGTACTCTTCCAGACCAATATGCCAGCTGTGGCCTTTGAAGCAGTGTACCGTGTCCCATCCTTTGACCTCCGACAACACCGCTGTTCCTTAGTCTCAAGACTGGCACTCTTCTGTGAGATCAGACGCTGCATGTGGCTGTTCCTCTTGGTTTGTGTTGAGGCTTGGACAAGCTGGACCTCACCAGATGCATATTTTGTCAGGTGATCCCACGGACTATAGCTGTTCAATGCTACATGCAAGCAAGCGCACATGCTTTTTTATTACTGGCCGTGGTGAAAAACAGCAGGGCATGGTCTCGGTTTGTGATGCTGTGCTGAGAGAGCAGAAACAGGAAGAGAATGCCCAGGAAGTATGGCTGTTGCCATCAGTGGGAGAGTCTGCACTAGTCTTTAAAAACTGAAATAGACAGCAATCTCTGGGAGCAATCTTGAATCTGGACAAATCTACCTTGCTTTGGGAGAAAGGAGTTTCCTTTTTCTGGCAAGACAAGGAGTGGACTTCAGGTCTCTCTTTCTTTGCCCTTCCCAAGTGGCTTCCACTAACCACCTGAAAGCTCCTTTGCAAGATGGGCATCACTTTCACCATGAGGAAGGTCAAGGAGAAAGAGTTATCCTGCAGTCAAGGTGCATGACCAGGGACATCTGCCTCCTCTTTATTGTTCACTGTTTCTCAGTTCTTTCTGACACCTTCTGCAAGTCAGTCCAATAATCACTTTGTGCTTTGGTTAAACCTGACGTTGTGAGCATCAGGATGACCACACTGGTGTCCATGACACTAATGCCATCACTGCTGATATTCTCAGTCAACGTTCAACTAAGAACCAGCTCCTAAGTTGCCTTCTTCAATGAGCAAACCCCGCTTTCGAAGCCTCCAGGCTCTCCAGGCATCTTTTATGGATCAGTTAGCAAAAGGCAACCAGGCAATGTGACTCTCAGCAGACAATCCATTCTTCAGAACTTGCAGGTCGGTTCAGAGTTTCCATGTTTCACTGCTATCAACAAATACCTGGACTTGTGCTAGTAAAATATGTCTTTCCTTTCTTGCAGCTTTGAACTGGGCACTTGTAGGGAAAGTTCCCTGTGGTGCGTTGAGAATCAGATCTCAATTGTGACTCAAGGTAGAGTCAATTTTATTTCCCATGACACTATTATGTAAGTTGCATCTTAAATTTAGCAAGCAATAGCAAAAGAATTTACAGTACAAACATAAGAGGGTAAGGAAGTATCTCAACACATTTTTCCACAGGTCCGTTGTAGCACCCTACCATGAATGCTTGCTATGTTTTGTGTGAGTGGTATAAAAACATTGCCTTTTTTTCTGTGGGACCACTGTCTTGCTCACACTCAACACGGCTCTGGAAGTAGAGCGGGGCTTTGTGATGAAAGAAGCCTCTGTTGCAGCCAGGGGTCGTTTGCACTCTGCACACACGCAAGCATGCAATCATGTGTGTATGAGTAAATATAGGTATATAAATCTGAGTACATAAGGGCACACCTATTTTTGGTATAGACGTAAGATATGTTATTGAACTCATGAATGAGGACATAGAAACACAGGGCTGAAAGGAAAAATGCATACACGCACGTCCTTAGGCAAAGTCTGGCTGTGCACTCTACACATCAGCCCTTTCCAGCTTTTCACCGTTGCAATCTCCACCCCAGTCCAACCTGTGAAGGGTCCTTGGAGATCTCACTTTACCAGTCATACCCGAATCAACTTCTAGCTCCCTGGCTTCACTGTGGTGGTGATGTTGTTTTTTGGGGAAGCTAATTTTTAGCCTTTTTCTCCCACAAAAAAAACGCTGCGTAACTATACTGCTTTGCTGCACATGAATACATCTGTCCATCCACCATGCCTAATGACTTATAAGTCTGATTTTAATCAAACTTGGCAGTCGGAAGAGATCATAAACATGCAAAATACTTGCTGAAACAATCCATCGGGGTGCAACAGAGTGAAAGTTCACTGGTAATGTGGCAAGACATTTGTAGCTAGGCATCAAAGTACAAGGGGGCAGAGGAAGGTTCTCAATGAGCATGGCAGGATCCAGGAAAAGATGTGAGCATGTGCCAAATGGGGGTTTACGAATCCTGCAGCTCACGGAAGGATTTGTTTCAGTGTGATTTATCTTTCCAGGTCCATGCTGCGGTCAGTGTTTTAGCCATGGGGGTAGCACCAAGTGCTGCCACGGGGCAACCACTCCTCGCCTGAAGAGCAGTGTGTGGTCATCACCAGCAGTGCAGGGCTGTGTCCACATGGAAAGGCCCTGTCCGCTGGTCCACAGCAAAACATGGCCCCTCTGAGTGCGTGGCCTTGTGGAGTTGAAGGCGGCTGGGGCAACGGGGATGCAGGAGCTGGTCTAGCCCTTCTGAGTATCTCTGTGTCAAGCCTCACGAGCCCTTTTCTGGCCAGGGAGGGCACAGAGAAGCACAGCCTCCCACAGCAGCAGCTCTCCTTCCAGCTTACCCCAAGCTCACCATGCATCAAGTCAAGTTGTTGCCTTCTCCAGGGAGAGTGGGAGTCTGGGATTGTCACCCCGCTCTTCAGTGTGGTTGCAGCAGCCCTGAGCATCCCTGGGGGCAGGAGCAAGCCCCGCACGTGTGGGCAGCCTCGGATGGCACTGGGGTGAAGCCCACAGCCCTGGGTTGCTCACAAGAGCAAAAAACCACGCAGCACACCTCCTCAGGGCATGGAAGCGGTGCCTGGGATGAACACGGCTCGGGCAAGAAGCAGGCAAGGTGAGAGGCAGGAAGGTAAGGTCGGGGTGTGGGGAAGGGTGGGATGAAGAGGGCCGGTGGGCAGCAGTGGGTGTTGGCAGGGCCATGCACCCCGCGCTAGTGGGGTGCGTGGGGTGCCCCGGATCACAAGTGCCCTCTGCTGGTACCATGCACCCCGAGAGCCGGTGACAGACCCCGCGCGTGCCTGCACGCTGCGCACTCCAGCCCTGCGCCGTGCTGTGCAGCTGCGCTCTTGGGGTAATGTAGTGCAGCTCCCTCAATAGAAACGCTGCTTTCAGGAGTGCCAGCGGGACACATGTGTGCTCCCTCTGCAGCGGTGTGGGATGGGGGGGACCCTCTTTGAGGTCATCACTCCCTTCAAGGCATGCAAAACCCCAGGGATGTCCCCAGTGCAGTCTCTCTCCCCCCGTCTCTCCCTCCCTCTGGGGCATGCTGAGGGGGTGGGTGGGCGAGCATCACCGGTGCGCAGCACCGCACCAGCCAGGCACATTCTTCTGTTTTTTGCCAGTGCCGTTGTGGCATCAGCAGTGTGGAGCTTCACATTTCTGCAGGGAAGGGGCCAGAAGCAAGGGCATTGCTCCGTGCTGAAGGTGGGTCACCCTGCCGCAGAGCCATGAGGCCAAGTGTCCCAGCATGGCCCTCTGCTCTCAGGATCCTGCTCTGCGAGGCCACAGCTTGCTGCTGTGGGGGCTGCAGAGCTCTTCCACCAAGGCACTGGTTTAGGACAAGGGTTAGGAAGAGCTGACTTCAGCCGGCAGGATGGGTAGCAGGCAAGGCAGGCAGACAGCAGCGGAACAAGTGAAGAGAGGCAGAAAGCTCTGGAGATCCAATAGCAACATCCAGCTGCCCTTTGCTGAAAGCCCAGAAGAGTCAAGTCAGAGACAGCACTGTCTTGTGGGAAGAAGTCTCATGAGAGACCAGACAGCAAGATTTCTCTACAGTGTGCAATGCTCATCACTTGACATAAAGGCTTGAAACTGGTCCAGCTTGGCAGATTGCAAGACTCACATTTGACGTCATCTTACAAACCTGTAAGTCTTTTTGCACAGTTCGTCTTTAATTCCTGCTACCAAGAGTGAATCAGTTTTGTGGGGTGGCTTTGCACAGTGCAGCAATTTGGGAAAGGTGCGAAGCAGCCCTGAAATAGCGTGTGCTGACATAGACCAGCTCCTGCTAACCTCCTTGCCTCCTGAATGGTGCCAGCGGGTCCTGCTGCAGGCTGAGGGTGGCCCATACTTGTGACAGGAAAGGTGCATGATCCTGTATCTCCCTACCAGGCTTGTGGGGCTGATTGCCCCTTTTGTTTCAGTTGTAGCCAGTCCTGTGGCAAATGCACGTGTGCCTCTTTTTAACTGGATGGTGCTGAGCTGTGTCTCACGTCTCAGGTCCTATTTCGTGTGGTCACCTTGGCGGAGAAGTGAGGATAATCCTCTGCAAGAGGCCTGTCAGAGTACAGGGAGGTGCCTGCAAAGCTTCAGTTGTGTGTGGGTTGAGGAGCACAGGAGAAAAAAATAACTTCATGTACTTCATGTACAGAGAAACTCATCACCAGGCAAGAAGCTGTATTCTACCTGCAGTTACATTCATCTAAGTGAAGAGAAACTTCCACCATTTCTTAGTTGCAGTCTTTGACATTTTTAACCTGAATGGTTCCTTTATCTGTTTTGGAGTTTTTGTTATAGCTAGACATCGTGGCTCAGCCCAAGGTATGGTGCCAGAACAGCATCTGTCCAGAGGTGCCAGGACCTGGCTGGGCCCTTGAACAGTGTATTTTCCAGAGCAGAATCTGGGATGAAGGTTACGCACAAAGATGTGGTTTGGTGCCAGTGTTGAGCTCATTTTGCCTGACAGGTTCACAAACTTTGCATTCTGGCTACTCAAAAGTAAGCTGCTTGCAGTGCTTCTAGTTCTGCTCTGATCTGCCAGCACAGATGTATGTGGCCATAGTGTGAGAGTAAAAAATAAAGCAAAGGTGTGAGTTAACTGAGGATATTGCTATCTCAACATAAACGCCATGTCTCAGAGAGAACTTTGCCCTGCAAACGGCAAAGTTCACTCTGCAACTTTTAAGAGGAATAGAAACCAAAAGCTACAGGAATGTGCTGGAAGAAACAGGATGGGTTTCACTGGGGGTGATGGTGCCCTTCTGTTCCATGATATTTGTTGTGGCTCCCTCCCGGTGTTGATTTGTACATACCTGTGTAGTTAATAGGTCATTTGGAAAAAATGATACCTGTATAGCAGGTGGGCTCTGAAGTCAGAAGTAGCAGGCAACCTCAAGGACACATAGTTCTCCTTTTAGTATCTGCAGTTAAGACTTCCTTCTTCCTTCTCTGGCAATTTAGCTAAAGGGAAAGTGCTGAGCCGTGTGCGTGCCTGCACTTTCACTGTATAAACAGCGCACTGGAGAGCATTCCATTCCTTGAATTTTCTTCAGGTGGGTGCTGCACCCCTGGACGTGTAGAAGGAAGTTGAGACAAGTGTGAATGTTACCAGCAGTGATGTGGAAAGTTGGCCAGGCGTGACTGGGTGACCCTGCTGCCGAAGATCCACGCAAATGCAGTGTCGCTGAACAACATGCCCTCGATGCACAGAGAAAAAAAAAGACTTCTCTGATTCTGTTACATTGCATCCCTCTTTACATTAATTCATTCTGGGGTAGCTTCGGGGGCTTTAGCGACTGGCAGGCTGGGAAGACCAGGCCTTTGCTGCAGAAGCCAAGGGACCTCCTCCGCAATACTTGCCAAGAGCAGCTGTCACTTTGAAGGGGAGAGCTGGCACATGTGCTACCCGTTTTCCTCCAGCATGGTGCTAAGTGCAGGATGATGACAGCATTCAGTCCTACACAAGATGGAATCAGCAACACTGAGAAAGAAGAAGGTATGAAAGACTGAGGCCTAGCAGAGGTTTGTTCATCCAGAAACAAACTCCAGAAAGAGACTCTGAAATCTGATTTTTTGGTAAATTACAGTGAGTGCAAGTTCCCAGATAAACAAGAGTGAATACTGGTATGCTTGGGACGGCCAATATACCTACCCCGGCTGCCAGCATCCAGGTTAACTGTGTCAGCTCAGTGGGAGGGCACAGTCCTGCGGCTGTCCCATCCTGGCTAGCTCAGAGCTCTGCCCATCCAGGACCAGGAACACAGCCTCATCCCCTCCCTGACACCAGCACAGTGGCTTGTTTTACCCCATGCTGAGCATATACTGGGCAAAAAGTAAATCCGTGGTTTTCTGCTGTTTTGTCTGCTGCACTGAGGATCTGGAGATCCATCCCTCATGTGGGAGCACGTGGGAAAAGGAAAGGTCAGCACCATCCTTAAGCTGCCAAGGAGCTGCAGGGCATTTGCAGACTGCAGGTGCATTCAGAGAGTCTCTTGCAGTCCAGAGTCACGAACCGGCAGAGGCAAACCCATGGGAGAGGAGAGGCAGGTGTCCTCAGATTGGGGCGAGCTGCTGCAATTCCTGCCCAGATACAGTGACTCCAGCTGGCAGCTGAAGCAGGGGGAAAGGGTGTTCAATGAATGCTCTCCACAGCCTGATGCACCTCCGGGGTCCGGCGCACAGCCTGGCTTGGTGGGAAGCTCTGATCTTCTCCAGGTCGATGCCACCTTGTCCCTGTCCCCTTTGCTGGTGGGAGTGTCAGCAGGCAGGAGGAGTCATCCATGTACTCACCCTGTGTCACCAGGAAATTTTGAATCACCAAGGAAGTAATGAGCGTTACTCACTGCCTGCCACGTGGGAGTATTTACCCATAGTAATAAAGAAAGGAGGGAGGCAGCCGAAGGTGTGGTCTGGATCCAGAAAGTCTGGCGAAACTGCCGGGAAGTGGTGATGGCTGATCCTTGCCCCAATTACGCAGGGAGACCTCCTCAGATGTGAGGTTTTGGCTTCCCTGTGTATCCAAAGGAAAACCTCTGGTCACCTGCATCACCACATTCTTTGCATGTAAAGGGGAAGAAATGAATCAGTCCTTCTTCCTCCTACTCATGGGGAGACCTCAGGGTGAGCGGAGAGGCAGAATGGAGACTATCATCATCTCTGTAAAACCCATCTGGAGGCAGGGAGGGAGCTAAGGATGAAAATGAGTGTGGTACTTGCCCTCCTCTTTTTGACTTGCCCCCTCGTGCAATGGGAGGATAGACTGCTTGGGCTTGGGCTGCACGAGCAAGGCAGCGCTCTGTTCCCGGGGTACTGCGGTGTTTGTGGGTCCCCAGCATTTGCTGGTATGCAAAAGCCCTGGGAGGAGCAGCAGAACAGGAGTTAAAATATCAGTGCGAGCACAGCAAGCTGGGAGGCTGAGAATGGCCGTGAAATCCAGGAAAGGCAACAGATAACAGCAAGGAACTGGCAGGTGCTGGGTGGAGGAGTGACGACACCAAGGCCACACCACAGATAAGGCCACCAGGCAGACATGGAGCAAGAGCGATGTGATGCAATCCAGCTTGGCCTCCTGCCATCGGTGCCCAGCCAGATGGAAAGCCTGCAAACAGCGCCGCGGTCACCCGGGAGGCAATGACGTGATAAGGGCTCACGATGCGACGAGTGATCCCGGGTGGGTGGTGGACACGGGTGGGTGGGTGCCAGTGAGCTTGTGGGAACAGGCACAAAGGCAGGGGCAACAACACGAGGGAAAAAGCATGACATTGGTTTTGGAAGTAGAAGTCTCCTTCCACATTGTTGCCATCTCCAGAAGAGTTTCTCTGCCTTGCTAGCAGTGAGACTAAGCCTCCGTCTCTGCAGGTGAGCCTGGGACCTTCACACCTGCCCGTCCTGCCCTTCTTGAAGGGCTGCAGCTGGCAGGGTGTGGGGAGGAGGCAGCTGAGCCAGGACCCTCGCTCCTGCCCCAGGAGAAGCTGGAGGGGAGTCTAAGGGCAGTGCCAGATAAAGGGGATGAGAAGCAGCTCCCCCATGTGCTGCTGTACTGCTGGGAGCCCAGGACCCACTGGGAACAGGAGAAGAGTGCCTCTCTTCATGATACCTGCAGCACGGAAGAGGAAAACAGAGGCTCAAATGCGTGACTGTCTCAGACGTAGCTGGAGCTGCATGGCCAACGTGAGGGCGAGCAGCCACCAGAAAACCTCCTGTCCCACCCAAGGAAGAATTTCCCCACCTCTTCTTTGATGGGGGACAGCAGGCAGGACTTTCATCAGGGGCTGCAAGCCTGTGCTTGAGAAAAAAGCAGGAAAAGACAAAATCAGTTTGCAAGAGGTGATTTCCCCTTTGTCATCTATCTCTTCATGTGTCATTTTAATGTGCTCTGTGAAGGCAGCAGCATTTCAATACCACTGAGGAACCAGGTGGAGGAAGATCAAGCTTCATATTGGCCAACAGCTTTTCCCCAGCAGCGCACGCCCAGCTGCCTCCAGCACAGAGGGGACGCAGAAGTTTCTTGCCACCCTCCATCCGAGGAGAGTGACCTGGAGCACACAACATATCCCAGCTGCACAGCCCCAGCCCGTTGCTCCTGCACTGCTGCTGGCATGACCTGAAGAGCCAGGCCATGCTCGGGACCGGCAGCACAGCATAGTTCTCTGCAGTGGCAGCACCAGTGGCATTATGATCAGCATGTGGGTGTTTTTTTTGGTAGTAAAAATATTGAAGAAGACCATAAGGGCCCATGATAGCTCTCATCCAGGGCTGTGCTGACTGTCAGTGTGGGAGCAGCTTGCAGGAGGTGGCCCCATGATGTCCACCTAGTTGAGTGGTGGCTGGGACCAGATTTGCAAGGTAGGCACCTAAGGAAATACATCCGTGTGTGCTGGAGAGTGACAGCCGCTGTATCTCCAGGACCCAGCGTGCTGGTGGCAGGGCCCTCCAGGGCTTGCCCACCAAACCTTGTGCACAGCAGGGCTTGGTCAGGGCATCCGCGGCTTTGTACATGGCCCACTGAGGATGGAGATCTCCCACTTCCTTGCTGGTCTGGGTTGCTCACCCTCTGGGGCAAGGTTTCTTTCCTAACTCCCGACTTGAACATCTCAGGACTGCAGTTTGTGCCTGTTGCTTTTTATTCTGCCATCTGGCACTACTAAGAAGAGGTTGGCTTCATCAACTGCCCTTCCAGCAGTTGTAGGCTGCTATCAGATCCCCCTTTGGCCTCCCCTGTACTAGACTAAACAAGTCCAACAGGCCCCCATGTGCCTCAGGAGCAACTGCTAATGCAGTTAAATATTTACTTTAGTTGAGGGATTTCCAAAGTGGAATAATAATAAAAGCCAAAGGTTATTGAACTGTGTAAACTCCATAAAGAGGGAATATAAAACATGGGCACAGCCGCCTCGGCAGACGGGAGGAATAGTTCTGCAAGGGGGACCTTGAATCAGTCACCTTCCCCCTTCCCAAAACCCAGTCACAGACCTGCCGAGTTGGGTGGAAGGACCACCCAAGGGCAAGGATGGAAGGAGCCCCGTGCAGGACCCATAACCCTCTGGCCACGAGGGATACTCACCAAGCTGTTCCCTCTTGTCTCAGCCGGTTGGGTCCAGCGTGTACCTTCCTAAGCCTCAGGTGAGACTGTGGGGAAGAAATGTCCTGATCACAGTCATGACCAGATCCTCAGCAAGTGCAAGTGTGCATGCTCTGAGTGTCTGGAGCTCTCCCAGCCTGCTGGTGGTTTCTGTAGGGCATCTACACTGACTGCCCCTTGCACACACAGCACCTCCTACCCGCTCCCAGGGTGAAGGAGGCCCTCTGTCACTTCTCACCCAGACTTCATCTTGGCAAGTCTGTCCCAAAGGAGGTTTTGGTCACCACTGGTCTTCAGCTGTGACACCAGCTTTTCACCAGTGGTCCTATTTTCCATCCTTCACCCTTCACCAATTGATATTGATTCACCAGTGGAAGGTGGGGACAGATGTGGAAAATTCAGCTTCTCAGAAAGAGGCGGGGAGGATGCTTACATAGAAAGACTGATTGCAAGCATCCAGTCTTGTATGCGAAGTAGCTGGCATCTTCTGAGGTGGTGATGTCTGCTGAGAAGTCCTTTACTGAAGACCTGGTGCCTCTTACCACTGAGGATCCTCTTTAGCCGCTCTGTCCCCTCCCTGCTGTATGTGCCACCTCTGCATATTTAAACTTTAGAAGAGGAGGCTCCAAGGTGACCTTATTGCAGTCTACAACTACCTGAAGGGAGGTTGTAGTGAAGTGGGAGTTGGCCTCTTCTCCCGGGCAACTAGCGATAGGACAAGAGGGCGCAGCCTCAAGCTTCGCCAGGGGAGGTTCAGGTTGGACATCAGGAAGAATTTCTTTTCAGAAGGGGTTATTAGACATTGGAATGGGCTGCCCAGGGAGGTGGTGGAGTCACCATCTCTGGATGTGTTTAAGAAAAGACTGGACATGGCACTTAGTGCCATGGTCTAGGTGACAGGGTGGTGTAAGGGCAACGGTTGGACTCGATGATCCCTGAGGTCTCTTCCAACCTGGTTGATTCTGTGATTCTGTGAAACTGGGTATCCACGCACACAGTCCCCTTCCATCACACTGAATCTTATGATAAAGATCATTTTGCTCTGTCAATCTCAGCTGCAACCATTAATGTGATCAACCTGGTGAGCAGAGCAAGGTATTAAACCACCCGTGATGATGGGCAGAGGAGCACAGGCAGCAGCTCCCTGCTCCTACTTAGCCAAATTTCATTCCCTCCAGGCCCTCTGCACCCTCATCCTGTCCCATCCCACCCAGCAATGCAGTGGGCTTGCCAGAGCATGACGGCAAGCCTCCTGTGTGTTTGAGATCCCCCTCCTGGAGTCCTGTGTGTCAGCCAGCTGAGAATCCGGCTGGCCGGGTCTCATGGGATAAAGCTCAGGCCACAGTGCAGCCACCCAAATCAGCCTGAATTTCCTGGCTTTTCCACATGAAGTCTCACAAGCCAAATGGAGATACCTGCCACGTACGAAGAATGGCAGCTGCAATGCTGGAGGCCTGGTTTGGACAAGATAAACCTGGAGGTAAGCTGGCTGGGTTGCATGGAGAAGAGCAGCATGGCCCAGCCCAGACTACACTGCAAAGGGATCGTAAAGCAGCCTCCAGGGCCAGCACCTGGAGCTAGCAGGTGGCACTGGGAGGATTTATCAGGTGCATGAGAGCGCCCAAGTGATCCCTTTGGGTGCACAGTCCAGCTGCTCCCAGTGCAGATCAAACGCTGCTCAAAATGCTGCGTTTCCCAGTGCCGCCGAGATAAGCCGGTGCCTTCCCCTATAAAGGCAGCCACGAGAGGAGCAAGGTGCATGTGTGTGCACCTGAACCTGCCATGCCTGCGAGGGAGCTGGTGGTGGTGGTGGTGGCGGCACTGGTGACTCTTGTTGCTGCTGGGGGTAAGTCTACTCTGCTGCTGGCAGCCAGCTCTTTGGTGGCTGGTCGGGAAACACAGAGGGACCAAAAATGGGTGGGAAGGCAGAAAGACCCAGAAACTCCAGTACGGAGAGGAGGGAAGGAGGGCAAGCAAACACAGCAGCAATGTGGTGGGGAAGAAGGACTGGAGCAAACACACCATGCCTTATTAGCAGTTTGGGGCAAGGGTTACGGGCTGGTTTATTGGCCATATTGCACTTGGGAGAGGGATGGGAGAGGGGACAGCCTGTGATGCGAATGGGAACCGAGATCTGGGGGGACAGCACATACACTGGGGTGGCAGCTACTGTTGTTTCTGCCTCCATGAAGATCTGCAAGCCTTTGCAAGAGCACTACATGCTCAGCATGTTCAGGTGGGAAGCAGCTGTTTGTAGGCTCTGGAAAACCAGTGCTACCTAGGTGCACGTAGTGGTGGAACTGCAGCAGCCTGTGTGCAAGCCCTCATGCTCCCAGGACACTTGTGCACCACGCAGACTGGCTGTGATCTGTTGCTACTGCTTTGCCTGACTGCAGAAAGGGAACCCACCAAATGCAGCTCTCCCTGGGGAATGACTGTTGTCTGGCTGTGCAGCGTCACACAGCCTCAGCCCTCCACAGGTACCTCATGTCCCCATGCAGCACTGCATGGGTTCAGGTTTCCCAGGATGTGTTGGATGATCTATGGAGCTCCTGGTCCAGAGACTGGGAGAGAAGGCTGTCAGGAGAGGGGTTAGGATGTGGGAACAGGCATTCACAGCTTTGTCTGAGCCAGCTCAGCTGCGGATGGAGGCTGTGCACTGTGCTGCTGGAAGGGTAGAGGATGGCATGCAGCAAACTGATCTCCCCTCACAAAACCCACACAGCTGTTCCAGGTCCTGAGTGGGCCCTGCACAACCCTGCCTTCCCTTTGGTTTGGACATGACCTTCTGTCGATGCCTCATGCTCCTGCCACCAGTCACAGGTGTGCCACACTGATGGGTCTCTGCTCTGTTTCAGGGGCAGAGCTGAATGAAGGGAATGGCCTGAGAAAGGTAAGAGGTTTCTGGTTTTACTTGTTCATGACCTGAGACAGGATTTAGTGCCTGGCATGCCTAGGAGAAAGGCTGTTCCTAGCAATCATCCCCAGCCTTATGGGTACTGGTGCTCCAGCATCAAACCCGCATCAAAGCCCAAGCTGTGAGTCCCACTGAGGGATGCTTTCCTGCTCTGTGTGCACGTCCTGCCCTGTCTGGGGCAGAGAGAACCAGGTCGCCAGTGGCACTTGCTCCTGCCGTGGTGCTGTGGAAGGAAGACACGAGTGCTGCTGGCACTGAAGCGTGTGCTGCGGTTTCTCCCTTCCAGCCAGTGTGTGGAGACATGGTCGAGCTGCAGGCCTGCCCCCTCCTGCACTTGCCTGTCTGTGGGACTGATGGGAACACCTACGCCAATGAATGCCAGCTCTGTGTGCAGCAAATGTAAGTTCATGCCCTTGGCAGAGACCTCCAGGGGCTCTAATTTTGGCTGTCTGAAACCAGGCTTGTGTCAAATACCATCATTCAGGCTCCCCCTTTCCCGGGGAAAGCCACGGCAGATGGGAAGCACACGCGTTCCTGCTAGCAAAGTGGAAGAGGAATTTTTCATGTCAGTTGAGCTGGGCGCTGGGCTGTGAAGCCTGTGAGATTCACCCTCCTGCGCTGGCAGTGCCCGCGGATAGGTGGAGGCATGCACCCAGCCCTTGCCTGCAGGTCCCTGCCTCATCCTTGGCACCATGTTTAGTGACTACTGTGCGGCTGCAGGCCGAGGGATTTAGCTCATTGTGTTGGCAGGGGACTAATCCCACAGAAGAGATGAATATTCATCCATTGGATTAGCTTGCTAAATCAGACCACTCTGTGGCTGCATGATCAGCAGATCCAAAAGGTGAGGTCAGCAGTCTGTGGCCAGGAGACCCTCCAACACGAGTGCCTGCAAGCTGGCAACAAAACAGATGCTCTGTAGAGGATGGGGAAGGTCTCACCGTCTGTGCTGCCTGCAATTAGAGAAGGGAGAGTTGAACTTAGATGGGCAAAATGTTGCTAGTCTGGGCAGTCAAATAGCACCACTAAGTCCTTCAAAGAGACCTCTGTGAATGCAGATGCCCAGTTATGTGCCTTACGGCTTTTTTGGCAGAGTTTCAAGCCAAAGGTACTGCCAGAAACTTGAGAACTAGGACAACAGGGACCTCATGAGAAGCACAAGGGTTGCTTTGGGACAGTGATTTGGTCCCGGTTGGGAAGTGACTGTCTGAGCAGGGGATCCTGCTGGGAAGGGACCGAGGGTGAAGATGAGGTTGAACACAACTCAGCAATGAACTTGCATGGCAAATAATACAAACTGTGTTCTGGGCTGCAGGAGGAGAGGGATGACCAGCTTGTCAAGGGAAGCTGCAAGGAGGTGTGAAGGAGCTGCGTCTGGCTAGTCTGGGGACAGAGAGGCTTGGGGGGATCTAGCAGCAGCCTACGGTTGCAAATGGCATGAAGCCACACTCTTTGTGGTAGCAGGTGATGCAACACAGGGAAACAGCCACAAGCAGCAGCCCCAAAGGGTACAGGCTGGACATGGGGGAAATCCCTTCCCCAGGATGGGGAGGTAAAGGGGGTCTCCATCCTTGGGGAGGTGGTGGTTAGAGCTCAGACAGAGCCACGGCCACCATAACCTCACACTGGGGACAGCCCTGCTGTGAGCAGGTTGGACTGGAGACCCAGCATCAGTGCTGCATGCCCAGGGAGGGGACATCTGTGGACCAGGATGGCTTGCAGTCACCTCAGCTTTTTAGACTGGAAAATGAGCAAGCCAATTTTATAATAGTCAGCTCCATTCCATGGGCTGGACAGGAGCCAAGGTATGACTTGGGGAGGATTTTTTTGAGCTCTTACTCTTTTTTTTCCTACGTTATTCTAGGAAAACCAGGCAAGACATCCAGATTTTGAAAGACGGGGAGTGTCAAGCTATCTGAGCTTTCTGGTAGCTTTCCTGAGCCTAAAAACAGGTGATTAATTGATCCTGGGTGCTCTGTGCTGATGGCACATTTAAGGTAGCAATGGTGAATAAAATGATATGCACAATCACATTTCAACAGCACTTTTTTATGTAAGGCTGAGGAAAAACAGCACAAGCCCGTTTCCACAAAGGGCTACTAAAAGCGTACAGTCAAAGCATTCATTTCAAATCCACATCACATACTAGGGCTCTGCACTGTGAGTATTATTTCACCCACGTTCCTGTGAGAAAGGCCACGTGGGAGTAGCAAGAAACACACAGATCCTGGTGAAGAAGGTGCTGAACAAGTGCAGCGTTTTGCTGTAGGAAGCAATTTAGCAAAGGGAAAATAAAGTTTCTTCAGCGTGGGAGAAGATCACTCCCTGGCTCGCTAGTCAACAGCACCGCTTCCAAAGCTAATGTAAATTGCAAACAGTGTCATCTGCACTTCACATATTAGATGTTATTCAGGTTTTTATTCAAGAGCCTTTCACAACCGGAATCAGCCCAGATAATACACGGGGGCATGGAAAGAGCCAGAGCGGAGACCCTGAACGCAAGGGACACTGGATATCTGCTCCAGCACTTGAGAGCAACCTCCAAACTGAACTAATTACCCAGAAATGCTCTCTGGGAACTGCAGATTCCCAACCAGTTGCCAAATGTCAGGTCTAGGTTGCTTGTGGTGTCAGGGCCATCTTTGGGACTGTGGCAGGGCACAGTCCAACCAAGGTAACAGTGTAAGTGTGCATCAGCAGTCCTTGGGGCTGCCTCTGCTCTTTCACCTCCCACTTCTACCAGATGGGACACAACCCACCTTTCACAAGATACCTGTATCGAGGTTGTACAACTTGGGTATGCAAGGGGCTCCCTTTGCTCGCAGCTGCAGAGATCAGAGGGCACTGGCTAATCCAGGACTTGCCTCCTGAGTTCAGTTCAGTCCTGCACCACATGTTGTATTCCTACAGAATGACCGGTTGAGATTTCTGATCAGCTTTAGCAAAAAGTGCTTCAGTGTGAACTGAAACCCTCCAAGGACAGGCCTGTGCTCACCCATGCTGCTCTGACTTGCTACTATACTCACACGACTTATTCACAGGTGTCTGGGGAAGGGTCCGTGGTGCACCATACAGTCAAGAGAGCTCCCTGAAGTCAGTGACCACCCTGCAAGTCTGCAAGCTGTGCCAGCATCATGGCTACTGTTCTTGGCCAGCTGGCCATGTAATCCATCCCCACACACCTCTTCCAGTTCTGCACCTTCCTGGAAGCACGAAGTGGGACACCACAGCACCGTAATGCATGAGAAGGCCATTCCTGCTAGATTTAATGCTGCAGCTGGAAATAGTATTGAGGAGCATAAAACAGCCATGCTTGGTCAGATGGGAGATCCACCTGACCTAGCATCCACCATTTTCTGGCCCAGAGGAAGCTGCTGTCATTAAAAGATTTTCTCTCATTAAAAGCCCTTCCCCAGGCTGAAAAGTCCTAGCCCAGCTAGTTGCTCATACTGTCCGCCTCTGTTTTGCTTCCCTGGACCCTTTCCACTTCTGCAGAGGAAGGGACACATCTTGCCTACCTGCCCACTGCTGCTGCTATTACACCATCTGCTCATTTGTCCCTGGGCTCTGCAAGCCCATGTGCCCCCTTCCAGTCCTCATGTAGTGAGGGAGAGGTGGTCTGGCTGCGTGTTGCTCTCTGCATTGCCAGTCCTTCTATGCAGACCTTCAGATGGTGTCTCCCCTGCACTGTAGGGAAGGGTTTTGGTGGGGTTATCACCCTCAAAACAATTCTGTGGTGAACAACACAAATGCACTGCTCATCTGCCCCGTGGAGCTTTGCTCCTGCCAAACCAGCCGCAGGCAGGATGTATTTGGGCAGCTCTGTCCCAGTCCTCTGCCAGGGCTGAGGGGAATCACAGAATCGTCTTGTTTGGAAAGGACCTTTAAGATCATGAAGTCCAACCATTAACTTAACACTACCAAGTCAACCACTAAACAATATCTCTAAGCACCACATCTACTCGTCTTTTAAATCCCTCCAGGGATGGTGACTCCACCGCTTCCCTGGGCAGCCTGTTCCAATGCTTGACAACTTTTTTGGGGAAGAAATTTTTCCTGATATCCAATCTAAACCTCCCCTGGCACAACTTGAGGCCATTTCCTCTCATTCTATCACTTGTTACCTGGGAGAAAAGACCAACACCCTCCTCGCTACAACCTCCTTTCAGGTAGTTGTAGAGAGCAATAAGGTCTCCCCTCAGCCTCATTTTCTCCAGGCTAAACAATCCCAGTTCCCTCAGCCGCTCCTCATAAGACTTGTTCTCCAGACCCTTCATCAGCTTCGTTGCCCTTCTCTAGACTCGCTCCAGCATCTCAGTGTCTTTCTTGTAGTGAGGGGCCCAAAATTGAACACAGGATTCAAGGTGCAGCCTCCCCAGTGTTGAGTACAGGCGGACGATCCCTGCCCTAGTCCTGCTGGCCACACTATTGCTGATACAAGCCAGGATGCCGTTGGCCTTCTTGGCCACCTGGGCACACTGCTGGCTCATGTTCAGCTGGCTGTCGATCAGTACCCCCAGGTCCTTTTCCGCTAGGCCACTTTCCAGCCACTCTTCCCCCAGCCTGTAGCACTGCATGGGGTTGTTGTGCCCCAAGTGCAGGACCCGGCATTTGGCCTTGTTGAATCTCATACAGCTGGCCTCGGCCCATTGATCCAGCCTGTCCAGATCCCTCTGCAGAACCTTCCTACCCTCCAGCAGGTCAACATTCCCGCTCAACTTAGTGTCATCTGCAAACTTACTGAGGGTGCACTCGATCCCCTCGTCCAGATCATTGATAAAGATGTTAAAGAGAACTGGCCCCAACACTGAGCCCTGGGGAACACCACTTGTAACCGGCCACCAACTGGATTTAACTCCATTCACCACAGCTCTTTGTGCCCGGCCATCCAGCCAGTTTTTTTACTCACTGAAGTGTATGCCCATCCAAGCCATGAGCAGCCAGTTTCTCCAGGAGAATGCTGTGGGATACTGTGTCAAAGGCTTTACTGAAGTCCAGGTAGACAACATCCACAGCCTTTCCCTCATCCAGTAAGCGGCTCATCTTGTCATAGAAGGAGATCAGGTTAGTCAAGCAGGACCTGCCTTTCATAAACCCATGTTGACTGGAAGGTTACTCCAGCATAGCACGGTGCATAACCGGGACCCGTTCTCCTCCCGGAGTGGGGGCCCTAGTATCTCAGCCCCATAGAGTGACTCGAGCAGTGCAGGCAGAGTCGCTGCAGCCCGTCACTGCATTATCTCCTGAGAGCCATGTCTATTTATTTGCAGAGGCTAGGAAAAAAAAACACAGACAATTCATGGGCTCTTCTGAAGAGGGAAACCACATGCCTCCAGCATGATGTGGAGTGTTTATCCAGAAACTGCAGAGCTAAAGCACACACTTGAGGGCCAGACATGCCAGGTCAAAGTGTGGGCAGCCCCAGGACAAGGTCAGGGTTGACTCTACATGCAGCGAATTCAGAGATACCGCCCTTCCTGGGGACTGGTGGATTTACCGGTTTACTTCACACGGCTCAAGAGTGAACGTCAGGCCGAGGGGAGGCGAAGGGAGTGATTTAAGGCCACGACAGACCTCAGGGGCTGGTGTTGGACAGCTGGATCCAACCTGGTGCAGAGCGCCTGACTCTGAAGCCTGGCAGATCTGTGTTTGGCAAGGTCAGGCAAGACTCGGGAGGGAGTTAGTGGACAGCAAGACACCTGCAATGCACTGGTCTGTGGCAGGGGGTATGCATGTGGATTTGCAATTTTGTATATAGTTTTGCCTGTTGAATTTATCCATCTGTTTCCCACCGTCACGCTTCCATCAAGGCAGAGGGAGGAAGGGATTATCTGCTTTCACAGGCACCATAGTTCATCACACAGAGCTGCTGGCAGTCCTGCTCCCAGAGAAGCATGTTGCAACCAGGCAAGTTGCCCCCAAACCTGCCTCAAGTCAGGAAGTGAATGACAAGCCTGGAAATTGCTTCTCTGTTGTTGTCATGCAAGATAAAACTGGAAGAAGAGCCCTGACACCCTGCTAGAGTGACAGCAGCATAGCTGCCCCAGCTGCCCATGCTGAACCCCCCCCAGATAACCTTGGGTTCAGGGCTGCGTCCATGACTGCAGGGAGGGATAGGCAGGTCTCTGGATATTGCCTTGCAGTAGCAATGCCAGATGGGGGTAAACAGAGATACCACTGAGACTCGTAAAGAACTTTGACTTATACGTAGATCCAAAGCCTGGTGTTGCTGTGTCTGCAGTGACAGCAGTCCCAACAGTGCCAGGAGACAGGCCCGGTATCAGGATCCAGCTCTAGGTTCAGCTGTCCTTTGGACAAAGCGTTCCTAGGGATTTTGTGTAGTGAAAGCCATGTAGGGGACTGGCACGAAGAGATGTACCCAGGGTTGGAGGAGTTCCACTACTGAGCAGCTCCAGTGACACTCCAGGATTCTGTGACACTGGAGCTGCTCAGGTTGCTGGACACCTGGTTGAGCTCCTCCAGGTCCTCATCTAGGAAACTAGATGCATCAGGGAAGGTGGCCCAGGGACAGCTGAACAGAAATGTGGAGAGAAAGGGGAGGGAAGCAGGACCTGGCACACTGTAGTGTTCAGCTGCAACAGTTCATGCAACCGAGACTGGCCAGAAAGTTTAACTTACTTGCACAAATTCATCCATAGCAAAGGGGATGCAGCTTTGGCCACATCTGCTAGAGAGCTCTGCTGGAGAAGAAGAGCCTGCTGTGTTGCTGGTGCTGGCGGGGGATCGGGAGGCAACACCGGGCTCTGAAATGAGCCCAGTGGTCCTGGCATTGTGAGCTAGTCTCTGCCTCTCAGTCCCTCCACTTCAGAGCAGAGACAACTCAACATCAGGTGGTGGAGTCTGTAATTTCCACACCGTTATCCATCACCAAAGCCTTCCCATGGGATAATAAAACAACTTCCTTGGGATTTAAAGTAATTCATACACAAGAGCCAAATCTTTACAGGGATTTCATTCCTGAGGGATGCAAGTGCAGGCTCTGTAAGATTTTAAAGCCCATCTATTCCATTAAGCACCACTAAAGACTCTGAGGGGACTGTGACTCTTTCTTTTACAAACATTCTTTACAATTTTTTTTGTTTTTACCCAGCTAGAAGATGGCTGGAATGGAGGAACATTCACAGTTCCAGCTGTGCAGTGTCATATGGCAGTGTTTTGCTGAGTCAAGAGTGATTTATCAGACCTCACCAGGCTCTGGAGTGACTGAGTAGATGGGGGGGTGTGAGAAGCTGCATTAGCCACAGCCTGAGCACACACTCAGTTCCCATGCAGCACTGAAACACACAGGGATTTCCAGCCTTTCTTACATGTTTCATATCACCTGCAAGCAGCCCAGAATACGTCAAGCTCTTTGCAAGAGTTTTTCCAGATGTGATGTCCCCCTATGGCCAGCCATATAGAATCTTAGAATAGAATCATTTAGGTTGGAAAAGACCCTAAGATCATCAAGTCCAACCGTTAACTTAGGACTGCCAAGTCCACCACTAAACCATGTCCCTAAGCACCACATCTACACATGTTTTGAATCCCTCCAGGGATGGTGACTCCACCGCTTCCCTGGGCAGCCTGTTCCAATGCTTAATAACCCTTTCAGTGAACAAATTTTTCCTAATATCCAATCTAAACCTCCCCTGGCACAAATTGAGGCCATTTCCTCTTGTCCTATCACTTGTTACTTGGGAGAAGAGACTGACACCTGCCTTGCTACAACCTCTTCAAGTAGTTGTAGAGAGTGATAAGGTCTCCCCTCAGCCTCCTTCTCTCCAGACTAAACACCCCCAGTTCCCTCAGCCTCTCCTTATAAGACTTGTGCTCTAGACCCTGCACCAGCTTTGTTGCCCTTCTTTGGACTCGCTCCAGCACCTCAATGTCTTTCTTATAGTGAGGGGCCCAAAACTGAACACAGTGTTCGAGGTGTGATATGTTTTCCTCCTCCTCAAGCACTGTCTTTGCATGGTAGACCATTCTGCAAGATACAGTTTTCAGGATGTCTGCATGAGGCAGGGTCACACAGTGCTGGAACATGGACACCCTGACCAGCATGGGAGACCTTGCCTTCACTTGTGACTGAGCTACAAGAAAGTCCCCTGTGAATGACTTGGAAGCCTCACATCTCTTTATGCCATCCATGCTCCTGGCCCACCCTTTCATATCAGAGCCTTCCCATATCTGCTCTGCTGCCACCACCCTGCTGCTTCTTTTGGGGCTGTTAAACATGCCCCACCTCTCTGGAGGTACCATGTAATCTGCAGTGGACACAGAGGAGGAGCCCTAGAGTGAAGTGGTAACTCAAGGGATAAGCAGAAAGGGTGCAGAGATGACCACAGACCCCCAGGTTATGTCTTAAGAAACCCACATGCACGAAATTTCAAACTCTGGAGCTTCCAGAAACCTAGAAGAGAGAACCTGCAGAGAGCAAAGGCTGTACATTAAAAAAAAAAAGCCTGGCAAAGACTGGAGGCAGGCCAGATCTGCTCACCCCTGAGGAGTTGCTCTGCTCCAGGGCAAGTCTTGGGACTGCACAAGGAGGTGGGATCATACCTGTCATGAAAGGTGGGCAATTCCCAGAGGACCTGGGGGTAGACACATTGTTGGGTGCTTCTATCAACCTTGGAGCCACTTTGAATTCATTGCAGGGGGCAGTTAGGGGCACTAGCACCCCACCAGAGCATAAGCAGTTAAGTATCTCATTGAGAAAAGTTCTGGTAAAAGCTGAATCCCAAATACTCTTGCACTGAGTGTGTTAGAAACTGGCCAAAGTGGTGACATGTCCCTGCTCCAGCAGAATTGTTATGCACAGGTATAATCTTAAGCTTTTCTGTGCTATCCCAGCATGAGAAACTCTGAAGGCAGTTTGCAGAGGAGGCCAGGATTCCCACCCCATCTCATTTGCAGGAAACTGAGGCATGCTGACCTGGGGGCCTGGCCATGCAGACCACAGAGCAGGGAGCAGGATCTCAGGATTGAAGCCATTGTACCAAGCAGAAGCTTCCCCTTTGCAGCCATACTGGCCCTGAAGATGGTCCTACAGAGGCTGCATGAGCCTGCATGCTGTGCAGGTCTGGGGCTGCGATGGGCAACAGGGAGCAAGGAGCAACCACTAAAGGATATCCTCCTGCGGGAGCAAGGGACCAGCTGGGTCTTCCCACTGGTTTTACTGGGGCTGCCCATTGCCATCCTGCTTCATGAGGGAAGTGCTTTGCACATACCCTTGATACAGCAGGTCCACTGGACCAACGAGTCATTGGTACGTCCCCAACACACACAGGCCGTTGGCTGGAGTCCCAATATGGATTCATTATTCTCTCCGGATTACCCAGGAAGGTGGTGCAGTTCTTGGACAGGTCACATGAATTTGGCAGTCTCCACCCTTGGGGGTTTCCAAAGCACGTGATGCCACAGCTGCCCTGACCTCATGCAGCAAACCGTCCTGCTGTGAGGGGGACTGGAGTGGAGACAGAGGTCCCTTCCCACCAACACTGCTGTGGTCCTGTGCAAACACCTTTCAAACAGCATACGTCCCGTTTCAGACCTCGCGAGGGGCCCTCAAGGGCTAAAAACACCTCCCTGCATCTCACTCTGAAACCAGCAGCGAGGCAGTTCCGCATCCTGCTCTGCCACGCAGCTTCTCTCTACTATAAAGGAGGGCATCTGAGTCACAGTTTAGCAGCAGTGAGTGTAAATTTCCTGTATCTGAAGTGGAATTATTTGCTATATAAAAGCACTAACATGTTTTTAATCCACACAGTAGATCCTGGGCAGAGACTCGCACACCTTTGCACTCTGATAAGGAGAATATTGGTGGCCTGGCCAGATAAGAGCTTTTGGGTGGGCAGTCCGCATTTTTTTCAAGCTCTCATTATGCTGCACCAGTATCTCCAGATGCCGTTCCCAGGAAACTTTAAAACTGCAAAGAGCAATGGAGAGTTTAGGCAAAGACCACGCTTATTCGGACTCTTCCCTGCCACCCTCTGCCACCCGTGAGGAGTATGCTGTGCCAGGTAATGGTGAGACCACTCCTAACTTGAGTTTTCAGAGAGAGGAGAGAATGATCTTTGTCACCAGCAGTTTGTAAAAAAGGAGTTAATAATTACCAGTGTATGCTTGGGGGATGGAGGATGTACATTTAACTGCAAATATATGTGGCTTTTTCTGTGTTGTGTTTCAGATCACAAAGGCAGAAGCACCTATAAAGGCTTTTCAACTCAGACAAGTCCCTCAGGCAGCATCAATATATTGTCTGTTTGCAGACTGGCAATACTGTCTCATTGTTCTCTTAGCTTGATGGATTTTTTTTCCCTTTCATTTCATCTTTGTATCTCTGTGTCCTCTGCTAAATAATTTTTCACCAGGATGCAGATGTTTTACCGTGATGTTTCCTGCCTAGTGCTAGCAGGTGACAGCTTTGGAGCAGCTGTGGGAGGGCTCTGTTGGACTGGTTAAAAGTGCGTGAGAGGTGTTCGCTACCTGTGCAAAACAATTTGCTTGGAGTGGGTTGGGAAGGGCACTCATTGCAAGCAGCTAAAAATGCTTTTATGGCTCACAAGACGTTTTGAAAGGGAAAGAATTTTATCTTGGCTGCAAAGGGATGTGCAAGGGATTATGTGCTTCAGCAGTTAAACTGAAGTCCTGTGCAGATCCTGCTACTGCAACTTGTAACCTCGTCTTCCCAGGCAGCTCCCTGCCTTTTGCTATGTGGATGCAGAGTCATCTCCCGCCGGCTGTGCCCTGCTTCCTCTGACACTGCTTCATGTCGGGGAACAGCCTCCCGTTTGGGGAACATCTACTTGGCTGTACATTGTGCAGTCCAAGTGCAGTGTTTTTCATCTCAGAGGCTGACACCATCTCTGGTCATGCTGAGATGCCCCTGCCGTGACTGAGATGATACTCTGGCACTGTTGTTGTGTGTGGCCTTCACATCTGTATTGCATCCTGCTGTGTGTGCCCCTTCTCTTTGGTCTGGTTAGGCTGGAATTCTTCACTGAAAGGGTTGTCAAGCATTGGAACAGGCTGACCAGGGAAGTGGTGGAGTCACTAGCCCTGGAGGGATTTAAAAGACGTGTAGATGTGGTGCTTAGGGACATGGTTTAGTGGTGAAGTTGGCAGTGCTAGGTTAATGGTTGGACTCAATGATCTTAAAGGTCCTTTCCAACCAAAATGATTCTATGATTCTGTGATTCTATGAATTCAAGAGAGGAGCTCTCTCCTCCTGTATGGCTCTACTGTGCATAGACCAAAGGGGGCTCCTGGAACTACTGTACAAAAAACAGCAGTAAAAGAACAGAAAAACTAACAGGCAACAACAGAAAATAGGATTATTTTTTATTTTGTTGTTGTGATGGTGGCTGTTGTTATTATTAGACAGCACTTGGAATACCATGCCCAGATTTGGGCAACTCAGCACAGGAAAGACAAAGGCATGCTGGGATGAGTCCAGGGCAGGGCCACCAGGACTGCTAAAGGCTGGAGCAAATCACATACATGGATAGGCAGAGGAAACCAGGCTTGTTCAGCCAGAAGAAAAGGCTGACAAGGAGATCCTCTGCCTAACAGGTGTTACAGAGAAGGGAGAGCCAGACTCTTTTTAGGGGTGCACAGGGAAAGGACAGGAGGCACCAGGTCTGCATTGCAAACATGGCTGGATAGAAAGCAAAAAAAAATTAACAGTGAGAGTGGTGCAGAGACCAGAGAGGTGGGCTTTGAGGTATTCCCAACTTCTCTGGACAAGGTCCTGGACAGCCTGATGTAATTTTAAAGTTGGCCCTGATTTGATGTGGACATTGGAACAGAGACCAAAAGAGATCCTTTCCAAGCCAAGTTTCTGCAAGATTATTATTAATTACCAGAAGTGTCTTGTGGAAAGATCTACTTTGGGTATAGGTTGTCTCCTGCTGTCAGTTTTGCTTTTTTTCTGTCCTGGACTACGGTTTTTCTTGTGTTCAACAGACATCTGGATACAAGAGCTGAAGTCCCAGCTCAGCCTTGGAAGTCTCACCTTGTCAGTTCTCCCAGCTGGACAAGGGAATGACAAAATGATCATTCTTCACTGATGTGACTTAATACTTTAGTGTGAGCTGAGGCTCTTTGTGGAAGGAGCTGGATCTAATTACATCTGGAAGGAGCAGGTCACAGTTTTGCTTTTTCATTGTATGGGTTTTGTTGAAACTATGAAAATCAGCGCTTTTGTGACCTCTTTGGTGTATACATGGGAAGAGTCTCCTCTCTCTCCAGGCCCCAGGGAAGCAGTGTTGTTCCTGAACAATGCCGTTTGTCTCAAGGGAGCGGTCTCGTGCTACTAGATCTAAGCCAGGTCTTTAATACTACAGGCTGGAGTCCAAGCTAGAAAACTCAGGGCTGACTGGATAAGAAACTGCAAGACATATTGCCAGAGTGTCAGGGATATTGTCTGTTAGGACAAAGACATGGAGAAGGAAGTTCAGTGCTGGCTTCAGTTAAGTTCAGGAATTCATTTGCCCATGTGCAGATGGCTGAGATGTCTTTGCCTCAGGAAGCCATTTGGAGCCCTTTGCAGCCAGTGAAATGGGCACAACTTACCTTGGCCTAAGAAGGCATTGCACTGGGTGACTGGGACCCGGAGGGTGCCCCTTTATCCTGGTGGCTGTAGGTAACCTGCACATCTTGCCCAAATGGTAAAGTCAGTATTGGAGCTTTCTCACATGAGTCAGTCTGTCTTCAGCCCTGCCATGGCCTTCTTCATAGCTGCAGACCAGCTTGGGGCTGCTTGTGTGGTCTTTGGGACCAGTCTCCTCACTCACAGCAGTATACTAGCCCTGTTCTGGTCTCTGGTTGGGCCACCAGCCAAACACACATGAACATCTGTGCATGGGAAAGCCTGTGCCTGATGGCTCACCCCCTCACCCCCACAGACCTATTCCTCTGTTGTAGGGCTGGCTGTTCTGCAGGGCAAGGCTTTCTCCTTAGTTAGTTAGTTAGTTAGTTAGTTAGACGAGCATCTTAATCGCAGAGGTGGCCAGTTGCAGCTATCTGGGGAAAAGGGTAACAACAGAGCAAACATGAAGAATTATCTTGCAGCCTGCAGTGACATCTGGCCAAGGGATTTCATGGTGTCCTTATAGCATGGGAAGCCTGCCCCGTGCTTCCATCAGGCCCCAGGTCTCTACAGTGGTGAGTAGGTTGGACAAGGGCCACCCCAAGGCTGCAGCAGCAGGAAGAAAATCTCAGCTAGAAATTTAAAGTAACTTTCAGCACAGGAGCCTGGGAGCTTTGGGGTGTCATCGGAACCTACCCACTGAGCCTGAGCTGGAAGTACAGTGCCCAAGCAGTTTCGTATCAAGACACGCTTCATGACAAAAAGAGCATGGCCTCTTGCATTAGTGCTCTGTCACCAGGCAGGGAGGGATCAAATTGTCTCTTAGCCAGGATGTCATGTTAGCACTCAATTTGTGCTTGTAGATGTCATCATCACCCGCCGCTTGAGAGACCGGGAGCTGCTCCGGAAAAGAAAAGCAGAAGCCCAGGAGAAAGATTCAGTTCAGTGGGTTCTGAGGTAAATCTTGCTTATGCTGTGGAGTTGTTTTCTTGGTGCACCTAACCTGAGCCCAGGCATGGCAGCCCAGCTCCTCCATCTTTGCACAAGGACAGAGCCAAGATGGGCTCCATCAGTCTTCAGGTGGGAAAGGTGACCTGCAGCTGGTAGCTACTGAAGGTCTAGGCAGGTGTTGGGCAGCAGAGATGGATGAGGGGTGGGTTATGTAGGTGGTGGGTTGGGTGGCAAGCAGTCCTCAACCACAGCGTGGGGTTGGGGGAAAATTTGGTGCCCAAGCTCCCACCCCACAGTGTGGCCACAGGAGGCTACTGTGTGGGGCTGGGGAGGAGGGCTGCAGAAGTACAGCTTCTGCTGGGATGGAAAGGGTCACCATCACAGCTGGGAGCCTGGCAAAGCAGCCTCGGGACAGGAGGGAAAGTCCTCCATCCGATGTCCAACTCCTCATCCCTGTGAAATCCCCTGGCAGGGAGCAGGAGAAGAGCAAACGGCAAAGGAGAGGCAGAGGAGCCAGGCGAGGACGGGGCCGCCAGCCAGCAGTGGAGCCCATCCTGGAGCCAGAGCTGGAGCCGGACCCCCAGCCCAACCCACAGGGGACTGAGCCAGCACCCCCTGAGCTGGCACCACCTGAGCTGGTGCATCAAGAACAGCTGCCCATGCTGACCATCCAGGACCTGGGCAGTGGGATGCAACTGGGAGTGGCGGAGGGAGAGCTGGCAGCAAGGAGCCAGGATCCCGTGGGTGAGCTGCTGGAAAGCCACTGGCCCAGTGGGGGCTTGGGAGGCAGTGCAGTGCTGCCTCTTGAGGACTGTCAGCCAAGGTTGCTCCCCTTATCAACAACCAGCCTGCAGCATCATTAGGGCATGGGTCCCTACCCCACCAAACGTGACCTGGGTGGCTGTGAAAGGGGGTGGAATGTGTGTTGAGGCTTTGAGGGCAGATACTGCTCTCCAAGTCATGGGGAGTGATAAAAAGCCCACTGCTGTCAGTCAAGTCGTTGGCATGGGGTCTGTAGTCCATGGTCCTAAATGGCTCCTTGTCCTATGGACACCTCTGTGGCTCTGCCAAGAGCCAGGTTACGGCAGGGATGCTGTGGAGAGAAGATGCGATCTCTTGAGGCCAGAGTCAGTCAGGGAGACCCGAATCCCAGACACCCTCTGTCCACAGTCCACCCAGTTTCAGGGCTGACACTGGCAGGGGAGAGGCAAAGGTGGGCACTAGGGGGAGGGGGGGTGTCTGCAGGGGATTACACCTTTGGGACCTGCCAGGACCAAGATATGAAGGGCACTAAACTGGTCTGAATGGCAGATTGCTGTCTGGGCTCAGGAAATCCTTTTACAGCTAACACAGCTTGGGCCAGCAGGAGTTGCTCCCAGATCTGTCTTGGGCAGAGAAGAGCACACTTACTTTAGGGGTCAATGGGCCAAGCACACAGGTTGCTTCAAAACCAGGAAAACCTAGCATCTGCTTCAGAGGAGGTGAGCATCCTCTGACCCCCGATTACTGCACTTCCAGCAATGTCTGTGTCGGGGCAGGGAAGAAGAGGCCTCTTGCTGCAAAGTGTGCAATGCTCTCGTGCCATGGAAAACAACCATTCTGCATCTTGGGGCCTGGGGCTGACCAGGGCACACCACACCAGTCCAGCTCCCAGCCCTGAGATCTTGAAATGAGCAAGCATCAGGGCTGTCTTTATTTGCCTCCTGCCTTTAAATCCGCGGGGGTTTTATCCTCTCCGGCTCCCCTCCGCAGCCCCTGGGACTGCCGTGTCCTCTGAAAAGTGGGCAGGCCACCAGGAGCTACCTAACATCACAGGTCATTGCAGGACCCTGGCCACAGGGGTTTTAGCACAGCATGGAGGGGTAACGTACGAGAGGCCCCCAATATGAAATGATCTGTCTCTTACATGCCTTATAGGTGAAGAGGAGCTGCTGAAACCAGCAGAAGCAGAAATACCAGAAGCTTTGAATAATCCTCTGGAAAATGACCACCAGGAGAATGAATACAACACACACATTCTATTTTAATTTTCTGTTTGTGGGGGGTTTTTTTTTCAAGTTTTGACTCCTGCCTGACAAACTCTGATAAGTACTTCAGAGTGATTTTGACCAGCTCCTTCCTTGTCAGCAATAAACCCCACACGCTCCTGGTCACTCCGCTTTCCTTGCTTCTTGCAGGTTATGATGAGGGGGAACGAGGTCGCTTGTCCTTTGGGAGCTGCATGTTGCCTGCGGGCTCATAAGCCCCCCTGCCCTCTCTGCCGTCAGGCTGTTTCACCTGGGTGGTGGTCCCACGGTGCTCCACCACACTGCAGTTCAAGCATCCATCCGCATTTCTGAAAGGTATTTCTGATTTGCAGAAATGCGAGTGGAGTTGTGAAGCTGAAACCCAACATGATTTTTAGCTGGCTGGAGCTGTCTGGCTGGGGCTTTTTCCTACACCCGATAGACCCTACAGCCCCTTGTGTTATTATCTTCAGCCTGAAGGTCTTTCTCACAGTCTGTTTTGCTCCCCAGTAAACATCTTGCTTTCCAAAAGCCTGTTTTGTTTTCAATTTCTGGGCAACCTCACTCCAACCTCGCTGAGCCGCCACGTTAGACAAACAAAAGATGGCTAAAAACAGCTGAGTGAGACAGGCTGAAACTTGGCTGAACCATACACTTTTGTCAGGGAAATGCCATTTGGGGCAAAGACAGGAGCCACTCTGCACAGCTACTGTGTCCCCGGCTCCCCAGATACGCACCCAGGACTTCTCCTGAAGCCAGGAGGAATGGGACACCCTCTCTCTCTACCCACATTTCAGGTGTTGTGGTCTTCTCTCCTGTGCATGGCAAGGGGAGTGGCTCTCTTACATTCCTGTAATAACCTGACACAGAGGTTCCTTCTCCTCTTGGAGTAGGGTGGAGGTCTCTATTGCCATTATCTGACTTAGCAAGGACCTGTCTCGCAGAGCACAGGGCTGGCCAGGCCCTGAGGTCACCCTCGATTGGGGGATTTCCGGATTTTTTGTGGCTCCGGAGATGTCGCTGCCGCTTTCCCACAGCCCTGCAGGCTCTGCATCTCAGCAGGTGTGTCATCTCACCAGTGACACCAGTAACACCATCTCTTCAGTGACAGGATGGACATCACTGACTCCCGCCCCCGCTTTGGTCCCAGGGACGTCACATGAGGGGCAAGCACTCACAAGCGATTAGCACAGCCTTCTCAACCCAAAATCCTGGGATGACCTCTGCAGTTACACCACCAGAAGCTTGAAAGCACCTGGTGGGTGTCAAAGCAGAAAGCTTCCAGCAGCCCTATGACCAAGCAAATGGAGCCCATTCCCCACAGGTAGCTCCTGGAAAGATGGGTCTCCCTACGCAGGTGTCCTGGCACTGTTTTGGTCTCCACAGACATCTCAGCTAACGCAAGGTTGCACTCTCCCCTTGAGTGACTGATACCAGTGGAAGCAGAGCAAGAATTCTCATCTTCTAGCATGAAAGACCCAAACCTCGTTCATAACGCCAAATACTCAAGGATTAACCAGAGTGCCTCGTGGAATACCTGCAGCACAGAGGGAGCTGTAGCTGGGGAGGATGCTGACCCCAGGCCAAGGCACTGGGCAAAGACAGCTCAGGCTGCACTGGCCTGAAGGGGAGCTGGAGGCAGGAGGCCCTGTTATGGTTGAGCACTATCACAAAAGCTGTGCTGGGGTCCTCCTGCAAGTGTGGTATCCACACCATGTTGCAACGAGGCTGGGCTGTAGGGTCTGCTGCTGCCAGGCAGGCCAGGAGACCCTTCTGCCTGGCGGAGCTCCACACGTGCCGTGGTGGAGGCCAGCACGAGCTGGTGGCTCTTTCCAGCTCTGCAACCCTCTGCAATGCTCACAGGGAAGGGGAATCAGCTGCACTGCCCACCTCCACATCTGCAGACATGTAGGCTCACCTGGTTCCCAGAGCTCTTTAGATTTTGGGGAGAAGCAAATTCTGGGAGGCTTTAGACTCATCTCACAGCCCATATCAGCCAAGAAGGGCACAAAACAACCATGTCCTCCCTCCCCTTGTGTTGAAGTGGAGCTGTAGGAGGTGGCAAAGGCCTGGCAGCATGAGGTCTCCGTGAACACAGGGCAACGCTTGCTGCTGAAACACACGTGGGCAGCAGTGCCGATCCTGCGCTGCAATGGCTGGGGATCTCCCTGTGGGCAGAGGCTCCCGGGAACCAGAGAAAGCACCTCTGTCCATCTCTGCAGAGATGCCTTTGGTGGCCACGAGGTCCTGGAGTCACTCCGGGTACCGCATGCTCTGTGTCAGGACTGCTGTCACTCTAACTGGCTTCTTCAGCAGCAGGTGAGAAAGGTGTGCCTGCAAGCAACAAATCTTATCGCAAAATAAAACCCTCCTTATCAGCACTTTCACTCACAACACACTGTTTCTTTCTCTGAAGAGAGGACAGATAACACAGCTTTGCTTAAACAGATGAGGTTCAAGTGCAAAGCCAGAAACATGGAGGTCCACATGCATCCCCGAGGTAGGTCCTGCTGTCTGAACGGAGCTGGGGACGGGCTGGCAAGGGTGGCTGTATCTAGAGGAGTGAGGCTGCTGTTTTGCAGATGTCCTTCTCCCTCCCTTCTCCCTTCCTGAGCCCCAGAGAGATGTCTTTACCTAGGGCCATTAACAGTGTCCAATAAAGGAAATTTTCACCCTCTGGGGTGACAAGTAGGGCCCAGGTCTGACATGAAGGGGAAGGTCAGAGACCTTTAACTGACTTTAGCCTTCTTGATGAAGAGCAGATGATGGGTGCAGGGAGATGGCTTCTGAGCTATAGGGCCAGCACAGGGAGCTGGGTCAGTGCTTGACACAATGTACTCCTCCTTGCTGTACTGTACCAGTGAGAGGGCTGCATGAGGCACTTCCAGGATGCTCTGACCTGCTGCGACCTGAGCCACATAGACCAAGGCAGGCATGCTGTGATATGCAGTGGGTACGAGCACTATGATTGTCTCCTCACTCCTGAGATTCAGCTTGGTGTTTGTTAACGTCAACTGGGCTGGCCTGACCATGCTGCTGTGAGCTCATCTCAGGGCCACAGGTCCTATTCTCATGTCCTGCAAAGCATGGGGAGCCATCTTGAGGGCTGACAGCCATGACAGAAGAGCTAAGAAGAGGGAAGCTGACATAATCTGCAAGAGAACCAGACCCTCCCCTCTCCACTGCCTATTACCTTTCAATATCCTTCCAGGAAACACACTTCCAGCTTTACGGGAGAAGAGAGGTGGTTTGGCTTGTGCACCATGGCTTCCCACTTCTAAAATTGCTCTTGTGAAATGGGGTCTCTGCATTTCCAGAAAGTCAAGGGTGATTTGTGGCAGGCTGTTGCTTGTGGTTGATGTTTTGAGATGGGTGGGTTTTCTGGTCCTTAGCAGAACTGAAGGCATAGCTAAGCCTGAACAGAAAGAAGTGGGCCAGCAATGTAGAGCCAGAGGCCACCAGGGATCAATGAAAAGCCATTCCACGCCCCAAGAGCCTGATCTTGCACAGATAAGAAAACTTTCTGGTTGATTTACCAATATTGACTTTAAGCAGTAACTCCTGGTGTCCGCAAATACCCACTCCCTCTTCGGCCACCATTTCCTGCTCAGAGCGTGTTAGCTCTGATCCTTCCCGTTCTGTGTTCACCATTTAAATACATACATCTCTAATACTGCCAGGGCTGCCATGGACTGCAGCTGTGTGCCCAGCTGGGCTCAGCAGTGCTCCACTGGCTGGCCTGGATCTCCTGTTTCACCAGCAAATCATGGAACTGTAGAAAAAGTTAAGTGGGAAGAGATCTCTGGAGATCTTGAATCCAACCCCTGCTCAAAGCATGGCTAACTCTGACCAGACTGCTTAGGGGTTTTCCAACCAAGTGTTGACCGTCTCCAAGTCTGGAGATCCCCCTCTCTCTGGTCCCCATATCAGGGCTGCCCCACTCTCAAGGGAAGGTTTTTCCTTATGTCCAACCAGACTTCCCCTCGTCACAGCTTTTGCTCCTTTCCCCTTGCCCCATCACGGTGCACTTCAGAGAAGACCGCCGCTCCATCTTCTCTGTAACCCTCTTTAGGACTGCAAGTTAGACTCCACGCTCGCTTTCTCTTCTGCAGGTGATCAAACCTGATTCCCTCAGCCTGTCCTATGCTCCAGCTCCCTCTTGATGGCCTCAGCTGGGCTCCCGTGTCTTTCCTGTACTGGATTACGCTAACTGGATCCAGTATTACGGATGTGGTCTCATCCACATCCTGCAGGGGGAATGGCCACTTGTCTCAGCCCTCTGGCTGAAACTCAGTCCATCTGGATGGACTTGCAGCTTTGAGCATGATGGTGCCTTTGTCTCCCTCAGGCTGCTTGAGGCTTTCACTGATGAAACACAGAAAAGGCAGAGCAAAGAAACCAGGACATAGCTTGTATGGTAAACAGGGTGGGCTGAGCTGATTCTTGTTTCAACCCTCTTCTGTACACACCATCTTCCAAGTAATTTGCAAAAGCATCAAATGTGGCTTGAGTGCAGTAACGCCCCTGGAAGTTACTGCTTGCCTGCCGACATGTTTCATTGCAGACTGAAGGTGCAGCTCCGGCACTGCGTTTCTGCAGCTGTGAGCACCGCATTCCCTGCAAGGATTAGCCGCCGATTTTCAGGTACCCAAAGCAGCAGCAGCAGCTTTGCATTTCCAGTGGCAAACACCCCGAGCAACGACCCGGAGACAGCCCTCTGTCCTTCTCCGTCCGTCCGTCCGTCCCTCGCTCCCGCGGACCCGGCGCCCCCGGCAGCGGCACGGGGCCGCGGCACGGTCCCGTAGTGCTCTCTAGCGGCAGCACCGCGGGCGCTGCACCGGCGGGCGGGGGGCGGTCCCGTGCCCCGGGGGCGGCTGCACCGGCGGGCGGGGGGCGGTTCGGTCCCGGGGGGGGCTGCACCGGCGGGCGGGGGGCGGTCCCGTCCCCCGGGGGGTCTGCCGGCTGGCGGGGGGCGGTCCCGTCCCCGAGGGGAGGGTGGGGAGGCGTGCGTGGGGTCTCCGTCCCCGGGGGACGGTGGAGTGGCGGCAGGGCTCGGTCCCTGGGCTGCGGGCGCGGTGCGAGGTGCCCCGGCTGCTGTGGGGGCTGCGGTGCCCTTCGCAGAAGTGAAGGGTGAAGTGACGTCCTGGCCCCGCGGAAAGGACGGCAGGGAGATGAGCGATTGCCCTGGTGGCTGTTAGGGTCCTGTGCGGGGTTCAGCTCGCCGTTGTCTCAGTTTGTCAACAGCGGGGATGTGGTGGCTGTTAAAGACGAGGAAGGCACCTCATTTTTATGAACGTTTTGCTCTGCGGGAGGTGCAAAGGTGAAGATTTAGTTAGTACGCTGTTAACTGTTGCACTGCTGGCAACTTTTGCATGTAGTAATGGTAAACCCTTGGCTGCACTTACGTGTTCCCTTTTCTGTCCATAGCAAGATTTTGAGTGTTACACAGGAAGGGATAGAGGCAGGAGCTAGGAAGATAACGAATTCACAGTGGCACATCTATGCCTACATCCAGCTGGCTGCTGCTTAAACAACTGGACCATGATCCATCCCACTACAGCATTCAAGCAAGGGGAATATTTGTAGAAACAAATACGGTCTTCCAGAGTCCAGCATTGAGCTGTCACTTACACAACTCAGTTTTTGAATGCACATAGCTAAATAATGTGCCATTTTGCCACGGCTCTGGGGATCCCCCACATGCTCAGATGAGATGGCCAGATCTTGATCCGCACAGTAAGATCTTCCCGTGGGCTCACTGCTTCCTGCTGCTCCCATCACAGCAGACATCTTCGCAGTTGCTATTTCTTGACTAGTCTATCCCAGACTCAGAATGATGGGTTGGGATGGGGTGGCCAGGGAGCCACTGTTTAATCGGCCAGTTCTAGGCCCAGCACTCCAATGAGCACTAACCTGATGACAGACTATGTGCTAAAACATATAGCTACAGAAGTGGTCTGAAGCCTAGGACATAGTTTGTTAACCTCAGAAGGTGACAGCCTGGACTCGTGAGCACGTTTTCCAAGTGGAAGAGGTCAACATGGGGTGCAGACCATCTCCTTGCAAGACCCTGCCACAGGTTTGCTTCACTCAGAGGGCTTCATGCACCAGGCGAGCTGCATCTCTGCCATCAGACCAAGAGCTCTGGTGCTGGCTCAGGACTGCCTCTGAACAAAAAGGCCAGAAGCTGTTTGTTAGCTCCTTTGTCAATTAAGATCTCTTTGGGTAGGTCACATCCAGACAACAGCTTTGCAAATTCCTAATTGGCTAGTAAATCTGAGCTTCCTGACATCAGAGAAAGAGAAGGGATAGCAGTGGGCTCAGTGAGCTCCTCTGAGCCCGCCCACAGCTACCAGTCCTGCTTACTCCATGGCCACTTTCAGCCAGACATCTGGCCCTGAACATACAATAACCCTATGGACTTCCAATCAGCAGAAGAGGCAAGGATACAGCCTCCTTTTCCTCTTGGCCCAAGCAGCGTGGCCAGAGTACTTCATGTTCACTACATTATTGGTCCCTATACACCCTAGGACCACCAGCTGCACCCCCTATTCAAATACTGACAGAGGTGGTGGGAGTTCAGAGTCCGGCAGCCCTGAGCTGGGGCTCCCTGCCAAGACCCCCATTCCCTCACTCCGCCTGCACAAGGAGGGGTTGGTGTGACTGCTCTAGATCAAGTAGCTCCCAGAAATAACCCCAGCTTTCAGGTACAGCTCATGCCACCATCTCCCACCTTGACTTCTTGGCCTCAGACTGAGAGAAGACATAAATTCGAACAAGAGGAGTGAGTTGAGAAATCAGCTCTGCTGTCTAGATGGTGCTTCCTATGAATCAGGGCTCCAGGCCCACACCAAGGCAAGCATGTGAAGCAACTCCTTATGCCAACATGGGCCCCTGTATCCCCATACACCAGACTCTGTACAGTCAGTCCCCCAAAGAGCATCAGCCTTCACATTAGTTCACACCCAGGCGTTGCACGAGCGGGATGTCCTCTCTGATCACTAATGCTAGCATTGCAGTTCTAGGTAAAGGATGCAGCTAAAGCCCATCTCCAGCTGCGCAGACTGGCCTCTAACTACAACTCACAAAGCTTTGGACTCCCTGCAAGGTACTCCCTCCTAGACAAATGGCAGCTGCCTCCCCTGCATACTCTTTCTCATAAATTTGATGCACTTCTTGGCCTCTTCCAAAGGCAGATAAATCATACCTGGGAGTCCCGGAGCTATTGAAGTAGACCTTCCTGTCTGCTCTTTGATAATTTAGCAGATTAAACTACCTGTTCCCATCCCATTCACAGCTCTCCAGGCAGCTTGGGCTGTCCACCCGGCACTAGCTGCAGGGGTCGCTTTCCCTCAGGAAGCTGGTCACCACCCTCTCAGCAGGAGAAGGGGCAACATCTGCCATTGTCTTAGCCATGTGCAAGCCAGACCATCGCCCTGAGGTGTGGAGTTACCCGAGTTGCCCCTGAAGGCCTGTTACACCCTCCATTAGCTACAGTTGTTGCTTGATTAATTGTTCCCACAGATGTTGCTCTTGCACAAGGTGAACACGGTGTCAGCCTGCGGAGGTCCCTTCCAATCCCTAACATTCTGTGATTCTGTGATTCTGTGATTCAGGAACTCCGTCTCTGCAGCCAAAAAACTCTGGGGTGCAGGAGGCAAGACCAAGCGTCTCTGGTGGTGCTGCCACAGGACAGGTAACATAATGCTGTCTCCAGAAGTAAAACCTTCTCCAGAAGGCCTGGCTCCACGCTGCAGCAGAGAGTCATTAATGCCAAGCATGATTCCCGTGCCCACCTCTCAGCTTGTGTTCCTATCACAGGTAGTAGCCTTGGCTTCCCTGCCTGCCCCTTTTTAGCAGAGGCATCTGGCTGGGCTGGAGCTTCATGCACTGATGTCTGGGGCACGCTTGTGGCCTGACAGGAGACCTTGAAAGCAGATTGGTGACTTGGGGGGGTTGCAGAAGTTCGATAAGCCACCTCCAGCCTGGCCTTGCTGCCCCCTCCCTCCCTCCGATGCCTTCAGCGATCCCAGCAGACCAAAAAAAGCCAAGGTAAGACAGACACAGCGAATGCAAGGAGCAGCACGTGGCGCACATCTTGCTCTGTTATCATCGCTCTCCTGGTCTCAGGAACGCAGAGGCGGCTTGAAAAACTCAGAGAGACACTTCATTACAAACAACAGGACAAAGATTTATTTCCATTACAAGTGAAGTAGAAGAGTAAATGCAAAAAATCTCCAATATGTAATAAAATGTTCTCCTAGGCTTTAACAATCCACCTCTTTCTCAAAGCCAGCGCAGGGCCTGACCCTACCAGAACTCAGGCAGAAAAGGAACCAAGAGGCTCTGTCCTTCGAGGAATGAGCACTTCCAAGGCCCTTCTCTCATTTCATCAGCACTTACTTACACTTAGTGTTTCCTACGGGGTTATAACCCAAACCTATTGGACTCATTTCCCAGAAATCAAAAGACTAGTTTGAAACTTAGACTAACTTTGCTAAAAGGAAGGCCCTCAGATATTCACAATAAAGCTTCCAGAAATCAAAATGTTCTGTATTCTGGGTGGTGCCTGAGAATTACAAGCAAAGTGCCAGCCAAAAATACATCGAGATCCAAATGTTTAACATATCCCCATGGCACAAGCATACATTGAGATCCAATCGTCTAACATATCCCCATATCCTCACAGACATGCCCAACCCCACGGCACCCTAAGGATGAGACAACCGTATCTTCCTCTGTCAGTGGTCACACAGTTGCATGAGACACCTAGCCACACGCACAGGCGCAGGACCAGCACATCCTGCTACCACAAGGTAGAGCCTGGTCAGACCTGTAATGTCCAGCGCACCCTTTGTGTCTCAGCCTGCACGACAGCTCAGAGAGGTTGCAATAGCCACAAAACCATGGCAGTGCTGGTGAGAGGGGATCTCTTGAGTATCCAGGCCTGCCACAAGCAGGAGGCTGGAGTATTGCCAGCACCAGCAGAGGGCAAGTGAAGCTTTGTCTATCTTCGTCTCGAAATCCCCAAAGGATAGAGACCCCACATAGATGTAGAGTCCCTTGAAGGGTCCATATAGCTCTTCACTGAGCACAAAACTCCTGCCCAGGGTTTCCAACTGCTTGTGGCTGAAGTTTAAGCAGTTTGTGGCCATGTGTCTCAGGTCCTTGATATAACAGGCTCACCGCTGCACCTGCTGCAGAAAGCATACTATCTAGGTATGTCTGGTTTCCCTAGCGTGTAGGTATAAAAGATTTGGAGAGAAATAAGAATAAACATCTAGACCTTATCTGCAAACAATACACAACTGAACGTTCCCAATTTGTGCCTTCTGAGTCATCAACATCTATCATGCATGTCCTCCAGACACTGAGTTTTGGTCCCTGAACTTGCTACAGATACTATCTGAGGTCAGGTGCAGCTTACACAAGACCTGTCTCACCACTGGTGACCTCTTTTTTTAGGTTGAACCTTAGAGTAGCACCAGGACTAGAGCAGGAAATAAAACCATGTTGAAATAACGGGGAGCAAGGGCCAGAAGACGTCTAGGCTCAGGAAAATGATCCAGTCCACCTTGATAACTGCTCCCACAGGAAGGAAGGAAGGCATTAAGAGGCAGGACAATTCCTCTCCCAGCTACCCGCAAACCAGAAACAGGTCAGCATCACCTGCTAGTAAAGGGACGCAGTCCAGTCCTTGCAGGCGATGAAAGCAGAGAGCCAGCAGGCAGCTGTCAGAAAACTAAGAGCTGGCACAGCAAGGTCTACAGATTCTCTTTCAGCTGGGAGGGAGAAGTTGGGAGAGGAGCTAGCATGGCTGCCAAGGAGACCTGCCCCAGGCTGAGGCAGCCAAGCCACAGGGGCAGGATCTGCTTTGTCCAGGATGGAAGCGGCTTCTGGACACGCCAGGACCAGGAAGAACATTGAAAGAGGCAATGCAGCTCTTCAGGAGGGAAAGCAAGGAAGGGAAAAATCTGACTCACCTCGCCACAGCAAAAATCTGAATGAGGCCTGCACTCGCTGCCTGTGACCCCCACTGACAGGAGCACAACCTCCTCAGCTCCGTGTACAGGCAGCAAGTTTCCTGCAGTACCACAAAAAGGTCCAGGTGGACAAGGGGCAGCAGTACCAGACCAGCCCCAGCCTCCCAGCCCACGAAGCGGCTTACCCACCACATGCCATCCTGATCGCTCCAAGAGAGGGAGGGGTGCCTTGAATCCAACACTCATCTCCTACCCCAGAGCCCCATGGAAGGCAGCCATACAGCTTCTCCTGTCCACCTACTGCAGAGGGGTTGAGCCTCTCCATCCCAGACTGTGCTGTGGGTACACCCAACCCCCTTCCTGCTCCACTCCATTTCCTCCCTCTCATGTCCCACTTGGTCACCTGGACCTTAGCACCCAGAGAAGGCAAGGAACCTGCCTTTACACAAATTTCATCCTGCTGAGGACCTCATCTGAAAAAAATCCTCCATGGAGCAGAAGCTGCAGGTGTCTTCACGGGATCAGAGCTCGTTGCAGCAGTGCGTAACAGCAGGACAAGAGACAGTAGATATGAAATGAAACTAGAGAGGTGCTGAATGGATACAAGGAGAAACTTCTCCCCCATGAGGGCAGCCAAGTTGCCCAAAGATACTGTGCTGTCTCCATCCTTGGAGGTTGTGCCTGGGCACTCACCACCTCTCCAGGCACCTTCCAGGGGTGGTGGGATCTGTTGGGAGGGATTTGCTGGAGTTTTCCCATGGATCTATTTGTCCCCTTTTTTCCATCCTAGGAAAGCTTGAAAGGGGAGCAATCAAAGATGAAAAGGTACCATGTCCTGCCTCTCTCACTTGTTTCAGGAAGGAAAGTTTTCCCCTATAGATTCTGATTTCTCTACAGACAGAGCTGGGCTGACCTTAGGATCAAAGTAATTTAGGATGTAAAGATCTCCATTGACCTCTGGACCAGGTCTCCACTCAAAGCAGGTCCAAATTCAATGTTGGATCCAACTCCAAAGACAGATCGGGTCACTCAGGTTCTGTCCAAGTTGGAAACACCTCCAAGGGCAGAGATCCCACAGCTTCGCTGGGTCCCTCTTCGAGGGGCTGAGCATGCTCACAGTAAAAGTTTTTATACTTCCAATCCCACCATTCTCCCACCTCTGCAGCACAGAGCGTGACCCCTGGAGGGATCTAACTTGCTGAGTTTGGCTGCAACCCCAGCATCTAAACCTTCCCCAGCCCTGGCCACGTTGTTGGTGCGAAGCCTGGCACTAATGCGACAGCCCTGTGTCACATCAGGGACACACCACCACGCTAGTGCCACGCATCCCGCTTTTACGGCTTTGGCTGCGTGAGGCTGCGGCAACGCTTCCTCCTGCCTGCCTCCTCCCCAGCCCCAGCAGACGTTTTGTTCTGTAAATAAAATCATCAACAGCGGAGAGATTTTTAAAAGTCAGATCTTCCCAGCTAGACCAGGGTGCACAGTCGGGTACACCGGGAGGGGGGAAACCTGCCAGGAAGCTTTGACCGCCTGTCCCAGGAAAGACAGTAGAAGAGGAAAGGGCTGTTCGCCCCATCCAGGCACTTGGGAGCCTCTAGGGCTTCTCTAACGAAAGCGGATGGGGCTGGACAGGGCCTCCCGGGGCCCCAGGGCTGGCGGCGGAGCTCCTCGCCGGGAGGCCCGGGCAGGTGACAAGACGCGGAGGCTCAGCACAAGGTCCTCCAGCATCTTCCTCTGCGGCCCTGGGTCCAGCGGCGTCGGGCGAGCCCCGCTGCCCGCTCCTCTCCCGGGCTCCGGTCCGCACCGTCGGGCTGCCCGGCCTCCCCTGGGCTGGGTCAGAGCGCCGGGACGAACCTGTCGTGGCCGCCGGGGTACGCGCCGTGCCGCGGCCCGGGATCGGCGGCGCCCAGCTGCCCTCCGGCGCCGAAGGCGTGCGGCAGCGGCGGGTAGGGCGCGGGGGAGCGGCGGCCGTAGAGCCCGGGGGGGGCGGGCGGCGAGGCGGGCAGCACGACGCGCCCCGACGGCGCGTACAGCTGCCCGGGGCCGGCCGGCGCGTAGGGCCCGGGGGCGGTGGGCAGCGGGGCGTAGGCGTGGGGCAGCGCGGCGGCGGCGCAGCCCTGCGCGGGGTACGCGGCGGCGAAGGCGCAGGAGGCGGCGGCGGGGGCCGGGGACAGGTCGGCGGCGGGCGGCGGGGCGGGCAGCGGGAAGAGGCGGCAGGGCGCGGCGGGGCGCTCGGCGAGGAAGGCCGGGTAGGTGGAGAGGTCGCTGCGCTTGAAGCGTTTCCTGCGGCGGAGGAAGGAGCCGCTCTCGAACATGTCGCGGGCGTGGGGGTCCAGCGTCCAGTAATTGCCTTTGCCGGGGCGGCCGGGCTCCCGCGGCACCTTGACGAAGCAGTCGTTGAGGGTGAGGTTGTGGCGGATGCTGTTCTGCCACTTGCGGGGGCTGTCGCGGTAGAAGGGGAAGCGCTCGGTGATGAAGCGGTAGATGCCGCCCAGCGTCAGCCGCCGCTCGGGCGCCTGCCCGATGGCCATGGCGATGAGGGCGATGTAGCTGTAGGGCGGCTTGCCCCGCTCCGCCGGACGCTTGCGCCGCCGCCGCCCGCCCCGCGCCCCCGCCGCCGCCGCCGCCGCCGCCTCCTCCCACGGCGGCGCCGCGTCCGCTTTCAGCGGCGGGGGCGGCGGCGGGGGGCCCGGCGGCAGCCGGCTCTCGGCGGTCATGCGGCCGTCGGGGCGGCCCCGAGCCGGGCCCAGCCGAGGAGGCGCAGAGCCCCGCCGCCGCGGCTTTTATGCGGCGGTGTCCGGCGGCGGCTCCGCGCCCGGGCGGCCGGCACTCCCCCTGCAACGCCCCGCGGCCCGGGAGGCGCGGGCAGGGCCGGGCGTGCCGCCGCCGCGGGGGGGGCCAGCGCCCTGCCCCGGCACCCCCTCCGCCGCCCGCCCTTCTCCCGTGGTCCCCGTCCCCAGAGCCGTCGGGGCGCGCCGGTCGCGCCGCCGTCGGGAGCGCCCAGATGCGGGGGACCAAGCGGAGCGGGGGTGTCTCCAGGGTCCCGGCACGGGCCTTTCCAGAGCCTCCCCGTACGGCTCAGTGCGTTTGGGGGCCGGTTCTGCTGGCGGCTGGTGGGGCGAGGTGAAGTGAGGGGCCACCGCGGTCGGAGGGGATGCTGCCGGTCTGCAGCACAGGGCAGCCAGCTCCGGGCAGTGTCTCATGCATGGAGCCCCACGATCCTTCACGTAGTGAAGTGGTAGAAACGAATCAACGTGCAAAAAACCCGGTGACAGATCTACGTGGGGAGAGACAGTAAGCATGGGCTTAGGCAACGCAACTTGCCTGCAGAGCTGCTAGTTAAAATACAGTCAGCTGGGGCCCTCACCTCTGGCCACCAACAGCGATTTGGCACGGAGCTGGGCTCCCATGCCCCTGCTTTACCCCTGATCTGACCTGCTTGTCCCTGATCCTTGCACCACAGGACCTTCAGGTACATGATCCTTCCATCCAGGAAGGACTCCAGGCTCTCCACGGGCTGCTGCTGGGACGTACTTACCTGCCAGCTCCCTCCCTGCTTGCTCGAATACTTGGGGCTGAGGGTCAGACCCCAGGACTGTGGGTCAGAACGAGTTCCATGAGTGCGCCCAGCTGGCAAGGAATGCTTGCCCGGGACTCGTACCCTTCTGGCACTCACCTGGAGGGCTGGGGGCCACACAGCCTCCTCACCTGCTGGCATGGTGATCCTCAGGAGCCAGAGGATAAAGGGGATGGCAGGAGGTCCTAGAGGTAGGGTGGAAAGGGTCAGCGTGTGCAGGTGTGTACAGGGATGTGTGTGCATGGGAGGGTGAGCACACACAGGTACATGGGTGTGCAAGGGCACCGGTGTGGGGTTGAGGATGTGCATGAGAGTTCTTGGGTGTGCACTGACATGCCTGTGTGCATACAAACACGTGCCAGGGTGCCCAGGTGTGTGGCTGGACCCAAGGCATGAGCGTCCACAGGTGTGCGAGGATGGATGTGGGCAGATGGGTGTGCAGAGGAACGGGTGTGCAGAGAGGTGGATGTGCATAGGTGCGCAGGTGCTTTGCATGGCTGTACAGCTCATCCTGCCCATGTCTTGGTGCCTCCTGCCAGTTCTCCCAAAACTCACCTCACCAGTGTGCTGCTGAGCCTATCTCTGTGGGAAAAGCTTTCCCAAAGCTCTCCTGTCCATTGCACAAGTGGTGTTTAAGGGAGCAAGGGAAGGTGGGAGGTGTTCATCCTAGTGAAACAGGGCTTCCTTGGGGCTTTCCAACAAAGTTGTTTCTCTGCTTGGAGAAAAATCAGAGGATATATTTGCATGCAGCAAACAAACCCCAGCCCTGGTTTCTAGCTAAATAAGGGGACCCCAGAGTCTTTGGCCACCTGCTTGTTTGTGCAGCTTCCCAGCGATCTGGGAGGTAGAAGAATAAACTGTGAAGCTAGCAGAATAAACCATGAAGTGGCACTCTCTGAGGACCCACATGTGCGGTCCCAGTAGCTGGATGCAGACGTGTGGCAGTATTTCAAATTGCATGCTGCAGAGTTTGTGCCGAAAGAAAAATCAGCCTCCCATACTGACACTCATGTTCTTGAAATACTCAAACAGTAGGCTAGTAGTATCCTGGAGGAACCAAGAAACCGACTCCTTCAGCGGGAAAGGGGAGCGGCAAAGCTGCCTCTCCTGCAATGCTCTGCCCCCTGGCTCATGGGAAGCGGTAGCTGGGGATGAATTTTCCTATCAGATTTTCCAAAGGCAGTGCAGTAGCTCAGTCACCTCTGGGGCTGTCTCTCTGCGCCATGCCAATTCCGTGCCTCCAGAGGGCAAAGTCAGATCAGGCTTTGCTTTGCCCTTGTAGAGGATGGGGAATGAAAGAGGTGTGTGCTGAGGTGGGATGGTGTGCTGAACAGCTGCTTTTGCCCTCCCTCCTGGTGATGAAAAACCTTTTCCAAGAAAGCACTTTCCTTGGCAGAGCCCAGCATGTAGGCAGAGTGAAATGGATGCCCAAACAGCATGTGCTGGCTCTTGTCTCTTCTCCTTTCCTTGTCATGTAGGTTAAGCTGTAATGCCAATATTTGTGAGTTAAGTGGGAGTTTTTTAATGTGGTGGCCTGGAGACTATCATCAATCTGACATTATCATCAGCCTATTTAAAAACATTTTCAGCTCTCCATTCTGGGAGCAGGAGTATGTCCCATTTTAAGCATTGGTGTCTCATTTGAGTACCAGTTCCCATGAGGAGGGAACTATGGGGAACCTGAAACTCAGACTCATGCAGGTGGATCTTAGACTGCAGATCTCCTCCATCAATAAATCAAAGTGGTGCCTGTTGCTGGAGCAGAAGAGTTGGTGCTTTTCAGGTTTGTGAGCATTGTGTTTTCTCTTTTTATTCAGCTGCACTGCAGGAGGGACAAAGGTAAGTAAAGTGGAAAATGCCATGCATTGATTAAACATTTGGAGTTAATAATGCAATAGAAAACGTATGATATCTACAGGAGTATAAGCCATACAACAGCTATAGCTCGGACTTTCTTCTGGTCCCTGGGACAAAGTTGAGAGTCAGCATTTTTCCTGTCTAAATTGCCAAGCTCAGATTCTGCCTACACTGCAGCCTTCAGCTGAGCAAAGTGCTCACTGATTTTGAGACCAGGCACTGTAGAGTGTACCCTGCACAAGAGCGTTGTGCCTTGGCCTCTCAAGACTGGGGTTTGTTAGTACCAGTAGGTGCCAGAGAATTACCCCAGCCAAAATCCCATCTGCTTGAATCTGCAAGAGCAATTTCCACCCATGGAAAAAATCCAGTCCTTTAGGCTTCATTCCCCACACAGTTGCTCCTGTGTTACAAACTTCACTGTTGAGATCCTCAAGAGTAAACTACTGGGAATCCCTGCTCTCTCTTAGCCCTGAGACCTGAGTGGTTTCTCCCACCTCAACCAAACCAGAGGGAAGTGGACATTAAATGTGTGGACAGCCCCTTCAGGTGCAGCACACTCATAGTTTTGGTTCCACCATCAGAGTTCCTCTCCTCTTTGAAGGGAGGAAATGTTTTGTTTTGCCTCTGTGTCCCAGGTACAGCAGAGATGTCTTTAATGTGCACCAAGTCAAGGGTTCAGCAGAGCCAAAATCCCAGATCAGATTGGCTGAACACAAATAAAGTGAGAGCACCTACCCCATGGCACAGCTTGTACCCCAAGCTCAGCTGCCTCTGCGATGGGATGGCAAGTTTTTTTTTTTATTGGCTCTGTGTTTGGTGCAAGGACTTTGCTGCTGGAAGTGTGGAGAGCATCACAGCCAGACACTCCATGACACTTTGTGACAAAGGAGCCCTACCTGCAGCTCATGATGAAGATATGAGAGGGGACCACAAGCCTGAGTCTCTTGGAACAAGACAGGTGGTGGGGACACCCTTCATTCACTTTCAGAGCATGTGTCTGCACAGAAGTGTCGGAAGTCAGTGAGCTTAAGACATCTTGCACCTGACTGGAGTTAGTGGGAGACAAAAGCAGAGAGGGATGATCGCATGGATTTTGGAAACACTTTATATCCAGAGAGTGGCGTGGGGACCAAGGTGAAACCTCTGAGGGAGAACTAATGTCCAGCTGCCACATGGAGTCCAGTCACACGGCAGAAGAGGGGCTGGAAAGCAACAGACTAGTGGGATGTGTCCATTGTACATTTGCATCAAATGTTCACATGCCTTGTCTTGTGGGAGCAAGGTTTCACTCTGCATCAGTGGCCTGTTGTTTATCCCCTGTTTTTCCAAATTAATGCTGCTTCTCATCCCCTGGTTGAGTTTTCTGTGGGAACTTGGAGCTGCAGGTGAGAAAGAATTGCTTGCTGAGAGCATCATGTGGATATAGTCAGGTTCATGAGGGAGGCTTGAGTTAGCTGTTGTGGTCATTCTTCTGTGGAAAAAAAAAAACCAACATGGTTTTAAAACAGGCTGTGTCTCAGGGCTGTGGGAGAGAAAATTTGACTGGGGCGAGAGGCATGGGGAGCCTTAGTCTCCATGCAGCATGATTCCACTTGGGCTGGTCTGGAGGGCAGCAAGAAAGGCCACCCAGCGTGCTTGTCTGACAGCCCAGCAGCTCCCCTAACTCATGGAGGGCGACCAGGATCTGCAGAGGGTCTGCTGTGACAGGTGAAGGTGCATGTGGGCAGGGCAGGCTCTCTCAGAGCAGATCATCACCTCTGCCCACTCTCTTGGGACCCCCGGCCCCACTTGTGGGGATTCGGTGTGAGTGCAGAGGGATTGGCACACGGCATGGGTGGTGTGTGGCATTGGTGCTGTGGGGTGACAATAGCCCTGAACTAGAGGGAGGGTCTGACATGGGAAGAGGCAGAGCCTCAACCTAGAGGAACCACCAGAAATGGGAGCACTGGACCACCAGGAAGCTCACGAAGGCCAGAAAAGGAAACGTGCCAGTGGTGCACTGGGGCAGGATAACCCCGTGCATCGGTCCCAGATGGGAAGTGACTGGCAAAGCTGGGGCCCTGCTGCAGAGGAGCTGGGGAACAGTATGCATGAGGCTGAACATGGGCCAGGGGTGACTCTTGCTGCGAATAAGGCACACTCTGTACTGGGTGTCATGAGGAGGAGCACGGCTTGTCATGCAAACCTAGATCTGTGCCAGCACTGCCTAAACAGCGGGTTAAACACGCAACCTTGCTGTGCAAACTGGCAACGAGAGACTCATTTAGCTGAGATACGGAGCCACAAACTGAAGCAGTAGGAAACACCACATGTGACGGAGGCAGCAAGGAGAAGACATATTCCTGGTGGAAGTGGAGTGGATCCAGCCTGAGCTGGATGGACCCTGACACATTAATTCGTCCTCCTGCTGAAGCAGTTCTTGGAGCTGGTCTGTGAGAGGATAAGCTGCCCATTCATGCCTTTGCACTGCCAGGAAATCACTGGGAGTTGAGCAGATCTGTCAGGTGCTGTTAAGAGGAGGAGCTGACTTTTTCTGGGAACATGCAAAGCAGAGTCAGGCTCTCTTCTGTAAGCTGAAAATCACTTGCTGTGCTTCTGTTTTGCAGGTGTCGTGATGTTTGCATGGGTTTTGCTCCCCTGAAGCCTGTGTGTTTCAGCATGTCATGAAAATCTTCCGGATGGGTATCTTTGGATAGCCATCAGGCTCTGTTGGCATGGAAATAAGTTCTATTTTGCCTATCAAATGTCCTGTTTGGCCAATCATTGGCCACAGTTTCGAGAGGTTTAATCCCCTCTAAGAGTGGCCTAGGTCCTTGGTGTTCACACTCCCTGTAACGAGGTTCACCTTTCTCCTCCGAGTCTTCCCTGCCACTTGCAGCCTCCCGAGGTCACTGCGGGCAGCTGTGTGCATGGCATGGTGTCAGATTTGGGTATAGTTTCCTCTATTTGTGTCCCGGTGTGATAGCAGCAGTAAGGCTGTTGCAGAAGGCAGGGGGTAGGGAAAACAGCCAGCCAAAAGAATTTCTTGTGCATGTGGGGCCACTGTCATTAGTGTTCCTTATGCCACTAACTTTGGAAGGGCAGGCAAAGGCCAAGCATGTAGGACATAGCAGTGGCTCAGATCTTGCAAGATGAACACCTCCTGCTCTTAGTTTCCCAGGTGCCCTGCTGGGATCTGTCTGGTCTGCTGGCTCACAGCTGGCATTGCTGCCATCTGATGGGAGCTCCTGCAAGGGGCTGGCAAGACCCTGAGGCTTGTGGAAGGGAAGGGTGTCTGGTCATCTGAAGCCAAATTTTGCTTGCTGGAGCACTAGTTCATCCCTCTCTGCAGCTGGTGGTGAAACCTGGTGCATCATAGCAGACGATAGGATGCAGCAGTTTAGAGAGAATTGTTTATGACTTGCTTTGGAAGCTGGGAATTTTATTTAAGAATAATTATTTAAATTAATTAATTGCCTTACTATGAACAAAATATCTCTGCAAATATCCTGCTTTACTTCAATAAGTTATTTGGGAAGAAATGTTGTTTGTTTTCTTTTTCCTTTGTTGCAGACAGAACCACATTGCCCTGGACATTGGCTTTTTATAACCAGCACTTCAGCGTGGGATGGAGAGGGGACAGGTCATTTTGGCCAAACTCTAGTGTTAGGAAATGAATTTTCCAACAGGCAGGAGAAATTTCTTGGTTGTGTTCTTTGTTGGCAATGTTCTTCATGTTGCTCCACCCAAATATGGATATTTAAAAGTCTTTAACAAATTGCAGTGGAGTTGTCCTATAATTTAGTAACCAATTTCCTCTCCCATGATGTGTTTTGCACTGTAGTCCTTGCAGAGGACTTTCCCCATAGTCACAGAGAGTAGGTCAGCCAAGGAGGGAAGCAAAGGAAAGAAAAGGTGTTGCGAGTAAGTAGATGGGAGCAGCGAAGGGAGACTGGGAACATGTGAAGCAGGGGAAAGAGAAGGAGGAGGAGGAGAAGCACCATGGAAAAGCAGGGAATGTGGAGAGGAAGCGTTGGGGCTGGAGCTGTAAGAAGATGAAGAGCCTTTGCTGGAAGACTGGTTGGGAGGTTTATTTTGTGGAAAAGATCTTTAAGGGGTAGACAAAAAAAAGCTGTGGCCACCAGAGCGTCTTCTCCTCCGGGTCTTGGCCTGGAATCAAAGACTTTCACTCTCAGCATTGCTTTGGTACAAGCAAATAAACATGAAAAGTAATGTCACAGCTTTCTATGACTGGTCTACACAGAGGACGAAAAGCTTCTAGTACTGTGAGCCGCCCTGTTGGGTTCTTTTCGTTCTTATTTTTTTCTTTAAACCAAGGAAAATCACTGATGAAACGCTATTACTGAGCATTATTAAACAAAGCAGATGTTGCCCTTCCTTCCCTGGAAACTGCATCTTTCAGCATGCTGTGCGCAACTCTACTCGATTAACAAAATAAGGTGTTTCAGTAGGTAGGTTCAGGCACCCAGCGCTTTTTTGTGTCAGGTTTCCGATGCTTTGAGGTTTTCTGGGGAAGTCCTCAGTGACAAGGCAGGTTGGAGGCAGAGCTGGGAAGCCAAGACAGCAGGTCAATGTCTGCACCGGGGGTTGCAAGGAGGGGCACAGGCACAGCTGCAGTGTGGGTCTGGGGATGGAGGCAAAAGCCCCAGCTTAAAAGTAGCTCCCAGTTAAAGCTGAGGAGCCTCACTGGGCTCTTCACTGGCCTCGGGCACAGCCAGCTGGATGCCCAGGACTGGGACTGTGCATCGAGCTGGGGCAAGGAAAAAAGTGCATAAAAAGGCATGTGCGCATGCACTAGTGTGTGTGTGTGCCTGTGCAATGAATAAAGCACTGCTGAATGGTAAATCACACCTGGCTATACGGTGAATTGTGAGTACCACTGCCATCGGTGAATTCAGATGTCAGGTAGACACTGATGAGGGATTGGTAAGACCCAGTGCTACCAACTGCTGCAATTCCATGAGTGGGGTGATGTAAATAGCCTTTATTTAGAAAAAAAAGTAAGGTGGGGATAGTTTGAGCTTATTGAGAGTGGCAGACAAAACCTGAATGCTTTTACACAGAGCTCCTGTTTTTTTCCCTCATCCTTTATGTTCTCATCGCCACTCTCTGACCCTTTAGCAATCACCATGGTAATTACCAAGTAATGCCCAATTTACAAGTACCTACAGAAATTTGCTGGAGTTTTGCTTGAGCCCGTAGCAAAATGTCTAGCCCCAGATGAGGAGACAGGTTATTTGTCCAGTTCAAAACTTTTCTTTAACAAGACTGCAAAGGCTGCGAATAGCTGGAGTCCTGCTGAAGTTAACAGTCCTGTGGGGATTTACACCAGATAAGCATCTGCCAAGCGTTTACCTGAGGCCACACATGTTTCCAAAAGTGTGTAGGTCATGGTAATCTGGATAGAAATAAAAGTTTCATGCTGCTATTAAAAATATATGCTGTACTTTGTGTATTTCCAGGGACAGCAAAAAGTTGCAGAAATCGCTCTTCATTTTAGACAGTCTGGTTTTAATTGTTCTGTGACCAGTCCGTGTTTAATGTGTGAAATCTGTGACGTGGGACAGGTTTCCCAGGGGGATGGTGGGGTCTCTGTCCTTTGGAGTTTTAAAAACTTGTCTGGTCATTGCTCTGAGCAAGGTGACCTAACTTGGGGCATAACCCTGCTTTCAGCAAAAGGCTGGACCAGAAACCTTGTAATTTCTGCAGGTTTCTCTGTTACTGTGGGAGAAACACAATTTCCAGGAGTTTCTGTCCAGTCGGCTCAAATTATGTCAATGATATAGGAAAATGACCCATGGACACAAGCAAAATGACTTCTCAAAATGCCAGGTGCTCAGATCTTATTCCTCCAGCTGGGTCTGATAATTTTGTTTATGCAGTTTGGATCTTCATATGCAAATCACAGATTTGCCACCATGCTGGACCATTATCAGGAAACAGATCTTCCAGAAGTTTTTTAAACAATCACTTCCAGGATCATGTTTTGGACAGGGAAAGGGAAAGAGAGCGGCATCTTCTTGAGACCTTCAAGTTTCCCTCCTCTGTATTCCACTGCAAGACAATGCAATTTTGCTATGTGAGAGTGTCTTTATTCAAAAAACAAAGTGGTGCTGTGCTGTGCAGAGGGCTTGGTTGCCCCAGTAAGATGGGGTGGTCCTTGCTGGTTCGGTGTAAATAGCTGAGCACTGGAGGTAATTTCTTTCAGTCACTTGTTACACAGCTTTATTGAATGGGGAGTGTCAATTTTTTCTCCTCAGAACTAGTCTGGGCAACGCTGACAGAGGAGTTGAAAAATAAGAGCTAATCCTACAGGAATGACTCATTCTGGCATAGGATTTGCAGAGCGGGATGAGAAGTTCAGGTAAAACAAAGGGAAATGGAGGCCGTAGTAAAACTCTGTGGTTTGGAGCACGACAGTTTAACTGCTATGGAGTCAAAGTTGGAAACCCCCTCCCAACAAATTGCTGTACTCAAAACCTTGGCAATGTCTAGAGCAAGTCAATATTGGAGCACACTTGTTCCAGAAACAGAGGCTCTTTCCCATGGGAGCTGTAGATTGGATTGCTAATTACCATGGGACTGGAAAACAATTATTATTATTATTATTATTTTTAATTAAACACAAATAAAACAATGGCTGTCCCTTTAAAGTTTGACTTTGAAATATTTTCTGCATTTTTTAGCAGGGGTTACACTGGCCAAGTCCAAACAGAGCAGCATTGGAGGTCTGACAAAGATTTAAGGTTATTTGCAACCAGACTTCTCTAGCAAAGGCAACATGGTAGTTGGGGTGAAAGCACAAGCCCAGCCTAAATATCTGGGCTGGAGAAAGGGAGATTGGATTTCTTGAAGCTATAGTAGACATAGAAATAATTTTTCTCTGCATCCTATGGCAAGTCTTTTAACTACTTTAACTTGCTTTCTTCACCTGAAATCTTTGCAGAGACATCCAACTCATCACAAGAGTAGTAGCTCAAGAGAGCTCCCCTCCAGAGCATGGATTAGAGAAGTTCATTTTTCCATTATTATTTAAAACATTTCACCTTGTCAGATAAAGATGTTGGTAATAGCAAAAAGCAAAAGCATCACAGAGTCATGGAGAAGAGGGCACTTTTCCATCCCAGCCTTTCCCACACCTGTTTATTAATAGAGCTGTGGCACTTGCAGAAAAGTCGTGCTCAGATGAGGCGATCACTTTAAAAAGTTCATGTGCTACAAGGCATAAAACACTAAGAAGTTTTAAAGGAAGTTATTTCTGAAATGGCCAGAACATTAGCAGAAGTGCTGCAGCCTTTTGGTAGATGCAGGTCTTGTTCTGCAAGCCAGGAGGGGAGAAAACCAGTTGGCCTTCATGGACGAGCTGAGATGCGGTCGATCTCTTGGTGCTTACAGCTGGCAGGCGGTGAAGCGCTGGAGTCCCTGCGGCAGGTCTTCTGCAGAGACAACTGGTGTCTTGCCGCTCTTCAGACTTTGCTGTGGGCAGATTTGAGCTGCAAAGGAGTCTCCAGCAGCAACAAATGGGACAGGGCTTGCTGGAGCTGTAAGACTACCCAGGACTTGGTGGGCACCTCCTCAGGTCCCTTATGGGGCTCAGGCCAGTCAAGGCCAGTGCAGGCTGTGTCTGCCGCCTCCAGCCAGGCTGGCAAAGCTCGGGGCTGCCGTGCATACTGGCACATTCCCCCGCGGATTAGCCCTGCACGGAGTGTGGAGCTGGAGGCATGTCCTCCTGGTGCAACCTGAAACCAGTGAAAAACTGGGTGGGTCGTGGCCACTCTGGCTGCACCATGACCCCTTGGTCCTGGGTTGGGGCTGTGTCATGGGGGACGCTCTCTGGGTGCCCGGACACCTGAGGGACCTGGACCGGGGTGGTGGCCTTGCATGCTGTGTGGCTGGGCTGGAAGGAGCATCCCCCAAGAGCGAGGGACCCAGGGTGAGGGCATTGCCTGCCGGCTTGGGTTCGTCTGCTGGTACATTCTGACGATGGCTGTGGCACCGAGGCTCGGACAGTTGGTTATGGGGAAATGCATTTTCATTTCAACACCCTGGGGCTTGAGGGTCCTCTCCCCTCCTTGCTACATCCAGCTGCTTGGCACAGCTGTCAGTGTAGACGCTGACCTAGCTATGGTGCCCTTATCAGTGCGGCATCAAGAGGTGTGTGCTGCTGCGTGCCCTTTCCTACAACACCCCTTGGGCAAAGAGGGTCGTCGCTATGGCCAGGAAAGCAATGTTAGCTCATGTTGCTGTTTTAAGGACAGCTAGCAAGTCCAAACTAAAACTCAGTCAATGTCTGATGCTCATCTCAACTTCTTCCATCACAGAGTTCAGCCTCTCCCCACAGTGCTCATTCCGGGGACTGACCACAGCTGGCTTTCTGATCCCAAACCTTCTCCTAGCCCAGGCACTGTGCAGCTTGGATGGCAGTCAGACGGTGCTGCCTCACCTCTCTGCTGAGTGACGGGTGCTTTGGCACTGCGTGAGTCTCCGGCACCGTGGCTGGGTGTGGAGGGGAGCGTGCCTCGTGGGGCTGCTGTGCACAAAGCCGGTTTCTGATGAGCTCACGGTGGGGTCAGCGCCAGAACGAGAGCAAACGGAGCATAAAGAGGGTTTGTACCCACATGCTGTCTTGATGCAACCCGTATTTGGTAACTGGGATTTAGTTCCCGATCAAATTCCTGCCTCCTTGTAGGGGCAGCAGCCACATGCGATAGCTGAAGGCGTTTGGCCTGGTCCAGCTACCACACAATATCTTCTTGGGCAGCAGCTGCTTTGGGGTTTGCCGCTGCTCCCTGTCTGGAGGAGCTGCCAGACCCCACTGCGATGACCGGGGATCCTTTCCCTTACAGGCAGTTCAGCAGGCACATTTCCAGCAGCACCCAGCTTTGCGAGTGGCTGTCTGGCAGATAGCTTGTCCCACTGCGTGAAGCAGAGACGTAGGAGTTAGTCCAGCACTAAATATGCTGGGAGCCTCAGGCTTGGAGCTTACTTGTCCTCCTGCTTGATGGAACCCGATGAGATCTGTCTCAGCTGCCCAGCTCCTGTCTGGGCAGCTAAACACCAAGGCAGAGTCCCAGCTAACAGTCTGGAGACCCCATGAGATGGAAAGCCGCACATCCAGCTCATGATCTGGCTGAGAACATCTCCAGCTCTTTTTTCACTACAGACCTGGGGGCAGGTGAGCCTTCGGAGCTGTTCAGCAGGAGATGGGAAAGGAAGGAAGGAAGATCTGAAGGCACCACAGAAAAGCCACAGCAGACCCAGGGAGTGCCATTTCCATTGTGAGTTGATAGGAGGAATAAAGCATGGTCCTTCTGCCTTCCCTGTAACACAGGACAACAGCTGTTGCTCGAATTTGGAGTACCTACCACCACAGGTGGCCCTGGGACCTGCCGGTGACAGGAGCTGCTGGACTGAACTGCCTCCTGACATCCCCCTAGCCTGCCAAGAACTGCCAAAGAGAAGTGGAGGCTTCCTCATACTGATGTGCAGAACAAACCCTGGTAGGGCTGGGGGCATGGCCACAGAGAGGCTGAAGCAAGGGTGCGAGCTGATCTCAGCCACATCTTCCAGGGCAGAGCATTGCTCTTTTGCTCTGCCCTCATTCCTTTACCATTAAGAAATGGTTCTGCAGCAAAAGCATGGCATCGCCTTCCCTGCTTCACCCTACCTTCCCACTCCCAGGAATGAACAAACCAGCAGTGGCTATGGGATTGGGATGAACGGTTTTCCACCTCCTGCATCATATGCCCCAGGAAGGCTGAAACCTGTACATTTTCATCTGAGACCCTCAGCCGATTCCTGGCATTGTCCTGGGCACATATTCCCTCTGCTCAGCTCCTGTTTCCTCTCTGGGAAACAGGGATAATGGTATTCTGTGTCCTTCCCCAGCAAGGTCTGGCATGTTTGGCAGGTACTGGGTAGGAAACATCTGAATCCAAACCTCAGCACTGACTCATTACCACTCAGGCCCTTAAAATGTTCCCGCACAGCGGACTTTTCTCCCAGAACCTTTCCCAGCCTTCTAGGCATTGAGCATAGATGGCACAGTGCCGGAGCAAGACACTGTGCCTTTCCTAAATGATGCCTGAGGTTCTTCTCCAGTTTTTTGGTTTTCATCATATTCCATTTCTTTGATTTTTGTTTGTTTGTTTGTTTGTTTTGGAAGCCTAAAGGGCTTTCAGGAGGGGTCACTTAGGGAGAGAGGCAGCAGAAAGACAGACATTTCTTTCTGGTTTTATTCTGAGTCAGAGTAGGAGGTTTGGTGTACAGATTTACAAAAGGACTTGGGATCTAAGTCTGCTGCCCAAAGGCCTCTCTTGGCCCACTGATGAAGGCACCTGAAGCTCATAGGCATGCCACTTCTCCTGGGCTGTATCTATACTACTGTGCAGGGCAGCTGTTGGTCAGGTGGAGAGCAATTTACAGCTGCTTGCAGAACTGGAGCTGAGCTGGGAAAGATGTTCTGCTCCCAGTGCTCAGAGCAAGTTCTCTGGGGGTGCCTGGCACTGGCAGCCCCCAGCCCTCCCTGCCTGAGCCTGCAGGGATGAGAATGGGAAGACTCTCAGGCTCCTGGCCCTGTGGGTGGACTGTAGATAGGATGGCTGTCAGGTCCTGTGACCCCTGGGGTCTGAGTGGACCCAGGGCACAGAGGGGTGGATTAGCAGCAGCACAGGGAAGTACACACCCCTACATGCAAGGATGAGCCCAGCAACTTGTTCAGCTCTTGGCATGGAGCAGGGGTGAGGGACAGCAGCTAGCACTGCTCTGGACACTCACTGACCATGGTGGCAGTGGTGGCAGGTGCCAGGTCCCTTAAGGGGCTGTTAGGGGTACAGGAGTGGCTCTCCTGGATCGCCCAGCATCATCTTCCTGACCAGCACAAGTGTCCATTGCAGAGGACCAAGAGCCAGGCCATCCCACTACAGGCTGTGCTACATGCTGCTCTGGGGCTGGAGGAGCCCCAGTCTCCAACCAAAATAACACAGGATTCTGAGAGGGTCACCTGGCAGTCTCAGTGGCCCTGCCAGAAAGGGTCCATTGTGCCCATCCTGCTCCAAGGACTTCTGGAGTGCTGTTACATGAAACAGCCGATGCATAAAATGCGTAAACACTCCTCTGAGCAGGAGCACAAGTGGTGCTGACCCTCGGTCCCTCTTTCTGGCCCACTGATCTTTAAATAGGTTAGCCTTAGCAAAAAGGGTTCAGGCACCTCCTCCCCATGCCCTCCCACTCATGGGGCAGTGTGTAGCCTGGAGGAGCAGGAATTGCTCTTCAGAGGGAGGAGGTGTGAGCCCTCAGGATCTCCCTCAGGCATAGAAGGGGTCAGCATGGGGAGCCCAGCTCACCAAGCACTGGGCTTGGGAGGGAGAGTGCTCTGCATTTAGGAGGCAGAGCAAAGGTGCCCTCAGGAGAGCGGGGCATGGTGTCCATGTGGCAGGATGCAGGTTCCCATGGCAGACAAGCTCCCAGTGCTCCCCATTGCCCAGAAGAGACTGGATCCACTCTTGTCTGCTCACACCATGATGGGACAAAGGTCCAGCATGCACCTCAAGCACAAGGTGACTTAGCAGCTGCAGGAAGAAAAGCCTGGTTTTGGGGCTGGGTTGGACTCTGACAGGGGAGTGTATTCATAGATCAACACCTGAGCGTCCTCGCTGTCTTCATGCTTCATTGCCAGCAGGCTGCTGAGTAACTTCTGGGTAACAAGAAACAATATTCCCCAAATGCAGCCCTGCAGTGATTCATCAGAATAATCCATATCTTCATCTTTCAAAAGCTTTAGTCATTTCTATGAAGAAACAACTTCCTGCTGGCTGGATAGGCGGCTACCCAACACAAACTGCAGATACTGAAAGAGAAGAGCCTGTGATCCATTAGTTGGCTAAGGGCTATTCTTCAGCCCGAGAGACAGGATAATCCTAGGTGGGAACATCCGCAAAAGGGTCAGCTGTTAGAGGCTTTTAAGTGCCTTTACTTTGGTATCTAGAGACCTGCTGGGAATCTGAACCCTATGGAAGACCTCCAGTGACCTCTTTCACAAGTCTTGGGGGTAGGTTTCTAAATCACTGAGGCACGTCTTAAGTCTTCACTCTCTGATTTCTCTGTCACTGGGCTTTCAAACAATTGCATCCTTGTCACACATTTGTCAAAGAGAAAGGGGGAGATGAAGAAAGAAATTTCAATAGTCTCAGGGTTTTGCTTACAGCTGCGTTAAAGCTGAATAGCACACGGAGGCAGAAGGGATATCCTGAACAATGTCTGGTTTCCAGGCAGAATCCGTTTCCCATGACAGTGCCTTTCTGAAGCAGGAATGCCAGCAAGAAGCAAAACTTGTTAAAGTAGTAAAGGAAGAGGTCTCTATTGTGTCCTGCGTGACAGAATAATCCTCCCTCAAGAACAGACTGATGTCGTTTTCCCTCCCATCTGTGAATTTTGGCTTCAGCCAACTTTTGTGATTTTCACAAAGTATAAAATTAAAGTTTCTAAGCCTTAAAAGCAACCCAGCCATCCCTGCAGACAAGTCCACGGCTGTGGATTCAGTTTTCCTTTACGGACTCTAAAATGTCTGACCGCATCAAGCTGAAATAGGGTTCCCTGATAGGAGATATACTTGACAAAAAGAAACGTTTTCCATGTGTCCGTCTGTTCCACCAGCTAAACATCATTCTCCTTTTTCAATGCTTTGTTCACAGGTTATCATTCTCCTCCTGATTTCTCTTTAAAACTTTCCTCTCTGAAGTACCTGTGAAAACCTGCAGACAATAATTTGGACTTATCACGTGAGTAATGCTGTCTCATTGCTGTCTCCCTGTCTCCAGCTCCTTGTGCCCTGTCCTTGTTCCACCTTTCTCTTCAGTGTTTTTACCCTGGACAGAGGTGTCTCATCAAACAGCTCAGCCTCTTAAGTGTTGTATTAATAATTAATCACAAGCGTTATCCGTATTGTCAACATCTCTATACAGGAGCTGAACACACCACATAAAAGTGAAACAAGGCCTTAGCAGGGAAATATGACTGTTTCTTTCCCCCGTTTTCGTTCAAAGAGCTACTGACGGTCATGTCCTTTCCACTTATCTTGTTTTTGTAGGCACGTAATTCCAGCAACACTCATCACAACCAGGTTGACCCCAGAAGCAGCCCCAGGAGGGCTCACCAGTGAGTGCAGCACTTGAAGCTCAGTGTGGACACCATTCAGGGCTTCTCCTTCCCACCCAGAAGCAGACCATGAATGCAGTTTTGGAAGCTCTTGTGAGCTCTGAGGAGCCATAGAGCCTCTGGCTGCAGGCTTTTCATGAACACCGTCCACAGGACCAGGTCAGCCAGAGTGCTGGATGGCACCGGGCAAACCAGAGTCCCAGACGAAGTGATGCCCAAGCATCCCATGCTGCCACAGTCCATCAGGCAATCTTGGGGCCAAGGCAAGAGAGGTAACAGGCTTTTGCTGCCGCTGCTGAGGTGTACCAACAGACTCTGCAAAGGCAGGGCACTGAGCAACCTGTTTAAGCTTTGAGGTTAGCAGAAGGTTGGACCAGACACCTCTGGTGGTTACTTCCAATGTAAATCTTCCTGTGATTTGGTGACAAAAAATCTTAACAGGACCAGCAAGCAGCTGCTTGAATGCTCTGTCTGCACATTTGGGTTCTTTTGACTCAAAATATGGCATTTTCTTGGTGGCAGATGATGCTTTCCTACCAGTGGAAGCAGGCATGGCAGCTTTTCTTCATGCAGTCCAGCAATTCACTCCTCCTCTACAGTGCCAGGTTCACCCCTGACATGGCTCCTGTCCTTAGCCAGTTGGTTTCTCCTCCGGGCTCACAGGTGTTCCCCTCTCCTGCTGCAACCACCATCAGCCGCCTGTCAGCCACTGCTGCAACTGCCTGAAGAAAACCAACTGCAGGTAAAAGGCCCTCTCTGAGCACACCCACCGGGATCCCTACGGGCTCCGGGCAAAACCCATTTGTTGTGTTTTGACTGGAATAAATATGAAATACTTGCTGTCTGTGTTGGCGAGCAGCAATCTCTTGAGAAGGCAAACACTGAGAGCATTATAAAAGCAGACCAGTAAGAGAGAAGTTGCTATTTATACTATGACTGTGATTCTGCTATTAAAGGAAAACCAGTTTATTTTTTCTGGGGATGGAGAAAATCCTAGTGACGAGTCTGGTACTGCTCTTAAACAGTCTTCTCTGAAGTGGAGCATCTCTCCAGGTCCCCGACCGCAGGCGAAAGGACACCCATAGGCGAGGCCCACCTGGTGGGATCCATGCTCTCAGCTCAACAGATTGCATAAAGGACCCCCAAAGACAGGGATTTTTAACTTCATGCACCCAGGGCAAGCCCAAGCCCTGGGACACCAGCCACCACAGAGGAGAGGGTGTCAGAGAGAGCCCTGGGACCTGGCCAGGATCATGTGTGGTTCCTGCCCAGGGACCGTTGGGCAGGTGGGTGCTTCTGATGTCCTCACATTCCTGTCTTGTGAGATCAGGTCAGGGATCTGGTGAAGCAGCCTGGTAAATTTGGAAGGAAGCTACCATGTCAAACACCAGTGCCAGTACTGGTGGGACCTTTGCTTTGATGGTAAATGCTATTTACCATCTAGCTAGATTTGGCTCTGGCACTGAAGGCTTAAGTGACTTCTTACAGCCTTTGCACACAAGCAAAACAACTCCTCCTTAACTTGCACAGCTACACGTCTCCAAAGCTGATGACAGCTCTGCACTGTTTACTTAGAGATTTCTTGCATTTTTGAGACAGAAGTCTGTCAGCAAGGAATCAGACCATGGATCACTCAGGTACTAGTTCGTCAGTAATTTAATTATGTAGCCTTAAGATTCAGACAGCCTCTTTTTGAAAGATTTGCCCTAGCTGAAGCAGATGGGTTTGGTGAAGTAGTACTGTACTGCACTCGAACCCTGTCCATACAGTTTCACATATAGTGATGCTCCTACACACACCCCTTCATTGCACACAGGAACACCGTGATGGCAGACAAGCAGGGTCAGCACCATGGCTGGAGACACACAGTTTGGCCAGTAAAGGTGTGCTTTGGTGGTGAACCCTAATTATTTCTTGAATTTGATCCAAACTGACAAATAGGTTTAATTGAAAAGAGGGGAGTAAAAGTTCCTGAAAGCAGAAACAACGCATTTTGACATTTTCCAAATGGCCTCCCTTGCTTTCTAGTTTCATAAGGAGCTTTCAGTTTGAAATGCACCTTGAACTGTATTTTCTTATGTCCTGGTTTGGCCCAAACCAGGCCAATTAGTCTTAGAGAAACCAAGGTCACTGCTAAATTCCTCACTGCTTATGAGTGAAGAGCCGAAGGGGGCTCGCACCTGCAGGGAGGAGCAGACAGGGCAGGTGGCCCAGAATTGACCAACAAGGTATTCCATCCCATACATGTCATTCTCACTTTCCTATTTATCACTAACCCACTGCCTCCTGGAGGTGGGGCCCAGGAGGGAGGGGCCCTCCTGTCTCCCACTGATTGGTACCAGCTTTGCCAATTCTCCAGTTAAAAGCCTGCAGGTGTGATGGCAGGGGAGCTATTGCATTTTCCCCTCTGCCCATGCTGGGGAGAGCTACTACATTTTCCCCTCTGCCTGTGCTGGGGGGAGGTACTGCCTTTTCCCCTCTGCCTGTACTGGGGGGAGCAACTCTGCCTGAGGAGGATTTCCAAGCTCTTGATCTTGGTTTTGTACATATTTGTATATATTTGGTTATTTCTATTATTATTGTTATTATATTCTTTTTCATTATTATAGTTTATTAAAACTGTTTTAACTTTCCAACCCATAAGTCTCTCTCCCTTTTCCCTTTCCCTTTCCCTTGGGGGGGGGGGGGAGAGGGTTAACAGAGAGCATCTGCCACCTGGTTAATAGCTGGCCCAGCTTTAAACCATGACAGATTTATTGGTGCCCAACGTGGGGCTCGAGAGAAGCTCCAACAGGTTACTCTGATAAGTTGAATCCTGGCTCTGGTGGGAGGAGACCTGGAGAGCTCAGCTGAGAGAATATCAGATTTCTTCCTTTGAGATTTACCAGGAGTTGGAAAGTTAAAACAGATAGTGAAGATGGTGATGTCATTTTTGAATGCTGTGTTATCTCATCTTTTTATGGAGTTTCTTTCACAATTGAGTATTGCAATGATGCCTTACCTGCTGTGGGCACTGTGTTATTGCTTGCTTCTTATGAATGTTTACATGCAGTTTAGCAGTGGGCGCTGGTCGAAATGTATTGTTTTGGTATGGGGTTTGATACTGATTTATGCTGTGATAAACTGGGCAGTTAATATTCCGATCTCTTATCTCTATGACACAATGATGGGCAGCTTTAATCGCGAATCAGTAGCAGCGACTTCATCTGCACGCTCCAGGCGTCCTTTAGCTGATTCTGTTAATGATTACACTTCCAGTTTTACTTTGGGAAATAGTACCTTCTCCTTTTCTGCCAAGCTGATTCCACCAGATTTTGCGAAATTAGGATGGTGCTGTCTAGGTGGCATGTTTTTATTTTTGGTTGTCCTGAATGTGTTTCTGATGTGGGATAAGATTAAATATCGGTGCAGGGACAGTTGTAGGTGTTATGCAGCCACCTCAGATCCTACAGTGTGTACTGCCGCTACAGCCACTAAACCCACTAACACCTCGGCAGCCTGTACCACAGCTGCTACACCCCCCAAGATGGCCACTGCAGCTACTCAGACTCTCAGCACTCCCACGACAGCCACTGCATCTACTCAAGACTCCAGCATCTATCGAATCTGTACCAATTGCTCCTGTAACCAGGAAGAAATACCAAAAGAAATCAGCTCGTGAAGAGAAGGATGATGACTCAGAGCCTTCTAAGGCAGAGCCATCATATGACCCAGGTGAGGGCCCTTCTCAGGCAGAGTTAGGGCCTGACACAGATGGGGGTTTCCTTGATCGTCTTTTTAAAGCAGACCCATCACAGAAGAAAGGTCCTTCTAAAGCAGAACTATCACAAGAGGAGGACTCGGACGTAGAGATAACCTACCACTCTTTATCCCTGAAGGACCTGAGAAATATAAGGAAAGACTTCAGCCGTTATGATGGTGAGCCTATTATTACCTGGTTGCTCCGATGCTGGGATAATGGGGCAGACAGCATGCAATTGGATGGCAGAGAAGCCAGACAGTTGGGAACCCTGTCCAGAGATGGTGGTATTGATAAGGCGCTCGCAAGAAAGTCAAACACTATCAGTCTCTGGAGGCGACTCTTATCAGCTGTAAAGAGCAGGTATCCCTATAAAGATGATGTTATGAGCCACCTAAGCAAATGGACCACTATAGAAAAAGGTATTAACTACCTTAGAGAACTGGCTGTGCAAGAGATCATTTATAGACACCCTGTAGACATTGTAGATCCTGTAGATCCTGATGAAGTGGAATGCAACCGATCCATGTTCCGGAAGGTTGTGAAGAATGCTCCACCGACATACACCCATACATTGTCAATATTAGTCTGGCGAGAAGATGCTATGGCACGATCTAGTGTGGGCGAAATGGCTAACTGTATGCGACAGTATGAAGATAGTATTTCTTCCCCACTGCAGGCACGCATCTCGGCTGTGGAAAAACTGACTAAGGAGAACAAGGACTCATTTAAACAACTGTCAGACAAACTGTCCATGATCGAGAATAAACTTGACTCTCTACCTACACAGGCGCGCGTTGCAGCCGTTAAGAGAAAACGTTCTCCTACAGGACCAGCTCAAAGGAAACGGAACACATCACGAGGTGTCCTGTGGTTTGCCCTGCGTGGTTATGGGGAGGACATGAGCAGATGGCATGGACAACCTACCAGTACCCTACAGGCACGAGTACGTGAGTTGCAAGCTAAAAGAAATACCAGAGAGAATTTTTCTAGAAGGATGGCTGCTCCAGTTACCAGTGAGCAGGACCGCAGCCAGGGTAGATGGGCTTCAAATTCCTTTTTCCCAAGTGTGAATAGGAGAAATGAAGGTCCAGTCCCTGTGAGCAGCACGAATCCATTTCTTAATTAGGGGGGCCCTGCCTCCAGCCAGGTGGAGGAGAGGGACAACCGAGTTTATTGGACTGTGTGGATTCGATGGCCTGGCACATTAAAACCACAAAGGTATCGAGCCCTGGTAGACACTGGTGCACAGTGCACCCTAATGCCATCGGATCATAAAGGGACAGAATCTATCAGTATTTCAGGAGTAACAGCAGGATCTCAAGTGTTATCTGTATTGGAGGCCAAAGTGAGCCTAACTAAAAATGAATGGAAAAAGCACCCCATTGTGACTGGCGCAGAAGCTCCGTGCATCCTTGGCATAGACTACCTCAAGAGAGGGTATTTTAAGGACCCAAAAGGGTACAGATGGGCCTTTGGTATAGCAGCTGTAGAGACTGAGGACATTAAACAGCTGTCTACCTTGCCTGGCCTCTCAGAGGATCCTTCTGTTGTGGGGTTGCTGAAGGTTGAAGAACAACAGGTGCCAATTGCTACTACCACGGTGCACCGACGACAATATCGTACCAATCGAGACTCCCTGATCCCCATTCATAAACTGATTAGACAATTAGAAAATCAAGGAGTGATTGGCAAGACTCGCTCACCCTTTAATAGTCCTATATGGCCAGTGCAAAAGTCTGATGGAGAATGGAGATTAACTGTGGACTATCGTGGCCTAAATGAAGTGACGCCACCGCTGAGTGCTGCTGTGCCAGACATGCTAGAACTTCAATACGAACTGGAGTCAAAGGCAGCCAAGTGGTATGCCACCATAGACATTGCTAATGCATTTTTCTCTATTCCTTTGGCACCAAAGTGCAGGCCACAGTTTGCTTTTACCTGGAGAGGTATCCAGTACACCTGGAATCGACTGCCCCAGGGGTGGAAACACAGTCCTACTATTTGCCATGGACTGATCCAGACTGCACTAGAAAAGGGTGGAGCTCCAGAACATTTGCAATACATTGATGACATCATTGTGTGGGGAGATACAGCAGCAGAAGTTTTTGACAAAGGGGAGAAAATAATCCAAATTCTTCTGAAAGATGGTTTTGCCATAAAAAGAAGCAAGGTCAAGGGACCTGCCCGGGAGATCCAGTTTTTAGGGATTAAATGGCAAGATGGGCGTCACCAGATCCCAATAGAGGTGATCAACAAAATAACAGCTATGTCCCCACCAACTAACAAAAAGGAAACACAAGCCGCCTTAGGTGTTGTGGGTTTCTGGAGAATGCATATTCCAGATTACAGCCAGATTGTACGCCCTCTTTATCAAGTGACCAGAAAGAAGAATGATTTTCAGTGGGGCCCTGAACAACGACAGGCTTTTGAACAGATTAAACAAGAGATTGTGCATGCAGTAGCCCTTGGACCAGTCCGTACGGGACAAGATGTTAAAAATGTGCTCTACACCTCAGCTGGGGACAATGGTCCTACCTGGAGCCTCTGGCAGAAAGTACCAGGGGAGACTCGAGGTCGACCCCTAGGATTTTGGAGTCGAGGATACAAGGGCTCCGAGGCCAATTACACTCCAACTGAAAAAGAGATACTGGCAGCATATGAAGGAGTTAGAGCTGCTTCAGAGGTAATTGGTACTGAAGCACAACTTCTCCTGGCACCTCGATTACCAGTACTAGGCTGGATGTTCAAGGGTAAGGTTCCCACTACCCATCATGCAACTGATGCGACGTGGAGTAAATGGATTGCATTAATTACACAGAGGGCTCGAATAGGAAATCCTAATCGCCCAGGAATCTTAGAAGTGATCATGGACTGGCCAGATGGCAAAGACTTCGGAATGCCACCAGAAAAGGAGGTGACACGTGCTGAAGAAGCCCCACCATATAATGAACTACCAGAGGATGAGAAGCAGTATGCCCTGTTCACCGATGGATCCTGCCGTCTTGTAGGAAAGCATCGGAAGTGGAAAGCTGCTGTATGGAGTCCCATACGACGAGTCACAGAAGCCACAGAAGGACAAGGTGAATCAAGTCAATTTGCAGAAGTAAAAGCCATCCAGCTGGCTTTAGACATTGCTAAACGAGAAAAGTGGCCAAGGCTGTATCTTTATACTGACTCATGGATGGTGGCAAATGCCTTGTGGGGGTGGTTAAAGCAGTGGAAGCGAAGCAACTGGCAGCGCAAAGGGAAACCTATTTGGGCTGCTGAATTGTGGCAAGATATTGCTGCTCAGCTAGAGGAACTAGTCGTGAAGGTACGTCATGTAGATGCTCACATACCTAAAAGTCGGGCAACTGAGGAACATCGAAACAACCAACAAGCAGATCAAGCTGCTAAAGTGTTCCAAATAGATTTGGACTGGGAACATAAAGGTGAACTATTTTTAGCTCGGTGGGCTCATGACACTTCAGGTCATCAAGGGAGAGACGCAACATACAGATGGGCTCATGACCGAGGGGTGGACTTAACCATGGACTCTATTGCACAGGTTATCCATGATTGTGAAACATGCGCCGCAATTAAGCAAGCCAAACGGTTAAAACCTTTGTGGTATGGGGGGCGGTGGTTGAAATATAAATATGGGGAGGCCTGGCAAATTGACTATATCACACTCCCTCAAACCCGCCAGGGTAAACGCTATGTGCTTACCATGGTGGAGGCGACCACCGGATGGTTGGAAACATACTCCGTGCCCCATGCCACTGCCCGGAACACTATTCTGGGCCTTGAAAAGCAAATCTTGTGGCGACACGGCACGCCAGAGAGAATTGAGTCGGACAATGGGACTCATTTCAAAAACAGTCTCATAGACAACTGGGCCAAAGAGCATGGCATTGAATGGGTATATCACATCCCCTATCATGCACCAGCCTCTGGGAAAATTGAACGGTATAATGGGCTGTTAAAAACTACCCTGAAAGCAATGGGGGGTGGAACCTTTAAAAACTGGGATAAGCATCTGGCACAAGCTACCTGGTTAGTTAACACCAGGGGATCTATCAATCGAGCTGGCCCTGCTCAGTCAGACCTTCTACATACAGTAGAAGGAGATAAAGTCCCGGTGGTGCATGAAAGGAATCTATTGGGAAAAACTGTCTGGATTCTTCCTGTAACGGGCAAAGGTAAACCCATTCGTGGGATTGCTTTTGCTCAGGGACCTGGATGTACTTGGTGGGTGATGTTGCAAGATGGTGAAGTCCGATGTGTCCCTGAAGGTGATCTGATTCTGGGTGAGAATACTTAATTCTGAACTGTATGTTGTTACTGCATAAGTGTCTTTCAGGTTAAGACAGTGGTGATGAGACCGGTACTAGCTTCATCAAGTGGCGTCCAGTAACCTCCTCGAGTCTGACATCTTTAACCTGCAACCCGTGGGCACGAACCATGACGAAAGAGAGACTGCTAGCCAGAGAGACTGCTGAGAGACTGCTAGCCAGATGGAAACCCACAATCCTGAACCAAATGAACTTAATGAACTTTTTGTATAGAGAAGAATCATAAACTAGTGATATGTGAATATATATTTGAAAATGAAAAGGTAGTGGTGATCTGAGTATGACGTGAATGGTATGGAATAAGGGGTGGAATGTCCTGGTTTGGCCCAAACCAGGCCAATTAGTCTTAGAGAAACCAAGGTCACTGCTAAATTCCTCACTGCTTATGAGTGAAGAGCCGAAGGGGGCTCGCACCTGCAGGGAGGAGCAGACAGGGCAGGTGACCCAAGATTGACCAACGAGGTATTCCATCCCATACATGTCATTCTCACTTTCCTATTTATCACTAACCCACTGCCTCCTGGAGGTGGGGCCCAGGAGGGAGGGGCCCTCCTGTCTCCCACTGATTGGTACCAGCTTTGCCAATTCTCCAGTTAAAAGCCTGCAGGTGTGATGGCAGGGAGCTACTGCATTTTCCCCTCTGCCCATGCTGGGGAGAGCTACTACATTTTCCCCTCTGCCTGTGCTGGGGGGAGGTACTGCCTTTTCCCCTCTGCCTGTACTGGGGGGAGCAACTCTGCCTGAGGAGGATTTCCAAGCTCTTGATCTTGGTTTTGTACATATTTGTATATATTTGGTTATTTCTATTATTATTGTTATTATATTCTTTTTCATTATTATAGTTTATTAAAACTGTTTTAACTTTCCAACCCATAAGTCTCTCTCCCTTTTCCCTTTCCCTTTCCCTTGGCGGGGGGGGGGAGAGGGTTAACAGAGAGCATCTGCCACCTGGTTAATAGCTGGCCCAGCTTTAAACCATGACATCTTAAATGACTGAAAACCTTCTAAAAGGAAGAAAGAGGGAGGTTTCCCTCTGGTTCAGGTGAAGTGGAACAAATGCTCTGGCTCACCCGCTGCCATGCACGGTCAGAAACTTGCCCTCCCTGGGTGTTTGCATGCTGTGAACAAGTCTTCTTTTCATGGGGAGGATGGAGCTCAGGGGAAGCGGGGTGATGGGCACACCACCTCTCAGGCAGGGTCTTGTAGAAATCGTTCTTCAAAAACCCTTTAATTACTAATTACTTTAAAGTGTGGAAGGATGCAGTTTCTGATTACAATCCCACGACCATTGTAATGTTGTTACAAGTGGGCTGGTCTATCGCTACTGAAGAGCCAAAGCATGATCCTCTCTTAATTAGAGCGGCACAGAGAGGACCACCTGCTCTCATGGCTACCTGTGACCCTTTAACTCTCCCAGCCATTGCTCCCCTGTGGGCTGCTCAGGTGGTTTCACTGAGTCCTTCTTATGCATTTCAGCAAGTCCCCACTCTCCAAGAATTGCTGACAGCCTTGCATCCTCCATGCGTAGGAGGTGTGGCACAACACCATGTGTTTGCATAGGTACCACTCTGCTTCTGCCTCTGTCATCAGCTGTAAACTTCACCAGAAACAGCATCTTCTAGATCTTCCGCTGCTTTACTTTGGAGCAATGTGCTGAAAACAGATGCCTGCTGGATCCGTGTCAGGAATAGTCAGAAATAGAACTTTGCACAGAGAGTTATTTTTTATCAGTTGCCTGCTTTTTAATCCATGTGACAAGCGCATCACAGATCTTCAAGGGATACTAATTAGGCACCTAAAATGAGATTAAGTGGAAGATGCCGGCAAAGCCATTCGACTGCTATAATTACCATCCTCCTGTTTATGCTGTGCTTTTAGCTGGAGTTTGGGCAGGAATGGTGAGAGTCCAGGATCACTCATGGGTGTACGTTAGCGTGAGTCACATTTCCCCGGTTTCCTGCACGGCTGCTGCAGATTTCAGATGGAAGGCAGGCAGAAAGGGGAGAAAGCTTAGCACTGCTTCCTCCAACCCAGGATCTCTTCTACACTTGGGATGTTTCAGCATTTTTGGGGTGGCTCATACATCATTGGGTTGTTGTAGGTCTTCACACAGGCTTTGCAGCAGTATGAAATCTACAGTTTCTGCAGTTTCTTTGCAAAGGATGGGGAACCCATAGCCCTCTGAGGAGTATGCAGTGGGAATAACCTCAGGTAGCACTTGCTTGGCTCAGTCTATGTGAGCGAAATGTCATGCATCATGATATAAGAGATACCAAATACCATTTTCTTAATAGAGTTAGCTCACTCTGACAAATATGTCGGGTGATATGACAGAGTGATGAGATGGAGAATGGGGTACTGAGACTTAATTATAGATTTCATGCTAAGACACAGTTCAGTTTAAAAGGAGATCGGGTCATAGTGTATGGATATAGTCCCCATGCTGCCATCCCAAAGGCATTGTGTGGGTGCAAAGCAATGGGATGTAGTTTGGGAGGCAGTTCCTAAAATCAGTGGACTTAACAGCACTTAGGAGAACAGCACAAGACTGGTGCCAGGCTTCACCTGGGCCTTGTTAGACCTGGATTTAACAGATGCAAGAGTCCTCAAAATTGGTCCGGTAAAGTTTGCAACTGGAAAGAGAGGCCTCGACTGGAAAACCTGAGACGTCTGACAGCCTTTTCAAAAGAGCAAAAGTATGTGAGCAAGCAGAAGGGATGACTGCACAGGCATGGGTGTGTGTGCATAAATTTTCCATTTTCAGAAGGACTGTTGGCAAAGGCTTTCTGGGCTTTAAAAGGAGAGAGGCCCAAAAGTTCAGATGACGTATGCTGGAGAGAAGAGGAAGGAGCTGGTGGGCAAGCCTCAAGCACAGGCAGTGTATTTAGCTTGTCATCGTCGTTTCTGGGGCATTTCTGTTACGAGGGGAGAAATCTTGGAAAGCAGAAGGAGCTTGTGCTTGTGATAACATACAACGGTGCAAGCCAGCTAGATGTACTGAAGTACTTCCAGGTGGGTCACCACCCTAACCTTTGCCTTGGGTGCAAAGACCCTAAATTAAAAAAAACAAAATAAATGAAACCATCTGTTCAATGCACACTTTGTAGCAAGGGTTACGGTGTGTGCCACTGTGCTGAGAGAGCTGAAGAAGAGAAACTGGCAGCAAATCTGCGATGACTAGCCAGAGCAGCAACCTGGGAAGCGACGGCATCCTGCCCTGAGGAGTCCAGGGAAGCAGGCAAGGAGAACTTGGGTGTTATTAAACTTCAGGAGAGGACTTGTTACTCATCGTGTCCTGCCTCTCTGTAGTCTATCTCCTTTGTCTCTTCTGGGACATGGTGCCGTAAAGACTTTTGAGTTTAATTTCCCTAAGCCTCTGAGTGAAGGCTGAAGCCAGCATACATTAACTGTCAAAAAATCTGACCTTTGTTGGTGTCACTGCAGTGTCAAGAGCAAGCACAGAGATGCCAGCTGCTGGGTGCTCCACGCACAAGGGCTGGGGACACCAGCTCACTTGAGCAAGGCACTGGGTGCCTGAGAGTCATCTACCAGGACAGGCTCTGCTGCAAGACAGCAGGTGCTGAGCCTCCCTGGTGAGGTCTCCAGACGTCCCATTCTCCACCTCCAGCACTGTTGTACCTCCTGTGTCTGTCACCCCCAGGAAAACACAAAATGATCCCCAAACTACTTCCAGTTTCTGTCTCATGGTGCTGAGATCAGAACATGGTTCAGCTTAATGTCCTGCAGCTTTGCCTGGCTTGTCTTCCTAGGAAAGGGGGAGGATGGGTCTAGGAAAGGCTCAGAGGGAAGGGGAGAAACCCATCACTTTGGCAAGAGGGAAGCTTCTCTCAAAAATGGAAAGTCCTTTGTTAAAAGGTGGGAAACTTCGGAGACGTGGTTTTTTTTTGTTGAAAAATAGTTGAGAAATTTTGTGCAGGAATTGTTAACAAACATTTACGGTTGAAAGACAAATGTTTAAAGACTAAGAAAAAAAAGAAGAGAACTTCCACTGAAAAACCTGAAGCTCGAATGCAGACTTACACACCCACGGAGAGCTGCTTCCCGGTGGGCAGAGCAAGCTGCAACCAGGTACTGCCATCCTGATGGAGCTGTGCTCCACAGTGCACAGGAACCACTTGCACACACGTCTGTGTGGGGGGATTCTTGCATGAGCCATTCCTCCAGCTTGCTGGTGACTCACAGGCACACAAGACAGATGTAGTGAGAAATATGCTGCCGGTGACAGCCCCATTTACCTCCAGACCATCTCCATAAACCTCCAGAGCCTACCTATGCCATCCCAGCCATGCTTGGAGAGCTCCCACTTCCTTTTGTCTGCTTGCCTCCATCCTTCCTGAGGTGTATGGTGATGGCACCACTGGCCTGTCTGCTGCTAAAGCCCCATCCCTTCCACATCTGGTCCCCATGGGTCCTTCTGGGAAAGAGGACTTCACACAGTTCCCTCTTGAGGAGAGGTAGGGCAAGCCTGGCCGCCCACAAGCTCCTCTCACACCACATAAATCCAGGAGGGGCTTGCCTCTGCTCTGAAGCAGTCTGTGGGATCAAGACCTTTTCAAATAGTGGAGGAACACAAGCACATGCCTACCACAAGGTTTTCCATTCAGCCAGTTAGCTTGGACAACAACTTCTACCTGTGTTTTCTGCAGTAAAGCCAAAACCTGCTGGGGCTTTCTGATTTTCATTTTCCCTTGTCATCCCCATGCAGCCCTTAGTGCAGCATCCCACTGTAAGCTTAGCAGATCCTTCCCAAGTCTATTGACACTTCCAGTCGATCCGTACTCAGCAACTTCATCACTGCCTTTCCCACTCTGCAGAGCCCCCATCTGTCCCTAGTTTCCTTGTGTCCTTCATGCCTCAGCTGAGGTCTTATCCATATGCTATTTTGGCCATGGCATGGCCGTTCCTCCAAAGATCTGTGACGTGACAGGCTTCACTCTGCAGAAACCAAACACCACTAGCATTCATGACACAAGTGTTTTACACATGGCCATCAGGCACATCTGGTAAAAGGTTTAGCTTTGCTTTCTGAGGACTGTTTAAGAGTCTCCAGGGGGACAGTAGCTGGGAAGGACAGCAAAGGAGGGGCTTTTCCTTCAAAACACAGTGTTGGACACATTTCTTCTCAGTATGAGGCATGAGCTCACCTACATCCCTACATCTCCCTATAGCCCAGGCTCTATCCTCATATATATAGTACAATGTATTGCTGTTGAAGCTTATGGGATTGAGAGAGGTCTCAGAAGGATCACTGGGGAGCTTCTTGAAGAATCGCAGAAAGATTTACATCTGATGGTCTTCAGCCTGACCCCCTGCTCAAAGCAGGGCTCATCAAAGCTAGGTCAGGTTGCCCAGGGTCTTGTCCTGTCTGTCTGGAGAATCTCCAAGGACAGAGATCTCACCACCTCTCTGGTGCCTGTCCCAGACCTGCACCACTGTTTTGGAGGAATTTTTTCCATACATGCAACCCAAATTTTCCCTGTTGCAACCTGTGCCCATTGCCTCTTGTCCTTCCCCTGTGGACCCGTGAGAAGAGTCTGTCCCTCTTCTCTGTAACCCTGTGAGGCAGTGGATGATGGCAGCTAGGTACCCCCTTGGGCTTCTTTTCTCCAGGCTGAACAAGCCCAGCGCCCTTCTTGTCCACCCCTTACTCTTTACTAAGTTGCGCATCAAAGTATTTTGCATCAAAGTATTTTCTTTTTTTTTTGCCACCACTTCCTTGTATAGCATTCTCCTAAACGTCTCTCCTGTCATAGGCTGTTCAAGATTTGGTAGCCCAAAAGGACCAGTTCTGACCACCTTCAACAAGAAAGTGAATCATGCTAGCAGCCCAGAGAACCAGCCAACACCCTGTCATCAAGATCAGAAGAGATGTGCTCCAGAGAAGTGCTAATCGCAAGAGAAAGCCCATTTAATCTCCCTGTTAGATCTCTTCTCTGCTCCTTTATTTCTGTCCTTCCCACACTCCTCTTGCTGGTGCTTAGCTCCAAAGAGCTGCACTGCTCTTAGGGCAGCAGCAGGCTGCCTTACCTCCTCAAGAACACTTTGTCCCCGGCAGATCCTCTTTCCCATCTCCACTTGGGTGAGCTGTTGAGTGGTTAAGTGTGGATTCAAGCCTCCTTCTCATAGCTCTGCTAGACAGGCATTTCACTGACATGGTTGTGCATCGTGCCAGAGAGGAGTAGGCCCTTGAGTTGGTTGCAGCGGTGGAGCGTGCAGACCTCAGGGACCTCTCCTTTCTACTGTGCTTGATTAAAAAATGTGCTGTGGCCTCAAGCACCCACAACTCACATCTGTGACATAGAATCATAGAATGGTTTCGGTTGGAAGGGACCTTAAAGATCATCTAGTTCCAAGCCCCCTGCCACGGGCAGGGACACCTTTCCACTAGACCAGGTTGCTCAAAGCCCCATCCAGCCCGGCCTTAAACACTGCCAGGGAGGGGGCATCCACAACTTCTCTGGGCAACCTGTTCCAGTGTCTCACCACCCTCACAGGAAAGAATTTCTTCCTAACATCTAATCTAAATCTACCCTCTTTCAGTTTAAAATCGTTACCCTTTGTCCTGACACTACATGCCCTTGTAAAAAGCCCCTCTCCTGCTTTCCTGCAGGCCCCCTGCAGGTACTGCAAGGCTGCTAGAAGGTCTCCCCAGAGCCTTCTCTTCTCCAGGCTGAATAACCTCAACTCTCTCAGCCTGTCTTCACAGGAGAGGTGCTCCAGCCCTCTGATCATCTTCGTGGCCCTCCTCTGGACTTGCTCCAACAGGTCCATGTCCTTCTTATGTTGGGGGCCCCAGAGCTGGACGCAGTGCTCCAGATGGGGTCTCACAAGCATGGAGTAAAGGGGCAGAATCCCCTCCCTTGACCTGCTGGCCATGCTTCTTTTGATGCAGCCCAGGATATGGCTGGCCTTCTGGGCTGCAAGCGCAAATTGCCAGCTCATGTTGAGCTTCTCATCAACCATCACCCCCAAGTCCTTCTCCTCAGGGCTGCTCTCAATCCATTCTCCACCCACCCTGTATTTGTGCTTGGGATTGCCCCGACCTTATTGCAGTCTACAACTACCTGAAGGGAGGTTGTAGTGAAGTGGGAGTCGGCCTCTTCTCCCGGGCAACTAGCGATAGGACAAGAGGACACAGCCTCAAGCTTCACCAGGGGAGGTTCAGGTTGGACATTAGGAAGAATTTCTTTTCAGAAAGGGTTATTAGACATTGGAATGGGCTGCCCAGGGAGGTGGTGGAGTCACCATCTCTGGATGTGTTTAAGAAAAGACTGGACATGGCACTTAGTGCCATGGTCTAGTTGACATGGTGGTGTCAGGGCAACAGTTGGACTCGATGATCCCTGAGGTCTCTTCCAACCTGGCTGATTCTGTGATTCTGTGATTCTGTGATGCACATGCAGGACCTTGCACTTGGCCTTGTTGAACTTCATGCAGTTCGCACAGGCCCAGCTCTCAAGCCTGTCAAGGTCCCTCTGGGTGGCATGCCTTCCCTCCAGCGTGTCGACCACACCACACATCTTGGTGTCATCGGCAAACTTGCTGAGGCCGCACTCAATCCCACTGTCCATGTTGCTGACAAAGATGTTAAACAGGACTGGTCCCAATACCAACCCCTGAGGAACGCCACTCGTCACTGGTGTCCACTTGGACATCGAGCCATTGACAGTAACTCTTTTTGAGTGCGACCATCCAGCAAATTCTTTATCCACTGAGCGGTCTATGCGTCAAGTCCATGTCTCTCCAATTTAGAGACAAGGATGTCGCACGGGACAGTGTCAAATGGTTTGCACAAGTCCAGGTAGATGACATCAGTCGCTCTGCCCCTATCCACCAGTGCTGTAACCCTATCGTAGAAGGCCACCAAATTTGTCAGGTACGATTTGCCCTTAGTGAAGCCATGTTGGCTGTCACCAATCACCTCCTTGATTTCCATGTGCCTCAGTATAGTTTCCAGGAGGATCTGCTCCATGATCTTGCCAGGCACAGAGGTGAGACTGGCTGGCCTGTAGTTCCCCAGGTCTTCCTTTTTTCCCTTCTTGAAGATGGGGGTTATGTTTCCCCTTTTCCAGTCAGTGGGAACTTCACCAGACTGCCACGACTTCTCAAAAATGATGGATACTGACTCAGCAACTTCATCTGCCAGTTCTCTCAGGACCCATGGATACACTTCATCAGGTCCCATGGACTTATGCACCTTCAGGTTCCTTAGATGGTCTCGAACCTGACCTTCTACAGTGGGCGGTTCTTCATCCTCCCAGTCCCTGCCTTTGGCTTCTGTGACTTGGGTGGTGAGGCTAGAGCACTTACCGGTGAAGACTGAGACAAAAAAAGTCATTGAATACCTCAGCCTTCTCCATATCCCAGGTAACCAGGTCTCCCGTTTCCTTCTGGAGAGGGCCCACATTTTCCCTCATCTTCCTTTTATCACTGAAGCATTTCGTGTTGCCCTTGACGTCCCTGGCCAGATTTAATTCTATCAGGGTTTTAGCTTTCCTAACCTGGTCCCTGGCTGCTCAGACATTTTCCCTGTATTCCTCCCAGGCTACCTGCCCTTGCTTCCACCCTCTGTGGGCTTCCTTCTTGTGCCTGAGTTTATCCAGAAGCTCCTTGTTCATCCATGCAGGCCTCCTGGCGTTTTTGCCTGCCTCCCTCTTTGTCGGGATGCATTGCTCCTGAGCCTGGAGGAGGTGATCCTTGAACACTAACCAGCTTTCTTGGGCCCCTCTTCCCTCCAGGGCTTTGTCCCAAGGGACTATCCCAAGCAGGTCCCTGAAGAGGCCAAAGTCTGCTCTCCTGAAGGCCAGGGTAGTGAGCTGGCAGCACACTCTCCTTGCTGCCTTACGGATCTTGAACTCCACCATTTCATGGTCACTGCAGCCAAGGCTGCCCTTGAGCTTCATGTCCCCCACCAGCCCCTCCTTGTTGGTGAGAACGAGGTCCAGCATGGCACCTCTCCTTGTCGGCTCCTCTGTCACTTGGAGAAGGAAGTTGTCATCCACGCATTCCAGGAACCTCTTGGATTGCTTGTGCCCAGCTGTGTTGTCCTTCCAACAGATGTCAGGGTGGTTGAAGTCCCCCATGAGGACCAGGGCCTGTGAACGTGCAGCTACATCTATCTGTCTGTAGAGGGCCTCATCCGCTTGGTCTTCCTGGGTCAGGTGGCCTGTAGCAGACACCCACTATAATGACTCCCGTCCCTGCCCGCCCTTTCATCCTGATCCATAACCTTTCCGTCAGCTCCTCCTCCATCCCCAGACAGAGCTCCATGAACTCAAACTGATCATTGACATAGAGTGCAACACCCCCTCCTTGTCTCCCCTGCCTGTCCTTCCTAAAAAGCCTGTATCCCTCCATTCTAACGCTCCAGTCATCAGAGCTATCCTACCACATCTCCATGATGCCAATAAGGTTGTAGCCTTGCAGGTATGCACACATCTTAGAAGGCAATGAGAGACACAGCTCTTTCTGAGCCAGTAAAGTCAGTCACAGAACAACTGTTAAGACTGTTTGTCTGGAGCTACTTTTCCATGATGAACCACAAAATATAACCTAGTTAGTCAATGGGAGGATTTAGCTGGTTTTGATGCTTGAGAGCAATTCCAGTTTCTGCTGAAATCATTGGAACTCCCACTGTCACCTGGACCAGGCCTCCAAAGCCTGTGGTTCTCCATGCTAAGATGCTATAACAAACCATCCCGATGCATCCTGGTAGCTTGGCTACCAGGCCACTAAATGTTGCTTGCCAAAAAGTTCCAGGTACCTGCTGGTGCTACTCTCATATCCAAAAGCCACCAGACACAACAGTAGAAAAACCTGAGAAAGACATTTTTGTGTAAAAGCCTACCCTTTCTCATCACTTTGGGATTTCTAGGCAGGTCACATTTTGTGTTGTTTGATTGTCCAAGGAAAGAAAAGCACTGAACGTTCAGTGATTAGATCTAATGTGATGAATGAGATTTTGGGGATGCTGGGATAAACTGAATAGGGAGGCAGAAATGTTCTGCAGCATGTTGCAGGTGTCCAAGATGGGCAGCTGCAGCAGGTTTCTTGGACGTGCTGCAGAGAAGGTGATGCAGGACTACAGCGCACTGCAGAGGGACACAGCTTTTCTGAGTTCCCTGTGTTTCCTCGCCTCTGTCCTCCTTTCTGTGCTTTTTGTTTTGTGACTGCAGGAAAGACGCTTTCTTTGAGGAGGCCTTGAAAACACAGAAGCATGGATCTTTCTAAACTTTCCAGTTAAATATTTACTGTCCTAGACAGAAAACGCTTCATTCATCAATTGTCTGAATGCCCCCGCCTGGAAAAGAAGCACAGAGCCCCAGAGATCCTTCAGCAAACAAATTCCTTCTCATTACCGACTCCATGGGCATGACTGCTCTCAGGAAACTTGAAAGTCGAGCTACTCAGAAGTGCTGCCCATACATGTTTACCTTGGACTCCAGCTTCCCTCTTCAGACTAAATCAGGTACTTTTTGACTGATTTGCCTAAACAAGTGCAGCTGAGGAGCGCGCACTGGAGCATTCCAGGGGGGTCGGCCATGCTAGCCCCATGTTTCTGAAACGCAGTGCTGTGGGATTCCTGTAAACTCCAGGTTAACCAGCAACACCCGCATGCTCCTCAGCACCGCACACAGGTATCATAAACGCTGTTGTATTGGTTTTTAGGTGTACTTCACCTTACTCTTACACCCTGCTTCAGGCTTGTCCTTTTACATGAAGCACAGCTGACATCTGCAAAAAGATACTTTAACCCAAGATGAGGCTGCGGGCTGCCCTGTCTGTGGAAGCAGGTATTTAACACCCTTCAAACTTCAGCTGCTTCTCTCTGAGAGGCCGTCAGGTTAAGCTGGAAGTCGCAAAGGTGGCTGTGAAGTGCAAACTGTTTCCCCTGCAGCCTGGACTGGTCCTGTCAGAGCTTCCTGGGAAGGAGCAAGACCCCGTGGTGTTCTGCAGAGCTCTGGTCACGATCCCCCGAGCATAACAAATAGGCTGAAAGATGCAGCATTCAGCAGGAGTAAATAACTTTGCCGTGTGCTGGGTGGAGCACGTGGCTGCAGTGTGGTGAGCTTATTTAAACTATAATATTGAGTGCGAGAGCTGAAATCAGCGCGTTAGGTTAAAACCATCCATACCCCAGTGACTGAACCTGTGAGCAGTGAATGCGCTGTGATGAGCATAAAGAGCTTCGTGAATAAACAGTTTCACTGAAATTTCAAAGACTGATACCAAATGTTTTTCTCTCTTAGCAATTCAGTATATTTCGACCCTCAGATACTATGTGGTATGAATGTATTTCAGAGTGTCACAGAGAGAGCCCCTGCATTCTTTTGCTGAAATGGTAATGCGGATTCATACCTGATACTGTGCTGTTGGCATGGCTGGAGTAGCCATCGGGAGAGATGTGGCCCACAGATTTTGTAGCATTGCTCAGTAGTCATTGTCTGAAGCTTGCACCTATACGGGAAAGCCTCAGATACGTGGCAATACTGCAAGCAAATAGCTGTTTGCCTGAGCTGGACAGGTTTCTGTGTGGCTGAGCAGTACTTGGAGCCAGAGTGTCATGACCCCAGTAGTCAATGCTCGTTAAAGGAAGGTGTGCAAGACCATTTTGTCAGGAAAAAGAAGTAAAGAAAAAAGAGAAAAAGACAAACGAATAAAAGAGAGAAGAGGACATGCATAACAGAAATGTAGCGTGCTTTATCTACAGAGTTGTTCGGTACTGACATGGAAAGAGCCCAGGCTTTCAGTCAAAGCTGATGCTCAAGTCCCAGGATAAAATCCTGCCTCTAAGCTTCCTCTAACCTAGCCAGAGTCCAGAGGGCCATCGCCAGCTGACCACAAGGTCCCACGCTGCCCACACTCCTGCTGCTTAACACCTTGCATGGCAAACAGCACCTCTTTCCTGTGCGGGCTCACGCTGTTCCCTCTTTCAGTCTCACATGGGAGTGGACACATGCTATGGCATCATCACGGGGAACAACTCTAGTCAGTACTGACAGAGTGGTACAGCCATATGAGCATTAAAATATCATCAGAAGAGCATTTGTCTTTGGAGGACAGCTGCAGTTCCTGTGTATACATCAGGGGTGGAGGCAAACATCGCTTGTTGGCAGATTTGAGAGACATCAGTGCAAGGCCATGGAGATGGTCAGTGGGGCTGAAGCACCTGATGTATTGAGGAGAGATGGAGGGACCCCGGCTTCGTCATCCTGGAGAAGAGATGTCTCAGGGAAGACCTAATTGCAGATGTCCACTGTCTCACAGGTGGTTGCCAACCTCCTCTCAGAAGTACACAGGGATGTCCTGTCTTAAAACGTCTTTTGTCCCTTGTCGTAAGGGATGAAAGGGACACATTGCAGCATGGGAAATACTGGTTGCACATAAGGAGAAAAACTCCTTCCCATGAAAGTATTGCAGCCCTGGGACAGGATCAAGAGAGGTGGTGGGATTTCTAGTGTTAGACATGTTCAAAACTTAGCTGGACAATGCCCTATCTGACCAACCTGACCCCGCTTTGAAGTAAGTTGAGCTTGGAGAGGGGGGTTGGAGCGAAGACCTCCTGATGTGCCTCCCCACCTGAATGTTTCCGTGATTCTGTGCACAAAGCCTGCAGCTCCCAGTCATGTGTTAATAATGTCTTAAAAATTAATTTCTGAGTAATCCTGAGGATTATTTATGTGACCCTGGGGCTTACTCACATGAGTACCAAGTGTAAGACTTGCTCTTAATTGAAGAGCTAAATGTAAATCAGCAGCCCAACATGATTATTCAGCCTGCAGATGGGCACGCATGCTTTCCACCCATTCCTTCTCAGATGTTGCTCTGATACAGCATTTTCTCCAACATTGTATAGCTATGTAGGAGAATGAATCAAATAGGCAGGCAATTATCCATATGTTCCTGGTAGGAAAAAAGGTCATTTGCCAAACCCAAACTACCATTTTTTAGTGTCTTCAGGTCTATTTGCAGTGTGTGTTTCAGTTTTGTTTCACTTCTGTCAGGTTAGAGAAGTGCTAGAAATGAAGTTTTACACCCTTGACCTCCTGTTGATCTCTGTATAATCAGAATGTGTGGAGGCACCCACAGGAATCCCAAGTTCACCTTTACCAAGGACTCAGTGCTTTTTGATTTCTTGGGAGTGGGTCTTCTCAGCACCTCTGCAACCGGTTGATCTGCCTCAGCTCATACAGAGCAGGAAAGCCACTTTAATTTTAAGCAAAGCTGGTTTCACTTGCTCTTACTCATTCACATTTCCCCTACCCCCTCACACCTATGTGTTCACAGGCACGGAGAGGTGTGTACCCAAGCAATCTAGCCAGGATCACTTGGGATGACACAGTGGATAGGGGACACCAGGTATCAAGTTCTCATAGAGCCTCCTGGGCCCCTCTTGATTGGTGATGGTAAGCTGGTTTTGGGGCAGGTCTTGTATACTCTCTAGGATCCAGGGGTTACTACAGGGTGATAGTTTTGCCTCAGAAGTCTAGTTACTTCAGCATCGTTTCTCCTTGGTTTGGGTTTCTTGAGGTATCAGAAAGAGGAAAGGTACAAGTGTGTTCTGGGACCTTGTGGCCATCCTCCTGTTGTCAGAGCATATGGTCTCCTGTTGGTAAGTCACCACCTAATCTCAGCATAGGCCTCCTGGGCATTGCACAAGAAGTTGCATTCAGTCAAAACAAATTCTGCATCTCAACTTTAGTCATGCTACAGCATTCCTGTGAAATGTAATTAAAGGAGCTCAGAAAAATTTAGATTGGAAGGCAGCTCTGGAGGTCCATAGTCCAACCACCTGCTCCAAGCAGGGCTATACCACAAAGCTATATGAGGTTATCTCCAAGGATGGAGATCCCACCACCTCTCTGGGCCCTGTCCCAGAGCTGCACCATGCTTGCGGGGAAGTTTTATTCCTGTTTTCTCAAAACTTCTCTTGGACTGGATGTCCCAAAATTGGACTTAATTCTGGATACCGCCTGATGAGTGCCATGCAGCAGTGCAGAAGCCCTTCCCTCCACTGACTTGCAAGGACCACCCAGACCCTGGTCAGCCACCAAGGCCACAGGGTCCCTAGCTGATGCCTGTGTCCCTTGCTGTCCACCACAACCGCAGACCTGCTCTCCAGACCATGGGTCTCATCCTGCACCACTGCTGGGCTCCTCTCAGCCAGCAGCAGGACACATCATTTGCCCAGGCTCTGCTCCAGGAGGTTCCTGGTAGCCCATTTCTGCAGCCCACTGAGGCCTCTCTGAAGGGCTGCGCTCCCCTCCAGCTGCTCCCCCAGTGTGGTACTATCCCCAGTGCCCTACATACCCTCTTCTAGGTTGTTGCTAAAGATGTTAAAAAATATTGGCCTGGTAATGACCCCTGAGAAATGGCACCTGTAAGTGTCTGCCAGCTCCACTTTGACTGATGGACTGCTATCCTTGAACCTCACGGTCCATCCAGTTTTCCACCCATTTTGCAGTTCACCGGTGACATTCATAATTTCATCAGTTTAGCTACAAAAGTAATGCTCAAAAACTCAAAACCAACTCTTGCAAAAAGATTTCCCTTTCTAGAACATCATCGTTTGCAAACAGAAACTTTTCTTTTTTATCAACTTGATGCTTTGGTGTTGGCCCAACCTGGGAATCAGCATGACAGTATTGTGCCTGCTGTTCTGAATACCCTGCTATTGTAACAAAGAACACCCACTCATAATTTCATACTGGCACCAGCAAAAAGGTTTTGTCATATGTGGAAAGTAGCAGGGAAATCCATCTCTTGTAAACCCCTAGAGTTAGAAAGTTCATGTATTGTTGACCAGACAATAAAACAGATAGCACGAAGGAAATGGACTGACGCTGCCTTGTAAACATAGTTTCACTAATTAGAAAAAAGGAACATTGATGCTTTTATTATCTCAGGACAAAAAGTGAGCTACTGGAATGAGTTACATGCAGCAAAGAAACCTGGCTTTATCCGTAGGTTCGGCGTGCTTTAATCTGACGTCCTGACAAAGCTGTATGGTGAGTAATACCTAGAGTATGCCTGACAAAGCTCTGCAGCCAAAGCACAACTCTACCTGTCACTCCAAAAAGGCCCAAATGAATAGCAGCACGCTAATCCCTAGGGCACCACATCGCCTGCAGCATCTGGCTGTTTCAGTAGGGAGCAAATGTTGCTTCCTTTCAGATTACTACAGGTGTGGAGCTCACGCACAAGGCAGACAAACATGCAGTTGCTCTTTGCTTGGGGTTTGCTAAAGATCTGGTGTGGAAACTAACATGCTCAAACTCCCAGGGCACTTGCAGTTCACTGCCCACTGTAGAGTTTCAGAACAAAAATCTTTCTCGGTATGACCCCATACCTCCATGCATTTCAAAGTTTGTTTTGCCATGATGAAGTATTAGGTGGCAAATTTAGACAGTCTTTCTCTGCACATTTCTCTAAAAGCTTAGGTTTCAGTGCTTTGCTGGCTTTTTAGGGAAGAACAGTATACTGACAAACCCATGAGTAGCTCATATAACTAGTGAACACCATAAGTTATTAGATCTGAACCAAGAAATGCCTCTTCCAAGTGAGATATATGAAAACTTTGATTTTACTTCACAGGAAATATATCCAGAATTGTTCTTACAGCACAATAAAAGTTAAGAGAAGAGGTTAGCTCTGTACCTGGTTCTTTCTGTAGGTCATCATCAAGTTCATAGCAGTGCTTACTGTGTGGGGGACCCTCTCGATCAGCATTTCAGGGAATCCCTCACAGAAGACCCTGAGAAGACCCAGCACCACCTTCCTCCTGGAGAGGTCCTTCAACTGGGCTTTTTCTATCAGTTTCTCACTTCCGCCAATTTTATTTCCTTAACTAGCTGTTAGCACTGTGTGAGCTACGTGAATAGCTAGGAAGCTCTGCTAGTAGCTAAAGGCTGTGGATTTCACCTATTTTAAAAGACAAACACATTTAATCATACCTAGAATAACTCCACTGCAAACTAAACAACAAATACAAGCTCTTGCCTGTGGGAACTCTCTGAGTTATGTCACCATAGATACAGCACTGTTGTACCATTCTCACAGCTGAGAAAAGAACCACACTTTAACTTTGAAAAAGTGTTCACAGACAGATGAAATGAAACAATTGGCTCAGTCACTGCCTGGGTACAACAGATTGCAAATCCATGGGACAGCGACAGCTGCTGGGAGCTTTCCTGTAACTGCTCTCAGAAAAAAAAGTCATTTTAGTGCGGAGTCAACTTTGGATATCTGCTTCTTCCATGGCCTGGAATGGCAGAACCTGGATTTGTTTGGGTCATTTACTTACTGTCATGTACAGGACAGAAGGAAAAAGGTGTCTCAGGCACATATTTCAAATGGAGTCGTTTTTACTACCAAATCAATTAAGTGTACATGCTATCACAGGGCAAAACATTTCAGGGAAAAAGGATGAGGCAGGAGCATTGCACCTGCCATCAGGATGGGCCTCCTGACTTGCTTTCCTCCCCAGCCAACCCCACATCTCAGGTGTAAAAAACTTTGTATCATGCTTTTGGGGTCACAGATTTGAGCTCTGCTGGTTCAGATCCCAGAGGTGTGAGAGGTGTCAAGTTAAGGGTCAGCTGCAGGACACAGACCTTGAGCAGCTTACCCCTACTAAACCAAAAGGCCTCTCTGTTGAATACTTATTTAGTAGATCTGAGACAGCAGGGCACAAAGGCTTTACTGGTCAGAAGCTGCATTTCGAACTCCACCCTGAAACCAGAACCACGCTATGGTGTCATGTGCATGCAGAAAAATACCCAGCTTAGCAAGGAGCTGCCATATCCTGCCCTAACTTCAACTTTCAGGCTGATTTAAGGTGGAGCTCATGTGGAGTGACTGTGATGTTGAATCTCCAGGTGATAACTGCACTGCTGCTGAAAAGCAGCGTCAGCATCTAAAGGCTGTGGCTGTGGTCTGCTGGCCAGTAGGAAGGAGAAGAAAGTCCCACTGGACTCATGGCTACTCAGTCCCCCAGGAACAGCAAGGAACACAGCTCCTTCACCTGGAGAGAGCTGCAGCTGCAAATGAAAACACCTCTTGGCTACGAAGCAGATATGCTTTATCCCCATCTTCCAGGAACCATCCAACATCCCTTGTGTCGCAGCTGGATTAAGCTTTGACTCCTTTCTCTCTTCTAGGCCCCACACTTATCCATGTGCAGGGAAGAGCACTGAACTGCCCTGCCTGTGCTTGGCAGCTGTGGTAGAGCTTGGCACTGCTGGTAGACAGGAGACAGCGCACGCCATGCAGGGAGAGAAGTGCAGTTGTGAGGGGACGGAGGCGGTGGCAGCCTGGGGCTGCTGCACAGTAACTCCCTGTCCTAACAAGCTCCCCCAAACAGAGATCCCAACAGCTCTTCCACCCAGGAAGAGACGTGGCAAGTCTTTCCATTATTGGCCCCTTGCAGACCAGTGGGCTGCAGGTCCTGCTGGTTTTGGCTGAGATGTGGGCTCTCCCACATGCCTGGTGACTAGAAGCATGGAATCCCATCTCGGGCATTCCAAAGCAGAAGATACAAAAGCATAGCTCGCTGCCCTTAGTGATCCTGTGTGTGTGAGCTGCTACCAGGGAAGTGATTCATGCAAAAGTGGCCAGAGATCGTAGAGGAGTCCAGATCCCAGCCAGATCCTGCACTTGAGCTGTGATAACTTTTGGGGGTACATTAAGCATACCACATTCAACAGGTTTAATTTTTGTGGTGGAAATATCTCTTTTGCTTATCTTTGGAAGCATTCCTCTCCCCTCCCCTGCATTCTGAAGGCTTGGGTTTCAGGTTCCCATCTATCAGAACAGAAAATAGCAGGACATGCCCTATCATGTCCTGGACACCCTAAGCCAAAAACAAGGGAGCTGCACCCTTTTCCCCTCATCCAGATTCTATCTATCTTTTATATGCACTTAAACTGTGCACATAAAACTTTATCACGCCCAAACCATTTCCGAAGCAATGAGCAGTCACATTAACTATTAGAATTTTGAAGGACTGTAATTCCAGGGCAATTTTACCACTCCCTCTGACAGTCTTTTTTATTTGTGATATTTTATATGTCTCATAAACAAAACAGCCCAGAACATATCAATCAAATTATCAGCATAGAGAGGATTACTTAGGCAGGCACTTACAATTTGCTCTGCACTCCCGGTGAGTCCAGAACAGCAGGTAGCCCATCTTACTCTGTAACACGCTTAACACTGATGGGAAAACTGTAGTACCTTTCTGGTGCATCTATAACTCACTTCTCCTATTAAGTTAGAGATGCATAAAATAACAGATATTTAAGTTAGATATGCATTTGAAAAAAAACACCTTGGAGTAACTAAACCCATTCTTCATGTAAACTCCAAACTTTGAGCTGAAATGGTGTTTTCCCTTGAGCAGTTTTCAGGACAGTATGCTAATATGGTTTGTGAGCCCAGAAGTTTTACTCCTTCATGTTTTTTTCTGCCAGAGAATTGTTTTATTTTGGTGTATCATGGGCCATTCCTTAAAATGAGCAATAACTTTGAGGCTCAGCACTTCTGGAAAGGCTGCTTTGGGTGCACACACACTGAGGATCTCAAGCACCAGGAGATTCAGTCCTTCCTGAATCTTGCAACCACAATGCAAAAGGGCCAGGTGAGTAACTCCAGGAGCTAAATGATTGTAACCAAACAGGTGGAATTTAGCTTTTGCCTGCCTATGTGTCTCCTCAGGCATAGAGATGTGAGCACTTTCACAGCAATGAAATAAAGCTGACAAAAAAATTCACAAAGATCTAGTGATTATTGAATAGTTACAGGCATGAGCCAAGCATTACCTTCCTCTCTGTCTCCAGGTAAAATTTAATACAAAAACCACAGTGAATATTTTCTTAGAACATGCCTGCAATGTTGCTAGACACAAGTGTCATACCCCAGAGACAGAGGCATGTTCCTGGTTTGAGAAGTAATCTTCAGGTCCTGAAGAGCCCACAAGGCTCTGCTGAGGTCCATCTAATAATAACATCAGAGTATTATCACCAGACCACTATGGCAGAAAGGCATGAGAAGAGAAATTTCTTGACCCTGTAGCAAACATAATCTTTGGGATAAGCCTTATGGGTTTTTGATGGTGGTCTGGGATGTCCAGTCCAAACAGCAGCAAGGTTTTCCTTAACGTGCAGAATGCAACATGCAAAACTCAGAGCAAGAAGCGTCAAAGAACAGTCCATGACTCCCCTCTCCCTTTCACCTTTGCCTTTCTCAGTAAGAGATCAGGGTTGCAGGTCAGCCCCTTTCCTGATGAACTCCTGATAACTTCATGTGCTGCGTCACCAGCAGCGCATTTCTGTTCCTACCCCACGGGGATTTCTGCACCTGGGGAAGGACAGGGATGACCTTGATGGTTACAGCCTGAGCATGACTGCAGGCAGGATCACTTGCAATGATGTCTTCTCACATGTCTCCTTGTGTGCTGGTGCACCTTTCATGAGTTGAGTGACTCTCAGTGGGCCTCAGTTCATTTTAGCACCTAACCACCAAAACGTGCTACAGCGTTGTGGCAGCCAGCACATGGGGGGTGTGCTGCCACAAGCTCTGTTGGATTTATCAGAGCCTTACATTGCTCCACACTCTTCTAAAAAACCCTGCTTCCATAGACATAGGATTATATGAGGATCTCAGCTTTCAACTGAACAATAGCAGCAATGGTGGTAGGGAAAATATGTGACACTTGAACCCAAAGGTTTGGGGAAAAAGGAATTTAACTTCCATTATTCATTAAAAATTCACTATTATAAGACAACACCTTGCCTTTCATAGATACTTCATAATACTTCATAGAGGCAACACTGGGCATAACGCCACAATCAGATATGGCTGTGTATGTATTACACTACAAAGTGAAGACACACACATCCAATTTAACTACAAGCAATTACATTATATATAACTGGCCACTCTGAAGGGAAGATACATAGAGCTGGAGTTCACCCTAGATGCCTTTGCTGCTTATTTCTGAAGCCTGCCTATGTAGAAATGAACTACCCTGAACACACAAGCACAGCTTGACATGACTGTCTTATGGGCATCTGATCTGTTCCCAGCATTTTAAAGCCATTCAGAGATACAATGCACTGTCAAAGCACAAGGAAGCAAAAGAATCAACTTGTTAGATATTCTTAATACATGAGCTCCTGGGATTTCAGCCATTCCTGAAATCTGTTTAACAAGAACAGATGAGTAATCTGCTATTCTGACTACAAAAAGCTTGAAAATAACCCAGAAGTCATTCGTTTCCAAAAGGTGAAAAAAAGCTGCTCCTAAACTCCACCTGCTTTGTGCAATCCTGGAAAAAACCTTGATTGCGAAGAAATACACATCAACTTTAATACTGGAGTGCTCAGCAAGATCACTTCCAATCACCTCTGGGGAAATGCAAACTTGCTTTGCAGAGTACAGAATTCAGTCAGCTAGCAGCTTACAGGAGCAGCTTCTGGTTTTGGAGGATCACAAGTGACGAGTCAAATCTCTTAGCTATTTCTGTTAGAAAATAAATAATTTTCTGCATTTAAAAAAATCTTTCTGGTGGATGGAGGGGAGCAGGAAGGCTGTACAAGAGACTTGATCCTTTTTGGTTTGTTTTTTTTTGTTTCTGCTCATGTTAACAACATCTCACTTCTCAGAGACAGATGAATCTTCTGGAACCTTGTCTCTTCCTTGCCTTGTACTGCTACAGAAACAGGAGCAAACGAACAGAAATCTGTATGAGAAGACAAGACCCATGTACAAAGGCTGTTTTAACCTCTTCAACAACCCTTTTGTTACAACGTAGTGAAGCAAAAAAATAGTTTTTCCTAGACATAGGTTGAAGAGGCAGCTATGTCCATGTAAAACCTGTGCCGTAAACAAAATCCCTGATGCTGGTATGGCATCTGTTGCTTTAACAGAGGACTGACTACACAACTGCTTGGGGTACTCCACAGCCTCAAGTGCATTCCTCCAAGGAAGACCAGCCCAACTGAAAGCTGGGATCAGACTCCAGTGTGCTGGACCATCGTGCCTATAAAGAGACGGACAACTTGACTGCGTACGCAAAATGTGTATCCCACAGTACAGCAGCTAAAAGCAGTGGGAAACAGAAAAATGTAGGTGCAGCTATTTCTTCCCCACAACCTTTCCTAATTAAGTCTAAAAATGTCTGTAAGGCGAGCCCTGCCCCATCTTTCTGAAACCAGTAACTACATGTGCTTGTCAAAAGTACTTCTTGCACTCTGTTCTGTAAATAAATGCCAGCTAGAAATCGCAAGAACATAGAGTGAAATGATGTAAATATCAAATAATACAAAGCCTTTAAGGAACGTTTCCAAACACAGGGACAGTGGAAGTATGTCAGGCATACTGTACTTCCACAGAGGATTTCTAAAACCGGTATTAGTTCATGTAAGAGTCTGTAGGATGGAATACATGAATTGGGCAAGCAATATAGCCCTGTGCATCTAGAGGTGCGTACAGAACTCTCAAAATGCGTAAAGCAAATAATGAGAGCTCTGAGCCAGCTTCGTGCTACTGTACCTGAGCATAATCCACTGTCCCAAACTCATCTAGACAGTTTCCAGCAGCTGAAGTCATACACTGTGAAGATGTGCCATCACTTTCCTTTCTGCACAACTTCTACAGACCCAGCAACAAAAGATGATGTCAGCACGTCTTGAAAACTGGCTAGCACAAAGCATACCCAAACCTTGCACAGAGCGACTGTGCCCCTCTGCTCAGCACATCTAGAGTTTTGAGACAAGTTTTGGTTTTCCCAAGACAGGAGGGATGTTGACAAACTGAAGAGTTCAAACACAGGATCACAGAGATGTCCCGGGTATGGGAGTGCAGGACATTATGAGAAGAAGTGGAAGGAACTGGGCTTGTTCAGCCTGAAGAAGTCAAGGCTCCAGTGGGATCTATTTGCAGTCAGCAACTGCCTACTTGAGCAAGACAAAAGACAGAGATAGACTCTTCTCTGAGGTGCAAGAGGAAATGGCAAGAGACAACAGGCATGGGTTGCAACAGTAGAAATTCTGGTTGGATATAAGGAAAAAATTCCTTCCCATCAGTGGTGCAGACAAGGCCCAGATAAGAGGAGGTGAGACCTCTGTCCTGGGAGATATTCCAGACTTGACAGGACAAGGACCCGAGCAACCTGGCCTAGCTTTAGTGAGCCCTGCTTTGAGCAGGGGGTTGGACCAGGGCCCTCCACGTGTTCCTCTTCTAATCTATAATTTTCCATTATTTTTACGACCCGTAGGTGTGGATTTGACCCTTGTTCAGTTTGGGGATATAGGGAGGCTTTCAGCATTTCTGAGCTTCATAGCCTTTGGAGTAATTGAAACAGGGCTTGTTTTACACAGGTCTGTGAACTCAGCTGGGGTCTGAGCATCCCTTGTGAGCCACCTCTTGCTCAGCCACCATCACTGTTTGCCATGAGGCTTTCAGAGCCAGAATTTAAAGAGCAATTCTGGACATGAGATACAAGTTTAAAAGACCTCAGCTCACTCTTTCCACAAACAGCACTAAAAAAACTAAGTTGTTTTCCCTCCTCTAATCTCTCCTTAGCTCCAGTCCCTACCTTCTGTGGTGGCCCTCTGCATCTCAGTCTGCCACCAGACCCAGAGCCTCTCCTGAGCCACCCTGGCAGCAGGCTCAGCCAGGACAGGGACACAGACCCTCGCACTGCCTCTCACCCCATCCCTCCCAGCCCCTCCTCCAGCCTCCTTGCTGCAGGGTGTCCCCTAACGAACCCGAGCTGCGGAGCTGGTTTGGGCTGCCCAGGGAGCAACGGCATCCGGGAGAGGGGAGCTGGTGCTGGGGAGACCGTATTTCTCCTAGTCTTTGTGGTCCATGCCTTCCCTCAGGCCTTTCCTTTCCCTCAACCCCACTCATGTATTTCCATGCCCTCCTGCAGCAGAGGTACCCCCCTATGCTGTTTTCCAAAAAACAAAGCAGCAACCCATCCTTCAGCTTGTTAAGCTTGTTAACCCACTTAACAGCACCGCTAAAAGGGGATCAAAAATGAAGGTCTGGAAGGGAAATACCTCTTCCACTTGTTTGTAACAGAAGTTTTTTCAACTAAAACATCAGGCACGTGCTAGTCCCACTCTTCCTTGTTTAATACAAAGCAAAGAGTTGGAACAAGACGGTACGATATGCTGCAGGAGGCTCGGGGGCACAGCCACTGTCCAGAAAGGTTTGGTTTCACAGGCGTGTTTCTTGGACTTGAAACATTACTAGTATTCTAGATGGGTTGACAAAGCAAACAAGCACAATTGCTCCATAGGCAGTCAGTACGGATGCTGAAAGCAGAGTCCCTTTGCCCATCCCTTCCCCGGACAGCTAGTGCCTTCCCGCAACGTTCCCAGCACAGAGCTCGTCTAACACGTTAGTTTGTATGAAGAGTTCAGCCAAATGAACTGTGAAGCAATGAGACAGGCAGAAATGAAGCAAGTACAAACCATGCCCCCAGAAGCGATCAGACAGGTTGAGAACTGTCTGCTTCTCCTTCATGGACGCCGTGATGAAGACCTGGCTGCACCAGCACTACAGAAGGACTCTCATGAATGCTTTTTTCACCAGCAGTAGAGAGCAGAATAGCAAAGATATATCCTCCTTGGCCCTTCTTCTCCCTTGCTGGCCCAAGCTCCCTCTCTCTTTGGTTTCCAGCTCCACTCTCTTTGCTGGGCACAGCTGAAAAGCATCTCTGCCTGCCTGAGCAGCCAGATGGCACCTGCCCTGGGCCAGTGCTGCACGGTGCCATTCCTGCTGTTTAAAGGGTTTTCGGGTCCCTGCAGCAGGACTGGCAATACAGACAAGCCTGTTCTTACTATCATTAACTTACCCTTAAGTTTCCTGCTTATCCCCAAGAGCTGGGGCACATGGCAGAAGAGCTAAAGCTGGGAGCTGGATCATTTGTGTGGCCCATCTACAGAAAGCACCAAAGCTGTGCTTACCTGGGCAAGGGCATGGACTGCACATTGGTGTAGGTCTGTTCCCCACAGCCCTGGCAGGAACATGTCCTATCTCCTGGATGATGCTGACTGCAGGGCACCCCTCCAAGTGACACGGGACCTAAATATGTATAGAGACATGTACCGTCTGCTTAGCCAGCGTTGCTGCTCAAGAACTTGGGGCTGGCTTCAGTCAGTGGAATGAAGGGTGAAGGAAAAAGGTACCCAAGGCCCAGGAGTGCAGGTAGTCTGGTGGGACACCTCTGTGATTGGGACCTTGGGTGTGCTTGAACTTGGCCTGTCTTTGGAGGGATGCAGGTAAGGGATAGTCACAGGAGTTTCACAAAGGATCCAGGACCATTCCACATCTTGGAGGCCAAACAGTGCAGCTCTACCTATGTCTGCCTGGTTACATCCCCTTTTCCCTCCACCACACTGGATGGCCATGTCCAGGCTGCGCATGGGGAGCGCTCCCAGGACTGGGCATTGTTTAGGAGTGTCTGAGCCAAAGCAGTGGCAAGGACAGTGAGAAACACTGAACAGAAATGATGGCAGTGTGCTCCGGCCAGCACCCAGGTCTTGTTTCACTGACCAGTGCAGACATACCTTGGTGTTCCTGTCTTGACAAAGCCAGTGCACCTTCCTGTCTATCTTCTTCCTCAGCAGCGCTATATGCCACAGCGTAAAACATCCATACCCCAAAGACTGGGGCTTCCTCTCCCTTCCTCCAGCCCAGTAATCTCCACAGACTAAAAAAAGCTGGCAGAGCTGCTACAACACACGGTCAGATAGATATCCACACAGATGCAGAGGTTGTATGAATATCTCCCTGCACCAGACAGCTCTCCTCCACCCCTGGGAGTCTGGATGCTACCTACCCCAGTGTTTCCTCTCATGGCATGTGTTTCAATTGCTGCCAGGAGAAGCAGTTTTATCCTGCCAGGACTTTGAAAGGAGGTTCATCTCCAATGACTCCTTGAACAAGAAAACAACCTGATTCCCTCAGTGAGCATGTGTTTGCTGCAAGGAATAACAGGGGAGCACAAAACCTCTGTCCATCTTCTGTGTTTGTTAAAACCCTTTCTTGGGTATGCAGCCAGAGGAAGAAGCTCTCATACATATGAGATCCCCAGCAGGATTTTATGGAAGTTAAAGGAATGCACAGAGATGGTATTGAGGTGAAGATTTGGGTCATCAAGCAGAACTGGGAGATGGGGAAGGACAGCTGCCATGGGATTTAAGGCCAAAGCAGCATGCAGGTCATGTAGTCCCTTATCACAGGTGATGCAGATTTCATGGCGTTACACAGCTGCCCATTATTGTATGTGCATCTAAAGCACCACCGTAACTGTTGTGCCTTGAACCATGGGGATGGCTCATGGGCAAGGAGACCAGGAACACTAGTTTGAAAAAATGGTTTGCAAAAATCCACTCTTTGCTGCTCTCTTGGCTACTCTTAAAGCAGCCTTTTTGCTTTTCAGACGTATTTTATGACTTTGAAGGAGAAAATATTTCAACTGCAAGAGAGGATAATTCTGTAAAAATCACAGGGCATCTCACTAGCATATCATTCCTACTAGAAAATTACAGGCTACTGTTTCACCTGTTCTTCTGCTGCCCCCCCCGAGTGCCCGTTGCTTACTTTAGGACAGCCACATCTACACAAAAAGCAGCTCTTGTCCAGCACTGGGCTGCCACAACACCCACACAATAAGCTTCTGAGATCTGGGCTGTTGCCAGCAAAAATGGGGGCTGACTCCTGGGCCAAATCCAGACCCATGTATTTACAAATATTTAATAAATGCTGAAAGCAGACAGAAAATGCTGCCAGCCTTCCCCCATCTACAATCCTGAGTGCTTCTCAGCCTGAGCTGAGCTTTAATGCTCCTCTCCACAAACACACACACACACACGTCTCCCATAGCTATTTCCTCTGCAGAAGGCAACTCAGAAAATAAAATAGCTCCATTTCTTCCAGGCATGTCTAAGAAGCCGTTTTCTAATAGCAAAACCAGCAGGTTCAGCTGCTTTAATAACTGTGGTATTAGCTTGACCTGAATTGCTTTCAGGGCTTGAGAATTCTGCTGTGACCCTCACACACGAAACTGCTTGCAGGGGGAATGACTCCAGCGTTACCTGCTGTGGGGCCTCCAGGGTCCATTGCAAGTCACTGCAAGAACTCTCTTCTCCTGCCAGATGTTTCTCCAGCAGCCTCACTTCATGGGTCACATCATCTCTGAAAGTTTCTTGTACTTTCCAGTCTTCCTAGTCCCATTGTAGAGTAACTCTTGTGGGTGCCTCTGCCTTACAGGCCATCACTGAAATGCCCTATCTCATCTCAACATCTGGACCTCACAAAGCCATTTTCCACACACAGGATAGGTCCAGATTCTGAAACTGGCCCCAGCAACAGTTATGGAAAACATCTCCACATCTCCTGATTATGTCTGTGGGGCAGTCATGGTACAATCTGTGTTAACCTCCCAGTGGCAAATGAGTGAGAGTAGTTTTCAGATGCCACCTTGAAACAGTACCTGTTGACCATTCTGGACAGGAAAGAAAAGAGGGGAATGGAATAAAAGGAGCAGTTTTTCTTCAAAAGTGCTCTCTTAAGAATACAGTTCTTGTCCTCAGGGCAGGGGAAGGGACTGTCTCTGTTTTCAAACACATCTTGGCAGGCAGCAAATTAGGCAACATGGAAATGGCTATAACACCACTGGGACCTTTACTGAAGATGCCTAAAGGACCAGGGCCTGGACAATGGAGAAGGTGACAGTGATGCTGGTAAAATCTTGTCCAGGTCATCATTTTTGCCTACATCACTGAGAAGCCTTCAGACAACCAGAGAAAACATTAGATAAACAACCAGCAACTGGCCAATTCTCTCCTCCTTGCTAAACATATCCAAACACCTCCTTTTAAGTCTCCTCTTTCATATGCCTCTTACAATGCCACTGGAGTAATATTTAACCTTTATCTCCCTGGCTCGGAAAGGAGATGCAAGAACTGGAAAAGGACAGAAACATATTGGGAGAATGATGAGGAGCAAGGAAGAATTTCTTCATCAGCGAACTACATCAAGACACATCAGTCTGGAAAAGAGATGACCAGAGTGAAAGCAGATCCCACCAGTAGTTAGAGGCAAGGAGAAGGTCAATAGGGAATAACTGCTCATGTGTCTGTCAGTACAAGAACAAAGAGGCAACAAATGAAACTAGCAGATGGCAGCTTCACACTCAGCCAGAGGAGGTATTTCTTCTTACCATACACAATCCAGCTGTGTGACACATTACTGTTAGTTATTGTAGATCCAGCAGTTTTGCCTGGCTCAAAAACCCACACGACAAATTCATAGAAGTGGATGGACAAAGTTAAGGCAGAACAGAAAAGCCACCAAATCCATTATTGCTGTGGTCAGGAGGAATATACCCTGATCCAGCAAACTGGGCCAAACTGTAATGCTGAGTGAGGAGGAGCACGAGACCCCCTCCTGAGGCAGCCAACTGTGGCGAATCATTCACAGAGAATTATACCTCCCCCTTGCCTCACCTCATCCCCACACATCATTAAATCATTACTATCATCATTAAAAACTGGCCACAGTGACTTCCAATCAGCAGGTTGCCTCATGCCATCTAAAGAAAATGTGCCCTGCCTTCATGCTGCCTGTTGCCAGCTCCTGACTTGGAGATTAATGTATTCTTAACCATGTTAAAGAGATGTTCTTGGCTGAAGCCATTCTGCAAAACATAATGACTTGTACAAAGGAAAGTTTCCTTAGTGTGGAAAGGAGGCAGCAGAGGGGGATCCTAATTACAGTCTCCAACTGCCTGAAGAGCATTAAAGAGAAGACAGACAGAGCCAGACTGTTCTCAGAGGTGCACAGTGACAGGTCAGGAGGCCCGGGGGCACAAGTTGCAAGAGAGGTTGGATGCAAGGAGAAAACTCTTTCCCGTGACAGCAGTGCAGCCCTGGGACAGGCACGAGACAGGTGGTGGGATCTCTATCCTTGAAGATACTGATCACTCAAACAGAGGGCCTGAGCCACCTGACCTCGCGTTGTGTTAAGCCTTGCTGGGTGCACAGGTTTGGACTAGAAACTTCCAGAGATGGCTTCTGACATAAATCTTTGACAGATTCTGGGAACCATATTCCATCCAGTGTGACCAGCCTTACAAGCCAGGGCTGATCATCCATGTTTAATCAAACATGTAAGTGTTTTTGACAGAGGAACAACAACCTCCATGCGCGATTGAGACACCAACCCACAGACTTCTTGGGTGGTTCGGTGCTCAGCCGTCAGCTCTCTGACTCATACAGTAGCTCTGCACTGCTGCCTGCCCTGCAGTACTGGAGAGGATTTGTGTGAGGGAGGAGCTGTACCTGGCACACACGCTGAAGCACCTTCAGCCACTTTTCTGACTATCTCATTGAAGGATTATCTGTAATAGCAATTCCCACGTATCTCACAGATGTCGCCTTGTCCATAGCAAGAATAGGAAGCCGTCAAGAGTCATCATTAGGATCCTGCATGCAGCAGCCTTCACATGGTGCCCTCTGGGGAGCACTTGAAGGTTTTAAAGAAAATAGAAGCAATCTCTTTTGTTTCTAATTACTCTTTAAACAAAAGTATCACCTACCAGCTCTACCCAAGCTCAGTGCCCCGTTGAGCCAGGTACACCAGGCTCTACAGCACCTCTCTAGCCCCGAGGCACTGTTGTCCAGACAGAAAAGGTGGGAACAGGCAACGACACTATGCCTGTTGTCCTGCATGGAATCAAGTGGACACTGGGAAGTGGTTCCCGTTACCCCTACAGGAGAAAAACAGGCAGCTCCTGTGATTCAGCTCCTTCCTAAGACACAGAGTCCAAATCATCTTTAGCAGTCTCCCATGGACCTCAGTTAACATCACAGACAGTTTAAAGGGCCAGCTTAGATGAGAAGCCTGAATTTTTGCATGGCTGCAAGAGATGATGAAAATCATGGCTCAGACACTTGATGGAGCTAACAAAGGAGGTATGGTACTTACATGAGAGCTCAGATCTGCAGTCTTAGCTAAATTCCTTGATGAAAATTCCCTCTACTCTTTCAGTAATAACAATATTATTTTTCTCTTTCTCTCTCTCCCCCTTCTGTCTGTAATTTTCTCTTCCTGGTGGAAGGGCAAAGAAGCACAAATTATTGCAACACTGACAAGAGATGAATAGCATCTTCTGTCACTAACAGCAAACCTTAAGAAGCAGAACACACATCTGACAGAGCTTTGCAGAAGCTGGAGATGCTATCCATGTGCTTGTTTACTGACTGAAAAGATAAGCATGAAAGCAATTCAAAGCATGTACCTCTTTTTTGTCTCACTTATTTCTCCAGTTTCTGGCACATCTCAGGTGTTTACTAAGCAAATTCACAATTGTTTAGCACTGAATGCACTGAGATGGGCCAGATCTAACTACTCAGGCAGGCAAACTCTAATGCCTTGTCCCTTTTGCAACCAAGGGCCTCAAATTACTTGCTCTTTTTATGCAGCTGGAGGGCTCAGAAATGATAAAACCTGACCCAGCAATGTGCAGACGGCAGCCTTACAACGGTGGTCAAATGTTGTTATCTTGTGAAAGAATCTTTACACATTGTGGCTGGAGCCAAAATGCCTCAAACAGAAGTCTGACACAGTTTTTTTCATCCCGAATCAGACTCTCAGTTGGGGTAATGACATAATAATCACTAACACTTTTGTATAAGGCTCCCATATTTCTACCAGATGATGTCTAAACGCATACATGTTGTGCAACAGTTGCATAGTGAGCACTACATATGCATGCTGGATTTACTGAGCACACACAGAGGGTGATTTTACGGGTGTGCCCAGGACACCCAGGACTGTTTGAGCACAGGCAGGTTGACCACAGAAATCATCGACCAAGGTTTTGAAGCTTTCAGGTGATTTTGGATTGACTGATTGTACACAGAAAAAATAGGTGCACACACATGTTGTGGTTGCCATTCAGGATGCCTGGATATTGACCATGCATTTGGAGACATTTATTGCTGCGTTACACAGCACTACTCTTTGAATAGACTACCAGACACTTACAAATACTGGAAAAACAGCCCGGATTCTTTTTTTTTTAGCCTGGACAAAATTTCTGCATAGGAAAAAGGAGACTTGCTCAGGAATCCTGGTTCTAGAGCCCAGATACTCCCCAGATGCTCAGGTCTCCAAAATTTAAGAAAGGCTACGCTTATTTAGCTTATCCTGAGTGGTTCTCCTCCTCCTTAGCTGGACTACACACTGCTAATCAACTAGAGCTAGAGTATGAAGAGAGACAAACAATGCATGAAAATCCACCAGGGAGCCATTTTCTATAGAAGACAATTTTAATGTAAGGATTCCAAGTCCTTTAAGATCCTGTGAGCCAGCAGGAGGACACTTGGAGCAGACTCTGTTTAATTAATGAATTCCTTGCTTCTGATCGGTGTCCAGAGATTTTTACTAGAACTAGAACAGAGATTTTTACTAGAACTGCGCTCCTAATCTTTTATGTCATCTTGTAACATCTTCCTAGCAGCTGCCTTCACTGGTGGTGCTAGATACTCTAATACTAGACACTCCTAATAGAGAGTTCAATGAAGAGGTTATCATTGGGGGCTGGAGGACACTGTAACATGTGCTCATGACTTACACATGACTTTTGTGCTGACTGAAAGTCATATTAAGTACAGAGGAGTATACCACTGTTCACTCTGGGGAGTGCACAGAAAGGATGCACTTTTCTTAGGTGTTTGCCTTAAAGACCTGTATTTTTAATCATTAGTAAGAAAGTCTAGGAAATACTCTTCGACAAACTGAAATGGACAGAAAGGGCTGAAATGGACAGAAAGTACCAATTTCAGTGAATGGAGTAGTTACTCATTTTGGAGTAGTGTCAGGTCAGCAGGGGCACCTCCAACATGGCAGAGCAACTCCATGCTGCTAGCCCTAGCACAGACATGGCCGTTCCCAGCAGAGGCAGCCCGGTGCTGCTGGAGGCCCCTTATAAGGATGGGACAGAGCCTTCACGGCACTGCCATGATGGGTGGCAGTCCCAGCATGCAGACAAGCCCCTGGACTTCTGACTCCAGAGTGCCATAGCTGTGGTTTGGGTTAATTCAACAGTACAGCAGCTTTCGTCTCAGTTGCAGTGCCTCTCAGGGCTGCCTCCTTTCAGTTTCAGAGAAAGAGAAAAAAAGAACCAGCCAGAAGCTGGCTGCTTCATTCAAAACTGCACAGTGTGACTTACAGCGGGAGTAAAGCTCATCAGCTTCAGCTTCTACAGAGGCAAAATTCCCTCCTCTAGTCTTGATGCTCTTTTGTCAGCAGCACGAACACACAGAAAACTGAACGTTGCTACCATTATTTGCATCTATTGTTCTATAAACGACAGATTCAGAGGAACAGGATTTGAAAAAATAAAAAGGAAACAACCCAAAGGTCTGTCAATTGTGTAAAAAGCATTCCTGCACTGCAGGGTGGGTGGTCTGCTTGGAAGTTGTTATGGTGTCAGCACAAACTGGCACAAAAGATTAGTCATGTGTGTGCAAATACAGCAGTCTGATCATGGTGTTTGGAACCAGGTTAGCCAAGTGGCTTACCTGTGTATTGAATCATGTTTAACACATGGACTTCACTAACTGGCAGTCAAGTGGGAAGTGACGCTCTACCATTGCATCTACTCCCTGTTAGGAATGTAAGCAGCATTTTAAAACCAAGAATAAATCACTAACACGATGGAAAGCAAAACCAAGTCTTTTTGCAGAAGGTCGTCCAGTACAAAAACTTGACTGCTTTATTTGCAGTATCAAACACTGAAATTATTTTTCTTTTTGGAAAAGAACTATTGCTTTTTGTATCAAATATGAAACATTTTAATATGTACTTCGTAGGTGTGAGACTTGTAACTAAAGTAAATGAAAATTCTTGCTATTCTTACAGCTGTGTTTGTGTAAAAAACCAATGCATTAAAGTGAAGCTGCGCAACTGAAGATACTCTCTGGCTTAGTCTCAACTTAGAGGAAAGTGTATTTGGGTGGGGATTATACAATCAAAAATATGGCTAGTTTCAAACAACTTAGCAAGATTCCACTTATTACGAATTCACTTAAATTTTTGTAGTGTTAAAATTAGTTGTCTCATTAGCTCTGCGGATGAAAAGTCCAACGGCACTCGTGGAACAGTAACAAGAGCACCCTCTTGTGGTCATTATCACAGATATTAATTAAACCTTTTTAAGTAAGCCGTTAGTGTATCTGCTTTCTCATGCAAACAGGGTACCCAGAAAGTTTACTAGAATATGGAAGGGAATACAGTGTATGTTATTCATGCTATATCAGTCAAACAGACACAACTGCAAGGTTTTATCTTGTTCATTCATCAAAAATGCTATGCATCTAATAAAAATATTTTAACACTTTCTGTAGCTTGGGGCTCAATAATTCTTTTATTTGCAGTTTTCAAAATGGTCAAGGAAACCCACAGGAAGGACACAAAAAAATGACAGAGCAGTGAGCTTGGTCTCCATACCAGAGACCTTAGTAGAAACTATAACAGAGAATGGAATTAATGTACAGCTGCATAAAGATGATCTGTTGAGAAGAAAGCAATGTAGCCACTGTGAAAGGGAGTCACGATTTACTAATCTCTACAGATCCGTTGCAGTTCTCTGAAGCAATACAGAACATGTAGACTTCTCATTTAAACATAACTTTTTAAAGACGCCTAAGTATAGAATTTACTATAAGATAATATAGAAATTAGAATCCGATAATCATTAAACATAAAAGCAGAATCAGAACGTAAGTACTAGGTTGGAATGTATGACTAACCTATGGCAGCTTCAGTCAAGTTAGCTTTAGTTAAACTAAGCAGGAGTAAAAGCATCAAAAACTGTCAAGTTAAGGGATGGATTGAGTCTTTCCAGAAGAAAAAGATTAGGAAGAATAGCTTGAATGCCAAGTAGCCAGCAAGCATGCTTTGTCTGCATTTGATTTCCAAACACACCTTCTAGACAGGTGCCACAGCACAAGCATATGCCATACCATATTAGTATCACACTGGTCTTCATTTAATCATTGTGTTGTGTGATTAAGTTAGTAAGTAAAGTCCTCGTTATCTGCTACCATGAAAGCATACTACTTACAGGGTGGGTCCTCTGGGATTTGCCACCTAAACCTGTGAGTCAAGGGAACTGATGTCCTGCGTGAGGAACTTTGCAACCAGGATTCTGCCTAAGTTAAGATCATTTTATGTTGTATAGAAGTTTGCTGCAGTGTGTAATTCTGAGCAATCACTTTGGGAAAGGTAAGAAGTGGCAAGAAAGTAAGTTTCACAGTATCAAGTGAATTAATGAAATGATGAAAGAAAAATAAAAGGAAAGTATTTAAATTATCAGGGTACTAGGGCAGAAGCTGAGGTTGTACATCACAGCACTGAAATGTTGCAGAAGACCACCCCTATGGACAACAGGAGGGACAGACTCAGAAAATAAAGAAATTGGGATAAAGCATTCCAGTGCTTTTGAATGTACCATGAGAAATTACATTGCTCAGAGAAGAGAAAAAAACCCAAAACTGGAAAAACAAGAAGTGAAAAAATGTGACTTGAGGAAGATCCAGACTTTGACAGATCAAAATCCAAGCTGGTTGAGTTTAACACTAACCACGCTGACACACCCTAGAGACAGAGCACATCCAGACTCATGAAAAAGTAACACATCCCTCCCAGCGTGGGGCTGCACCACTGGTGTATCAGCTGCAATGGCTCGTGGCTGCATGTGTCAGGTCTCCAACCAGAGAACAGACAGATGCCAGACAGAGGTGAGGATGCTTTCACTCAATGGTGAACCTTTTCACAGCCTCCAAATTCAAACAGGATGCTGAAAACAGGGAGCCTTTGACCTCTGTTGTAATCAAAACTCTGGCTGAGCAAAAACCAAAGAAGTGCACTCTCCTGCAACAAAAGTGCCCTGTCACTAACTAGATCCCAAATCTGGTCAGGAAGAGAAATATATTTATCTCTATTAACCCTTTTCCTTCGTCCCAGAAGGGGAAGGAAAAAAGGGAGAGAGACTTACGAGTTGGAAAGTTAAAACAGTGTTAATAAACATCAAGAAAGAGTATAATAATAATAATGGCAATAATGAAATATATACGAATACCTACAAAACCAAGATCGAGCTCCCCTGATGATGATCGTGTCACCACTGGCACTGCAGGGCAGGCTCCGGGAAGGCCCAGGCTGGGCCTGGCGACGGTCGAGAGCTGGATTCAGGGATGCACGGATCGGGATCGGGGGCAGCAGGAAAACGGACAGAGTCCTCTTCAGACACCGGCCATAGCAGAAGAGAGCGAGACCCTCGTGATCCCCCCCTTTATACTGAGAATGACGTGTGTGGGATGGAATACCTTCGTTGGTCAATTTTGGGTCACCTGCCCTGTCCGCTCCTCCCTGGAGGTGGTGACTCTTCTATGGCCTTTCTCTTGTGGACAATGAGGAATTTAGCAGTGACCTTGGTTCCTCTAGGAATAAGTATAAGCAAGAGCCTCTCTGCATACCATTCCCACTGTTACCTCAGCGATAACTATAAACTTCGAGCGTTATCAGTCCTGGAAGCAGACACTGTCTGCACAACATGCAGTGAGTTTCAGAAAGTGCAGTTACTTAGAAGAAACTTAGCTGAAAGGGAAAATCTCTGAAAGGAAAATTGATTCTGGTCTAGTCCAAACCAGGACACACGCTCTTCAGAAAAAGGGTTCTAAAAAGGGTTCTAGCTAATGGCAAAGTTCAGCTTACCTATACCACAAAGAAAACCAATTCTGAAAGACAGCAAACCAATCTCAAAAATAAGTGGGTAGGGGATCTGGCCTTACCTTGCTGCTGCTATGCAAAAGTTTGATTTGAACAGATTAATCAGGAACATAAAGATGAAGGGGAAGTAACACAGGAATGTAGTATATGTCTCAAACCTGTAAGAAAGAAGTTAGGGGCATCAGGAACTCTTTTAATTTTCCTTCACTTATGAACAGTTCCAACTGATTCAGGAGTATTAAAACCTTTAGAACCCATTATTCCCTGTTCCAAGACAGAAATCAATTAATGTTGCATGTTAAATTGCTATGGTCACCACTACTCTTTCTGGCCAAGCAAAGCCAAAAGGTATAATACATTGAATGATATAAAGCAGAAATTTGAAGAATTTCTTTTTAAATACTTACATTCTCAATCTCCTTAAATACTTCAGGAAGAGCAGAATTTTACCCTTTTCTCCAGAATGCTCAGCCTTTCACCATCCATACGGCTAGATCTCGTGTCTCAGAGATTAGTATAATAGACGATGTACTGATTTTCTGTCTCAGAAATGCCTGAGATCCTCTTAATAGAAAGAAAAAGTGACTAAAGCATTAGGCAAAATTTCTTAATGTTTCTAAGTTGCTACAGGAAAGGTTCTTGCATGGATTAAATAACAGGCCAGATAGGAATATTGAGAGGGGGAGAAAAATCTGCCAATACACACATCCCTTTTATGTGATATGCGAATATCCCTACACATGACAAGCCTTGCACATTTAGAAATAAAACAAAAAAATCTGAAGAGTTTGACTTCATTACAGTTGAGATAGGTCTTCAAACCTATTTCCATAGCATCTTCTCTGCCAGCCGTTAGTGGGGCAAGAAAAACCTCCCAGTACCTTAGTTTCAGAAAAAAATACATAGTTTCCTACTTTCCTACAATATGTTTAGTCTTTGTGTTGAAGATATCAAATCGTCAAAGGCTGTTATGCCGCAGTTACAGAACATGCTTGTTGTTTTGCCACAGTTTCCCATTCTTTATGTGCATAGAAGAGAAAGATTATTTTCCTGGTAAAACAGTGAAAGAGGATTTCTCTTTCTGGATTGCCAATCAACAACAAAAGTGTGCAGTCAGCTTTGTGGCGATCTCTGGAACAGTAAAAAGCAGCATTTTTTCATCATGCCTTGACATTTTGCTGTTCACAGATGTGAAACCAGTGTTTTCTATTGATATTAAAAGCAAACATATTAAAGTCCTATTCAGTAAAAGTAATAAAACAGAAGAGTCATGTACAATGCTAGCAAATAAAAGAGATTTACATTGTAATTTCACATTCTGTCATCTCCTGTAACAAGAAAATAATAACAAACTTGCGTTAAGATCTCCTGTCAGGGAGGAATGCCAATTTTTACCTTTAAACATTTGCACTTCAATTCTTGCCTACCTGTTCTTTTCAGATCTGTTGCTCAAGCATTCAACACTTTACGTGTTTCTTCCATTATCTATCTGTTCAACCAAGATTATACACATCAATTGGGAGATGATAAATGGAGCGTGAAGACAGGTCACATTACTATGAAAATCCCCTCCTACAGGTAGTGATCAAATGAGAAAATCTCACACAGAGATGACAAACTTAATTTGCTCTGCGTGTCCCGTTCTGTCCAACAGGATGATTCACTGCGTATCTCTGATCCATGAGCTATGTCATACGTGAATTCAGAAAGAGAATATACAAATCCAAGCAGGTGCACTCTCCGGTTTTAACAAGTTGCCTTCGTTTTTCGTAGGTCACGTGCTTCTTTTTCACCAAGAAGACAGTAATACTTTGCCATTTATTTATTTAAGGTAATGTAAGAAATGGGTGTATCAAACTAAAAACCTGATGGAAATGTAATCACAAAGGGCATGGTATTTTTTGCCTTACATCCCTAAGGATGCAATTGAACTGTTCTCTCCCATTAAAGCATTTGAAATCATTGGACAAAATCCAATGCCTTAGTCATGCTAAGAGGCAGCAGCCAACAGCCTGTGTGTATTGGCTGGTCAGTTGCTGGCTACAGAATTCAAATGTGGCTAAAATTGATGCTACCACTGGAACCATCAAACAGCGGGAGATGGAGAGGGAGAGGGAGAAGGGGAGAGCAGTAAAAAGATTTTTCTCCACAGACACTCCCTTCAAAAGACAAACCCACAGAAAAGTAAGATTTCATTAGATCTGTTTCTCATGGAAGAAATATTTTTATTGAGGGAGGACAAAAAGATGGTTTAGTTTTAGGTATGAAACTGCAATGCAACTGTATGCAGATTGCTATTAAGACTTTGTGGACACAGAGAAATGAGCATACCATGAGGCAAAATGGAAATATACAGCAGCTGCTCTACAAGTTACTGTTGGTATAGATGAACATTCAATCTGGTTTGAAAGGCCCCATCACACAGGCTAACTTGCTATTACACGGCTCCAGGTGTTTAAGTACCAGTTACAGCATGATTCTCTGTGAACACAGAGAAAGAGGTGTACTGCCCGAATGAAGAACCCGTTCAGTCCAACATCGTGTTTCCACCACAGGCAAACAACAAGGGAAGAGGAAAAGTCACAGAAGGCAGAGGCAGGGACTGGAAGGATGAAGCAGCGCCCACAGCAGGAGAAGATCAGGTTCGAGACCATCTAAGGAACCTGAAGGTGCACAAGTCCATGGAACCTGATGAAGTGTATCCACAGGTCCTGAGGGAGGTGGCAGATGAAGTTGCTGAGTCAGTATCCATCATTTTTGAGAAGTCGTGGCAGTCTGGTGAAGTTCCCACTGACTGGAAAAGGGGAAACATAACCCCCATCTTCAAGAAGGGAAAAAAGGAAGACCTGGGGAACTACAGGCCAGTCAGTCTCACCTCTGTGCCTGGCAAGATCATGGAGTAGATACTCCTGGAAACTATACTGAGGCACAAGGAAATCAAGGAGGTGATTGGTGACAGCCAACATGGCTTCACTAAGGGCAAATCATGCCTGACAATTTTGGTGGCCTTCTACGACAGGGTTACAGCGCTGGTGGATAGGGGAAGAGAGACTGATGTCATCTACCTGGACTTGTGCAAACCATTTGACACTGTCCTGCATGACATCCTTGTCTCTAAATTGGAAAGACATAGACTTGACGGATGGACCACTTGGTGGATAAAGAATTTGCTGGATGGTCACATTCAAAAATAGTTACTGTCAATGGCTCGATGTCCAAGTGGACACCAGTGACGAGTGGCGTTCCTCAGGGGTTGGTATTGGGACCAGTCCTGTTTAACATCTTTGTCAGCAACATGGACAGTGGGATTGAGTGCGGCCTCAGCAAGTTTGCCGATGACACCAAGATGTGTGGTGTGGTCGACACGCTGGAGGGAAGGCATGCCACCCAGAGGGACCTTGACAGGCTTGAGAGCTGGGCCTGTGCGAACTGCATGAAGTTCAACAAGGCCAAGTGCAAGGTCCTGCATGTGGGTCAGGGCAATCCCAAGCACAAATACAGGCTGGGTGGAGAATGGATTGAGAGCAGCCCTGAGGAGAAGGACTTGGGGGTGATGGTTGATGAGAAGCTCAACATGAGCCGGCAATGTGTGCTTGCAGCCCAGGCCAACCATATCCTGGGCTGCATCAAAAGCAGTGTGGCCAGCAGGTTGAGGGAGGTGATTCTGCCCCTCTGCTCCGCTCTCGTGAGACCCCACGTGGAGCACTGCATCCAGCTCTGGGGCTCCCAACATTAGAAGGACATGGAGCTGTTGGAGCGAGTCCAGAGGAGGGCCACGAAGATGATCAGAGGGCTGGAGCACCACTCCTATGAAGACAGGCTGAGAGAGTTGGGGCTGTTCAGCCTGGAGAAGAGAAGGCTCTGGGGAGACCTTCTAGCAGCCTTCCAGTACCTGAAGGGGACTACAGGAAAGCAGGAGAGGGGCTTTTTACAAGGGCATGTTGTGATAGGACAAGGGGGAACAGTTTTAAACTGAAAGAGGGTGGATTTAGATTAGATATTAGGAGGCAATTCTTTACTGTGAGGGTAGTGAGACACTGGCACAGGTTGCCCAGAGAAGCTGTGGCTGCCCCCTCCCTGGCAGTGTTCAAGGCCAGGCTGGATGGGGCTTTGAGCAACGTGGTCTAGGTGTCCCTTCCTGTGGCAGGGGGATTGGAACTAGATGATCTTTAAGGTCCCTTTCAACCCAAACCATTCTATGACTCTACAAAAAACAGAGCAAATGTATGATACCTCCTCTGCAACACTCCTACAGCCTCCAACTGCTTTCAGCTCTGGGGGTTTCCTGAGCTTCAGGGGGTGGTTGTTCACTAACTCTCAACAGAGCCCTCTTCAGATAATTGGCCAATCTCCCCTGCACCCCAGAGAAACACCTTGTACCCAGTGGGCCATTCAGAAAGGCACTGGACACATCCACCGCCATGTTCACTGTACAAAGAACCATCTCCTCTTGTTTAAAGTCTGGCTCCTGCTACCGCAAATCTGATGGTTTGTACCCAAAAAGTCAATTGCAATCCACCCTCTCCAAGTTACTTAGGATGTGACAGGCCTCAGGCATATCCTCCCTAAGCAATTTCTTTCAAGTGAGAACTCCAAGCCTACTCAATTGTTCCTTTCAAGGGACATGAAGCCAGACAGCCGAGCATCCTTCTTGTCCTTTTCCAGGTCCAGTATTTCCTTTCTGAGAAACAGGAATCACAACTGGGCACGGCGTTTACGGTGCGAGCTCGCCACAGATTTGTGGAGTGCCATAAATATGTTCTCTGTTTCTTTCCTTAAAACATGCCTTGCTTTTCCAAACACCAAGCTGGTGTTTATGCAGGCCACACAAACTCAAAGCCTCACTCCTGAGTGGCAGCAACCAATTCAGATATTGCTATCGTTTATGTAAAGTTAGGACTAGGTTTCCACACATACATCATCTTTCATTTATCTGCCCTGGATTTAATCTACTTTTTTACGGCCTAGTCACCCACAATTCTTTACAGATGACCCTCACCCCTGCTAACTTAAAAAAGTTTTGTATAGTCAGCAAGCATTCTCATCTTGCTGCTCACCTTTTTCTCCAAGGGAGCTATGAGCTGTTGAGCACTGCTTAGCTGCCTCCCTGCACTCAGCTACCCTCTGATGCTGTTCTCTGTGGCTATTAAATAATGCATATCTACACTCGCCAATTAGTGACAGCTACTTTTTAATACCAGTAGCGAGGTAATATCAAGTATTACTTGGCATACAGCACCTGAAGAACTATCTAAACCACATACCATTATGATTATTAACTCATGTCCACCCATTAAGCCATGTGTATTTAATATTAAACATGAGTATTATCACATGACCAGAGGAGTGCATATGAGATAGTTTGTAACTTTCTTGTAACTTGCTAATGCATAACTATTAGTTCTATTACCTTTTCATGACCATGCAAATTAGAAGCACTGTATTTGATTCATTCTGGTCAGAAGCAGAGCTGGGGAGAATATTCTGCTGTGATTGCCCAGTCAGACTGACCCTGAGAAAAACAAAAAAACCCTCTAGTATACATTTCTAAAACAGTTTCACTTAATAAAGCACTAGCTGCATTGCATGGATAGTTGCGGCTCACAGCCAATTTTTTTGAGTGCCTTGCCTCTGAATTTGCTTTTGTTTATATCTTCTGATTTCCTTTTAATCCTAATTCCAGTTTTGTTGCATAATAACAACGTCCTTCTGCCCTTAAAACCCTTACACAGGGTCCCAAACTTGACTTCACTTTAATGCAGTTTTGGTTTGTGAATGATACAGAACTATTTGTTAGTTCCCAAGCACAACTCAAAAGTTCACTCTTCGCTACATTTCTACTCTTACAGAATAAGGGAGAAAAGAGCGACACCAGAATAAAATAAGGAATCCAAACATACCTGTGTTTGCTTTTCAGGCAAACGTTTCCAAGTCATCTAGTACATGCTTTGCTTCTAACTACTTTTATTTTACTTACTTGTTATTTTACTTACTTGTAATGTATTTGGTAATCTCTTTGTAACTCCACCGTAAGTGCAAAGGAGAGAGTAATGAGGCTGGAGAAATGTATGCTCGTACTGTACCATTTCATAAGCTGCTTCCTGTAGGCCAGGATTACAATTTATATTTTCATCTACTAAATACCTTGTGCTATGGACCCTTCTCTTTGACTGTGAAAGGTATTTGGACATGTTCATTGTGGCACTTTTCCAACTTTATACAAACACTGAAAAGCAATCTTGCTGAAAGCGGACAGTTAAGTATAGCTTGGCTATTAATTTTTAAGGAAGAGGTTCTGTGATCTGTGACAAAGAAGTAGTTTAATTGACGGGAGGAACTACCTACCACTCATGCAAATATTTGAACCACTTAAAATGTCTTTATCTGCGTTTAAAACACACAAAAAAAAACCCCAAAAAACCTCCCAGAAGCAGGATGTTTTCACAGCATTCACAGCACACTCTGCTGGCTGTTGCTGAAAGTTAATACTAAGCATGGACGACAAGCGAAAAAGAAATAAAATGGGGTTTTTTGGCACAGCAGAAACACAGCCTATGCAGGTAATTACTGTGGGTAGTTGGGACTGGGACGGAGAGGCACTAGGGATCTACTCTGAGGGCAGCAGGGAACGGTTGGCAGGAAATTAATTTAGTTTCACCGAAGAGAGAGACCTTTGGGGAGGAAGACCCCCTTTCTGTGCTGTAAGGTCATACCGATATGGCACGGAGGCAGGGAGCAAACATCTGCACCAACGTCTTCATTTCCTTGCTTCAAGGACAGGGCAGACACGGCCTGGTGGACAAGCAAGGATCACTGGCTATTCAGCATTAAGCTGGCTTTATATGAAAGTGGCTTAGAGCCACATTTGCATGACAAAGCCATTTACGTGTATCTCATCAATAAGGACGGCTACGGCTCCATTTATTCTCCCTGTGCTCTTGCTCGTGGATCACGCGCAACCATTAAAGGTAGCAACGGGGATTTTGGTCAGGGAGCCATCAGTCCCGGCTTGGATCACCCAGGGCTGTGGACAGCCACGGTACCAGTACAGCCACGGCACCAGAGCGGCCATGCTGCTGGTGAAGTGTCTTTTTTGGGAAGGAAAACGTGGTGGAGGCTGTTCTGGCAGGCCCACCGCCGTGGGGCACCACAGACTACCCCGGCTCGGCGAAAGCTGGCTGACACCCCCCACCCCCTCCGCGGAGCAGCATGGCGCTGCCCTTTTCGGGAGGAGGAAAGGTCCGGGCCGCCCTCAGGGCACACGGACCCGCCGCAGGCCGCCGACCCGGCGCTGGCTGTGGCTCCCCGTCGGCGGGCGTTACAACATGGACGCCCGGCGGGCCCGGGGCCGCCGCACACCAGCGCTGGGGTCACCGTCTCACAGCTCACGGCCCGGCCGGTGCCCGGGACAAAAGGGGTGTTCGCTGGTGACGCTGCGCAGGAATCCCTGCCGGGCCGGGGGGGGGCGGTGGGTTTGGTTTTTTTTTTTTTCACAGGGTTGCTCAAGTCTGAGGCGGCGGTTGGTGCAGAAAGCGCTGGAAACGGCGCGCGCGGAAATCGCAGGGTCATCGGCTCCCCTCCCCCACCTCGCCCCACTGGAATCCCCAGCCCCCACCCCCGGCCTACCCCCACCCCCTCCACCCAGGGCCGGGCCCCCCCGGGCCGGGCAGCACCCCTCGCCCCCCCCGTGGCCAGTCGCCACGCAGGCCGCAGCCCCCGCCCCGCCAGGCCCCGCGCGCCCCCTCCCCCACCCCCGCACCCCCCACCCCTCCCGTTTCCCGGCACACCCCGCGCGGCGGAGGGGCGGAGCCCGGCGTGGCGGTGCGGGGAGGCGAGGCGGCGGCTGCCGCGCCTGCGCGGGGGGGCCTCGCCCCTTTCGCCCCCACCCCCGCCTCCCTCTCTGCGCAGGCGCAGTGCGGCGGCGGCTGGGCGAGGGGAAGGGCGAGTCGCCGCTGCCGGAGCGGGGGGGATCCGCGGGGCTCCGCTGCTTCGCCGCCGCCATGGCGGGCGCGGCCCCGGCGCATGAAGAGGAGGATGCGGCCGCAGCGGGCGAGCGGCCGCCCCTCTCGGCGGCGGCGCTGGCGAAGATCGAGCGGAACCGGCAGCGGGCGCTGGCACTGCGGCAGGCGCGGCTGGCGGCCCGGCCCTACCCTGCCGCAGGTCGGATGGCGGCAGCGGACGGGCCCGGCCTGGCCGGGCGGCTCCCCGCGCCCTTTTTTTTTTCCTTCTCGGGGATTTTGGGGGTTGGGGGGGGGGGGGTCGCCGCGCCGCCGTTGGGCGCGAGGCGGCGGGGAGGGGGAGCGGGAGCGGGAAGGGCGGGCGGGGGAGGGGGGGGGGAAGCCGCGGCGCGCGAGGGCCCCCCTCCCCCCACATGGGGGGGAGGGGGGCCCGCGCGCGCGCGCGCGCAGCGGCCCCCCCGCCTTGCGCTGCGGAGCGCCCCCTGGCGGCGGCGGCTCCCGCCGCGGCGCTTAACGCGGCGTCTCGTTTGTCTTCTGCAGGCGGCGTGCGGGCGCGGGCCCCCCCCAAGGTCGTGGACACCGGAGGGGGCTTCTTCCTGGAGGAGGAGGAGGAGGAGGAGGAAGAGCCCGGCGCCGCCGAGAAAATCGTGCATCCGCCCGGTAACACAAGAAAAAACGACCCCCCAAAAAAATCGCCGGGGCGGGAGCCGTTTTAGGAAAGCGGCGGCCGGGGCGCGGGGAGGAGGCGGCGCCGTGTGCGGAGCTGGCGGGGGAGGGCAGGAAGGCGCGGAGGCGACCGCGAGCCGGTCCGGGCTGAGCCGCAGGGCGGGATGGGCGCCTTTTTTTTTTTTTTCCCGGGCTTTTTTTTCTCTCCTTTCTTCCTCCTCCACCTTCCCCTCCCCCCCTCCCCCTTTTTTTCCCCTCCCCTCTTCCTCCTAACGCGTGTTCGGGATGTGCTCCTCCATTTCTGGCGCGGCCGATTCTTTCAGCATTAAAGCGGCTCGCAAATACGCGGTAATTAAAAATGAAGAATTTTAAGCCTCGGAAGTGGGACACAGACAGTGCCCTTGGGTATCGCATTTTTTTTCCTTTCTCCGGTAAAAGTTATTTTCTCTTATTTCTTTCGGGAATTTGCATTTTAAGACGAAAATAAGTGCAAATCTGCGCGTTTTCGTCGGTTTGTGGTATTTTGAGGTTTATGCCACAATCAGAGCACTGCTGCAGTGCCAGCTTTTATCGTTACAAAACGTGCTGACGCCAAGTTGCCGATCGTTCGGTGGGGGGTTTCGACATATTGATTTAGGTGATTCTCCCTCCAAAAAGCAAATGGAGAAGTAAGGATCCCAAAATAGATGCACTTTCTTTTCTGTGATTGCCTTTGTCTTGCTTTGTTCTGCTCTGAATCGGCTGCAGGGCTGTTGGTGCAGTGTATCTCTTTGTTAGAAATCACCACCAGATTAAGAGAGTAAACAACTAGTAGCCCTAGTTCTTTTGAAGGGCTAACATTTAACAATAAATTAAGTAGATCTGGGATGCCTTTGCACTGGAGGTATTTTTGCTGTGTAATTCATAATGTCGTTGTCTTAATAAAATGTCTTTACGTTCGGCAGTACGGCCTTAAATGATGAAATGTGATGTAAGAGCATGACTATGTGAAGTACTGAGCTTCTCACTGCCGCTAGTAGGACTGAATTGGCATAAAATGTCGTCTTTGCTAGACCGAGTCTGCTATAAATGCAAACGCAATTAAAAATGTATAGTGCTGCATGTCATGCATTAATCTTCTGTTTCAGGTATTGTTAATATTCTGCAGCGTGACCTCACTTTCAGCTCATGCAACTGTATAAAAATGTTAATTTTCTGCTAGAATTACAATGTTATTGTTAAAGGAATGTTCCTTATAGCTTCGGTTACCTGAATAAGTGTTTCTTGGTGTCCCATGGAACATACAGCGGATGACGATGACACTGGAGGTGATCTACCCGTCGAGGATGCATCCAGAAGTGATGGCTGGCACTGGGATGAGTCTGGGCTTGGAGCAGTGCTGAGAGGGCTTGGGGAGAGGATTGTAGTGGAGCTCCATCCCCATTCCACTCCTAGCAGCTCTCTGGCCATCCACCTCCATTTCTGCCAGCTGAAACGAACCTTGCCAACCGCCCCAGGCCTCCGTTAAGCTTGTTCAGGGAGAGGCAGGTGTGGCTGAGCTAGGAAAAAAACTGGAGCAGAGCTGAGAGGACTATGATGCCAGTGCAGCTCCCGTACTGCTTCCTGCTCTAGCCACACTCTTCGAACTGCATCCCCTTCTCTGCTTCCTCCTGTTCCTGCCTGCACATCCTCTGTAAATCAGGATGTATTCTGGAGGGCCGGAACGGAGGAAGCTGTAGGGGGGGATATGAAGCACTTTATGGGGAAATGTGAAGAATTTTTTTTTTTTTTTTTTAAACAATGGCTAAGTCGAAACGTCTGCATTTGAATGTTGAAATCAAATACTTAACACGGGGAACCTTCCGGCAAGAACAGAAATGTATCAGCAGAGATGGGATTGCGTGATAATCGGTTTGAATTTGTACTGTATCTTTCTGGAAAACTTTATAGAGGAGTGAAACTAGTCTGTAACAAATACTATAAGAACCATAATACAAATTTTAGTAAAATTGCCTGTTACACCAATTCCAGATGCTTGTTTTTAATACGGTAGTTCCTTAAAAAATTTCTTTCCATTAGCACCTGTACTAGAATTTGACTATCTCATCTGTGGAGACTGTGGCAAAGAATTCATGGATTCCTACCTTATGCAGCACTTTGACTGGGCAACATGTGATAATTGCAGGTATTACAAATAATCAGGAGAGGGAAGTGTTATTTTTATGTAAAGACTGCTGGCTATAATTCGGTTAATTACGGTCATTCTGTGTAATTAAAAAGGCTGTCAGCAAAGACATTTTTCAGTAACTTTAATACTGAAAAAGTAAATGGAAATTGACTGATACGCTGTATTTTCCGTTACGGAAGTGAAGAACAGCAGCATTGTCTCATCAGCATGGCTTAGGATAGGGGACAGCAGTAGATTTTTAACGTAACATGGAAATGATGTCTTGAGAGCAGTTCGTGTGTTTGTCAGCGTGGAAACTGATGTCTGGTTGCAGAGTAGAGCTATTGGGAAAAAAGTGATAGAACACAATATCTCCTTTCGGAGGTAGAGCAGGGATTAGGAGAGTGTTGGCTGTCCTAGTGAGCTAACCTGAGTGAAGTTAGTACTTTGCTCAGCACGTGTGGGCTGGGTGCATGGCAGCCGAAGGGCAGAAACCTCGTGGGAGGTTGCAGCTTGACCTGCAGGTAAGCAGGAGTTTGACCTCGAGCAGAAGGCAGTCTCTGCGCTCATATCTTTAGCAGAGAGAAAATGCTCCAAAAGCCATCAAGATAACTGGGGCAATGAAACCAGCTGAAGCAGGCAACCCCCACGAGTGCAAGAATGAATGGGTGAATGGCTGAAAAAAACTCACAGCTAGAAGTTTGTTCTGAGAGCTCCCCTGCTTACTACAGGGAGCAGTCAGGGGGGTCCACATGGTGTGGGCAGTCTGCAGTCATTTGAGACAAAGTGCTGTCTCTTGAAGTTAAGATGGGTGGAAAAGGGATGTTTGGGAGAGGGCTCAGAGCCTTAGGAGCTGTTTTCCTTCAGACTAAGTAGCTCTTGTAGCTGAATGTTCAGAGACGCCTTGGCGCATTAGCTTCTACAGTGAACTTTGAGTTCTGGTAAAGCTACATTTACAGCAGTGCTTCCTTGATGACTGTTGCTACCACTTACTGTTTGGCACATTGTTCCAGCTCAAGCAATTCAAGTTAGACTTCAGTCAGGATTGCGTCAGTGTAATTTATTTCATTAACTCACAAATGCTGCTGAGGGTACAGTTTTTCATTGTCTGGTAAAAGAATCTTTTAAGGTCTTTATTTTACGGTTCTTCTGCCTGCTGTCTTGCATTTAGAAACAAGTGCTCTGCCTGTGGCTAATCTGTTTCTGGGATCTAGGAGCATATGGAGTGTGTATGGTCTCAGGTGGTCTGAGCTGTCTCACATTACACATTCTTTCTCTCTTGACCATGTGTCAGGCTTGTACTTCTGTCCTTGAGTTGCATCTGGGTTAGGTGAATACCTAAAATTATTCATACTACTTCTAAGTTTAAGTTACTCCCTCTTATAACAAATTAGAAGAACAGCCCTTCTGGAAAAACAGGCTTCTCAGCCTATGTTTGCTCAAATGGGAGAATTTTAAAACTTATTTCAGTAAACCTGTCCTGGAGTTTAGAGCTAGACTGTTGGAATCCAAAGTTACTTGCATACATAAAAACTGAGGATGAGGGCTGCCTGTATTTCAGGAATGTTAGAAGTGATGGGAACTGAGATGTTAATAATGTGGTTTTCAGGTGTAGCTTTCTCATCATTATTTTACATCTTCCAGAGATCCTGAAGATAAACATAAGCTTGTAACAAGGACAGAAGCAAAAGAAGAGTATCTTCTTAAAGACTGTGACTTAGACAAGAGGGAACCAGTGCTCAGATTCATTGTGAAGAAAAACCCTCATAATTCACGGTGGGGTGACATGAAGCTTTATTTAAAACTACAGGTATAGAAACTGTTAGCATATTTCAGACCTCTTTTTACCTTTGTAGAACTTTGGTAGCCAAAATGTGTAACTTTGGTTCTGATTTCTGAATGATTTTGTCAAAGCCACATATATTATGCATAGTTTGTGTAATTTTTTTGTGTAGTAAAAGAGCTGTGGTCCAAATTAGTGAAAACGGTCTGTATTTGAGAGCATTTTAAAGGTGCTCATGGATCACAGCCTCAGTGGTTTGCACAATTACAGGTCGTGAAGTGTGTGGCCTTTCTGTGCTAATCTGAAATGCGTGGGGCAGCTGCAGCTGCCAGTGGCCCTTTGTAGCTGTGACCTCGTGTTTGCAGCTCTGCCCTCGGAGGCAGCAGGAAAGGGAAGTAGATTTTCCAGGGCTCTTGTCCTTTCTTGTTTGCTACTTCTATAGGAATGTTGCTGCTTTAGTTGAATATGCACAAATTTAGAGGTGGGTTTGAGTTTCCTGAGTAAGTTACATCTAGCTGATGGTAAAAATCCATGTTGCCTCTTACTGTGGAATCAGTTCTGTGTCTGTGGGTCAAGAGCAAAGAGATGGATGGGAGGCAGGGGCAAGATGGGTTGAGTTGTGTATGTGTAGGGAAAAAATCAAATTTGTGAGTTAGAGTAGTTTATTTTTATCGTTTCAGGGGAAAAAGAAACACATTTATGTCCATCCTGTAGGTAATCAAGCGTTCTCTTGAAGTCTGGGGTAGTGAAGAATCATTGCAAGAAGCAAAGGAGCTCCGCCGTGACAGCAGAGAGAAGATGAAACAGAAGAAGTTTGATAAGAAAGTTAAAGGTAAAGGGCTAAACTTACATACTGCAGTACCTGAAGTACAGTACAGTTCTGTTTGAATTTGTTTCTGCATCTGATTAAGGTATTTAGAAATAATTTTCAGTGTGGCAAAATGGAGGTTTTCCAGAGCTGTGTGGGTAAGCCTGGAGCAGTCCAGTCTTACCTCATAGCTGACTATTTTGGGCAGAAGGTTGGACCGGTGATCTGAGGTCCCTTCCAACCTGAATTACCCTGTTGTCCTATGGACATGATGTAAGTGACAGAAATCAGTTAACGACGGTTCATTATGGTTTTTTTGTGAAATTTTTTTGTGTGACCCAGAGTGTGCCATAGATTGTTCTGTTACTCTTCCTGACTTGCAGAGAATATGGATTTTTGTGGCAGTGGGTTATAATTTTGTCATACATAAGCCTTCAGGTGGAGTAACTGATGGTAGAAAATGGGCTTTTCCCCCTGTTCACAGTATTCCCAGCTGCTGTTTTTACTGCTCACTATCCTTGTTTTTTCCTGATAAATCAGGAGAGTATTAACTGGGTAGAACTCTTGAAAAATACTTTCAGCACAGATGTGCTGATAATTTTAAAAAAGACCGCACGTTTGTGTCTTTGCAAGCACTGTGGCTTACCACAGCTGTCGGTGCTGCTCGCAGCATCCATGCTTCGCTTCGGGTTGGCATTCACAGAGGCTGGAAGCTCAAGCTGGCTGCGCTAGTGGTGTCTGGAGGAGACAGAACGTGAGACTGAGCAAATAACCCCTGTCCTGACCATTGGTGTCGGGGGCACAGAAGGACTGGCAGCAGACTGTTGCCAAGGTGCCAGAGTTCAGTGCAAGTACAGGCCTTAATGTGACAGAAGTTTGCAGCCTGAATGGCTCGGCTCAGCACGTGACTCTACGTTCTGCTCTTCAGTATGCTTGCCACCCACTTGCAATAATATCTTGGGCTCCGCTGCCAGCCTGCACTCTCCTGCAAACCCACTGAGTTCACTGCGGCTGCTGCAGAGGAAACTCCCATTAGTGGGCATAAAGCTTAGAGAATGCCAAGTCATTTGGGAGGCTTACTGTGACCTGAATGAAGAGTACTCTCTCTTGGTCGCGTAAAACAATGAGGCGTTTTATAAAAACTTTTCCCGTGCATTCCACCAACCCCTTTTGGATACCCTTGAATGGTTTCGTGTAAAAAAAGGCAGTGGGCAACACGTACTTAGTGCAGATGGAAAACCTCCTGTGGGACCTCATGTTGGTGTAGTTCCTAGCCTTTAAAATATGCAAATGAGGTGAAGATTGCAAAGCAAGTCAGAGCTTGTTCTTGCACTACAAGATTCTCACCCAAAATTTGTGGAAGACAGGCAAGCAGATTGTAATCTGTAGTCCTCAAAAAGGTGGTTAGCTTGAGTTTCATTAACCATTACTTAAGATTTATTAAGATGTTAAACTTTTGTTATGTTTCTCATCAGAACTCCGCCGTGCCGTGAGGAGTAGTTTGTGGAAGAAACAAACTAGTATCCATGAACATGAGTATGGACCAGAAGAAAACATTGATGAAGACACATATAAAAAGACATGTACTGTATGTGGCCATGAATTAACTTATGAGAAGATGTAATGTTAATCTTTTTTTTTTTAATGTCATTATCTTTTTAATGGTATTTTGTATTAAAGTCAAATAAATGCTAATTATGAACAAGCTATTGCCAGATTCTGTGAAGAATGATGTTCCTCAGTTGGAAGAGGCTCTGTACAAAACAATAAGCTTTGGCTTTTAAGCTGGATCTTAGGGTAGAATATAACACATTTTTAACAGTTCAATAAATTGTCACCTTGTAGACCAAAAGAAAGTTGGTACCATTATACTTCATACACTGATGAAATTGTGGTGAACTTCCCACTACTAGCCTGCTTCCTTTAGAGGAGGAAGGCTCCATATTTTGCCCTAAGTGTTGTCTGGTTTCCAGTTACGGTTACTGGTCGTGGGTGGGCAGAGGGCAGCTGGCCAAGAAAGCACCTCCTCTGGGAGCTGGAGACCATTTCATGTGGCAGGTTCTCCTGCTTGGATTTGGAGATGACTCCATTAAAGGAGAACTCTCTCTCAAAAGGAAAGCCGTTTGCTCTCAGGGAGGTCTGACACATCTCCACTGTGTTTCATAGGGAAGAGTCATCTTAAGAGTATTCTCTACTGCTTTTTTTTTTTTCTCAAGGTTTTTGGGCCAGAGACCAAGGTGACTCTTACAAGTAAAACTTCACCCTTTTCATTTACAAATTTGTGACAAATACCTGTCCCTGGGGGAGGGAGTAGCATTCCAAGGTAGATCTCTCTTAAGTGCCAAATGAGGTTTCCTTTCAGTAGAGAGTAGATTCACCTTCCAATGCAAATTTCTCATGTCAGATCTTTGGTTCCTGGCTGTTGTGGAATGCTTGTGGAAGTGGCCTAAGTGAAGGAACACGCTCTAGGCAGCAGCTCTGTTTGTGCAGGTCTCTGTGAAGTCTCTGGGAGCCTGGGCCACTGTGGCTGGGCAGAACTGAAACGTTACAGGAGTGGAGGTGTCTGTGAGGGCGGACGATGGCTCTGCTAAGAGGCCCTCACTTCTCCAACGCTCTCCCGTCCGTGGTCTGCAGCCCCCTGTGACCTGCCTTCCCACCAAGCACAAAGGACTTGGGCCCTGCAAAGCCTAGGAAAGCAGCAAATGGGGGTAGCTGGAGAGCAGGAGCTTTTGGAGGTAGTCCTCCACATCATGGTTCCATGACCAGGTGTTGTCTCAGGTCCCCAAACTCCTCTCCAGGGCAGCTGGGTGGTGCGCACTGGCTGCTGAATCACTTACCTGTAGGCAGGCTGCAGCAAGCACCACCGGCCCAGCCCTGCCTCGCCTCCTACAGCAGCACCGCCCAGGAGACAGGAGGTGGGACGGGAGACGGAGACTTTCCACATCAGCAGCCTCCTGGCCCCTAGCAGCACGCATGCTCGCTTCACATGGCTGCGCAGGTTGGGGAAGCTTGTTGGATCAGCCGGTAGCGCAACGAGGGGAAGGCCTGTGTGTTAGTCAGGGTATCAGCAACAGCGCCAGGGAAACAAACCTGCTCCAAACCCAACTGCGTTTAACACCAGTGTAACCCTGCCATGACTGCTTTGCTTCAGTGGCCCCCAAAAGAGGTAGGACAAACACTCGCAGCAGCAACCTGCTTCACCTTCATTTATTTTTGTCTTTAATTGTGCATTTTTTTCCAACACCACCACATTTCTACAGTGCCTTTACACCACCCACCACCTCATGCTTCAGCAGTTCCAAGTTTCTCCAGTTAGCTGCTGGTATCACTACGCAAGCGTCTTGTTCTTTTTCCTACAGCTCCAACCGGTTTCCCAGTCATGTCAGGCATATGCCACTGGACCTACAAAGAGCGGAAAGTGTCCCAACAGACTCAAGACATAATCAAAGCCCATGCTCACCACGGAAGTCAAATCAGTTTTGAAAGACATTGCTATTTGGTTTTAATCACAGGATTACGCTCAGGCATTCGCAACTGGATCCCCAGCACTCGTATTTGTCAAGGCTCAGAGGAAGTTACAGGTTTGCAAGTTTTAACTGCATTATCAGTTTTACAGAAGTCACATTTACAGTCAGATCCCCACCATTAGTTAACATCAGAACTCTGATACTGATCTGAGCCAGTGAAAAAACTATTAAACCCCAATTAAAACCTCTATAGTATTAAATGTTTCTTTAAAAACAAACAACTATTTGATTACTCAAGAACATTAACAAAGATTTGAAGCAAAGTCTGTGCATGACTGACAAAACCCTTGCATAAAGCAAATTTACAACCATTAACAGTATACCCTGAAAGAATGGAGGGATCAATCAAACCAGAAAGGGTAAGCAGAGAAAGCAAAAGGAACAGATCTAAGTCTACGAGGATATATGGGATTGCTACAGGCCACAGAGGAACCGAAGTCAACACTCAAAGTAGAAAGTTCCACTTTTCACCCTCCTCGCTTGATCAGGAGGTCAATTGGTCAATGTATGGATGAAATGCATTACTAGGTATAACACTTGAAAAATAATTCGTACAGGAACAAAACTACTCAAAGCTTGTCACTTTTAAGCCTAAACTGAATAGCACTGGGTATGAAATTCTTTAAACATTCATCTGCAAAATGAAGAGACCCTAAACAGCTTGGAAATACACTGCGCACTGACAGACCTGAGCACCTAGGGCAGAGTCTTTGCCTTTTGTCACTGCTTACCATAATACACACCACTCTGGTTTGGCCCTTATGTACGTAATGTTTACGTAACTCAAAACTAAGGCTACTCTATTTTCAGGTTGTGTTTTCCCAGTCTAAGTCTCCTGTGAGAGATCACTTAATTTAGCATTGAAATGCTTTCTTAAGACATGGGAGCCACATGCTGTTGTCACGTTTTAAAGCAAGGGAGGGGTCGCAGATGCAGCCACCACAAAGCAGTTGTTACTAAGCCAGATGAGGTGAGGGCATTTGGTTCATGCACTGTCACTACCAGAAAGATTTCTGGCATCGCTGCAGGCCTGCAGGTCCAGCCCAGCGCAAGTTTGGCAGCCCAACTAGTCACAGGGTGAAATAAAGGAACAAGTGGAATGCTGCCCTGCCCTCTCTCCCCTGGCACCTGGGGCTGGAGTTCCCAACACCCAGGTAAGGCTTGCAGTACGGAAGTCTACAGTTTGTTCCACTCCAGCTCTTGCTTACTGTCTTCTGTTCACCAGTGAAGACTGCTGCCAGGAGCAGTTCATGATTCTTCGACCACACTGCAAAAAGGATTGCGTTTCTCAGCAGCTGTCCATGAAGTTCCTCTATGGATTGTTTATAGCTACCATAATGAGACACTAGGCAATACATTTAAAAAAATGTATTTCAATTGTATTACAACCATGTTCTTTCAAACTGAAAATCTAGCTGGCTTGGTAATAAACAAACCCATATGCTCTATACTACTTTGAAAGCTTAACTCAAGTGTTTCACATGCCCAAAGTGAAGACACTCTTCCTGTGCCATGTTAGAGAGCTTACCACACTGCTCACCGAGAAGGTGCATCCCCTTTCATACTCACAAAACACTATGAACTGTTTCTCATTTCTGCAATTCCTTTGATTTAAGGGCCAGGCAGAGGTAACAAATTCTACTGTTTGGGTTTTTTTTTTTTGTCCTTTTTTGCCTGGTTTTTATTTTTATATAAATAACGGGAAAAACAAAAACAGCATCATGAAGTCAAGAGTCACACCAAATGAAAAGACAACAAAAAGAATTCATACTTTACTTCATGTCTATCCCCTATCAGTCATATCTTGTAAGGCTTATGATGCTTACACAGTTTGCTGTTGCCTAGAGTACTGTATTGTTTTACATAGTAGCACATGAAAGCACGTTTTAGTCAAAAATTTCTTCCATCCCCATGTCAAGTTTTCCCATTAAAAAAGAAAAAATTAAATTCAGTAAAGTCCTGCAGACAAGACTGCCCGCGAAGAATCCTCAGGCCTGCAGAGCACAGAACTGCTGAAACACAGCCAGTATGTGGTGGTCCAGTTCAGCTGTAAACAGGAGGTTCTCCAGGGTCACCATGTACTGCTGGATTATCTGGTGATGCTGGCAAAAAAACCCACAAACTTTTATTGTTTTCATTTATCTTTATATAAAAACAGGCAGAGAAGTCAAGACGTGTAAGAATCACAGGTCAAATGTTTTCATCAAAATAGTTAAGCACATCTCACTTTCACAACACAGTAGTCACTGACAAGAAAAGCGTAATGCAGAGCCACTGCTGATTGCAAGAAGCAAGCACGTGCTGAAATCCTGTCTTGGGAGGCACTGTGCTCCCTGTAGCTCTTCACTCCTGGACCTTGAATTGTGTGCGGGATACCATGCAACTGCAGAGACATCCTAGAAGGATCACGGTATTTGCTGTCATCTGAAGCCACATTTACTACTAGGGAAGGGTTCAGCCCAGGAGAGAATTATACCACCACTCTCACTCTTCCAACAGATCTTCTGCTTGCACAGGTACGATATTCTATTACTATCAATTTCATTCAGCCACCTGTGCTTGTAACCTGATTTAATACAGAGTCAAGAATTTGCAAATGGTTTTTAATAGATACTTATGCATCTTATTAAAAGGAGTTCTGCAATATTTTAATCCGCTTATTTAAAAGACATCTATTTTAGTATTCTTGTTTGCTCACAACTTTCCCCTTACTATAAACACACAGTTAAGAGGAGCTCAGCGAAATTCCTAATCACATCTCAGTATCTTTTTGCAGAATGCTCAGTGTGGGAATTACTCAAGGCCCAGTCACTCCACCAGTCTGAGGCAGAGATGCGGGCAGAACCAGCTACCACCTAGCCCCACACAAGCCTTCAGAGAAGATGCGCTGCTGCCACCTACTGCCATTCCCCTGGAGTGCTCAGTTGTCCAGCCACAAAACTCCTCTCTCCAGCACGTCCCTGCCCACAGCCTTCCAAACTGAGAAATGAAACTTACCTGCAGGAAGATCTGCTGCAATCTCTCTATACAGCTCTTGTACCAAGGTGTAAATACATCAATTCCACCAGTCTCACAGCGCACTAAGTGCTCAGTTAACAACATAATGAAACGCTGCAGGAGAGGAAAAAAAAAATACTTATTCAGTCTGGTCAAATGAAAGCAGGATCCTAACCTCAGCTAAGAGGATCCGGGGGACAGAAGCTTTGAAAAGCAATGTGAGAATAATTGTTTTGCTTGGCAAACTCCGAATTTAGTAAGCAAATAAAATCCAGTTGCCTTCTGGTTCTTCAGGAAACTGTATGCTAGCAGAATTCTGCTCCTGAGCACTTGAAACTGAGGAGATCCTGCTCAGAAGCAGTCTTTGCAGGGGGATGATCTGGATTGACTCTGACCCATAGTAAACCCATCAACCCCTTCCCATATTCCTATTCTAAGAAGATGCCTGAGATAAAAGTGACACTGTGTCCTGGTTTGGCCGAAACCAGGCCGATTTTCCTTTCAGTGATTTTCCCTTTCAGCTAAGTCTCCTCTAAGTAACTGCACTTTCTGAAACTAACTACATGTTTTGCAGACAGTGTCTGCTTCCAGGACTGATAACGCTTGAAGTTTGTAGTTATCGCTGAGGCACCGGTAGGGATGTTGTGCAGAAAGGCTCTTGCTGTACTTTTTCTTAGAGAAACCAAGGTCACTGCTGAATTCCTCACTGCTTACAAGTGAAAAGCCGAAGAGGGGTCGCAGCTGCAGGGGGGAGCAGACAGGGCAGGTGACCCAAAATTGACCAACGAGGGTATTCCATCCCATACACGTCATTCTCGGTATAAAGCGGGGGGATCACGAGGGTCTTGCTCGCTCTTGCTTTCTGCTATGGCCGGTGTCCAAGGAGGACTCCGACTGTTTTCCTGCTGCCCCCGATCCCGATCCGTGCATCCCTGAATCCAGCTCTCGACCGTCGCTGGGCCCAGCCTGGGCCTTCCCGGAGCCTGCCCTGCAGTGCCGGTGGGGACGTTGCCGACATCGGGGGAGCTCGATCTTGGTTTTGTATATATATTTGATTATTCCAATATTATTATTATACTCTTTTTCATTATTATAGGTTTATTAAAACTGTTTTTCCAACCCGTAAGTCTCTCTCCCTTTTCCCTTTCCCTTTCCCTTCGGGTGGGGGGGGAGGGTTAACAGAGAGCGTCTGCTGCAGGTTTAATCGCCAGCCCAGCTTTAAACCGTGACACACTGAAAGCTTATAAATCCAGTAACTTTAAAACCTGAAAGTGAGAAGAGACTTTGCCCATCATTACCTGGAATATAACAAGGAAGAGATTCTTTTGCTCGCTCTGGGCTGACTCTACTTTCTCCTGCAAGCGCTCTATCTGCTCTTCTAGTGGTCCATCTTCCCGATCGCTGCTTCGGTCGTCGTCATCGTCATCATCATCACTGTCTCGCTGTAAGTGACAACATCACAAGACTAACTAGCAACCTGGCTACCTGTGGATACTGTTAACGCCCTCTGGTTCCACATGTGAAAAGGTCTGCAGAGCAACCGAAGAGCAGCAACTGAAGCTGCTCTGTAGCTTGGTAAGTATTGTATTCTGAAGGACATCTACTTTGAATATAATTCAGGAAAGATATTTGGAAGGAAAAATGACAATATGAGAAATCCCTGGGGGAGGGGGAAATCAAGATTTCAGAGAAACCAGAGCAAGCTTAAAGATTTACTAGACCTTTATTTAGCAGAAATGCAGTAATATGTAATATCCCTGCTGACTTTATTGTTACCAGATAATGAACAGCTTTTTAAAAAAAAAATCTGGCATAGATTTTTTAAATTGTGTCTACTGCAGCAGAGCAGGTAATTCATTCAATGAACAGTTCTAAAAATCTCAGGGCTCCAAAAAAATAAAGCACTTTGTGCAAGAACTCAGATGAATCATAGAATCATAGAATGGTTTGGGTTGGAAGGGACCTTAAAGATCATCCAGTTGCAAGCCCCCTGCCACAGTCAGGGACACCTTTCCCCTAGACCAGGCTGCTCAAAGCCCCATACAGCCTGGCCTTGAACACTGCCAGGGAGGGGGCATCCACAACTTCTCTGGGCAACCTGTGACGGTGTCTCACCACCCTCACAGTTAAGAATTTCTTCCTAATATCTAATCTAAATCTACCCTCTTTCAGTTTAAAACCATTCCCCCTCATCCTGTCACTACTATCCATCTGGTTAGCACAAAAGGAAGAGTAGAGACTGTAGCCTGTGGTGTTAAAGTGGGGACTCCCTATATTTACGATCAAAAGGGATACTCTCAGACTGGAGAGGGTCAGCATGGAAACCAAACTACTAACTAGGAACATGGCACATTCGCAGTGCCTTGAAAACAAAACAACACAACAAAAAACCCCACAAAATACACATAGGTACCAGACTTAGGAGCTCAGGTAACAGTGTCTTACACAGACTACAAGGGGAGGAAAGGCAGAATCTGATGAATTATGATACATTCAAATACAGATATTGCTTCCATCTCATAGGATTGTTTCTGTGCAAAAATATCCATAAATTAGAAGCTCAAAACTTCAAATATTTGTAAGAGGAGCTCGTGCAACTTGTGACAAATATAGGGCCATGTGTTAACTTACCTACTGCATAGCAAATGAAACCATCAGAAGACAGTTACAGCAATGAATCAGCATAAAGCATAAAAAAGACTTACCAGAGCGAGAATTTAATTTTATTATCTCTATAGGAACTTGCTTTTTCCCCATCTACAGAGGTTTCCTGAACTCAAAACACTAAAGGACCAACAAGACCTAAGAGAAAGCATGTAAGCCTTGGACTCATTCCATAGTAAGGCAATCCACTTCATGCTGGGGACATCAGAACTTGACGGCTTACTTCCTCTGAAAGGAATGGTCATGCAGCAGAGCAACAGCCTGCAGAACTACTCACTGTTGCATACAAATGTTTCTTCCTGGCACAACAGTAATTTAAAGCACTCAATAATAAAGAGCTACAGCAAGAGACAAGCACAGAAATGAAAACACTAGTACATTTGTTTAGAGATGCCAGAGAAGCTCTTTGCCTCACAGTAAGATCAATGACTGCATCTACATCTTCAGTAATCACGGGCATTTATTAACTGCTGATAATGCAGATTGAGGATGCAAGCAACAAGGATGGCTGTTGCTGGGAGTGAAGGAAACAAGATGAAGGGGCTGGGATGAACAGACATCAGCAAACTGTGAGGTATTAGTGATCTCTCAACAGAAACTTCTGGAAAAATGACTGACTTGTGCAGGTTTCTTCAAAACCCATCAGCAGCCTCTGTGCCACATGCCAGATTCTGACTTTAACTTTATCCAAAGTTTTGGAGTTAGCCAAGGGTTTTATGCAGGTAATCATGCTCACAGACTACATACAAACACGTAAATTCTCTCTTGCTCTTTGCACCTCTCAGCATGTCTATAAACTGACTTCATTCTATCACAACTAAGTACTGCATTTGGCCAAGCTTCCTTGGCCCCCATCTTTTGCAGCTGCCACAGAAGACCCTCTTTCACCCCATTTTATGGTCCGACTTGGGACAACAGAACTCAACAGCAGCTGCTTGCTCATCAGTTTGTTGTATATAGTAACCCCGCTCATGCAAAGGCATTCAGAAAAAGAAGCTGGAAGAAGGAAGTGACAGATGCCAGTGTCAGAATCCAGCAGCATCCATCAGAAGAACGGTAACAGCCAACTTTTCAATAGCAAATAGCTGTTTCCGTGCACTTCTGCATGGAAGCCACAAGAGTAGTCTTTAACAGAACTTACTATAAATAATTTGTAACTGTTCTTATTGTTATTTAATAAGGTAATTGGAATCCAGATTCGAAGGCAAGTGGAAGACATGCTTGTATTGGAAGGGAAACTTGTGAGAGCGAGCTTGAACAGAGCAAATACATATGAATTCCCTTAAAAGATTTTACTGAATTCTTAGGTCATAGCTACCATTAGAAAGGTAGACTGAGAACACGCATCCAGTTTTTGATGTCTTAGTGCTACAGATGACCACATATCTGCAGACATGCTTCCTGATAAACATATTTATTCAGTCCTTCCCAAAACCAATTGAGCCTCAGTCTGACAGCACACACGTTTGTATAACTGAGCTTAAAACAATTAAAAATTACGAATTACTCACTCTTTTGTGCTGCCTGGCCAATCTTGCCTTAGTCTCCTCCAGTTCTTTGTGAATCTTCAGAACATGCTTATTCATCTTACGAATTGTGGAATGCAAGATCTCCCAGATATAAAACCTAGGAAAGACACAAAGCTCAAAACACTATGTTACACACTACTCCAAGATAGAAAACTAAATGTAGCTTCTTATAGAAAACTGTATTTATCTGGGGGAATTTAAAAAACTTGGTATCATCTAAGACATCTATTAGAGTGAGCAAGCACTTGGCATATAAGAAAGCATACCTGTAACATAAGAAAGCTTAAAAACCATTTCTTTCCTATTTTTTGCAGTACACTTCCAAATCAGTATTGTATTTCATAGACACACTGCAAGACTACGAACATCAAATTGACTTCTCAGACCAAAGACTTCTCCCATCCTCAATAAGCCATGTATCAATGGCGATACAAGTTACATACCTCAACCAAAGACCAGGACCACACTAAGCTAGCAGTTATAGAACACACAGCAACAGACTTTGTCAAGAAAGTTCTAGTGTTGTTTTGCTTTGGCAGGCTTAGAGACAACTTGCAAAATGACATGCTAGCAACATTCTTGCACTGTCATGTAAACATTCATACCCCAACTCAGAAAGAAAAATGCTAAAGTACGTATTTTGTAGAAGGAGCAAAAGCTTAATTGTACCTTTTTCTTCTACTACTTGGTTTTCAGAGATTAAACTATGTACTGGCCACTTAAAATAGTGATTCAGAGACAAATAACAACCCAAGACAAATTCTTGTTACCTAGTAAAATCATGTGCAAGCTCTGAAGAGAAGATCCAGTTTGCTACTGCAGCACAGTCAACAATTTGTGTCCGAATCATCTTGTCCACAAGCACGGCAATCATCTATATTTTGTGAAAGACACGATAGCCATTCAAATAAGAAAAGGGCTTGCACACACAATCTGTGTAAAGAGTTTCAGCCTCAGATAAAACCAGACATGGTTTGATGCAACTCTACATTAGTGATATTACTGGGTAATTTCAAATACTTTAGGAAGCTGGGTAGTCTAGCCTAAAACTCTCAAATTAGGGGATCTGTATCAATTACATAAAGTGTTCTGATTTTGTTTAACAACCTTTTCTACTTCTTGTGAAAGTGATGCATCACTCTGTTAACATACATACTTCCATACAAAAGCAAAAAATACAAGCATCATAGTTGGAAATGAGGCCTTAGAGACACAAGTCCTAGTATTTGACATCGAAGTACTCAAACCAGGGCATATATACCTGCCAGATCACTGTAACGGAGGAGCTACTGCTAGCCTACTCTCCTTGAACTGCAACAGTCTTCAAACATGACAGTAACCTCTTCTCTACAGGACCTATTCATCATAGGACAGAGCCAGCGCTGTGTAGTCAATGGAAGCGCTTACTTGCTACAGGCACTGCCATGATTCTGGGGGGGTTGCAAGCAATCTAGCCAGCAACTGCAGAGAGGAGTTACTGACTAAAGCAGTTGCAAGCTGTTCAGAAAAAAAGGCTTATCTTAGTTACTCATGTGCTTGAATGCCACAATATCTAAGAACCACAGCCTGCACTGTATTTATCCTTACAACCACCCATTGTCAAATAAGGAAGTGTAACAACGCTCCTTTTAAGGAAGGAAAATTAAAATAATTGAATGAATCAAACAGAAGACTCAGCACTCAACTTTCAAGTCCCAGGATAGCATCCTATGCTCTATTTGTCTTTCGGTATTGCCAGGAAGAATTTCTGATTACTTAGCCTGATCTTCCAAGAAACACAGACCTAGGATTTTGGGAAAACATTTGATCTCAATGTTAAGGTTTCTCTTTATGAAGTCACCACCACAACCTCACTTAACAGGTCCAGGGACTACCGACTCCTACTGCTAAATCACTATCTGCAGCATAGATCACTCATTAGCACTATATGCCTTGCAAATACTGCTGATAGTCTGAACCAAATCAGATGTGGGAGTAGGGTGAGCAGCATGAAAACAGACTCTGGACAAGTGTCCTGCTGTCCAGGCACTGTTTCTCCTGTGTGCCAGGGAGGCTGTGGACTCAGAAAAGAAAGTGCTTGACCAGAACCAAAGACTGAACTGTAATAAATGCAAGAAAGAAAAATTTAAGTTCCATGATCAAGTAGAACAGCAGACCCTCGTAACTTTTGCACTTGGTATTTTTTAAACAAATCTTGATCCATTCATAAAAAAAATCTAACATGACTGTTTAGTCTGGTTTTGAAGCCTCCATCTCAGTTTGGTCATGCTGCAATACAAAGGAACGAAGAGGAAGAGGATACAGATATTAGATTGCAGTAACGTAATTTCTTCTGATCCAGTTAAATGGCAGTAAGAAGTAGGTCAGACTGTAACAGTCACATTTTCAAGGTCAGTAATTCAGGTAGGAAGTTTAATATATTTTTTAAGTCTTGCTTTTTAAAATGTTTTTATTGCACTTAGAACAGAGGTGACATCTTCCATACATATCTTCTAGGTGCTCAGTTTTTCCCTTAAGGAATGGACCACAGGTCCAGTAGCAGATGCAAGGATTACCCCTTGTTCTCAGTGGCATGGCTTCTGAAAGTCTGGCCTATGCAGCTGTGAGGTACTTTCAAGCAAGGTACTATGAGTCCACTTTCAAGCACAATGAAGTGCAACACAAACACACCAATGACGAATATGTGAAATAATTAATGCAGGCAAATTCAGCTTGAGTTCCTTATCAATTTCTATTTATAGAATGACAGCTGAGGGAGAAAACAACTGCTGTGAAGAAACTGAACAGCTTAAACAACTGAGGCATTTTTCATAGGTCTTTTAGGGTGTTATTTCCTCTGGCTCAAGAATGAGCATAATGATGGCACTGTCAGACTGATCTGTTCTGAACAGCCACTGACTGCAGCTCTACTCACTCCACCCACACACAACAGCGACTCCAACATGAGCTTTGTGGAATAACTATGGCTTTCATTAGCAACTGAAAAAAAAGAAGCCCTAAAAACCCCCAGGTTTCCACATTTCTAAGAATGTGGCCTGCTTCTGATATGAGATCTACATCTTATTTCAATTTACATATCTACACTGTTTTCCAATTTTGAACAGAAATATGATTTTAGCAAAAGTCACCCTCTTGTATGACAAATGGCATAGTATGAATCTGAGTCAGAATAATAGCCCTTGCCCTCCGACAATGAACTCTGAGGAATAAGTGGCCTCCCTAATGGTATATATTTTATGTCCAGCCTTCATTTTAGTCACTAGTAACAACAGTAAATACAATTGGAACTTTCCTTCAAGTAAAATGACAATAGACAAGTATATAAAGCAAACTGTAATTTTTTTTATTAAATATGACCTCTGTTAGTTGAAAGTCACAAAGATACTTCACATTGCAACCTCTCACCTGTGGATGATTCTTCCAAACCTCATATACAACCCTCAGAACATGGAGTTTCCCCTCATCACTTTCAGCAAGCGTTTTGAAGACTTCATGAAACCTTTTAATAGATGTAAGTAGTCAGTGGAGGGGTTGGGATCAGGTCAAAAGAGCAGCAGATACAAGGCAAGTGGTTTAGATTGGCCAAAAGCAAATTTTGTGACTATCTGCAGCAATTCTTGAACAACTATTCCCTGGAAAATACAACCATCCTGAGCTAAAAATAGGCTACAAACACATGACATCTCCTAAAAGTAACTTAAATCTTAGTGGTGAACCTACTCCCTGAAGCTGGGCTACGTTTCTCATACTCTTAAAAGCAGGAGGCACTTTCATGCCTCGTCTGCTTATCTACACACAGCTGGAGCAAAATTTGCTGCCTTTTGAGCCTTAGACCTTCCTCTTGATATATGTTTCCATAACTTCTTTAGACACTTATCCAATCTGCCTCTTTTTGACGGAAACGCTGCTAAAAGCCCCTATTTTAGCAGAGTTACGCTGACTGCTACGCAGGGTTCACAACCCAGCTTATTGTAATATAACTATAAAGCATTAAGAGGCTCTTTTTGATCTCATGGCTGCCACTGTTGGTGTGCAGCAGTGAAAATACCATAGCTCTAAGTGTTCATATCACCCTGCCTCTTGTACTACTGATTGCAGATTACTACCTACAGCTTCTTATCAACATTGAATCTATAAAGCTCCCAGGTGCACGTTTTTGTAACAGCTTTATATATCTTTAAGGACAGATAGAAAAATAACTCATTAAGATGCATGTGACTACCTTTCATGTATCAAGATCACTTAAGAGCAACTGCAAAGCACACAAGATTAAAAATTAGCTATTTTATCTCATTTTGCTAAAAAAGGTGCAGTAAATTCTTTAAAAGTTAAAGCATATCTTTAAGGGATGCACTCTAAAGTATTTTAGAATGGATTTTACTGTGCTTTCATAGATTAAATAAGTTTACAGCAGACCCTTTGAAGTTTCATGTTTTCTTTTTCTTTCTTCATTTTTATACAGATGTAACTGTTCTAGAGTCATAGTCATAGCACAAGATATTGCAATGGCAGCTACCCAGTCATTCAAATGTAAGGAGAAACTCTTGTTCCTCACAACAATGAGCAAATGAGTAATTCTAAAATGGAGTAATGTTCCAAACCTGTCTCATTTGTTTGATTTACATCACATGGCTGTAACGTACAAATTTCTGTTAATTCCTTTCACATATATAACCTAGCATTTACACTACCATTCCTTCAGTAAGTAGGGTCACTAGTTCTCCTAATCATATTGCATTGTGGAGCACCTAAAACATTGCTGAAGCTTGCAGTCCAGTTCTTTTATCATGCATTTCACTGTCAGAATTAAACAGTTCTGTAAGCCCCAAAGTAATGCACATATTACACTTACTTTGCCAGGGCACTGAAGGAGTGGCTGAAAGACTTTGCAGCTAGATGGAGCAGAGTCTGAACAAAGACTTCTATTTTCAGAGGGTTGAAGGTAAATCCTTCATCTGCAAGTTATTTAAAGTTGAAACTGTAAGTACTTCAAGTAGAGCACATAAGCTACTCATAAAACTGCAGACATAACTTATGGGTTTAACTCATTTCACAAAAGAGTTTCATCAACAGGGTTTTGTAAGGCTGAGCAGGGAGCTAGTGAAGACTTTCCAAAACGTGCAGATCTTCAGGCTCACATTTTGCCATGGAGAAAACGTGCAGAAAGAATTCCAAGTCAGTGAAGAAGCTATCAGAGACACACCCACCCTACCAACGTGTAACAGCAGCAGCAAAAGACAGCAAAGGAAACTGCAGAGTTATGCATTAAGCTGAACACCTGGCAGACCAGAAAGAAAGGAGAGCAGATGAGGAGAGGGGAAGGTAAGGATGATTAGGGTACAGAGGTTGGCTATTTATGACATGGGAGAAGGGTCCAGCAATTGTGCATAGCAAATATGGGTACTAGGGGTGAATGGTGCCAAGTCACCTCCTGCAGCTGCAGCTACCTGCAGCTGTAGACAGGCAGGAGGAAAGAGCACTCAGTGTGTGATGCCTAAAGCAAATCAGGCAACACAACAGTGGATTCCTGGGAAAACAACAGATCATTGCTGCTCTCTGCTTGTGTAATAGAACACTTGCAAACATTACAGAAATACTGAAGCCATCCCCACTGTAAAGATCACTTCCTAATTCTCTGTCCCGCACTTCTCCTTACCCCCTAAAACACACAGGCTTTAGGAATCAATGCTGTCTGTGGCTGCAAAGCTGAAAAGAAAGTGAGTGGAGTCCCATTGTAAGTTTGTATCTATGGCAGATTACAGCCAGGATGCTGGCTATCTTATCTGCTGTGGGACTGCACTGAGGGGAGGGAAGCTCTCAGACAGGGCACAAGCATTGAATCTCAGGGTTGAGGACAACAGCACGAACTGCACTCTGTGACTGAAGGCAAAGGAAATGTTAAATTCTTTCATGGTACCTCTGTCCATCATCACAAGAAAACACATCTCAAGTACCAGGTTACCTCTGTTAAGAAACAGGCCTGCCTCTGCATGCAAGATGTTTACAACCAACCCTAATAATGCTGTATTATTCTCATTTACTCATAAATTGAAACCAACTATTAGAAGGAAAAGCATACAGTTCTGTTAACCACCACACCCACAGCTCCAAAGGAGGTCAGATCAGTCTACACACAAAAGACATTACAGCCTGCCAAAGCCCAACAGCATATATCTTACCATCATCATCATCCTGGTTTGGATTAGGCACATCTTTTAAAATGCTGAAGATTTCATCATTACTGGCCTTATTTTTAATTGCGATTGTTAAACAGAGTGCCACAGTATATCCAGGAAGAGACCCTAGACAAAAGCAAAAAGGTCAAAAATATACAGAAGGCAAGTGAGTATTTTTAATATCAGTTTGCCTCTCAGAGAAACAATTACACTTCCCAGCTATACCTAAAACTAGCTGTTTCCAACATCATTGTCCTCACCACGATTCCATAAAACTGCTCAACATGTTTCCTGGTCTTCACATTAAATTAAAAACTTACAGTAGAACCTTTAGAGCTGAGGTGAGGTAATTACTCTCCTGTCTAAAGCTCTACTTCAGCTTCCACCAACTTCCTAAAAATACAATATATCCTTGTTTTTCTCACTGTATCTTTGATGATGATACTTTTACACTTAGGATTGTCTTTATGCTGAGTAATAAAAGGAATAACAAGGTATCTCTACCTCAGTCCTCACATCATCTGCTACCTCTGTACGATTCATTAAACCAACTTTACTGGTAAAATCTTCTACTGTTTCATGAAGTTCTAAAAAAATAAACCCACATTATGACTCCACATGCTGACTTTTGCACAGTATTGTGCCCAAACAGGGGAAATAGATGAATTTTCCAATTTTAGACTTCTGGCAAACAATGCTGCACAACAAAACCACCTCAGCAAGAGCAACGTCATGTATCTGGATTTTCTTTTCTTCACAAAGTAACAAAGACGATTATATTACAGAGATCCAGGCTTAATATATATTAATTGCTCATGTGAAGCATATTTACCCATATGAAAATGATGTGTATTTATTTCAGCTGTATTCTTCTTTATGAAGACAACTGATATCACAGTCAATCTAGTGTGCTTCCTTGCTCTGAAACACTATTTTCTTCAACTCGACCCCTCAGTAACTTTAATACTTACTATTGCTTTCATCTCCATATTTGTAAATGCACACTGGATTAGCAGGACTGAGGACAGAAAAACTTGCAGGAACAATGTCTATTATGCGCTGATGGTAGGAGAGTCTGGAAATAATGAGTTTCACAGCAGTAGAATTAAAATGGGAGTAACACCAGGACTAGTTCTAAAGTGACTGCTTTATAATGGTTTTCCTGTCTTTTAACTTTCATAGAACAAAAATCAGGATGTTTATACAACAGAATGGTAGTTTCTGCTGGGTAGTAAGAGCTAAGTAAACCAAACTTAGTAGCAAATGCTTTCTATTTGAACTCTTTGATGGCAGAGTTTCATCCTCGTACAATTAACTTAGCTTGTGAAAAGATTTAGAGGCGGCCTGGTAGAATGCTTTATGCAAAAGCCTAAGATGCGCTGCAGGAAACTTATAAGAAGTTGGTATCCAAAGCAGAAAAAAATATTAAACTGGATGTCTTCATTTTACTTTCCAGCTCATTTCACTCCCACAAAGGCTTAAATTTTGCTAGCAGAGATTTCAGTGAAATGAAGAGTGCCATAGAAAAATTGCATTTGTTTTGCAGCACAATACTTTCACACTTCCTATACTGAATTCACCCAAAAACGGCTGAATGTTTTCATGTACAATGCTGAATAACATAGGCTTTTTGAACATTTTGCTGTTTCTCCTCGTATATCCCTCTATCTCAACACTTGTAAGTCCAGCCCTGATTGTGTACTCTTGGGTTTGGGGCTTTTGCTTGTTTGTTTGGAGGGTTGGTTGTTTGTTTTAAGGTCAACAAACATCAGAGGCACCTAGAATAAAGATTAGATTCTCAGTTTTTAGTATAACTATTGACCAGTTCCCTCCATTTCCGTGAATGCTGAATACTTTCCAGGAATATTGCCTAAACTCTGTATTTTCCCATGCCTATGGTGAAGCATGTCTTTTTGTAAACACAGGTGTGCATACCTGGGACAGACAGCTCACTACCATCTGCTCCACCTGTTTCTCCCTCTCTCTTAGTAGTGTCCTAAGTGTCCTACAACAGGTAAACCAGATTAAAATCATACAAACAACAGACTCGTCTCTTAACTGAAACTGAATTGTTAAGAACAGACGTGCTTAAGACAAGAGTCAAGTTAAAAGGAATCTGACAGTATCCAGAAGCAAAGATCAAACTGTGCTGTGAATGCAATGAACAAAAGATCTTACTTACCGCATGCACTTTTCCAAAACCTCTCTCACAAATTTGGGTTTGGGCTTTTCAAGGTCCTGAGTAAGACAATCTGACCTATCAAAGGACAGAATGCAATAGCTTTTAGCAAAAGAATTTGTGCTTTAGTCTCTTTTTGGCTTTGTCTAATAGGTACAAAATGATCATGGTCTAAGGACAACTGGAGAGCTTGACACTTAGTTTTACAGTGTAGGCAATTTTAAGACAATGAGTTAAGTTTATCACCATTTCCTTATTGGCCATTAGCATTCTTGGAATCTCATCTCTGTGTGATACATTTTCAAGTAGCTTCCCTTCCCCCACCAGACAAAAAATAATATGTGCTTACGGTTAGGTGGCATTCCCTTTCCTTAGGAAAGGAACCTTGTGTGATTTCATAGTCTGTTCCTCCCTCACAGGAATTTTTGCACTTCTGGCTGATTTCAAACACATTTCAGACAAAGAAAAGTCTCAAATACAATCACTTGCAAGATTTGTGAAAAATGGCAGCTTGTGAGAGAAACTAACAGAAGTATTGCAAGGAACATCCAGGCAAATAAAAAGCAGCTCTTTGAAGGCTGCTGCCTGGTCAGTCAACATGGATGTACGCTAGGAGAGCCAGCAAGCACTTAACTCCACATGAGGACCACACAAGAAACTTAAGTAAAGCCACAAAAACATATCACAAGAAGGGCTGCACCTCTCTCCACAAGAACACTTGGGCAGATCAGCTATGGAAAGCATGTACAATAGGCAGGCTGTGGAAGTTACTGTAGGGAGGACTTAACCCCGAGCTGATCTCTCTTGCTACACGGGTGCCTGGAATGGAAAGCTCAGGGGAACGTGTGGTTAGACACCGATGGAGTCCAGGGAGCTCCTGCTAGAGATGTGAATTAAAGATCTGGCATGGTAAGAACGGATGGCAGGGCCAGCTCTGATGAAACTAGGGCACTAGGATTTGGCAGGAGGGAAACAGATCACAAGGTCTCAAGGATAAAGTTTATAATGAAAGGTTTACAGTAGGACAGACAGCAAGATTACAGAATGAATAGAGGATACAAAGAGTGAGGGCAAACCATTAAAAGTAAGCTGAGGAGTCATTTTGGAAAATTTGCTAGCAACTGACTGAGGGTGCAGGACAAAATAAAGAAATCACGTTTCTATTTCCCCTGTTTAGGGAACACTTTTACTGGCTTGAGGTTTATCACAAAGTACACTAGGGACAATACAATGACTAAAGAGATTATCAAGATAATCTACCACTGAGTGGTGGTGAACAGATTAAGAAAGATCTCTGAAGAGCTGGAGTAAAGCAATTAACAGGGCCACTGTGCTGTGACACTTCCTGGGTAAGTTTAAAATTTTAAAGTTTTTACAGTTATCAGGTTCGAAATCTAAAAGAGAGAAACTTACCAATCTTCCCAGCTCCAGCGGAACTGGAAGTTGCTCAGGTGGTGAGAAAACCAGTTAATAAATCTTTATTAAAAGAAAAAGAAAGCTCTGTTAAATGCCAGAAGTGCAGGAAAACTTTCAGTTGAGGTTTTCGTATAAATGCATTCTACTTTTCAAAGCGAAGCTTAAACTCTATAAAGCTATTACAGCATTAAACAGGCATTTATGTTGACAGACACAAAAGACTGAGTTCGGAGAATCAGAAAGAAGCTTTTATGGACAAATAGCCTGTCATGCTAACAATTTAAATGTAAACTTACTGTGAATATGCAACTTTCACGTTTTTGATGAGTAATTAACAGCTCTCCTACACAATGCAGTCTTCAAAGGGCAAAATCACCACCACTCTCCTCCTCTGGATGGCACACAGACCATTAACTCCACTTCCAACTCACCTCCCAGACCACTAGGGAGCAGGCATAGTACCAGGTAACGGAGCACTACGCAACTATCAACAGCTTTGAGCATGGAAAAGTTGTCACCAATCTTAACTGTCCTGTACAGACAGCTAGACTTGTGACCTCTGCGGGAGTGTTTCTGGGAAGGAGAGACAAGCAGTCAGTCCTCCACCTGCTCTTTAGATTGCTCAAACACAGAGCCCACAAAACATTTTGAACAGCACCAAGAAGTTCTAATAAGGATTTCTGACTACTCTTTCCATAGTCTCTTCATTTCTTCTGTACGTTGGATATTGAGGAATAGTTTCCATTGTCTCCAAAACACTTTTACCTGTCCACACATGTTGTATTCATTGTATCCAAACGCATGTAGAGCATTTCTGTGGCTTGTGCAAGCTGAAAGTTTCTTATTAAGGTTAACAGAAAAGCACTAGATAAGTCAGATGTTACTCCTTTCAGTTTTTGAGCAGAATGTCATCAACTTTTTGTACTGAAAGCTCCCTGGGTCTACTCCAAAATCAGGTAAATCACAGTAAATCCAGTGGAAAAAATGAAGCATATAGTGAGTTCAACCGTCTAATCTTAGTCTGTTTTTATTCCATTATTGCAATGAGACTATTGTCTTCTTGCGTAGAACGCCAGAATTCGCATCATGCGACAAGCAGAAGTGCACTCATGTGAACAGACATCAACCTCCTTATGGAGTATTTCTGTAATCTCACCAGTCTAGCTTCACGGGCTGCTGTTGATGCTTATCCACAAACAATCTTTCATCATCACTGAAGGCTTGAGAAAGTATGTCTACGCTGACTTTACCCAACAAGGGCTTTATCCTTCTTACAGTGTCCCTGTTAACACTAAAATCTTTCTGCATGGACATCCGCCCAATTCTAGAAATAGACTTAGCTCTAATCATTGACATTATGTCATTTGCAAACGAGTGGTTATCGTGAAGTAGAATTAAAATTTGGGTGTGAAATTACCAGGGGATAGATATCTGTTAACCGTCCTCCATTCTCAGAGTCTGTAGCTTGATCTAAAACGATGATCTAACATGATCTAAAATGGCAGCAAAGTAGGGGCAACATAATAGCCAGAATTAGCTGGGAGTCATGCCTCCTTCCTCAGCATTTAGCCACCCTGTCTGAGCTGACAGATGACTACTGACCTTTTGAATGCTCCTAGTGGGAGCACTGAGTGGGAACTCAGGCAAGATCCTTTAAATCACCTGCTACACTTCCTACTAAAAAAAAAAAAGTAGGAGCACTCACACAGCTGTTAGAACAAAAGATCAGGTCTATCACTTCCTTTCCTTCTCAGCCTTTAATGTGTCTGTGACCATGACACACATTGTCTAGACCTAAACAGGCTGCAATGACAAACAAGAGTATTGTTATTTTATCTCCTCACCAAGACAGCACTTCTTGGGAAGGTCAGAGGAAGTAGAATCATAGAATGGGTTCAGTTGGATGGGACCTTAAAGATCATCTAGTTCCAACCCCCCTGCCACAGGCAGGGACACCTTTCCTCTAGACCACATTGCTCAAAGCCTCATCCAATCTGGCCTTAAACACTGCCAGGGAGGGGGCAGCCACAGCTTCTCTGGGCAACCTGTGCCTGTGTCTCACCACCCTCACAGTAAAGAATTTCTTCCCAATATCTAATCTAAATCTACCCTCTTTCAGTTTAAAACCATTCCCCCTCGTCCTATCACTTCATGCCCTTGTAAAAAGTCCCTCTCCCGCTTTCCTGTAGGCCCCCTTCAGGTACTGGAAGGCTGCTAGAAGGTCTCCCTAGTGCCTTCTCTTCTCCAGGCTGAACAGCCCCAACTCTCTCATGTCTTCATAGGAGAGGTGCTCCAGCCCCCTGATCATCTTCATGGCCCTCCTCTGGACTCGCTCCAACAGTACTAGAACATTGTCCAGAAAGCTGAACAATTGCCCACTTGGCAAACATAGACCTGTGCTAAGTGGGCTGTGCTATTCTTTCATGAGAGTGTTACAGGCAAAGTTTCATGCAGCTGCTGCAAAATATTGATACTGCCAGTATTTATTGCTATCCCATCATCTACAGAACAAACAAAATAAAGACTGCATTTTATAAATACTCTCCAGCAGTGCAGAAAGGATACAACTTGTGGTAAAGAGCCAGGCTGAAGTTTGCACAGTTCAATTAGGAGCGTTGTATACATGACTTCAATGTGTGGTGGAGATGGAAGTTGAAACAATTCTGCAAATATTACCTGCAGGAGAGGAAGGCACAAAATCAGAGCACAGTCCAACATGGCCTGCACAACCCTCAGCTTTGCAATAGTGGCCATCAATGTTAAACAATTACATACCCCAAAAGGCCCATATTATTCTGTCAAATGCATGTTCTGGGAAAAAGAGAGAGAACTTACAAAGGTAGTGGTAACCCTACACTGTACTGATACAGTCCACTCTAACTGCCCTTATTTCATACGAACACAACACCAGCATTATACATCTGCTATGTCTAACAAATACACCATGTAACTGTAGAAATGGGCATAGTTATGATACGACCTACTGCAGTGCTACCACATGATCTGAGAAAAGCAGAAATCTGATGCTATTAAATAATAAATATAGATATTAAATATATTAAATGAAGCCTAAGCATTTAGTATGAAAGACTATTTGCATTACAATTACATTTATATCTTTTCCACAGTGTCCTCTTTTCTCCTATACAAAAACTTACATAAATAAAGGCACAACTTTCAACTGAAAATTACAACCAGCATTTCATACAACAGAAGAATATGCTCAGTACCCCTTGGCAGAGGATCCTTCTAAGAAAACTGAAAACAATCCTGCAGTTAGCATTTGTGGTTTTATTTTCAAGTTTGCCTATAGTAACAGCATGTCAATCTTTAAGGGCTACGAAGATCATCATTGTACAACATTCATCTCTGAGTTTCTGTTTATTTTGCGTGCCATTCTCAACTAGATTTAAATTACATCAAAGGAATCAGGAAACTTTGATTCATTATGGTTGGTCAATTTCCTCTTTAGCTTTAAACTTCTGAATAAACATGGAAGAACTGAAGCTTAAATGAGGAAGCTTTAGAAAAATCTTCTTACTAGTCTAAGAAATCAACATCCCTTTACAGACTCCGCAAACCGCACATGAAAACACATTGACTAGAACCTGTTATTCTAAGGAAGGACTTGAAAGCATCAAGAGACTTTAAGGAGCTGGAGAACTTTTCTGTGAGAGTATAAATTGGAGATACTGTTAAGACAGATATGGCAAAAAGGTAGGGGGGACCGTGTTAGGTAGAAAACTGCTCCTTTCCTCAAGATAGGAAATAACAATTGGATCAGTCATTATCTGCTTGAGATACTGCATAAAACTGTATTACTGATATTCACCACATGTTCATTATCAAACATTCAGACTGAGTGTTTCAAACTGGCATACCATACTTTGTGAAAATAACGAGGCCACAAGTAAGATCAGGACACTGATGATCTGAATGTCCGAACTCTCTCGAGTGTAAGTTGCACCAAAAGCTGTAGGAGCACAACAGGGTATAGCAGTCCAACAAGGCAGTGATACTGCCCAGACATTCTCTGTTCACAGCTACCAGAAATATCCACATACGCATCCGTAAGAAGCTACCGAGAGAAAGGCGACGCGTTTCAGTGTTTTGCACGGATTCCAAGCAGCGTAAGCACTTTGTGCTCGGCCTGACAAACTACAACGTGGAGCCTTAGGACCTCAGAAGTAAGCATACTTGGGAAGGTACTGACAATCACTTTCAGGCTACATTTATTTCTGCCTAACTGTTATGTTCCGAACCTTAAATAACAATTTCCTTTACTTGTTTAACTATTATTTCTACAGTTCTGTGACTTACTGAAAAAGTTAGTGAAATTTCACAGATTAAACTGTTACTGAAAGCAACATATCACCAACTTGACTGTTAAGAGAGACCTTACAATGGAGCAGTAGTAAGCAGAATGAACAGAAGCCTGAAAAAAGCATGCTAAGCCTTAAAAAATCTGGAGCTTCATTAAAAGTAAGCATAGACAAGTAATGAAGTTAATATTCTAAAATAACTCAAAATTGCAAAAAAAATGAAATTATTACAGTAATAGTCAAATAATTACTACACCAATGTTGCACTTCTTTCCAGTAATTTCATCTATGCAAACCTTTGCTATTTTCACATCTGACAAGTTTCTGAATGAAAGAATTTCCAAGGCCTTTAGGTAACTTATTTCATCAGGAATTGCAGTTACTATTTGTTGGCATTAATGTGCAGCTCCATATAAAGCACACAGCCATATAGCCATGTACAGCACCTGAAGTTACTGAAGATACTTCGATGTTAAGGCAGAAAATCATTGTTAATTTTAAGATTCCTCTATTCCGAATTCAGAGATTTTTCTTACATTTAAATGGAGTTTCTTATATTTCAATTTGTGTCCATTTCCTCTTTTAGTTTTTAAAAGAATTAATTAAAATATAAGTGACTCAAATGTAGCCATCTCTTAGACTGCATGATACATAAGAAGCATCACATGTAAAACTTTAAAAGCTTGAGAAATGCCACAACCTGGATTACTACTGCACTAAGAAATTTTAGTACTTGACCAAAGCTCCCATGCACCAAGTTAAAATGACAACAAAAAGCATAAAACTAACACTCAACTGTATATAACCTGCTCATGTAAAAGACAGTGGTTGAATTCAGCAAGGTTCTGGTTGACTCCCAAATCGAACTGTAATTTAATGAAACTAACTGGGATGTGTTACTCGTGAAATAACGGGGCTACAAAAGAGGTTATCTATAAAATCCATACCTCTACTATGTGGTAGTTCAAGGGGATCTTGTTATTTCCTGGATAGCTCAACAGCTGTGCAGCACTGCAAAACCACAGATACATTTCGTTCAGAACACAACGCAGCAAATGTGATGTAAAGATCAAGTAACAAAGTTAGAGAAAATTCTTAATTCTGGTCAAGAGTTCACACAAAAGCCAGCACAAACAAATCAACAATCTTTCCAAAGTCTGTCCATCAAACCATAGAACACTTAAAACAGAAACAGCACAAGAACACACCAGCATTGCCTGAACTATGATTTGTAATGATGTATTTTATCTCCATGTAGTTATATCACTTGAACACTATGCTGCTACGCAAAATAGTTTTGCATAAATACTCGTGGTGATCTGTAATTCTGGCATGCATATATGAAAAGGACAAAAAACCCCAAACAACAGATGTTCAGAATGACTTGAAAGTACAGTTAAGCTGATGGGTTACATAAGCAGCTCTCAAGCTTCAAATGCTTCATCTTTTAATCAGCTCATTATCACCTATCATTATTACAAAGCAAACAACTGCTACTTCCTTGATTTTATTTCTACCTCTCTGGCAAATCTTGTATCTCCCTCTAGGCTTTTACTTTCCTCTGAGAATTAACAAAGGCCATCCCAGTAACTGCAACAACTCTGAATTTCTAGTTTCTGCTGAATCAAACAGCTGCAACCAAAAAACTTTATCACATGCCATCACCAAAAACATTGTTTCGGCCCATTTTTTGCATACTATACAAAGTTGAGTGGTTTTCATTTCGAAGCATGACACTGCCAATTACCTGTGGCAAACCATCTCGGTTATCAATTACCCACATCAGATATTGCTCAGGCAGACACAAAGAAAAGTGCCCTGACTGCTTCCTGGCACAGCTGAATTCAAACTAATGAAATCTGCTGGCCCTGCAATGACTCCCCAGAGTGAGCTCAATTATCTCTTCCATGTAATCCCAAAGAGAAGGATGCAACAAGGAGAAGCAGAAAGCAGAATTTCATAAACGCCAGTGCGCAGTCAGCTGCAGATGAACCAGCTCAAGGCTCACTGTGTCCCAGCAAATCAGCTGCTTCAAAGCTCCACGAAGCATAACACAACCACACTCTCCTCAGTGCTCTCACGAAGAATAAGGTGCATCTGCGTATTTTTTTTGCAGTGCATCCTGTATTATCAAGGAATTCCCTTCCCAAGGAGCCACTGTCCCCCTGCATCATATAGACTCCATTACCCGGATATTACAGACCCACAGTATTCCAGGCAACAGTTTTAACATAGTTAAATGTACTAAATCAAGTTTCATCAAATGCTTTAGAAAAAGTTTAATCTTGAGCTCTTGTCTAACCAGTGCAGGGCTCTGCATGTTCCTGATGGCACTGAAGCCACGGTAGCATATAAAAAGTGCCAGGGCCCCATAATGCTAAGCTCTTCCTACCAAGTCTTTCTCTCTTTCCAGTGGGATTTGATGATGCAGTGAAGGTTCTCTTCTATTACAAATCGTTCAACAGAGTGGCTGCCAGGCATAACAGGGCCCTGGTAAGAAAGAATTAAGACTCATGAAAGATCACTGCTAATGAAGTGGTACTACACGTAGCAAGCTATCACACATATATTTACAGGTGGAAAAAATAGTCCAACTTCCACATAAACACAGTGAGGTCTCAGCTGCCCTGTATCTTTCAGGACCGAGAAGCTGGTGTGACCACACAGACCTCAGATTGATGTTTAAAACAAAACGAATACTAGGACTCATTAAAAAAAGAAATGGGAACAAAATTAGAGAACATGATTGTAACTTCATGGAGCATCCACTTTTTCCTTTGCTCTGTGGAGCCATCAGGCAGGCTATCACCACGCAGCCTGGAAAAAAAATCACAGTTGAGCTGGAATATAATAAAGAAATAAAGCCAGGAATGGGCAGGATACATTGGAAAGAATACACAGTCACGGTCTTGTTCACTGCGAAAACCAGGGGGCCAATAAATGAAGGTAAAAGGCAACAGAGTCAAAGCAACGGGAGGTATAAAAGCACCTGGGGAAAGCAGTATATATTCTTTTCCTATTCCTATACACTTTTGTCTATATATCTGCTGTTGACCAATGATGGAGGCAGACTGTTGAGACAGATGGATCTTTCACCCACTCCAGTTAAGCACTCCTTTGTTCCACAATATGCATCAACAAATTTTAACATATGAATAAACGACAGTCTTTAAACATTACAAAAAAAAAACTAGCCTGGAAAAATATTCAAGTCACCAACTTTATGGAAGGAAAGTCTAACTCTGTGAATATAGCTTTACTAGAGACATTAGAGAATTCAATCAACATTGCCATTCTAAACGAAAGCATCACAACATCTCACTCCCTACATTCTGCTCCTCACAAATTTGCTTTGTACAGCAACTTGGTCACTTAATTAATTTCTGCAGAAGTACCAAAGCAGAACTGCTGCTGGCCTTCAAACCACTATCCTGGGAGAGGGGACATCACATTTTGACCAATATTGCCCTGGGAACCTAACGGTGAAATCTGCTCACCATCCCCCACAGCAATCACATACCTCAGGGTCATCTGTGTAGTCAAACATCCTAAAAATAACCCTTGGCATCGGGTACACTGAATCTTCGGTGTGAGGTGGAGGAGTGAACGGAGGCAGATTGTGTTGCAGCGCTTCACAAAGAATGCTGTCAAAAGCCAAGTAGGGCCTCAGAATGTGTCTTTCTTGCCAACGGTCTTTTTTCAACTTCTGAATCTGAGACCAAAGGCAGTCTAAATACTGAAGGAAAAAGGTGAGAAACATCAGATGCGCTGAATCTCGTTACAAAGCTGGCAGCTCCCTGAACTATCAGAAATATATTTCTTAAATTTCATATTCCATTCAGAAAAAAGTTTCTTAAACTGCCGATTCAGTAAACCAAGAAATAATTTAAGAATTCTAAACCCCAGAGCTGCTCCTAATTCCACACAACATTGTGTCAGTAAAATGTAATCGCTGGCAGGTTTTAAACACCAACAGGCAGCCCAGGAGTCTAAGCATGATGGCCATTCTTTGAATCTGCCAGTGAAACTACAGCAGTGAACATTACTTCAGTCACTGCTCATTGGTGGTATGAAAACAGACATAATATCAACATCAAAATTGGAAAGACATTCTGTAGGACTGCCATGCTGTTCCCAGAGCAAGCAAAACTACCAGCTACTGCATATTCAAGACAAATACAATACTATCAAATATTAAATACCTTTGCCATGGTTTTCAACACAATTGTGAGTCCTAGCATTCTCCCAGAGATGGCACAGACACCTGTGCCACTGACAATAGTCTTGCTTTGTTTAATTACTCTCTTGCTAAAAGCAGTCCAAGAACTCTGTAGGCCTGTGGTCTTACTGAACACAAGTTTCAAGTTATAACTGGTGCAAGAAATGTCTTTACACAGAAGTGCTTTGCATTTACTGAAATTATCACACTACAAAATGGGAACAAAACTAGTAATAACACTAGTAATAACTAGTGAACAGTTATGTTTGCAGTACTCTCGGTAACACATGGTCTCAAACGCACTCCACTAATCTCACCTCTATTGAACTAAATAAGGAAATTCAAATATTGGGCAGGCAGAATATTCACATTGACAAATCAATCATAATCAGACAATCTCTCTAAATTGTGATTAATGAGACAATTGTTAAGACTGTGATTTAATCAGAACAGTGAATAAAATGTAAGAGGGCCATGTTCCAAACTTCCCAGAAGATCAATTTAGATCTTACTTTCCAACTAAGTTCATCCTCAAACTTAGGGGAAAGAAAAAACCCCAGGAATACCCGAAAAGGCAAATTCCATCCTCAACTAGCCAGATGCCACCTCTCCCCTCCAGTATTTTTGGCTTAATTGTGAAAGATGGCACGATAACTGCTGCATACAGTTTCTACATACTTGTTTAGCACTTCCTAGAGCTGAGAAAGGAAAGCCACTACAAAGGTTTCTTTCTTGCAGAGGGAAAACATTAAGGGATAAGCAAGGAATTACATTCTGCTTCTCACAATGTTCCTTTTAACATGAAGCCTTGTACCTGCAATTCCAAAACAAACACTACAATTCACAATCTTTCCTCACTTCGTAACATTTCCTCAGGGGCCTGTCAGCAAATAACAAAACACTCTCCTACTCACTCTATATAATCATATATTTAGGCCCAAGACTTAGAAGACAATTCCTCACGTAGAACTTGTTAGAATTAATGGCAAACAGGACACAATTCAAAGCATTAATACTTCTAGAGGTGCCTTTTAATTTCATGATAAAAGAACACCTTAGTAAAAAACTGCTTTTCAAACTTTATGTAAGAATACAATGTAAAGAGCACTCACCTCTTCTTGTGGATGTGGCTTATCAGCAGTCCAAACCTGTAGCATGGGTACATGAATCTTCTGGCGTTGTCTGTTTACACAGGAAAGAAAACCTGACCTTTAAAAGACTAATTTAGGGGAGCAATTTTTTTCTTACTGCAAATGTACTATTATTTGATCTCTTCAGCTGATGAAGTCTACAGTATATAAAAACCAGGTCTGTGATTACTTAAAATCTCTGTTATCTTATATTGACAACAATGTTAACTTGAAGCACCTAGACAGAAAGCAGTCACACTGCAGAACACGAACGCAACAACATCTCAGTATTCACAGCATGCTTACACCTGCAGCTGCTCGTGCATAAGCAGACAAGACCTTCAACATACCCTAGAACTAGACAAGACAATATAACTTTTCAAATTCAAAAATCTGTTCTATTTTCAGGGCTTTTTTTCCCCCCCCACAGAATGGTTCGGACCTAAGACTTCAGAATAGTTTTAAGTGAGCAATAATCAAAGCTATTAATCCATACTTGAATAGATACTGATAAGAGTATTTTTAACCCGTTACAACTTACTTCAAATAGCTTTCCGTCTGAGACAAGAGACGATCCATTTCAGCATCCTTTTTCTCATATAACTCCTTTCCAACCCAAGGCAAAGATGACAGAAATGCAAACATATACCAGTCACATCGTACCTATGGGAAAGAGACATACTGAAATCTACATATACAAGTAAGCTCCAAAAGATTTTTGTATACACACCCCATTTTAACTGAAATTAAAACACCAGCAAAGCTATTATTTTGGGAGGATGTAAGGACCAGCAGTTAAAGACTGGATTGGCAAGCCATGAAAAAATACATTCTTGCTTGAAATGCATCATTTTTAACTTGAACCGTGGCGAGCAGACTTAAAATATGGTATCATTTTCACAGACTTTCTGCAGAATATTGATATAGCAGAGCAAGCCGGGCACTATGCATTTGCCAAAGTAAAGTAAAATGAATTCACTTCAGCTACCTCACTATAAAGGACCACACTTTCTTACTGCATGCATGTATTTTCTAATTGCCACAGGCTCCTTTTACGCTAAGGAAACTGCACGTGACAGTCCATTTAGTTTGCTATCTCTAAAACTTCCCTGTTCTAAGCATAAGCACAGAAGCAATGGCACAGAAAAATAGTGAAAACAGCACTAAAGGAGCCTACAGATCTTTTGCTTACTTGGGGTACGTCTTCCTCCTGTGTCACACTCACAAAGTTCTCAAACATAGCTACCATCGAAGGCGCAGCTATTACATGACAATTCACAAGATCAGACAGAAAACGAACCTAAAAATGACAAAAAAAATGTCTTAAATGAATGCTTTTTAAACTGACTGCATAGGAACAAATAAACATTACTTAAATGACTAAAACAAACCATCAATAAACGTACAATATTCAGTACTACGAAGGCAGAAATACTGCACACTGTACAGATGCATCTTTCAACCCTGGAAAACAAGTACCATAAGTGCTGCCTAATGTATCGTTCATTATAATGTCTGTAGTCTGCTTCCCTGCAGTAACGTTGCAAGGATAATATTTCCAATTAAGGAAGGGTGCGAATGCCAGTATGCATTCAAATACGTGCAAACTGCTACGACAGGAAAAACCCTTGTGCTTCTACCTACTCTAAATGGTATCAGATCACGAAAATTACAGAAGTGGAAGGAAAACAACTTCTAAAAAGCTGAAGATGGATTGAACCAGTGCTTCATGAGTCCAGATGTGCATCAAGAAACAGCAGTGCTGAATCTGTATGCCACCATACACAATTATTTTCTGTAATTATTTATTCATAAATACAGATAGTTACACAGAGAGAGCCTACGTAAAAACTGCTGGCATCTTCACATTTCAGAAAAGTGACAGACTGATCGCGTGCTGGGAATCAAATGGCCTTATTTGCTGGGGAAGAAAAAATCTCCACAGCAGGACTATATCCTTGATTTGGCTGCACTCAGGTAAGAATTCCTGATTGACAAAAATGGGAATATAAGTAGAAAACATCTGGGGCAGAGCAGTTCCCCCCCCCCCCCCCTTTTTTTTTTTTCTCTCCCCTCTCTTTTGATTTGTATCCTGCCTTCAAACTTAAACAATGCCCTAGTAGGACTTAAGCTCTCCCAGTATCACCACTATCTTAACAGACAACAAAGGCTGAAATTCTAGAAATTAAAATCTTGCATGTTTTTTCTTAAAGTCTCATTTTTTCTTAAGGGCACGTTCACAAAAAGCAGTCCAAAAAAACAACATAGGTATTTTGATCTGAAGGCAGATCGTTGGGAAGAAGTCTTGGGAAAGCAATTTGGGCTAAGCAGACAGTTCAGTACTCAAAGAGCAACTGCAACAGAGAAAAGTACCAAACTCTTACTTTCCAGATATTCATTGCTCTGAACAGTCTTTGACAAGTCTTTGACAAAGCTAAGGAAAGATTTCCACTGCCATTCCCTTAGTTGTTACTCTCACAAGTCATTTGTACACGAGGGTGACCAGAGGTGGTGAACCTGAAGCCAAGGGACAGCACATTCCTAACAAGGCTTTTACTAGCAAAAGTGTCCCACAATTGAACAGTAGCCTCTTGACAAAATACACTGAAATACTAGAATCTTAGTTTGCACCAATGGGCTTCAAAAGCAGCTAGGGAGCTGGCACTGGACTTCTAAATCAGACACCATTGAAGTCCTAATATCTTTTTGCAGACAAAACCTGTAAGCAGCAAGAGCTGAGCAAATGGTTTCAAAGACAGACAGCACTTGAAACTGCCTGCTTGATCATCATCCCTCATTAGCAGAATGAAAACACAGGCCTGGTAACAGCCACCAAAAATAGCTTTTAAGAACCAGACTGTTCATTTTCTTTTCAGTTTTTTTTCCCCATGAGAGCCACAAGAAGATCATACACCTCTGAACACAACAAATGTGCATGACTTTCATCTATCTTTTACATTTTACTGTAGAACAGGTAGTGGGGGAGCACCTCTGTTTACTGCAAATTAATTTGCCACTGGGAAAATCTGCAGTTGGAGGTCAATTTTGCAACTGTAGTATGATTTCTCTCCCCTGAGGAAGGAAATACTTCTCACATAACACATATTTCCTCTTGGTATATCTACAGAGCACTGCACATTGATGCCAGTAGAGACTGCAATACACACTGAAAGGCACAGCTCTTCTGGAACAAAAAGGTAAAAGAAGGAAGAGAAAAAAAAAGATGAGGAAAAATGTAAAACAAACAAACACAAAAACACTTACTAAATGCACAGCTTCATTATACATATTGACTTTCAGACATTCTTTAAGCTGACGAATCATGGCTTCCACAAATTCCCCACCAAAATTGTAGTTCCTGGCATTCAGCAACCCGACTAGTGTCGTGTAAACAGTAAGCTTTTCTGGTAACAGACGTGCACTGACACAGAAAAAGAAACATGGTGTTAGCTGTTTATTCATCATGTGCCAATTGGAAACTCCATATCATCTTAGAATCTGCTTATTGTAAGTCAAACTTGTCTCACGAGGAAATAAGAAAAAGCGTGATCTTACAGTTCTATCCCATGGTTAATATTTTACAATCTTTTTTTTTTTTTAACTACAGTCATTTAGAAAGGCAGCTGCCACTTTCAAGTACATTTAAGGTATTTGCTTTTTATTTGCATCTAATTGCTGAGTATTCCATAAGGTTGGCCAAATAATGTAAGTAATAGAATTTATGCAAGGATGTAAGAAGTTGTTTTAAGTTCATAATTTAGAAATAATTTTATTATACAGCATCAGCAAGATTACACAAGAGGCATACACATTTTATGCTATTAATATTGATTCCAAGTTTCTCAAGTCAAACTGATTTTAAGCACAGCATAGGGAAGGCTAGCTCCTACTGTAAAGAATTAATTTCCCTCAACCATTTTTGTATGCATGTAAGGTAACCCTATACTTTCAGAAGTGTCTTAGTGCTATAGGAAAAAAACATACTATTTGCCTTGTATTAACAAACACTGCCACAAAATAAATTTAAGGTACCTGCAAAACCTTAGCACAGGCTAGGGCTGGAACACTGTCGCTCTTCACCACACCTCTCCTTCAAACTTCTTACCTACTGCAGACCCTGAACAACCCCTCCCTCAGACACCACTCAGTGACCCCGACACAGGGCACTTCTGCTCCTGCACTTTGCTAGGGAGAGGAAGGATAGCTGCCAGCCACGGGAGAGCCTGCTTTCAGCCCTTTGCGTTCCCAGATCCCCTCCTCTAGCAGATGGGCTTACGAAGACAAGAGCATGTCGTTGCCAGAGAAGAGGAACAGGGAATGAGAAAACAGCACAGATAATAAGACTAAATAAGTGTGAGCAGCCAGTAGCTTTGGTGCTCTGAAGCATTTCATTAGGAAATGGGATATTGCCCAGCATCACTGTGTTCTCATTGCTCCTGAAGAGCAGCTCTGAGGCTTCTTCTATCTGCTTTGTGCCTTTGTACACATTTCAAGTCAAAGTAATGTAAAGAGGTATTTTCCTTGAATTATAACTAGTACGCAATAAGCTTATTCCTCTCATTGGTTTGTAGTAGAACAAACTCTACACTATAACGGCACTCAGGAACTAAAGCCATTCTTGGCATTTAAGCTACCTTAAACACTTAAACTTATGCACAGAGAAGAAAGCACCTCCCAGATTCCCAGAGCTCCTGCATACATACACAGTACATAGTATTCTTAGTATCTTGCTTTTGTAATTTGGCAGATCAGCTTCCAAAACACCAGCTAGGCCCTCCAAGTTGCTCTCCAAAGATGAATTACTCTAAAACAAAAAATAAAAAAAAAAAACTTTCATCATCAACCAGGCAACAGAACCAGCCCCTGACTCTCACGTGGAAGATGAGGAAGTTGGGTGAGAGCATTCTTTTATGTCACCTCCTTTTTCAGAGCAACGATTCAGTTGTTAGCAGCAAAGAACTGCTCTCACATGCCTGAAAGAAGCAGCAGCTACTCCTCAGAAGAGCTGCTCCCGATCACCCACCTCCCCCGTAAGGACCTCCAGTGCTCCCCTGGGATGCAAGGCCTAACAATGCCTCAGGAACATCTTGGTAAGGCAACTGAGCCTTGATTAATGAAACGAAACACCTTTGCAACTTGTTTTTCAGTGTACTATCATTTTTGTCCTTATCCTTTTATTCCCCTTTCTATTACCCTAATATCCTGTCAGGACTTGAAATTGCGCCACAGGCAGACCCAAGTTAACTCCTCCACGTCCTTGGCAATCTGGAACCAGCAGCAACATCCGCAGACACAAACTGGTAACTGTTCACTGGCTGTTTATCATTGCTTGGAAAATACAACACTACTGTTCAAGGACTTGCCCGTTTTAGCACGTGGTTTTGCAAAATCTGATAACTTTCCAACTATCTCATCAAAAAAAAAATATTTTCTTTTTGGGTGATTACTACAGACGAACCGCTAACACATAAAAAGGGAGAACCCCAAAACTTTAACTTTCTCGAGCCGCCGCCCCGGCCCCGTCCGGGAGGCGGCCCGCCTACCTTCTCTCCCACCCTGCAGATCAGCGACTCGAGCCTCTCCTCGATCTCCGACGGCTCAGACGTCCTCCGCCTCTTGTGGGGCTGCCCTGCTCCAACACACCGAGCACACCGTTACCGCCAAAGAGCCCCCCCGCCTCGGCCGCCCTCCAGCCCGCCCAAACCTCCATCCCGCGGCAGGACGGTACGGTCCGGCCCGGCCTGCACCGCCCCCGCCACCTCGGTGGGTGCGGGGGGGCGGCCGGCAGGAGGGCTGCCGCGGCGCTTACCGTCGCTGTCATCGCTGTGCCGCCGCCGCGACATGGCGGAAGGCGGGGAGAGGAGCGGCGAGGAGCGACGGGCCGGAACGCCTGGCGCGGGCCAGAGGAGAGCGCGGTCCTTCCACCGCCTGCTTCCGGCCCGTCACGCTTCTGCTTCCGGAGCAAAAGGGCGCGCGGCGCGGCGCCGCTCTGCTCACAGCTCTATCATGTGCGCGCCGGTCCGGAGGACTTCCGGGTCAGCGGGGCCGGGCGGTGCGGAGAGGAGGGGGGAGGCGGGGAGGGACCGGCGCGAAGGGGAAACCGGAGGTTGCCTGGGGGACGGGTTGCCGCCCCCCGCCCCGCCCGGACGCCTGAGGCGGAGATGGTGCCCGGCGAGGCCCCGCCGCCCGGCCCGGGGTCGCCGCGGGGCAGCGCCGCGGCCGAGGCGGTCGCCGCCAGGAAGCAGCGCGCCCTGGCCCGGAGGAAGGTGGGTCGGTGCCGGGCGCCCGGGTGTGCGGCCCGCGGGTCGAGGGGAGGGGGGCCGGCCTGTGTGGGCTCGCTGCGGGGCCACGGCGGACCTCGGGGTCGGTCTCCCGGCCCGGGGAGGGTGGTGGGGGCGTGGTCCCGGGCGGCAGCGCCGGTAACGGGTATCGCCTGCGGTGCGTTTCAGGCCTTCTCCCTGTTCGTCAAAGCGAAGGAGGTGCCGGCCGCGGTCCAGTGTGCCGCCGGCGGAGAGGGCGTGCGGTGGTGGTGCTGCCGGCAGGCGTTCGAAGAGCTCTCCGGCATTCACAGGCATGTGGCTCTGCAGCACGGCGGAGACGTCGGGCAGCCGGCCGGGCTGGCTGCAAAGCAGGCAGATGCAGAAGCAAGCCCCTGGAGCGGCCCGGATCCTGCGGGCAGCGCAGACGGACTAAGTGGGCACACTTGTAGCAGTCCCGAGATCTTCTGCACGCTCCCAGACACGAGCGGTACTAGGTACAATGATCTGACAAGGTAAGAAAGTTCCCTCAGTGGTTTGGAGGACCAGGAGTGGGGTGTTGGCCTGCTTACGGTTTACATCATCTTCTGCCAGTACTGCTTTTTGTTTTCACAGAATCACAGAATGTTAGGGATTGGAAGGGACCTCGAAAGATCATCTAGTCCAACCCCCTGCCGGAGCAGGATTGCCTAGACCATATCACACAGGAACGCGTCCAGGCGGGTTTTGAATGTCTCCAGAGAAGGAGACTCCACAACCTCTCTGGGCAGCCTGTTCCAGTGTTCGGTCACCCTCACCGTAAAGAAGTTTTTCCTCATATTTAAGTGGAACCTCCTGTGTTCCAGCTTGCACCCATTGCCCCTTGTCCTGTCAAGGGATGTCACCGAGAAGAGCCTGGCTCCATCCTCATGACACTTGCCCGTTACATAATTATAAACATTAATGAGGTCACCCCTCAGTCTCCTCTTCTCTAAGCTAAAGAGACCCAGCTCCCTCAGCCTCTCCTCATAAGAGAGATGTTCCACTCCCTTAATCATCTTCGTGGCTCTGCGCTGGACTCTCTCTAGCAGTTCCCTGTCCTTCTTGAACTGAGGGGCCCAGAAATGGACACAATATTCCAGATGCGGCCTCACCAGGGCAGAGTAGAGGGGGAGGAGAACCTCTCTTGACCTGCTAACCACACCCCTTCTAATACAGCCCAGGATGCCATTGGCCTTCTTGGCCACAAGGGCACACTGCTGGCTCATGGTCATCCTGCTGTCCACTAGGACCCCCAGGTCCCTTTCCCCTACACTGCTCTCCAACAGCTCTGCCCCCAACTTGTACTGGTACATGGGGTTGTTCTTGCCCAGATGCAGGACTCTACACTTGCCCTTGTTATATTTCATTAAATTTCTCCCCGCCCAACTCTCCAGCCTGTCCAGGTCTCTCTGAATGGCTGCGCAGCCTTCCTGTGTGTCAGCCACTCCTCCCAGTTTTGTGTCATCAGCGAACTTGCTGACAGTGCACTCTTATTCCCTCATCCAAGTCATTAATGAATATATTGAATAGAACTGGTCCCAGTACCGACCCTTGCGGGACTCCGCTAGACACAGGCCTCCAACTGGACTCTGTCCCATTGACCACCACTCTCTGGCTTCTTTCCTTCAGCCAGTTCACAATCCACCTCACTACCCGATCATCCAGACCACACTTCCTCAGTTTAGCTGCGAGGATGCTGTGGGAGACAGTGTCAAACGCTTTACTGATATGGAGATAGACCACATCCACAGCTTTACCATCATCTATCCACCGGGTAACATCCTCATAAAAGGCTATCAAGTTGGTTAAGCATGACTTTCCCTTGGTGAAGCCATGCTGAGTGCCCCTAATGATCCCCCTATCCTTGATGTGCCTAGAGACAGCACCAAGGACAAGTTGTTCCATCACCTTTCCGGGGATGGAGGTGAGGCTGACCGGTCTATAGTTACCCGGGTCCTCCTTCTTGCCCTTTTTGAAGACTGGAGTGACATTCGCTTTCCTCCAGTCCTCAGGCACCTCTCCCGTTGCCCACGACTTAGCAAAGATGATGGAGAGTGGCCTAGCAATGACTTCCTCCAGCTCCCTCAGCACCCGCGGGTGCATCCCATCAGGGCCCATGGATTTATGGACGTCCAGGTTGCTTAATTGGTCCCTGACCCAGCCCTCATCTACCAAGACAGATTCCTCCTCTATCCTGACTTCTTCTGGGGCCTCAGGGGTCCGGGGCTCCTCAGGACAGCCTCCAGCAGTATAGACAGAGGCAAAGAAGGCATTCAGTAACTCCGCCTTCTTTTTATCCTCTGTCTCCAGGGCCCCCACCTCATTCATCAGTGGGCCTACATTGCCTCTAGTGTTGGCTTTACCTGCAATGTATTTGAAGAAGCCCTTTCTGTTGTCCTTGACCTCTCTTGCAAGGTTTAATTCCAAGGAGGCCTTAGCTTTCCTAGTTGCCTCCCTACATCCTCTGACAACAGACTTATATTCCTCCCAAGTGGCCAGCCCCTCCTTCCATGATCTGTACACCCTCTTCTTCCACTTGAGTTTGCCCAGCAGTTCCCTGTTTAACCATGCAGGTCTCCTGGTACCCTTCCTTGACTTCCTACCTGTTGGGATGCTCTGATCTTGAGCTCGGAAGAAGCAGTCCTTGAATGCTAACCAACTATCTTGGGCCCCCTTACCTTCTAGTACCCTGTCCCATGGGATTTCCCCTAGCAATTGCTTGAAAAGGCCAAAGTTGGCCCTCCTGAAGTCCAGGGTTGTGATTCTGCTAGCTATTCTGTTCCTGCCACATGAGATCCTGAACTCTACCATCTCATGGTCACTACAACCAAGGCTGCCCTCAACCTTCACCTCTTCAACCAGACCCTCCTTGTTAGTGAGGATAAGATCCAGCAGCGCTCCTCTCCTAGTTGGCTCATCCACCATTTGCATCAGAAAGTTATCATCAATGCACTGGAGGAACCTCCTGGACTGAGGATGGCTGGCTGAGTAGGCCTCCCAGCCAATATCAGGGTAGTTGAAATCCCCCACAACAACCAGGCCCTGTAATTGCGAGACTGCTCTCAGCTGCCTGTAGAAGGCCTCATCACCCTCCTCATCCTGATCCGGTGGCCTGTAATAGACACCCACAACAGTATCACCCCTGCCAGCCTGCCCCTTAATTTGCACCCACAAACTCTCAACTCGCTCCTGATCCGCCCCTGGACAGAACTCTACATTCTAGCTGCTCACTCACATAAAGAGCAACTCCACCACCTCTCCTTAGTGGCCTGTCTTTCCTGAACAGGACATAGCCATCCATGACCACATTCCAGTCATGCGAGGCGTCCCACCAAGTCTCTGTGATTGCCACTAGATCATAACCCCCCGACCGAACACGGATTTCCAACTCCTCCTGTTTATTCCCCATGCTGCGTGCATTGGTGTACAGGCATTTCAGGGAGCGAGCTGAGCACACCGATTTCACCCTAGGGGGATGGGAGGCCTCCTGGTCTACCTCAACACTAGAGCGTTGCCCCAGTGGCGCAAGCCCAGCTACTACCCCATCCCCCTTCGAATCTAGTTTAAAGCTCTCCAAATTAGCCCTGCTAATTCCTGTCCCAGAACCCTCTTGCCCCTACAACATAAACCTTTCCCATGTATTACAGTCACGCCTGGTGTCTTATAAAACCAGCCATTATCAAAGAACCCAAAGCCCTGCCTGTAGCACCAGTCTCGTAGCCAGGCATTAATAGAGAGAATCCTACTATTCCATCCCACGTCATCACCTGAAAATGGAAGGAGGGAGGAGAAAACAACTTGTGCCCCAGACTCTTTCACCAACCGTCCTAGGGCCTTGTAGTCTTTCTTCATCCCCCTCAGACTACGGGATGCAGCTTCTTCCCCACCTGTCTGGAAGATCAGCAGGGGGTAGTAGTCTGTGGCCTTCACCAGGTTGGGGAGTTGCCTGGTGATATCCCTGATTCAGGCTCCAGGCAGGCTGCAGACCTCCCTGTGATGGGGGTCAGCTCTGGATATTGGGCCCTCAGATCCCTTTAGGAAGGAGTCTCCAACCACTAAAACTCTTCTCTTCTTCCTTGTGGAGGAGGTAGCTATATGCCTGTCAGGTTTTTCTGACTGTGGTGGGACCTCTGATATAGGTTGCCTCTCCACCACATCCCCATTGGACCGGCTGTATTCCACTAGGGCTTCATATCTATTTCTCAGAGGCACCTGTGGAGGCGAGGTAGGTAAGGAGGGCACTCGCCTTTTGCCACGGCCATAGACTTGCCTCCACTCACTCCTCTCCTCTAGGTTATTGTTTTCCACCTGAGAGGGGCAGAGTACAGGGGTCCCTCGATCCTGGGAGCTCTCTGGCAGGTGCTCCCATTTTTGTTGCAGGGAAGGCAGAGCCTGGCTCCACCAGTCTATCTCCATTTCAGCCTCCCGAATGCTCCTAAGCCTTTCTACTTCGGCTTGAAGCCTTTCAACCTGGCTTTGCAGCTGTGCCACTCGGCCGAGCAGATCATCTACCTGCTCACAGCGCACACAGCTCCGTGACGCCACAGAGACGCTGTAGCATTCCCTGCAGCCTGTGACCTGCACCATCGCCTCCTTCCGTGGGAGCTCTGTCTGGGTTCCCACATCCATTTTGGTCTTCTTCCGCCGGGTAGATACCATTGTTCTTTCACTGAGCTGGGAAATACCTGTTGGTGACGCCCCTGGTTCACAGCTCCTTGGCACCTTCCTCGCCTTGTGCACTGGGAGGGAGTCAGCGCCCTCCCCAACATGCTGCAAACTTCTGCGGCCTCTCCTGCCCTGGGACACACACAGTCATTGCTGACTCACACAGTCACTGCTGACTCCCCCTCTCCCCTCTGGGCAGGGACTAGTCCCTGTCCTCCAGGAGGCTTTTTATCACCCAATCAATCACCACCCCCAATCAACAGGGGCTGGTGCGTTTAAATCGCCCGCGGTGCCTCCGGCTACGCCCCCTCCTCTCCTGATTCGTTGCCGGGAACCTCCGGGTTCGGGGTGGGGCGGAAGCAGCTCGGGGCTGATGCTCCAGGGGGGCCAAGAGTACGAAAACCGCCTGGTTACAGCCCGATGTCGCCCTCGCCCCCAGCACTAACCTCAAGTCGCTGTCGCTGCTGCCGCCACTGTCCATGTCCATGCCGCCGCTGTTTTCATGAAGTTCAGTCAAGTGACTTTTTAAAATAGAAAGAGTCTTCCCTGATATTCTGTTAGGTCTTCAGATACCTTCCTGAGATACTTTAGATTAACAGGTGTAGGTACGCTCCAGGAGTCACTTGGTTTATTTAAATTCCTTTCACAGCTGCTCACACCTGTACAAAACATGCAAATTACCAGTGTGTTGATAAAGAATCAGATGTGGTAATAAAGAAGTAGATTTACTACAATTTTCTTTGATGGTAAAGGTGGGAACCTGGGAGGATTGCACTGTCAGAGCTGTATCATTCCGCGTTGTTAAAGCAGGCCTGTACAGGTGTTACTCGATGCCTTACATCTATAAGTAAGGAAGGACTGGAGCAGAAAAGAGCAGAACCGCAGGGTATGCTCTGTGCAGATCCCTCTTCTCTGGTCATTTAAGTACTTTAAGGGCTCATTAGTTATGAATAAGTGAGAGAGTATTCATTAGTTATGAATAAGAGAGGCTGGAGGGCCTCTCCTATGAAGACAGGCTGAGACAGTTGGGACTGTTCAGCCTGGAGAAGAGAAGGCTCTGGGGAGACCTTCTAGCAGCCTTCCAGTACCTGAAGGGGGCCTACAGGAAAGCGGGAGAGGGGCTTTTTATAAGAGCATGTAGTGACAGGACAAGGGGTAACAGTTTTAAACTGAAAGAGGGTGGATTTAGATTAGATATTAGGAAGAAATTCTTTCCTGTGAGGGTGATGAGACACTGGCACAGGTTGCCCAGAGAAGCTGTGGCTGCCCCCTCCCTGGCAGTGTTTAAGGCCAGGCTGGACAAGCCTTTGAGCAACCTGGTCTAGTGGAAGGTGTCCCTGCCTGTGGCAGGGGGGTTGGAACTGGATGAACTTTAAGGTCCCTTCCAACCCAAACCATTCTATGATTCTATAAGTAGGTTCACAGAAATGTTTCTGACTGCAAGAGAGTTTGGCTTGTGCTGCTCACCATGCAGGCACACAGTCTCACTGAAAATTTTGGCTTTTTAAATTTAGATAGCTCAAGCACTTGAATTTTCAGTGTGCCAGTTTGTCAAGTTAAGCATTTAATGGGACACTTGTGTGCACAGAAAACAGCAGTTCTTGCATCTTGTGTGTTGGGAGAAACTTGACTAGAGCACACTGTAGGCCGCTGGCAGAGATGTTCCATGCAGCAGAGAGGAGTTCATCTTGTAACCAGTCCCAAGAACTAGGAATGTGGGAGCTTTTTTTAGTTCATATTCTTCCTCTTTGAAATAAATCAAACCCAGCAGTGCTAATCCCTACAAAGTTTGTTTGTTGTTTTGTTTTTCTCCCCGCATCTGGTAGAAGAAAATTGTCTGCTTTTTGAATGGTTACTGCTAATAGTATATTTTTGTGCTTTCAACCCTAACATCCTTTTCCTATTTGTTCATCTTTGCCATGCTACGGACAGCAAGGTGGGAGAAGTACTTCTATATTACTGTTACTGTGAGGTGAAGGATCCAGAGAAACTCTGTGCTTGGCAAAAGGCTCTGTGCCAGCATCTGCATCTCACTGGCAAGGTAAGGTTTTAAGCAACAGTTGTATTCTTAACAAAAAAAATCTTCTTCGCTTAGTGAAAGACGATGGAGCATGTGGAGAACCAAGTGTTTTGCACCAGAAAGTGCTAGTCTGTTATGATCCCATTAAGAAAGGCACTCAGACTCTGTAAAGTATCATTTAAAATGCTATTTAAGAGCTGATGCTAAAAAGAAAAATAAAATAATACTGATAATCTTATATCCCTTTCAGTGCTAGGATCCCTGAGTTGTGCAGCATTGAGCAAGACTGTGATCCTTATGCAGCGTGCTGTGCAGACCCTGTCCTTGCAAGGGTTACTCCATTTCCATCATTCAAACTGTTACAGGTTTTTTTTTTACAGGAAAACAAGTCTTTTCATTACTCCTGCTGTCAAACAGAAAGGATATTCACATGAGAACTTCTTGATGCACTTTCAGATAAAGGCAAGGACATGAGGTGGCATAATTACTGGTATCAATAGGGAGCTGCATGCAGGTGTCTGTTAGGATTATCAGGCTGGGTTTGACCTGCAGCTAAAGCATACGTGCAGCACAGCACAGCCAGAAGGCCAAGCTGGAGGTGCAGTGCTGTGCAGCATGGGTCTGGGCTTGCTCCAGTTAACTGTTAATGTGTATCACCAACTCCTCAATGCGCACTGATTTGTCAGAAACACTACAGCAAGCTGTAATCCATACTGTAAGGCGTGAGACGAGAGCAACTGACAGCTCTGACCACCCCGTAGGATAGCAGTGCTCATTCCTGTGCAGAGTCTTTGTTCTTTTCATTCCTGGCAGGCTAGACCAAGGAGGTGAGTTGGCTCATCTAGCTGGCCTCTTGACACTGTGGGCAAAGGTGAATTTTAGCCTCACAAAGCTGATGTTCCTAGGCTGTCTGTGGGGAGAAGGATTTTTCAAGAGGGCAACTCAGAGCAGGAGACTACTTTTACCTTTGACTTGTCTCCCTGAGTAGCTTCTTTTTCTCTGCCGATGGTAGGCACCTTCCCTGTTCTACGTCAGGTCTGGGGGTGAAATGTCCTAAATGCATTCACTTCTTTTTGTTTTGCTCAGTTATCTTGTCTGGTGTTTGGTATTTTTATCTTTTTTTTTCCATCTCCAAGACAGGTACAGCATTTGCCTGCTCAACCAATTGGTTTCTTCCTCACCTCTTATATTAATTCTTTTTTTTTTTTCCCCCACCACTTCAGAGTTTTTGTTCATTTGTCAGTGCTGGAGATAAAGTGACTCACACTGAAATTTAATATTACATGCAATATTATGCATATTCACATTTTCCTTTTAGCTGTGTGAGTCATTGGGCACAATCCCATTGTTCTTCCAGAGGCAGACTTCAGTGGGAATTTTAATGCTGACTGCAGGATTTGCCTGTTAACCAGTTAGCATTTCTCTGTTTATTGCACAAACTTTTCTGACTGTCTTGATGTCATTCTTTTGAAATGGCTCAAAAGTGATTATTGGGTTTTTATTCCTATTTTATTTACTGTCTTCTTTATGTTCAGCTTCAGTATAGCCATCTTTTTCTTCCTCCCTGAGCAGTTTCTTTTCTGAGCATACTTCTGTGTCTGCCTTTTGTCACCCAGTCATGTTTTGCTAATTTCACTGTGATCTGTTTTTGCTGTTTGTAAGCCTTAGCCCCAGCTTCTCCTCTTGCCTTCTAGGTACGAGTTGCTTCAGAAGGGATTAATGGGACTGTTGGTGGAAGCAAAGTAGCTACCAATCTCTACATTGAAGTTATGCTTTCCCAGCCTCTGTTCAAAGACATTTTGTGTCAAGAGGATTTCAAGGTATGAAAAAATAATTTCTACATAGACGTTGTTAATGTAGGACATTAAATTTTTGAGCAATAAGCACATTGCTTCTTGATAGTATTACTTCTGCTGTAGCAGTTCTGCTCTCCCAGCACTGATCTAAGCCAAGGGTTCCTAACCTTACTTTGTTTAGATATCTCTGCCGGTTTTCACCAGCAGTAGCAGTTATCATGAGCAGTGATAGCAGCTGCTGCAAGCTTTGGCAGCTATGGGTGCAGCTGCAGAGCCCCTTATGCAGGTGAATGAGGGAGTGTGCTTCAGCCCTGCCATTCTTCAACAAGCGTTTACTCCAACGTGGCTGCCAAAACCAAGCCATCGCGACGTACGACATTCCCGAGCAAACTATTCCCACACCCTCCTCTTCACCCTGATTTGAGATCCTTGCCTAGAAGCCTACTGGTTTAGGTTCATGCAGGCTTTGGTGTGCATACAGGTACACTGTCAGTTCCATGAATTGGATGTCTTCTAGAGAAAATACACAGGCAGAGTCAAGAGGTTTCTCCCTACTCCAGTTAATGCCTGACCGGAGGGAGAGTGAGGTGCTAACTTCTGCTTGAGCCTGAGCATATGTGCTGATTGCTGGCTTCAGATGGTGATGGCAGCTGTGGCTGGCACCATATGACATTCTGGTAGACTTTTGCTGCCCAAGCACTGTAGGTACTGGTTTCTCTGTGAGGAAGGAAAGCTGCTGCTTTTATAGTATTTTTATTTTCCACACAGTTTTATTTGCAGGGGTATTTTTTCCATAAATAACTAGATCAAAAGAGTTAGTGAGACTTGTGAAACTCAAATCCCATGTAGAGCTGCAGTGCTGCTTCAGTCTTCTTAGCTTTTTAACTGTCTGTTGTGCTTGGCTGAATTTCAAGAGTAAATGTGACCTGTTAGTTACAGTCATGTGTAGATGTGAAAGCAGAACAGGGATGGAATTTTACCTTGACCTTGGCAAAACCTCCAACCCTGCATGATGTCTGCAAGCATCAACATTCGTCTGTTAGTACATGATCGTATTTTCTGTCTCACAGTTCCTCTTCATGCTGTATACCTGAATAAGTGGAGGTTTCAGGTCCCTGTGCCATGAAGACATGAGCACAGAGGAGTGAAAATTGCGCTTGGGGCTGTGAAAATATTCAGTGGCCGCTGTAGTTGCTGCAGGCTGATTTCCGTGATAGCTGGGACAGTGCTGCACAGCACTGCACTTTTGTTTGAGTGTTCACGTGCTTGATAGGCCATGTTTGAGGCTCAGCCCTGCAGAAATTCTCACCTCCTGTCACCTGCAGTGGGGGTGCCTACCAAAAACGGCTTGCTGAGACCTCCGAAGGGGAGATCCTGTGCTTGAGTTTGGGGGGGCGGGGCTTGTCAGACTCCACTGTTAACGAATCTTTGGCCTGGGTGACCTCCCATACATCTCGTTCACACCCATGAACCACTAAAGTTCCCATCGCACGTGCTGTGGCTGGAGGCCTAGCTGTGCTTGTGTTGGGGATCAGAGGGGCTGAAGAGAACTGCAGGGCCCAGATGTGTGAACATGATCCTTTACCAGAGGAGGTTATGTGATATTCCTGTCAGAGTCAGCATGCTGTGTAGGAGCCTTGACTTTCTCATGATAGATGCTAGTGACATTGTTTCTGACTAAGATCGGTTCTCCTTCCCGCTCCTTGGTAACTCCGCATCTTATGCTGAATGGTGCCTGTCTCACCTGCAGAGTAGTTATTGGGCCCGAGACACCTGTCTGCCAGGTTATGGTCAGGGTCTACTGCCTAAACCTCAGGATTTAAAGTGTGGACTTCAGCAGGAGAGACATTTCTTTCCCTCAGCCACCAAGACACTTTCATATTCTAGTGAGTTGTACAAATTAAAACAAGTGGGTAATTTTAATCTTCACACCTGGCAAACCTGGTGGGTTGTTTTTGTGTTTAATTTTGTAGAGCAGTGCAGGAGGAGCTCACTGTTTCCCAGACCTTCGAGTTGGAGTATTCAAAGAAATTGTACCTATGGGCATTGATCCAAAGATTCTGTCTTATAAAGAAACTGGTAAGTTGATTTAATGAAAAATAAAGCCTCTCACCCAAGTGAGAGGTAAGTGAAGAATAAAGTACCTTCACCAAAAACATTTCCTTCTGCACAGTGGCCAGAACACAGGAGAAGCAGATATGGAAATTGACTTCTTACTGGTAGTCAAAATTTACTGGTGCATGGAATTTGCTGGCCCAGGTTTTGGTATGCTAAGTGTTTAGCTGCCTCAGAAAACTTTAGAATTAACTTTCTGTTTTGTGGGAAACAGCAGTAGTTCAAATGACATCAAGCAGTTACCTCATTTTGGGGTAGGGATATACTTTGTGCTTTAGTCAGGAGTAAGTCATTGGACATCTGCTAAAGGCAGATGTAAGGTGAAACTATGTATGATGGTTAGGAAGGACATTTCAATGCATTAATATATTTATATTTGTTCTAAATATTCTGTGGGTGCTTTGAGACTGCTCAGAAATTATACCATATAAAGAGCTCCAGTGCTCTTTTGTTGTGGTTAGCTTGCAGTAGGAACCAAACTGTATAGGAAGAGCTTTCCATGGAGTCTTCCTGTGGATCCAGTGGATTCTGGTGCTGTGGATGCTGAGAGCTTTTTTTTAGAAAATGCTAGAATCCCACTGAAGCTTGCAGTTGAGTATATACATGTTTCTATGTTAGGGACTGCTGACTTGGCTTTACTTGTGTTGAAGTTAGCAGCCATACTCCTGCCTTTTACAGTAAAGCAGAGCCAGGTTATGCATCAGGTTCATGCCCCTCCCCTAACACAGGCTGCATTTGTTTTCTGCTACCTATAGCTGCTTAGTATGGATTATGCCCAATAAGATGTTACTGGCTATGCATCTGCTATGAGGACATTACGTAGGTGGTAAGCAGGAGCACAGCAAATAGCAATTAACAGAGCAGTCTGGGGCTTTATTTTCCACCAAGAGGTTTTATTGGTGGTAAATTTCTACAGCATCTTTTTGTGGTTTTGGCAGAGGATTATTTTTTTTCCCCCATTTTTTGGCAGTTTGTGAAATGTATGTTTGGATATTTCTTTCCCTTTTTTTCCTTTTTCCTCCTATTTCACAGTGTTTTGTGGAGATGGTTCCCATTACTCTGGCAGGTTGCTTGTAGGGTTATTTTTTAATAAGGGATTTTGCGGGCGGTGGAGGGGAGGTTTTTTATTTTTTCAGTAGGTTGGGAGTGCTAAGTCCTGAGCAACCTGAAAGCTGAGAAACTTCATGTAAATTGAAGTTGTACTGAAAGTAATACATGCTTATGGAAATTTTCCATTTTTATCAACAGAGTTTCAATGAAAAAAATGAATTTCTGTGTGCTTCTGTGCCTCCAGATGTAATGAAAGATGAGCAGAGGGAAGGGAAACATTTTTCTCTCTTTTACAACTGTAAGAGTTGCCAGGGGGACATAACAAAGATCATAGAGACAGGAGCCTGTCTACTGCTTCTTTTGACATGTGGAACAGCGTTGTGTTTTCTTTCATTTGCCAATAGGAAGCCAAACACGGATAAACTTGCCTGGTTGAGTTGGGATGAAAAGTCTGTGAACCACAACAGAAATTTTTTGTTTGGAAATCTGAGGAGAATCTGGATCAGTGAGATTATATGTGACATTGTTTTGTAGTTCTGCTTCTCACTTTTCTTTTTTTTCCCTTTTTTTTCCTTTTTTTCTTTTTTTTTTCTTTTTTTTTTTTGTTAAAGGAATCCATTTATCCCCTCAGGAATTTCATAGAGAAGTAGAACAGTATTTGTCTCAGGCCAGTCAAGGACAAAGCGATACCATCTTGCTGGACTGTAGGAACTTCTATGAAAGTAAAATAGTAAGTGTTGTTTGCCTGCTTCTTGCAGTGTGTTACAGGTGCTGGGGGGAAGCATTTCACATTGTGAGGGTGTAACCTTACTGGAAGAAGAGATTCCATATTCCAGATTGACTGCAATATGTACAAAGTTCAGTTTAGTCATTAATATTAGACAGAAGCAGCAGAGGACCTGCTCAGCGACGTGGCATGGAGCCTGCCCGGCTAACTGCTTATACAGCTTGGGGCAGGAAGAAGTCAGAGTGGTCCATACAACATTAGCAGTGAATACCATGTAGTTTGGAGTAAAAGTAGCATAATTTGTAAGGATGTTTTCCAGCATTTTTGACTTGTACCATATGTCAAAAAGAATAGGGTCATCCTGCTGTCACACCCACCAACCCTCTTGCATTGTTGTGGCTCATCCTCTCTCTGACAGTTCTGTTCTGCTTAGCTCCCTCTTTTATGTTTGGATGAGGAGACATGCTGTGCCCAGAATCCTCTTACAGATTTTAACAGGTATTTTGATGCATAAATGCAAGCTGAGGAACTGCTAAAGCAGCTGCCGTGAGATGAGTGTTCTGGCCCAAAGGTTTGTTACTTCCTCTAGTTCGAGGAACAGACCTCACCATGTACGACTGCTTGTAACCAGTTGCATGGCCATCTGTTGTTATTGCAGGGACGTTTCCAGGGCTGTCTGGCTCCAGATATCAGGAAGTTCAGCTATTTTCCCAGCTACGTAGATGAAAACCTGGAGCTTTTTAAAGACAAGCGTGTCCTGATGTACTGCACAGGAGGGATTCGTTGTGAAAGAGGCTCTGCTTACCTACGGAGCAAGGTGAGATGTCATTCAGAGGGCAGAAGTGTCAGGGAGTTGAGACTGCTTTAAGGGCAGCTGTCTTTTTCTTTTGCTGATAAATTCTTACTGAGCACAAACTGCTCAATGAGCAGGTGGGGAGATAATTGTCTCTGACGCACACTTGCCTCATGCTGTCTGTCAAGGACGTGGGTAGTTTAATGCAGCTCAGGATGATCTGCATGGACTAGTGTCACAGCAGTGCTTGCTCTGTGAAAATGATTATATAACCCATTTGTTGAGGTATTTGTAAGTCTGCTCTGGCCATTGTAGCGGTGGTTTAGGAGCACTTGAGAGCATTCTGCAGTGTTTCCACAAACTCTGTGGTCATTACTGCACAGCTTGAGCATCTCAGAGCAGTGAAAATCAGCCAGTCAGTGCTTTCCCAGTGTTGTGGAATTAAATCTAGCACACTGCATTGTTCTAATTGTGCTTTCCATCCTACTCTTCTCCTGGATCCTTCCCTCAAGGAGCAAGGGAGCAGTACATATATATGTTCTCGAGATTTAAACCTTGCTTTGCTTCTCTGCTGCACCAGTGTGAACCCTGAGAAATTCTGCTCCTGCTAACAACTCACTACATAAAAACAGAATAAGCAGCGGTTCACAGAGGCTCAAAAGCTTTTGATCTGTGAAGCAGCAAACCTCCTCATCTGAGGTTACCAGCCTTTTATGACTGTAACATTAAATGCACATTTGGGTTCATGTCAACAAGCCAGCGTTGTGGCGCTGCCCAGTAATCCCTGGTGGCACAGCCTAAGGTTGTGGGTGCACATGGTGCCATCTCATGGTCACTGAGAAGCTGCTGCTTTTTGTTGACCTGATTTACAACATTCGCTTTGGGAACTCTGGCATCCCACCACTGCTGTTGTCTCCTTCAGCTTTTCTGCTAATATGCTTTAAACAGGCAGTGTGCAGAGAGGTTTACCAGCTAAAAGGTGGAATTCACAAGTACCTGGAAGAGTTTCCAGATGGATTCTACAGGGGGAAGCTGTTTGTGTTTGATGATCGTTACGCCATTTGTTCCAATGAAGATATCATCTCAGGTAGGACTAGATAATGTAAGTGCAGAAGGCTGGGAAGCTATTGCAATTGTTTCCACAGAGGTGTGCAGGATAGGGGCAGCCAAACTGGTCTGTGTAGTTCTTCCTCATACTCGCTTTGATCTTTTAGAGCCGTCACTTTTGATGATGATCATCAACTCTACATGGCTTTAACACATAAAACAGAAATGAGAGAAAAGAACAGTAAACAGAGTTCCCTAAAACTGGAGCAGTAAAAGGAAATATTCCCTGCAGAGCAGCTGCTGTTAGGAGCCATCTGCAGCTATGGAGATACATGTCAAGCATGACTGCTGTTGTTACCTACTTGTTGCCCACAGTGCTGATCAGACTGTGGCTGGCCAAGTGACCAAAGCATTAAATAGTTCTCCTGCTGTCAGCTGTTCTCCGCTCCAGTAATCTCGCAGAACATCAGCACAGACTGACAGGCATTGGGAGAGTGGTGGCGCTAAGCTCTACAGCACTTTGTTATTTTCATGCTTTAAAAGTTTCTGCAGCCTGTAGAATTTCAGTGATCTCCAGTTGACGTTGTTAAGAACATTGCCTGGTCTTCTGGCTGGGGTCGGCTCTTCAGATATTGCAAATGAAATATCTGTTTTCTTCTTCTCAGTTGCCAGGTACAAATAGATGGAGTTTGGCTCTAGCCCTTTTTAGGAAGAAGTGCTTGTTTTTCTCTGAGTGGGTAACTTTGAGCACAACCTCCCATTCCTTCTCTGCAATTACCATGTACATCTTGAAGGTGCCTGGTTTGGTGTAGAAACAGAACACTTCCCTACAGAAGTTTCAAGGGGAAGTGTTGGGGTAGGCACCTTCTTGATGGTACAGCTGAACGGGGCTGTAGCTTTACAGTTAAAGGGTCAAAGCCTGTCTGATGTTGTGGCAGGACTCTACCAGGACTGCAAATGACACGCCTTCTGCACAAGCCATTGGTTTTAGGTGGAAGGAAGTCCCATGGCACCCCCTTTCCCAGCAGGCAACATTCCTGCATACTGGCTTAGTTACCACCAGCATATCTTTCTTCTTCTCTTGGCAGCAAGAATCTTTTAAATCTGTCTAATCGGAACTAGAGGAAGCACTAAGCACTTTTTCCTTTTCCTGAGAGACAGCTGTCCTAAGTTTTTTTACATCAAAATCAGAAGTCTAAAAATTAACTAGTTTCTAGAAGATCAAGATAAAGGAGGAATTAAAAACCTGGAAGACAATAGATAGCCATTTAAATGAGAGATTGCAGCTTCCTGGTGCCACGGAGAACCCTCTGCAAGTGGGACAGATGGGGCAATGTGGGTGTTAACTTTTTCTTTTCCTCCTCCTTCCAGCATGCAGATACTGTGGGACACTGTGGGACCAGTATAAACTTTGTTCCAGCCAGCACTGCCGGCAGCTTGTCCTGACATGTCCAAGTTGTTGCAACAAAGGTCTTACAGCTTGCTGTCCTGTTTGTCAAGAGAAAGAGCTCGAGGTGACTTCAAGGGCTTCAGGAGAGACGCTTAAGGAGGAATGTGCATGTACAAAGAGACGGCCAAGGGTACCTATTGAACATGTCTCGCAAAGGATGCTGGACACAGGAAAAGATTAAGCTGTTTCATTAGTTAATCTGACACATGCTAATGTGAAGGGCTTCTATAACCAGATCCCTGTCTGTTCAGTTCGGTTTGGAAATCATAAAAATGTGTTGGCCTGGAAAGTCTTGTTCATACGCTGCCTTTAAGCCTAGAGTATGCCCTGAAAACCATCCATTACTTGACTGTCAATTACCAGAGTGCCCAGCCCATCACCAGCTCTACAGGATTCCTCTCCTTGGGGACAGTCTTGTAGCGTGGCCTCTACCATGGGGATTTTGGAGCAGAGCATGTGCGATGGGACACAGCTGCTCACAATTCCGAAGAAACTGGAGGGACATAAGAACAATTCCATTCTTTTCCTCCTGCATGGAGGTGGATCTGTCCAGCCTCGCCATTGATCGTACATTTGCTTCAATAGCTAGTGCTAGGGTGTGAAAACAACAGATGTATCAGTTGGGTGTGGGTACGTGACCAGATAACAGCTGAAGATATTTTCCATGTTACATGCCATCTGCCTGTGTCTCTTGCTTCATACCAGTGAGAAGCAAGGGGTAGTTACCTGAAGTCACTGACTTGACTCCTGTGTAAAACTGGCACAAGGACTCCTCTTGTAACTGGAGCAAAGGCCCACAGATACGGTCTGCCCAGCCGTACTTGTTGTGTGTGACCTGTAGGATGAACAGCAAAAGTAATCCTTATTCCAGTGCTCTGTCTCCCCAGGAACTGTTGTTTCGCTCAACTTGTCAGGACATGAAATACCCAGGCCTCAGCTCTGCCTGCACTAGAAAAAAACAACGGCTTGAAGCATGTTGAAACTGAGATGCACAGAGAGGGGAGCACAGAGACTTAAATACCAGCATTGGAAGTAATGCTGACGTGTGTGCATAAATGTCAGCAACAGCTATAAGGAGATTGCAAAAACCTTTATCCAAGTGAAATAATTCCAGATTTGGGGAGCATTTGTGCTTTGCAAACATGGGTTGTGTTTTTCAAAAGCTGTGGGATGTTTATGTGACTTCCGGCTCCTATTAGTGGTGAAATTGCCTTTGAATTTGAAGGGATCCACAGCATATGAGCTCAAAATACTTCTCTGCCTGCTTCTTTGTGTGCCTGATGCTGTAGAATGTACAGAAGGGTTTCATTAATAGTGTAGGAGATGTGTCTTGACTGAAAAATGTCTTCGAAACTTACTGTTGTTCTTGGTACTAAATAGTAGTTAGTCATTAGGAAATCAAAATCACTTACTGGTTTGTTGGGGATTTTTACTGGCAACTGCTTTTAAAAGCAAGAAAACAGTTTACTCAGGTTTCTGCAGTTGCTTAATGACAGTTAGGGCAATGTTATTTTCATATAGATGATTGTAACTTTCTCCCATAGTGCTATGAGTTCAGCAAGGCCTCATTGTTGACTTGACTAGCAACTTAAAGACATGGGCATTGGTTCCATTAAGGCCAGGGCAAGCATTTCTTCTTACTTCCAGTATTGCTACCATGAAATCAATGGTTCAGCAACTGTCTCTATGACCGTTCCTTTCATGAAGCAAAACTTTTGAAACTTAGGAATCTCCTTTGAGAATCTTTCCAGGATGGTATTTAATAGTAAATCTGTGCACAATCCATACTGGAGGAGAAATTGGAAAATCCTCATTAGTAGACATCTTCAGCAGAAGTCTAAGCAGTACCCATGGTCCCCTGGCATCTTGCCTCCCAAGCTTTGCTGGCCAGTTAACCTCTGTGCTTTTGACGACTGGAAGATTCGTGGAAAAACACGCAAGCTCTACTTGCAGGCCTGGTCTAGAGCACTGATGGGAGTGCCCTGACTTGCATATTATACTCTCTCTTTTCTTCCTGTATTAGGTTAAAAAGAACACAATTTTATAATTCAGTCTATCAGCAAGTTTGGAACACTGTAATCTATTTGGAAGGCTGTTTCTGTATCACTTATCAGTACAGAATGGCAACAACTACATTTTATATATAAACTTCTGAAACTCCTATGATGATAAATAACCTTTAGTGCTTCCACTGTAATTTTTAAAGTACTGCACAAACACACTTCACTTGTTATGTTGGAGGTGCTTAATTCTGCAGAGGTGCTAGCTGTCTGCCACGTGGTAGACCTGGCTACAAGGTACAATTCTCCTGAGGGCTCCAGGCAGCTGGAGATCCTACCTGAAAGGCAGAGGGGAGCCATGGGGCCTCTTCTGGTCCATGCTGCGCTAAGGCAAGGGAGGAGGAGAAGGGTTTGAGATGTACAGATGGCGGCTCATAAAGCCAGGTTTCCTCTGCTGCAGAGAGGGGAGAGGGGGATAAGAGACATCCTTAGCCTCCCTCTTGCAAGTTAGCCCATGAGCAGCTTCTGTGTCTGGCTTCTGGCTTAGTTTTGTCAGATGAATACAAGTAAGGTAATGCCTGAGACAAGGCACATTAGCTGCAGGAGAGGTGAGAGTTCAGCAGGATTGGCTGTGACTACCAGATGCTGCAGTCAGCAGATAGCTTTTTTCCCCTTTTCCTGGAGAGCTGCTAGGACAAACAGTGATCGATTTGCTCCTAAATATCATCATTTTGTAGCTCCATTGCTGCACAGCTTGATGCCTTTCACCACAAAGCATGCTGCCTCTCAGCACAGCCTGTCTCTGCTGTACAGCTCTCAACTCTCACATGCATCTTTCAGCAAAGCAACTCTGTAAGGATCAACTGAGGACCCTGGAGTGATCCTGCTAGCTTAATATACAATTGGGCTGCATGGTTAATTTGGATGCTGCTACAGTGAAACATAGGGCAAAGTTCTTGCTTTTTTTTCCCCTTTTTTTTTTCCTTTTTTTTTTAAGGGCTATTTTTTTTCTTTCAGGAAAAAGTGCTGTTGTAGTAGCCATGGTAGTGCTCCCTGCTCTGCAGATGCATCTCCTTGCATGTCTGGGTTTCTTAGCACCGTCAGGATTTCCCAGGATAAGATGCATTTATGCTCTTCTGAAGCCAATGGAAGAGCCGAGCCCATACCATCCAAATCTGACTGGATGGCTCAGCTGAAACTATGTGGCTCCGGTTTGATGATTTAGTTGATCATTTTGAAGTCTTTGCAGTGCATATGGAAGAAAGAGGCTGTCTGCCAGTTTCTTTTTTTTAAAAAAATATGTTTTCAAGTATTTTTCTTCTGCATTCTTTTAATTTTGTGATATGGAGCTTGCAGGGTTGGGGGAAGAAGCTATAGTGTAGCATGTTATTTGACACCACTGGCACATTTATTAAGATTTGAAGAGCAACAAATATAGTATTTCTCTGCTTCGTTGGTCAGAGCTAAATCGTGTGGTATTTGCGCATAAGCTCTGAAGAAATCTGTGGGACTTTTGCTGGGATGTATGTAAAAGGCTGCAAAACTCAACTTCACTCTTAACAGATGTGTACAGACAGATTTCTAACAAGTGAGAACATTTTCTAGGACACGTTGTCATCAGACCAAGAATAAGGCTTCAGTACAGCAACGCTTCTGCCAGGAGACTCTTCCTACCGAGCAGGATTCCACCCATGTTAATAGCGGGAGTCTCGGGTGGGATAGTGCTGGGTCCAATCCACTGCAAGCTTGTGGGGAATCCTTCCCCGGCTGGATGATGGGTGGTAGGCTGTCTGACAAAAAGCTGTCAGACTGTATGCAGTGAAAGTTCAGAGTTGGAGTATTTCACTTAACAGCTTTTGTAGGGCACAATATTTATTGTTGCATTTATGCAGACATTAGGGATGGCAGTAAAAGAAACAATCCCTAGCAGAACAAGATTTAATTAATGGTCATCTAGACAAAACAGCAAAGAGAGAAATCAACCTGTTTCCAGTGAATATCTGGACACACACTTTTGACATTAGGAAACTGAAGGAGTGGGGATTAGATGAGGACTCTGGTTTGCTAATTAGTTTGGCTGTCTCTGTGGGGTTAGGATTTGCATCACATCTCTAAAGGTGACAGTTTTCTTCAGCCATGCATAGGAATGAAGGATATTAACCCATCCTAAACTGCTCAGTTTTTGAGACTGTTTTATAATTGGTGGCCTTAAGCTCCATTTAATCAGGGGATGGAGATCAATTTTTTTCTAAGAAACACTAGGATGCATTTGAAACAGCATCTCCAACTAACTGATTCAGCAAATGTCGGTAAAAAATTGTAATTCACAGTTCTTGAAATTAGCCATGTTTACAGGTAGTAGAAGTGCTTGTTAAACTAGTTGCTCCTCTATCATTAGTTGAAATCAATTTGGCAAAAAAAAATAAAGTATTTTTTTAATACTTCTACAATTTGTGTGGAACAATTGTATCTTTCACTCATGCATACCACAGCCTAACTGTATGAATCACCGTGCACGAAGTCTATAGAAAAATTAGGTCCCAGGTTAATTAAGAGTCACTTTTACACTGGGATGTACTCTAAACTGAGATTGCATAAAATTGGCAGATTGTTACTGGCTTGAACAGTTTCCAGCTCTACAGAAAACATCAACAGTCCTACTGGATAAAATCTTCAGCTACAGCCACTAGTTAATTTAAACTGTTAGTGCATGAAACAGAACCGAGGCACCACAAATACTCTTGTCAAGGCACTTATTGCCTTTAGATTTCCACAGTGTAGCACAGATCACCGGGAATGACCTCTGTAGCCAGGAGCTACACTCCAGTTCTGCACTTGGGAAAAATAGGCCCGTTGAACTCTGCAAGTCTTCTCTTCCTCACTGAAAAAGAAGAGGGAGAGGAGTCAGTCATGGCAAGGCGAAGATGTGGATGGCAGGCTTTGGCTTACCCGCTGTGGAAAGGAGCTGAGACACATACTTTCTGCCAGGAAAGAAACAGGGATAGCATCGGCTTCTGCATTCCTGCTTTAAGCAGCAGGCACAGGCGTACAGTTTAAAATCAAGGAAGGTGAGATGAGATTTCTGTCCCTATGAATTTTTAAGGCCAGAAGCTACTTTCAGCCTTACCTCCCTTATTCTACAGTCAATTATATTTCACAGTTGTTTGTCTTTGTAATCTGACTTTGGCCAAAGCATCATCTGATGCTGACTGATGTAAAGACAGCAGGATATGGATGCCACAGTTTTTCCTTTGCTAGTTTTCTAAATTGCCATTTCAAATTAAAAATAAATAAATAAATACTATCTCATTTCTTATCTTAAGCCTCTAGCCACCAGCCCTCTGATCACGGTTAACATGGTCAAAGCAGTCTCCTACCTACTTTTAAAGTTGATTTACAGCTCTGACAGCTACACTCATGCCTTCTGAAATGTGTGCAAGGAAAAAAAAAAAGGTATAGAGAGGATGCAGAAGTTAGTTAGCTCATGAGAATGAATGTAAAAGCCTTCACAGTTGGTTCATACAAAGCATCTTAGAGAACAGAAGCTATCGCACCAAAACGAAGTTCTGGTAGCATCAGGTGATGGTAGGCAACAGCACTGGAGTGGAGCACAAGCAGAGAGCTATTGCTGACAGGGAGGAAAATAAATTTTTTCTATACTTATGTTGTCCAGGTGTAGAGCTGAGATGCTATTGCCAGAGACCATCACACCAATGAATACGAGCTGCAAATGAACCAAATCAGACAAAAACGCAGATCTTAATGGTCAAAAAAAGGCAAACGCGCTACTGTTACATGGAAGGCAAAGTTGTGAATTCCTCCTCTTACAGTAGGAACAATTACAACACTAGATCCAAATCTTCCACCTGATTACTCTGAATGCCAGGTGCTGCATGGTCATTAAAAACCTTGCTGTGTTCCAAAGGACAGAAAATAGCGAGCCTTCCCTGGTGCAGCTCTCTAGTGAGCAGGAATGCAGCCACAGGCAGAATAAATACACAGTGAACCACAATACTGAGTGTTCTGTGTGGTTCCTGAAGAACTGGCACATACCTCTATGTTTGGCCGTGCTTCCTAGGAGCACGGTACTTGCTGAAGCAAGACTGATTTTTTTTTTTTTAAATTTTATTTTTATTTTTAAAACACAACATACTTACCATCTGTCAAAATCTGACAGCCACTTAAAGCTGTTTTCCTGTGGCTCTTAAACCTGAAGCTGATTCCTGAAGGGACAGAAGACCCTGTCTGTGGTGAACCATATGCCAATTACAATACGTGGTTCCAGTTTTCCAGCATTTCTTCACGGCTGGCATTTATACGTTAGGTCTTTCCTCAGATCCCGCCTGTTAGCCTTTGCCTTCTAGATGTGTCTGGCAGAACCCAGCAGCACTAGTGGTGGGGCAGGTGTCCGTGGGAGCCTCTAGCCCAACCTCCGGCTTGCAGCAGGGCTCTGCCTAGCGCTGGGTCAGGGCAGCCGCTGGCTCTGTCCCTCTGAGTCTTGCAAACCCCCACCCTCCCGGGGAAGGAGGTCTTCTCAATGTAAAAAAAAAAAAGGACAATCTGCAAACTTCTGCTTATTCCTCCCAGGTATGTCTGCCACTGCTGAAAAGGACTTTGGCGCTGTCATGTTTGTCACCACCCTGCCTATGCAGTTAGGAGCTGTTGGGTACAGCGTGGCTGGTACATTGGCTGCATTCAGTCCTGCTCTGCGGGACTGATTTCCAGTGCTCTACAGCAGCTTGTAGCCAGGCAATGGAAACCCTCTGCTGCATGCGTCGGCTGAAATGGCAGTTTGCAGACTTGCCCACATTTTGCTTCACAAGCACTTCTGATCATTTCATTGAGATATAAAGATAACTCAAAGCCATGTGGCTTCCCACCTCTCCCTAGAAACACTTCCAATTTGTTTTGCTGAAGGGCATGGGCCAAGTCCCACTGCCTTCAAAGTTCAACTCTACTACTTTTCATCTCCTTGTTAAACTGGGAATGAAGCTGGAGGAAGACAAGCAATTGGCAGGAATCACAAGTGCTGGCAGCTCACAACCCATGTGCCATACGCTCCCTCACGCGCCGTACCGAAACACATTAGCAGCTCTTGCTCCTTCCCATTGAGACCCACTGCTACTGCCAAAAATGCTGCCTCTTCTGGGCGTTTTAGCTGCCCCGTGTCTCCAGGTCTGGACCATGGCCCACTGCCTGGCCAACAGCAGCTGCATTAGGGAGCTGGTAGGTGAAGGCTGCTTTCCTCCTTGAGTGACAAGTCATCATCAGGCCCTTCAAGAGGTGGTTTCTAATTCACATACATCCACCAGAGCCTTCAAGTGAGCAGTTCTGCCCTTCTCCCACCAGGAATTGCCCACAGACAAAGGGAGAGACCTTCTCCTGATCCCTGGCTTGCAGCCAGCCCAACTCACCTAGGTCATTGTTATTCATCATGGCATTGGAGGCCCGGAGCCGGGGACCTTGCTGAGTGAAATGATATCCGAACTTCAGCAGGGAGGTGTTTTTTTCCAACATGTTCGCAATTTCCATTTCTACTTTGTTGCCCAAGGGCTGGCTCTTTTGAAAACAGAAAACAGAAAAGCAAGCTGGTCAGGTCAGAGAGTGATTGAGAGCAAGTACTTAATCTGCCACCTCCACCCCTTCCCTCCTTCTTTGGACCTGTTGATCCATTTGGCATTTCTGACTTGGAGCTGTTGAAACAAACTGCTGGCCTGTTTCTGGTACAACCAAGTGCCTCCAACTCCGCCAGCAGTCATTCCCACAAATCCTTGTGCCCAAAGACACTATTTCTTGGACAGATTTGCAGTTAAGAGACATCTGGAGAAACTATGATTTTGAACTCCCAGTGACCTGTCCTTGAACTCCCCATAGCTCAGCTGCTTCACCACCACCCCATGGGTTTCTGGTGGAGCTAAACTTGTCACAGCACCTGTACCACTGCACACTCTGGAGCTCTCCTTCTCTTTCCCTTGCACTGTAGCAAAAAGTTTAGTTTTACTAAACAGACATTGTTATTTAAGCCCCACCTCAAGAGCTCAGAGCAAGGCGTGATATTGGACAAGCGCATCACTGCTCTCCAGGGCAGCACCAGGAACATGGAAAGCTGCTTGCACTGCCACAGCCTTTGTTAATTACTGTAGGAGGTAGCAGATACTGCCCAGGAACTGCAGCAGAAACAAGGGGCTGAAAACTCTCCAAAGCAACCTGGCTGTGGCAGCAGGCTGCTACCCTCCGCCGTGACCAGCTACTCAAATTTCCCACAACCGGGACACGTTCACTTGATCAGAGCTCCCGCTCATGCACACCATACCTGGTTGTCAATGCGCAGCTCTACAAGCGATGTGTTGCCCTGGAGTGCTTCGACAACAGCCAGGATCCCTGATCCAGAAATGAAGTTGGATTCCACGTTCAGGCTCTTCAGTGTGTTATTGACCTTCAGCATTTCTGCCAGTGCCTGTGGGCAGAGGTGGGTGGGAAGAGTTGGCAGTCAGACAAGCAGGGGCAGAGCACCCCACAGCAGCAGGGGTTCCACTCCCCTCGCCTCCAGAGGACACCGGGAGGACCCTGTGTGCCGAGTGGTTTCACTGCCACCAGATGGGGCTCTGTGTTGTGGGGTAAAGGGGGTTCCGCCCTGTTGCAGGGGGATTCTTGAACATGAGCATGCTGGAGGCCACAGTAAAACCTTGTACAGACAAGTGCTTAGGGCCACCCCCAAAAGGCGACAGTCCACACCTGCTGGTGCCCCATGACAGCTTCATCTGTCCCTCTTCTAAAGCCAGCACGGTGATGGCAGGATTGCTGGCCAGCGTCAGCCCTGCCTCTTGCCTGAGCGGCTCCCTGCCTGCACTGCTCCTTCTGCGTGGGGCTGAGATGCTTCCCATCACAGCAAGCACAGAGAGCAGCGTCTGTCTTGAACAACAAGGGATCCTTCATGTCCAAGACGTCCTCCCAAGCAGTATCATAACCATATTAATCACTTTCGCTTCCCTCAGCTGGTAAGAGCAGAAGTGGGCTGGCACGTTCCCAACCCCTCCGACCTGATCTGCTGCATGGGAGAACCCGTCTACATCATGGAACAGAAGGACCAGAAGGTGATGCCCAAGTGGCAGGGCTGACCTGCACCCACTCACACAGCACTTGGCTCTGCAGTTCCTCTAGCCCTGCACAGTGCCTCACGGGCCCTCAAACTCTGCCACTGCTGCCTCACAGGCTTCTTCCCCAGTCCAAAGTGCCTGAAATAATCTGAGGGCTGTACTCATCCTCCAAAAAGAAGCTTTTTCTAACAGGAGACTGGTGTGCACATATGCGCACGGAGGTACATAGGGGTGGCCTGGGTGAAGAAGAGCAAAAATCGGCTGCAGTGGTGCTGGAGGAGTGTGCAAGGATGCAGCCTGGAAGGCAGCCCAAGGGCCAGGCAGAACGCTCAGGACCTCTTTGCATCCCCACTGATACTTAAGACTGTTCACAGCAGACAGAAAGACGCTTTATCACCCACAGAGGCCATGCATACGAAATGCGAGTCCTGCTTCTGCAAAGGTCTGCACAAAGGAATATATGGAAGAGAGCTGGAGGAGGTGTGTGCAAGGGGAGGGACGGGTGTGCACACAGCAGCGTACAGCTTTGTACCAACAGAAACAAACGGGGCAGCCCTGATGTAGGATAAATTGAGAGAGACAAAGTGCTTTTACACAATGCCACTAGGAAGTCAGTTCTTGTCTCCATCTCCTTTTCTGCGACATCCTCGAGGATGAATACAAGACCGAATGGGATTAAAAGATTGTGTCCTGAAATCTCCGCAGCTGAAAAAGGACCGAAGCCTGTCTGTCGCTGGCTTTCACTAGCACTCCTGAAACTGAAACACCTGCACCACACGTGAGAGGTGCAGAATGTGCCAAACACGACATGAGGTGCAAAAGCAGTCAGTCAGTAACTCCAAAAATACCTTTCCCAAGAACAGCTCCTGTCACAACTTCATGGTGATGAGCTGAGAGTACTTACGAAAGCAACAGGATCATTGCTCCGTGTCCCAACTATACTGAACTTCTTCACGTAGGTGTTATTTTTCAGCGCTTCTGCAAAAGCTTTTAAAGTTGGTATGGGAATATTCTGTGAAAAGAAATGGAGGAAACCTGTGTTAGGCCATCATCTGTATGAAAGAATATGCAATACATTTAAATGATACTTTAAATTTCTCAGTCAAGGTCAAATCACCAAATGCACTGTAGTAATTTAGGAAGGGGTCAATAAATGTTTTTACAAGTTCTCTTGCTATAATCAGCGTGGCCTAAAGAGCACTGCAATGTCTTTATCCTGTTTCCCACTCTGCTGATAGGTCACTGCCGTGATTTGAAGCTACAATGTCTCTGCTGTTTAATTTAATTGCCCAGAAACTCAGCCAGTTATGAATGCAGGTGTTGTGGGGATGTATGTAACTAGGATCCATAAGCCTACAAAGCGCTGCTCCTGTGCTTTTTAATGTGAATGACAGCGCTGAGCAACATTCATGGCATGTTCAGGAAAATTTCCACTTACAGGGCCTGATCCAGAAAGACCTGAAACGATCTCCTTGTAGTACAAACCACAGAACACCTCTGACTGCTTTATACCACATCTTTCAGGCTAACATTTGCCGTGCTAGGTCTCAGCCCAGAAAATAAATCCAGGCTGCTTATTCTGATTTCCTATTTGATAAAATGAGTATTTATCAGGCACTTTAGACACCCTTTTCAGATGGACAAATTTTCACCTGTCTAAAATTTTAAGCAGTATCCTCAACTTGAACTTCTTGCCACACCATTTGGATCTCACCCACGTGGAATCATCTATAGTCACAGCCATCTGCAGAGCCATAACACAGAGCCCAGCAGCTTACCATCTCCACCACCACTCCTGAGTTCTCCAAACTGTGTCCCAAAGTCCTGAGTCCAACACACAAAAAAAGTGCCTGCCTGCCAGATCCTTAGGCTGGTGTCCTCAAGTGACATTCAGGGTCACTAGCCAGAGTAAAATACGTGAAAGTAAAAACCTTTTTGTTATCGAAAGGTGCAGGTGGCATGGCACAAGTGTTTTTAATGTGCCTGTGAAGTTAACTACGTTCTTGCTATTTGAATGTGTCATCATTCAACAGACGACATGGGATGAGCGTCCTGGAGTCAGGGAGAACAGATGGAACTGTGGGGTTTTTAGTATGTGTATGTGTCCCAGAGGCAACATAAGAAGTGGTGTTGTGTCCTCATTTGCTTCTACAAGAACTGAAGGAGTCCCACAGAAGGGATGGGTGGGAGATGGACAGGGCTACCTGCAAGAAGGGAGGTTTCTTCATATTTTCATGGCAAGTGTCAGCATTATGAAGCCTTTTTCCTCCCACTTATCTTACATAAAACATACGTTTTATCTTACATAAACAGCTCCTCCACCGAATGTGCCTGACTAAACCTAGAACACCTTTAACCAGACAAGCTGGAGACAGGTCTCCCAAACTACCCTCAACACAGCTCTGCTCTTCCAGGCATCTACAGGAGTCCTTCTGCTACCGTCCCCACACCATTGTCCCACAGCAGGTAACAACCCCTGTTGCCCAAAATGGAGATAGGAAGCACTGATGTTTCTTGTCTGGCTACACGCAGTGTTATGGTATTACTCTGTGCAGCAAAACAGACTTAGTCTCTGTCTTCTGTGTATCAAACGTTTGGTGCTGTTATTAAGAGAGGAGAGTAGAAAGGAGCAAATACCATAATATTGTTAAGGTTGACTTCCTCAAGGTCAGGATCATTGCTTTGTATTCGTTTCAGAGTTTCCTCCACATCCGTTGAGTTCGGTTCCTCATCAGGAACTGGTTTGTACTGTGTGGGCTTAATCACACCTGCAAGTGAAAAGAAAGACACATGAAACCGAAAGCACCCTGAGCAGCAGGGTGTGTGTTCTCTTTGGGTGTGTTTCTCTTCTTCCAGAAGCAGTGTTGGAAGAGGGAAGCATGACCTGACAAACAGACACAAGATGAAAGGCCCCACAAGTGCTCCGCAGCTCCACCTATGCTCACGTGCATCCAGAAATGCTGCCCGGCCCTGAGGCCAACCAGCACAGGACAGCTGGTGCCTGCTGCTGTGTGCTCTCAGGGTCCAAAACTGGGTGATGGAGGGCACCCTGCCTGCGTCGGGCTGTTCCCTGGGCTGTGCTACCTCCCAGATGGCGCCCGGGCTGCAGCTGAGACCTTGCACAGGGCAAGGATGCACTGGAGAGGGCCCCAGCAATCACAGGCTGCTCTGACATTCACGGCTCCAACCTTCAGCCTAAAAATAATTCCCACTTTGGCTCTGCTAGCAGCTTCAAAGCCAAACACTGCAGCGTGCTAACACCCTAAATCACTTACTGTTGAGCCCTTCTTTGTTCACGATGGTGCTGCTCCCCAGTGCCTCATAGTACTGCTGGTTACTCATCAAGGTGTGCATGCCAAGGATGGCTACGAAAAAATAAAAGGAGAACACAACTTGAGTTATTGCAAGCTCCAAAGCCAGAAAAAGACACATACATGCTGTGCTGCCCGGGATGGGGGTCCGTAGCACACTACCTTTCCCTGCGCAAGCACAGAACAACATACAAATGTGGGACTAAGCCCCCTGGCTGTCATAAATACACAACAGGGCTTCAATTTGCTCCTTTGTTCATTCCAATGCAGCATGATTCATAGGAGAAGAGGAACATCATATTGCAGACAACAAACAGACAAACAGCCAAGGCTTCCCAGTGGCCGACTTGATTCAGCATCACACAAAAATAGCGAGGGGAAGACAATAAAACGCAAAAAAAAATGCCATTGGTAGGATTCAATCTAAGGAGTCCAGTCCAGCAGAAGCCTGTACATCCTCATCACCCTTGCTCACCTGGGCATGTGCCGCACGCTGCGACAGTCCAGTTTTTGAGATGAGCTGTGCCCCTCGCAGAACCAAACCGACCCCTCAAACAGCAACATACGAGGTGACTGTCGCCCGAAGCGTGGCAACGCACGTCATGTTTGCACCCAACAACAAGCCAGGAGGTGATGGTGGTGTGCTCTGAATTGATCTTTGTACACTTGAAAGTTGACACCGTGAAAAGCTAAAGCTCTGCTGTCTCGGTTGAAATGCAGAAAGTGATGGTATGAACAAAATTCAAAGACTGTAAGCCCAAAAGCCAAACTTCTGCCAATTCGTGTATGTCAGGCTCATGACTGCAAAACCAGTATGCAAATGCACACTGGAACGTGCCCAGGTGGACCTACTGACATTCTTGCCAGCTGCAAATGAGCAGTGGGAAGCCAATGGCTTAGAAACACTTGGGCACAGATTCTGTTCATAAAAATAACCCTGCTACTCACAGAAAATTCATGTTTGAAAATAAACTGTTTTTTTAATCAACTGTAAAAAAAATAACTATATGACTTTCTAAAGAAAAATGCAGACATGTCAATACTTGTCATGAACAGACACATTTAAACAAATCTTGACCTCCAGATGGGCACAGTGGTTAAAAGAAATAAAGGGAAAATCTCTCCCTAACATTCAAGCATGCCACCACAAAGACACTTTGCTTTCCCATGAGCTGCTCCTCTTATGCTTGGTTGGCACCAGTCCATCACCGTTTGCTCATTGCTTTGGCCAAGAAGGCTGGGAGTTGCAGCAGAAGGCTATCCCTGAGGGCCATCATGGGAACGGCATCTGTTACGGTGACAGCTCACCGTGACTCCAGGTTCACGTGAATGGTATCTGTTACGGTGACAGCTCACCGTGACTCCAGGTCTGGGCTGCACGGGCAGGACAGCCTGCAGCAAAGGGCGTCAGTGAACACCACCATCCACTTCCCCACACCCTGCCCCAGCACAACCCTAGCTGGATTGCACAGAGCCAAGCAGTCTCCGTCAGAAAGTCTGAGTGAGGTTGGGCACTTTGAGTTTGCTTGTTTGTATTTTAGCCGGCCCTCTTCTCTGCTGTGTTCTCACAGCTGAAATTTTCAGGAGTGCTGCACAGCTCAGAAAAGTGATTTGCAGGCCTAGCATTTTGGGGACACACATACAGCCCAATCATAGGTTACTCTGACAATGAAATCTCTCCACCAGCCAGGACAGTAGATGTCTGGACAGCAGACAGAGGGAAGGATCTGCTGTTATGACCACGTGGGGTTCTTGGGGGCTAGAGTTTGTGCTTGTAGACAAGAGGGACCTGCTCTTCCTAAGTCTGGTGCTTACTGTGTATTACCCAAAAGAACTCAAGCAGAATGAAGGCATTCCATTTCTGCCTCCTCCAGCTGAGCAAAGGCATGGGGGCCCTTCCAGGACTTGTTGGGAGCCACCCACAAGAGCTATCCTACTGGCCTTGCCAAGGAAGGGATCCAATACACCATGGCTGACAACGAGCCCTGCTAAAGAGGCAGGAGCTGTCTCACAGCCTCAGCAAACTTGGAAAAGCAATGCTGTCACTGTCAATATTGAGATTTCAGCACAGCTTGTATCACATCAGTTCTCCTGCTGCCACCTCAAGTGTATTCTCCCAACAAATGCAGAACAAGCTGCCCCGAACAGCATTTCTCTGTGAAAATAATTGCTGCACAGATCTGGAGCTTAGAAAGGCAGGTTTTATAGGACAGGGCTTTATAGGACTCTAGAAGTATGGTAAAAAAGCAAAACACTGAGATGCAATGCTTGGCCAGGTTACATACGTTGGAAGCCTTAACGCAGAAACACATTTCTAACCCAGAATATGATATTATTATGTAGAAGACGTCTAGTTGGTGTGGTTATTCTACAGGCTATCTTACAGACTTCTAGCAAGGAGGATACTGCTAGGGAGTATGGAAGACTGAAGAAGACAGAATTGGAAGCAGCAGCCAGTAGCACTGAAATATTCATTGACTGCTAGATCAGCAGGGGACATGCGAGCTCGGTAAAGCACCAAGGGGGTGTTCATACGTTCCTTTGGCCAAGGCATATCCCACCCCAGTCACACAGCTGAGTCCACACTACTGGCTTCAGCAAGATACCAATATTGTCATCTCTCAAGTCGCAGAGCAAGGAGGCTTGCAGGGGGTCGCCTCCACTCAGACAACACTCCCTGCAAAGCAGCAATGGGAGACTGCTTCAACTTAGGCACAAACCCTTCAGATGGGGACCACACGGGTACTTCTTGGTTTGCATGGGGCTTATTTAGCCTGGTGAAGAGCACGCTGTCGGGGCTCGAACAGCACCTGCAGTCGCTCTGTCACCCCCTCCAGCTCGCTATGCATTCCAACCTGCTTCTCAGTCGTCGTGAAGTACACTGACCTTTTAATGCTGGATTCCCCCATCCCTGAGCCAACACTCACAAAACAGACTGACTGCACAAATCCCAAGAAATCCGTAGCTTTAAAATGTGTTGAAAAACTCTTTAACAAACAGCAGCCCTGAGCATCCATTGAAAGACTGCTCTAACCTAACACCTCCTTTAATAGGGTGCACAAGAAATCCACATTCTCACTGGGTCTGTTTGATTGTTTCCTAGAGGTTTGGCTTGAAGAAAGCGGTGCTCTTGAAGGTGACAGGCTGCAATTTGCAAGATTCAGTGGCAAAGACAGGAGAGATCAAACACCACACGCTCTTCCCTTGATAAAACCTTCTTCTTCCTCCTCAGCTTTGGCCCATGCTCCTGATTAAATCATATGAGCGGAAAGTAACTTTAAATATACACTTCTTTTTTACCAAAGACATAAATCTTGTCAAAACTGACAGCAGGCAGATAAACAGCAAAAGGCTCAATAGCTCATTTCCCACAGAAGAACAAACACAAAGAAACTAGTAGTCAAACAACTAGAACCCCCGATTCACATGTAACTATTTTACCAGCAATGTCGCAGAGCTCTGCATCAGAGGCATTAGCAAGGGCTTCCTCCAGTTCCGGCTCCAGAGTCACACTTTCCAAAACAGGATCCATCGGCTTCTGCTTGGGGATCCACGCTTTTCCTACAGATGCAAAGTGAGGTCACTCTCAGTATAGCTATAGCACCTGTTTCACAACCAGCCGCGCAGATGCATTTCCGTGGGGTGAGATTTGCACGGTGGAAAGGACAGAGAGGGCACAAGGACCTAGTGAAAAGTAGACACTGAATCCCTTCCCATTAGCTCGGTCCGAGTCCTGGTGCCTTCTTTGAAGGCTGCATAAAAGGGATGGAGACCTGACAGCACTCCCATGGACCAAGAGAGGCCAGTGGCCTGGATCCAGCACTGTGCAGGATCAGTCCTGCCACCGAGACAGCTCCTGCTGCTAACTCCAAGTGCACGGTGGCATGGCACATGGCACATTAGTCAAAAGAGGGTAGAAAGGAGGTGGTGGAGGGGGTCTGGCAGCAGGCAGGGATAGCAGTCGGTTGTCCAGCAAGCACATGGGATGCGAGGAGGAGCAGGCTTGGGGCAGCTGGTCTGGCTCAACGTTGCTGCAGAGGACAGTAGGGAAGCGGGGAGAGACACAGGCCATGCCAAATGGAGACCTCTGTGCTCTATCTCCCGGGACAGCACCAGACCAAGCAACAGGCCTTTCCCCTACAAGTCAGAGGTGCAAAGCAACAGGTACAGCTGGTAATGCAAAGCTGCCATCTCAGCCACCTGCTTGTGGCCTCTTCCTAACGGGGGATGCCCACATGGACAAGGGGCTGTGCAGCAAGCGACGCAGCTCCAGCCCAGCTCTGAATGCCATGGGCTCCCTGGCATTCCCCCATCCCATTGCCCAGGACGATCACCAGGCAAGCCATGACCCTTTCTCTGCTGGAGCTGGCTGTGTGCCAGGGAGGCATGGGGCAGGGGACAGGGAGGTTGATGGCAGTGCATGGCTGCTCCCAGCTCCTACCTGCTCACACTGCCAATGGGCGGGCAGATCTCTTTGCGGAGGCTGCATGGGTCAGGTCTGAGGTTTCAAAACAAGGCACCTACTGCGACCGCCCCTGACACCAAAGAAAAGAGAGAGGCTCTCGGTGTTCTAACGCACCATGGCAGGGAGCAGTCTGGTGGGTAAACCCAGTGCTGCCGTGGGACGGGAGGAGGAGGGATCCCAGACCATTTGGGAGCTGTCCCCTCCCCTGAAATAGTCCAGGATCACTGCAGAGAGATAGCGAATGCAAAGCTCTCAGCCTGGCATGCCAGCCAGGACTATTTTTGTCCCCCCTCTGAAACTGGAGTCAGCAGCACTGAAGGGGAGAAACAAAGATCCTGCTGCTCAGGGATGTGCAGAAGCAGAAGCAGCTAAATTTAGCCTCAAGGAAGAAGCAACTGCGCTCCAGGCTCCCCCGGTACGAAATGGAGGCTGCCATAAACAGCCTTTCGCAAAGTCCCATCTCCTGCCTGGCGCTGCTGCCCTGACAAGGAGGGCGTGAATCTGCCTCCCGGGACACAGCTGCTCTCGCAAAAATAGGCCGTGTCACGTGTGCCTGCGCAGCCAGGCACCTTCTGGGTGCTCTGCAGCAAAATGTCTGGGGAGGGCTGGTCCCCTCAGCTCTGCCTTGGTGCTGAGACCCAGAACCATTGTCCCACTGGACACATGGCTCGGCAAACTGTACAGACCCTCTGGGTGGGTCAGCAGAGAACAGGAGAAACAGGGCAAACTTAATTCTGCCGTCACACGGTAGCTCCTTGTGACATCTCAGTGTCATCGAAACTTCTGGATTTAATTTTAGAAAGTTTCACATCTCAGTCATGCTTTATTACAAGTTTGAACTTTAAATTAAATGATGCATGCAAATACAGCATGTGTGCACAGACCAACTCCTACACTGTCAAGCAGCACGGCCAAGGAGAGCACCAAACTAGTAAATCACCCTCCGAACTGCAAACGTGGCGAAGTATTTCCAGCTCCGCCACAACTATGAATATGTGATTTACCATCTCTGGCTCACAGTCAATGTAAGTAGCGTCTTCACTCAACAGCGTGTTACAAGTGAAAATATGTTTACTGTGTTTGAGATAGCATCAGATTGAAATATTATTAGCTCAGACCAGAAGCTGAAGACTCAAATTGCCTGAGATACCTCCCTCTCCTGCAGAGCACTGCTACTACCTGCTAGGCTGGCCAGGCAGGTAGCCAGCGCTGGGCTGGGGTATTCTTGAAGTTGCTAAATAGCTCTTCCTGATAGGACTCAATTTACTCTTTTCATTCATGTCTTTCAAGGAGAACTCTTTTTTTTTTTGCTAAAAATCACAGAATCACAGAATCACAGAATGTTAGGGATTGGAAGGGACCTCGAAAGATCATCTAGTCCAACCCCCTGCCGGAGCAGGATTGCCTAGACCATATCACACAGGAATGCGTCCAGGCGGGTTTTGAATGTCTCCAGAGAAGGAGACTCCACAACCTCTCTGGGCAGCCTGTTCCAGTGTTCGGTCACCCTCACCGTAAAGAAGTTTTTCCTCATATTTATGTGGAACCTCCTGTGTTCCAGCTTGCACCCATTGCCCCTTGTCCTGTCAAGGGATGTCACTGAGAAGAGCCTGGCTTCATCCTCTTGACACTTGCCCTTTCCATATTTATAAACATTAATGAGGTCACCCCTCAGTCTCCTCTTCTCCAAGCTAAAGAGACCCAGCTCCCTCAGCCTCTCCTCATAAGGGAGATGTTCCACTCCCTTCATCATCTTCGTGGCTCTGCGCTGGACTCTCTCTAGCAGTTCCCTGTCCTTCTTGAACTGAGGGGCCCAGAACTGGACACAATATTCCAGATGCAGCCTCACCAGGGCAGAGTAGAGGGGGAGGAGAACCTCTCTTGACCTGCTGACCACACCCCTTCTAATACACCCCAGGATGCCATTGGCCTTCTTGGCCACAAGGGCACACTGCTGGCTCATGGTCATCCTGCTGTCCACTAGGACCCCCAGGTCCCTTTCCCCTACGCTGCTCTCCAACAGCTCTGCCCCCAACTTGTACTGGTACATGGGGTTGTTCTTGCCCAGATGCAGGACTCTACACTTGCCCTTGTTATATTTCATTAAATTTCTCCCCGCCCAACTCTCCAGCCTGTCCAGGTCTCTCTGAATGGCTGCGCAGCCTTCCGGTGTGTCAGCCACTCCTCCCAGTTTTGTGTCATCAGCGAACTTGCTGACAGTGCACTCTATTCCCTCATCCAAGTCATTAATGAATATATTGAATAGAACTGGTCCCAGTACCGACCCTTGAGGGACTCCGCTAGACACAGGCCTCCAACTGGACTCTGTCCCATTGACCATCACTCTCTGGCTTCTTTCCTTCAGCCAGTTCACAATCCACCTCACTACCCGATCATCCAGACCACACTTCCTCAGTTTAGCTGCGAGGATGCTGTGGGAGACCGTGTCAAACGCTTTACTGAAATCGAGATAGACCACATCCACAGCTTTACCATCATCTATCCACCGGGTAACATCCTCATAAAAGGCTATCAAGTTGGTTGAGCATGACTTCCCGTTGGTGAAGCCATGCTGAGTGCCCCTAATGATCCCCCTATCCTTGATGTGCCTAGAGACAGCACTAAGAACAAGTTGTTCCATCACCTTTCCGGGGATGGAGGTGAGGCTGACCGGTCTATAGTTACCCGGGTCCTCCTTCCTGCCCTTTTTGAAGACTGGAGTGACATTCGCTTTCCTCCAGTCCTCAGGCACCTCTCCCGTTGCCCACGACTTAGCAAAGATGATGGAGAGTGGCCTAGCAATGACTTCCGCCAGCTCCCTCAGCACCCACGGATGCATCCCATCAGGGCCCATGGATTTATGGACGTCCAGATTGCTTAATTGGTCCCTGACCCAGCCCTCATCTACCAAGACAGATTCCTCCTCTATCCTGACTTCTTCTGAGGCCTCAGGGGTCCGGGGCTCCTCAGGACAGCCTCCAACAGTATAGATAGAGGCAAAGAAGGCATTCAGTAACTCCGCCTTCTTTTTATCCTCTGTCTCCAGGACCCCCACCTCATTCATCAGTGGGCCTACATTGCCTCTAGTGTTGGCTTTACCTGCAATGTATTTGAAGAAGCCCTTTCTGTTGTCCTTGACCTCTCTTGCAAGGTTTAATTCCAAGGAGGCCTTAGCTTTCCTAGTTGCCTCCCTACATCCTCTGACAACAGACTTATATTCCTCCCAAGTGGCCAGCCCCTCCTTCCACAATCTGCACACCCTCTTCTTCCACTTGAGTTTGCCCAGCAGTTCCCTGTTCAACCATGCAGGTCTCCTGGTACCCTTCCTTGACTTCCTACCTGTTGGGATGCTCTGATCTTGAGCTCGGAAGAAGCAGTCCTTGAATGCTAACCAACTATCTTGGGTCCCCCTACCTTCTAGTACCCTGTCCCATGGGATTTCCCCTAGCAATTGCTTGAAAAGGCCAAAGTTGGCCCTCCTGAAGTTCAGGGTTGTGATTCTGCTAGCTATTCTGTTCCTGCCACATGAGATCCTGAACTCTACCATCTCATGGTCACTACAACCAAGGCTGCCCTCAACCTTCACCTCTTCAACCAGACCCTCCTTGTTAGTGAGGATCAGATCCAGCAGCGCTCCTCTCCTAGTTGGCTCATCCACCATTTGCATCAGAAAGTTATCATCAACACACTGGAGGAACCTCCTGGACTGAGGATGGTTGGCTGAGTAGGCCTCCCAGCAAATATCAGGGTAGTTGAAATCCCCCACGACAACCAGGCCCTGTAATTGCGAGACTCAAATACAACCTCAAGTTTTATTAAATGGACAGATTTAACACAAGCTCTTTCTCAGAGAGGAACATGGATCAGTAAGGAGGCAGCTTTGAGAAAGACCTCAGTTGGGAAACATGCTCACATGCCCACATTTTCATGCGCTCCTTTTTTGATATGGAGCAACCAATAGTCCAAACAGACTACAACCAGATCTGCTGCTGCAGGGGGACCATGGTACAGATGGAGACACAACAGCAGAAAAAAAGCTGCTGAGAAGCTCCTGGAACCCAGAAGCAAGGACCGACCACACCACATCCCATGTCACATGATGTTCAGGTGCTAATGGGAGAAGGAAGGTCCTTTGGATAATGGGACATGTGCCAAGAGAACAGGAAAAGATGCGAGAAGGAGAGGAAAGAGAAGAGGCAGAGCATACCCCTTGCTCACAGGCTCCAGGGCCATGCAGAGGATGGCTGCAGGAGCCGCTGCAGGGTATGGTGCAGGAAGACAAAAACACGCAAGCTGCAGGAGGCTGGGGTTGTCGAGAGGTGATGAAGACTAGATGGAACTGTTGGGGTCATCACAGCTGAGGGGAGCTGTGGAGTTTCTCTATACCAAGATGAAGCTCAGAGTGTAGGGACGGAGCATGAAAGGCAATGGTGGAAGACAGAGCACAGCTTGCAGAGCTCACAGGAGGACAGGGCAGAGGAGGAACAAGATAGGACAGAAGACGATGTCTTCCCCAGAGCTTGATACAGCTGCAGTGGGATGGGGATGGAAAGAGGCTGCACAGTGGTACAGCCTCTGCCCATCACTTAACAACATACCAGGTGGTACCCAAATCAGCAAGTGCATGGACCTCTTGGGCACACCTCAGTTTATTAGCCAGCCTGGGCTGGGGCTAGACAGCAGGGAGAACAGATCCACCACTCCAATGGGGTCAAAATGAAGTTTGTGCTTAGCAACATGGGTCAGACACAACCCTTCCGCTGTGCACCCACTGTGCCTTCACCGTGACTCACTCAGCATGGCGTAACGGATGACCATACCTCTCTTTTCACCTGTGAAAGGAACCAAGTCTTCTCTGTCTTTAACATCCTTCGCCTGCTTTTCTAGGTGGGCCATGAGTTCCTCCCTTTTGAATGGGCCGGTTGGTGGCTTTTGTGTCTGATCCCGCTGCCTGAGCCCCGCTGGCAGCAATGCGTTCTAGGCATGGAGGGGAGAAACACAGGTTATCTCTGCAGGCCACAATCCCCATCCATCAAACGCTCTCCTCTCTCCACTTTCCTCGTTGCACTGCCTTTCTTCCACATTGCTGGACAATTTGCTTCTCCTTGTGTCAAAGGTTATCTTCATCCAACCCCACTGAATCCCACATTATCTAAGACATATGATGCTCCCTCCCTCCTCCAATTTCAAATGCTGACTCCACTACAAGATCTCCATGCTGCCAAGTGGATGCTTCTCTACAACAGCAGCTCCAGCCCTTTCTCTGTGGGCTCTCAGCCATCACCTCCTGCTCCCCCTGGCCTCTTCCCACACCCTCACCATTTCTGCTGCCTCTTCGCAACAGTTGCAGCGCCAGAACCGAGCTGCAAAACTCAACTGATCTTCTCCCTCTATGTGTCTGTCCAAGTGCCCGCACACCACACGTGTCCCAAAAAGAATCAGTTCAGGGAAATCCCATGGTCTTTCACAGACAGACTAAAGAGCCATGGTGGTCTCTTCTGCCTTTCATGATCCATCACAAAACTACAGGCAGGGTCTTGCGGAAAAGGTCACTCCATTGCAGAACAAAACTCCTGCAAACCTCAGCCCTTTTTTCAAACTGCCTCCTTGTTATACAGTCACATTAGCCACCATGGGAAGTTGCTTTGTGCCCGACACATACGGCACATAAGCACCTGCTTATATTTAAATATAGAACAGCCTTAATGCAGTAAGACTATTCCCAGATTTGACACTAAGCATGTTCTTTAAAGCTTTGCTGGATAGAAGTCAACATTTACTTTTTAAGACATCCAAGGTGATTTTGAACAACATGCTGATTTTTCCATGCCTGCCTAATAAAAGTAATTCATTAAAATTCAAATCTGTACCAGTGAAAAGCTTGGGAAGGAAAATGACTAATAGGAAGCAATTAGACTCAGGCAACCTTGGAGGGCAACGGAGGAGAACTGTGCTAAGGCAGAAGCAGGGAGGCGTAGGAAACGGCTTGCTTCCTCAGGCTCCATGCTGTGAGAGGTGACTGTGCAATCTTCATGCTTTAAATCCTGTACTCAGGCTACACCTGTACTGGTAGATGTTTGCAATTATTTTTTTTTTAATTAAATTTAAAATTTTTAAAATTTTATTTACCTTACCATTCACAGAATGCTGCCTGACTCTGTGTCTTCTGAGGCAGCTGTAACCAGCCCATCAGCCCATATGCTTAGTCCCAGGAGCTAGCCTGCCACCTCTTAATTGTTTTTCTGTGTTGCAATTAAAAACACTGATGATGCAATCTACACTGCCCATCATTTTCCCCAGAAACACTAACTGCATGTTGCATTTCTCACTTGGCAGTGCCCAGCCTCATCATCTAATGCTGCCATAACCCAGAGTCCTGCCAGTTGGCTCTGCACATCCCCTGCTAAGGCCACAGGACAACGGTGCCTCCAAAAAGCTTTCATTGCTTGGCACCAGCAGGCCCAGCATTTGCATACGCGCAGCTCTTGCTGATGTTGGGAGGTTGCTAAAAAAGCAGTTGTCCCATTTTGCAAAACTCTGGGATTTGGATTTCTGCCTAAATGGAGGAAAATAGAGACCATTTGAAGTTTGCTACCAAAAAAACCCCAAACCCCAAAACATTCCCTCCAAGGTGGCCTGATCAGAAGCAGAGATGCAGTTTACGCAGGTTTACTGCCCTGCACATCACAGTGCTCGTCACACCGCAGCACGCACACAGGGCAAGGGAAGGGAACATCGCAGAAACAAAGCCCCACGTGTAGCCCATGCTTGTGATGACAAAGCTGCTTCTGCTCACCTGCGGCCAGTCCCTTCCACCCTTGCACTGAGCACAGGCTCTGCAAAGGTCCCACTTAAATACACATTACTAATGCAGCCCGTTCCCCCACAACTACTGAGATTTACCACCAGCAAATCTTGTGTAAGAATGACTTACATCGGGATCCAGCTCTTCCAGTTCATTCTCTAACTTCCTGAGCTCCTCCTCTGTCAGAGCTCCAAGGATCTTGTCCTCATCCAGGTCTCGGTATTTTTCTAGCTCCTTTCTGTAAGACATCTTAGAGGAGCGTCGTGAACCTCACTTCTATGCCGAAACAGGACCTGAAATGAAAACAAGAAGCGTAATACTGAACACATGAAACACGACACAGCAGCCTGGCTGGCTGGGGAAGGCCAAATACCACAGAGTTGCAGAAGATTTATGCTTAAAGCATGGCTGACTTCAAAGCCAGGTCAAATTGCTCAGGGCCCCCCCTGCCCATATCCTACATGCAAGTAACAGCCCATGGTCATGAGAGCGGCACAACTTCAGTAGCACGTTGCCCCATCACGGACTTACAGGGCAGCACGGAGGAAGTACTTTCTACAGGACCCTGGCTGGAGACATCTTTCTCCGAGCAATGCTAGATGTTAACGAAGCGTCCTAAGCATTTATTTCCCTGAAGGACAATAAACCACAAATCATAAACTTGGCAGCTCTCATGCCCTTACTAGCCCACAGTAACACCTCCTTGCAGATGGGACTCCAGATAATGTTGTCACCAGGTGGGAAAACAGATTTGTAGCATCACTGAGTACCTCCGCAAGGCTGCAGTGCGTAGCACTCCTTCCCATGTTTTAAAGCCACGAGGACATCAGGAAGTATTATCCACTGGTGTTCAGGAGGCTGCTGGTTAAATGTGCTGTCTAGTGACCCACCTTCCCTGAGACAACACGTGTTCGCACTGCTGCAAGCTAAGCAGCTGACCTGAGTGTTACTGCACGTCTAAACCCACCCTTCAAGAAGAGGAGTGGCAGTAATGTACTAAATGACCTATCCAGATAATCCCCGCTGACCCAGGGTTTGTCCTATGTCTCCTAATATAAAACGCCATACACAATCGCACGCACGTATCTGGACCTCTGCCAGCTCTAAAAGACTGTAGCAGACCTTCTGTGAAGGTCAGCTTGTCTAAAGTATGCAGGTGGGTTAAAAATACACTCACTACAACACACAAGAGTGTATCCAACTCTGCTTTTTTGCTGAAAGTTTCCTTCTGTTCCATAGCACTGTCTGTGTATTTACATTTTCTTGGCTCTATTCTTGCAGAGAATATTGAACTCTAGATAATTTAAAGTGACTTTTCCTACAGTTTAAAAAAGTTTTGCTGTTGTCTCCAGTGGCATTTACATTAAAATAACAGCAAAGCCTGTGCGTTTTTCAAGGAGCCAAACACCTTTTGAGTTTCTATAAATGGCCTCTTTTCAGCTTCTGTGGAGTGGCAGAGCCCTACCCTGAGTCACATCTCTCCAGCTTTGCCCATCCTCTCAGGGTAGATCATGCTCTTATGATCACTCTTCATTAGCAGAGAAGTCTCTTTATACAACTTACAACACAGCTGCTGTTCCAGATAGGAGAATTATCTTTAGCTTGGTCACAAAAGGGCACATTAACGCACACATGGCTCAACAGCAAGCCCTTAAATTTAGAGCCGTCATCTGGTCAGACATTTTTTTTCCCGCTGGTGTGATGGCAATTCCCGCATCACTCACATTCCTGCCACTCGCCACTTAGGAGGTGGAGCACAAGGAGACAGAGGAACAGCCCCCCAGGCTCCCACAGCCGGAAGCTGAGAGGGTGAAAACCAGCTTTTCGGTGAGCTGGTTTGCTCCACGCGGTGACAGTCAACCTGCAGGCACCAGGGCCGAGGGCAGCGGGAGGGTGAAGGAGGAAGCACGGGCTGTGGGGCTTGGTGGGTTTGGCTACTCTTGACAATCTTAAAGGACCTTCCCAACCAAAATGATTCCACGATTCTAAGCGAGGTGGTGTGGACCCCAGCACTCCTGCGCTTTCCCAGGCCCCTGCGGCAGGCAGTGCAAGGCACCTCAAGCCACGAGGCTGATATGCAGCAGCCACGCAACCGTGAACCAGTCAGGCAAGGAGCCACGTCCAGCAGCTCAGTCCCAGTAAGGCTGCCCTTCTGGTCAGCACAGAGAAAAGCAGAACCTTTATCATGTGGGTCGGGGCAATCCCAAGCACAAATACAGGCTGGGCGGAGAATGGATTGAGAGCAGCCCTGAGGAGAAGGACTTGGGGGCGATGGTTGATGAGAAGCTCAACATGAGCTGTCAATGTGCACTGGCAGCCCAGAAGGCCAACTGTATCCTGGGCTGCATCAAAAGCAGTGTGGCCAGCAGGCTGAGGGAGGTGATTCTGCCTCTCTACTCCACTCTCGTGAGACCCCACTTGGAGCACTGCGTCCAGCTCTGGGGCTCCCAACATAAGAAGGGCATGGAGCTGTTGGAGCGAGTCAAGAGGAGGGCCACGAAGATGATCAGAGGGCTGGAGCACCTCTCCTATGCAGACAGGCTGAGAGAATTGGGGCTGTTCAGCCTGGAGAAAAGAAGGCTCCGGGGAGACCTTCTAGCAGCCTTCCAGTACCTGAAGGGGACTACAGGAATGTGGGAGAGGGGCTTTTTACAAGAGCATGGAGTGACAGGATGAGGGGTAATGGTTTTAAACTGAAAGAGGGTAGATTTAGATTAGATATTAGGAAGAAATTCTTTACCATGAGGGTGATGAGACACTGGCACAGGTTGCCCAGAGAAGCTGTGGATGCCCCCTCCCTGGCAGTGTTTAAGGCCAGGCTGGACAAGGCTTTGAGCAACCTGGTCTAGTGGAAAGGTGTCCCTGCCCGTGGCAGAGGGGTTGGAACTAGATGATCTTTAAGGTCCCTTCCAACCCAAACCATTCTATGATTCTATGATTCTATCACAATCACCCATGAACAAACGCTTGTTGTTACAGCAATTATTATTACTCTGATGCGGGAGATCCTAGAAAAGCAGCCTGGACCCAGATCTGGAGATGTGCTGTGCCACTGCAACTTAGATTGAAGTGCATGAACCACGACTAGCCTGTTTTTCACATTCAATTTTTAGTTTTGACTGTTCTGCCGCAGAAGGAGCTGGAGCTAAGAGCAGGCAGGAATGCAGAGGATAAACCATCCCAAGCTGCTAAATTCTGTAATGGCTTAAAATACCAACACCTGCCACGCACATGGCAATCTCCATGGGGACAACTACTCCCAGAGGCAGCCACAGCCCCTTCCCAGCAATCAGGGGCAGCCTGCAAGTGGCAGCTCGACTGGGACCAGAGCGCAGGCTCCGACGGGCTGACCTTGTCTCCTCTGGCCAGAAGGACGGAGGCTGTCAGCACCGAGAGGCGAAAGGCAGGACGGACCTCGGATGTCAGCGCGCCCAGGCAACGCTTTTGGAAAACGCTCCGGGTTTCAAAGCATCTTGCAGAGAGACGAAGCTGGGGCTGCATATAGCAAAAGTCCCTGAGGGCTGAGGCCAGGTGCAGAGCCCGCTGAAACACAGCTGAAATCCCCGCGGGGAGGATTTCGTTTGCTGCGTACCCCAAGCAGAGCTGCGGGGAGGGGGACAGTGCCCTCACAGCCTCGTCGGTGCAATGACGACAACTCGTGCAGCTCCCACGGAGAGCACATCAGGAGCATGAGCCGTGCCCGTGGCACCAGGACGTTTTGTACCGCTCCCCTGCCCACCCAACGAGCTGTGTGGGTTTAGCGTCGCATCCTCCAGCACAGCCTCCAGGACCAGGACGTCCACTGGCTTATCTCCACATCCCAGGCCCCTTCTACTCTATCTCGCTAATGAGTGCTGGGAGAAAAAGCAAACAGCCCGTCTGCTGTAAATGGCAAGAGGGCTCTGTGCTGCCAAAAATAAGAAAGCAGGTAAATTCTGCCTAAGCATCATTGTTTTCGTTGATACAACGTGCTGAAACACCCACTGCCACAAACAGCTCTCCCTGACACATGCTAGGGTTCAAGCATGGTTTAAAACAGGTCCCCCACACACCTGCGCTCCAAAGAAATAACAAGATCCTCCAGCACAACTGCAATATTATATTCAAATTTTAAATCCACACACTTCTGGATGTTCAGGAAAGAGTTAACCCTCATTCACCACAAATCTGCTCCATCAAGTCTATTCTCAATGCCTTCCTAAGTGGCAGCTTCGATTTCCTGCTATTTTTTATTAAACTTGCTAATATACTTTTTATTCAATCAACAAAGGCAACTTCACAACAAAACGTACATGTAATACACAGAAGCTGCACAGGACTGATGCTATTACAACTTTAAGTCCTCTAAAAATTGAAATTCATATCAGCTATCAAGATAGCAAGATATTAGGTCTCATTGTCCAAAGTATTCACCAGCCACATGAGAAGACAGCCCAAACACTGACACTTGGTAAGTCTGAGGAGCACACACGCTAGTATGCGTGAAGACCAATAAAAAGGTTCAAGGAGAAAAATGAAGTTGGATGGGAGATGAACATACACCATAGGTAATCTACAGGGAAGACTGTTCCTATCATGAATGTAGGAAAACAAAACAAAACAAAAAAGGCAACATTTGTGATTATGAGGGGGATGGAATAGTTTGTTTCTGAAGGGTCAGAAAGAACCACTGAACAAACAAATGGATGCTGTAGAACAAGTGAAAACGAAAAGCATCCTATACGACACTGGAAATAGTCCTTTCACTGCCCTGCACCAGTATGGCTCCCCTGCAGCACTGTGCCTTTTTTGGGGCACTGAAACATGACAGCAGCACCGACCTCCACGCCAGGAATCTGCAGAGACCTGGGGAACACGGCCCACATGGGACCACAGTGTCCCATCCCCGGCAGAGAGCAGGCACAGGGATGTGGTCATACTCCTCAGATTGGCGAGCAGGGGGGGGCAGGAGCAGGGCAGCAATGGGCTCAGGCTGCAACGGGCTGCTCGGGGAGGCTGCGGAGCAGCACAGGCATCGCCGCGTCAGAGGATCTGCAGGATCATGCCTCAATGCTCTGACAAGCCCAGGAAAAAGAACAAACGGGAAAGCAGAACCAGGTAAAGCGACAGAAACAGCAGCGAGCAAGACAAATTCCAAGAAAACACAAAAATGTCATAGAGAAAACACAGAGCCTGATTTCCCCTGCGTGCCGTGACGCTGCATGAGGGCAGTCCTGCTCGTGCGGAGAAGCCCAGCCTCTGACTGCACAACCTCCCATGCGCTCCACCACGCCGACAGCAGGAAGCTATGGAAAGCCCTTTTCTTTTCATACACACACGAGGAGAAAGAGCAACTAACCTCAGCGAAAGTAACAGGGCTTTTCGGTGATAAGTTCTGTTATCGGCCCAGGCCGAGCCCGATTTCAGAGTCCTGCGGCAGGCTGCAGCAGGCGGCTGTCGCTCCCACGGCCCCGGGGTCTGCAGCACGCCGCAGGTTTGGTGCATCCCCAGTCACCAGCCACGCCGAATCACCAGCAAAAGGCAGAGGATGGGAACTCTGTGTACCCTGCCCCGGCTGAAGAAATGAACATCCACACCGTCCCAGCAAACAACCCTCAAATCTACTGGGAAACTTTTTCAGTGCTTTGAAATAAGAATGCAGACCAAGGGCTTCGTTTCTGAGATAAGGAGGCAGCCAACAAGCATCACCAGCATAGATATTGATGGTTCTTGGAAAAACTGCCAAGTCTGAAGGCAGAAGGCTATTCAGGATGAAAGCTGGTTTTAAGCAGCACCAGAAGCAGGAGTTGACCTTCTGAGGAATAGCTTGGGTCAAGAACAGTTTCTATTTGACTCATGCAGGGTTTTGATTTATGAGATTTTTTAACAGCTGAAGTATAAACCTGAGTCAAAGTTCAGAGCTATTATTTTTGCAGTATAAAAATAACAATACACACCTCAAGTGACCATTTCCTATAAACTCAAGAGAAGTTAAGCACCTTCCGTGAATACATTTAGACCTCAGTGAATCACCCAGGTGTAAATCCAAGACGCACACTGTGCAGATGAGAGGAGCAAATCAGCTCCAGCTGGTTTCTTAAATGAAGACTGTATTTTTATGTGGCCTCTCAGACCTCTAATAAACCTTAAAGCCATTAGCCAACTTTAATGAAATCTCATACAGGACTCAAACCCTAATTCCTTGTCAAGCTGCCCATGCGTGCAAAGGGTCCATCAGCGCAGGTGTAACATGAAGCAAGGCCAGGCATCTCCTTCGGCTGACAGCCAGGGAATGAGGGAGAGAGCTGGGGCATTTGCAGGGAAGTCTAGAGGAAGGGGGTGTACCAGAAGCACTTGAAGAAGGGTGAGCTGTTACAAGTGGTAGAACTGGAGCAGACGCAGTGGGGATGTAGGGAGGAAGGACATCTATCCACCAAAAAGTGACTCTCTGCTGGTCCTGCAGCTCATGGGACAGCTTGCTAACCCTGGGCTTGCATCCCAGCATACTCAGGTGCTGGTGTGCAACAGCCTGACTCCACAGCCAGTTTCCAGAAGGGATCAACAAATTAGAGCCAGATCCAGTAACAACAGAGGGAAAGATGCGTATCAGCTCCTTCTGAGACCACATCTATAAACGTGAGTCTATGCAAATTTTGCAAAACCCAGTAGCAAAGCAGAGCAGAGCACAGGAGGAGCTGGATCCATCCCCAGTGTCATCACACAGCTTTACGCATCCAAAGTCTGGATCGCTGGGTGCCTCTTGTCACTAGTTACCCTGGTCACGAGAGAGGCAAATGCAGTGTGCTGGTACACGAATGCTCTCCTCCCAGCACACAGGTACAAACAGCACACATGGAGCCAGCAGTCCCTGCTCTGGCAGACGCAACCAGAGCCCAGCAGTGGCCTTGGAGATGACTGTGTGCCCCACATCTGCATTACAGGCAGTCAGATGTTTGCCCTGTTTCAAGTGAACATCATTCTCGCTAAATGTCGAGTCTTTGGCTTGGAGAAATGAAAGGAGGATAAATATCTAAAGCCAGTCCTTTTAAGGGAACCATCTCCTGCATGTTTTTGGTAGAATTTTTTTTAGGGTGATCTCATTTTCTCAGCCAGAGAGGAAAGCACCTTTTTAACAAGCCATAAACAGAGACCCAGGCTACAGTGTCAAGCACTGTTGATCTGCTTGGGCTCTGCATCACCACCTTGAATGTACAAGATATTGAAACATCTCGTTAAAGCTACAAGAGACTTCCTATAGACTCTGCAGTGGACTTGCAGTCCAAGCTGTGCTAGAAAGCATCTAGCCAGGAGGCCCACATCGGTGGGTATTCCCCTCCGCTTAGCACTGCTGAGGCTGCAGCTGGATGCTGCATCCAGTTTGATGCCCCCCAGTAGAAGACAACTCTTGGCAAGCTGAAGAGACTCCAGTGCAGGGCCATCAGGATGGGCAGGAGGCTGTGACACAGAAGATGCAAGCAGAAGTAGAGGGAACTGGACTTCTTCAGCCTGGAGAGGAGAAGGCTGCAGTGGGATCTAATCACAGTCAGTCATCCACTGCCTAAAGGGAAAGGATTTCCAGAGAAGGCAGAACCAGGCTTTCCTCAGAGGTGCACAGCAGAAGGACAGGGGGCAGTGGGAACAAGCTGTGGCAAGATAAATTCTAACTAACTGGACATCAGGGGAAAATTTCTTGCTGCAAGAGTGGTGCAGCCCTTGGACAGGGACCAGAGAGATGGTGGGATCTCCATCCTCGGATATCCGATGCTCAACTGGACAATGCCCTGGGCAACCTGATACAGCTCTGGGGCTAGGCCTGCTCAAAGGAGGGCACTGGGAACTTCCAGAGGTCCCTTCCCATCTAAACTTTCTATGACTTGGTCTCAGAAGAATGCGCAGGTCTGTCCAACTGTCCAGGTTGCTCCCCTGAATGCCAGGAGGTTACACAGGATGGGAACTGGGCTCCAAGCGGATCCTCTACATTTCACAAAAACTTTTTGTTTTCTGCACTCAATTTATTCAGCTGGAGCAAAGTCCTCACTGCTGTGATTCAAGTTTGAATTCTGGTTCTGGTTCAACACAAGGGGTTTAGCTGCCTTCCCCTGAAACGAACTGTTAAACCACCATGAGCTCAGACATGGTTGAAGGTCACCTTGGCTAAACCCCTTGCTTCTGCAGCATGAGAGTGAGCCACTCAGCCTCCAGGAGACCATCACAGCATCTTGCTTTGCAGTTTTCTCATGCTGAGAAGCCCTTGTGCAGCTTGCAGAGTAGCCAAGCATCATCTTGAACAATTCTCAGTAAAATAGAGCATACAAAGTAGTTGATGTCCCCAGCCCCTGCTCAGTGAGCAGTGCCCATCAGACATATCTTCATCCCTTAGCCTTCTCACAGCAGAGCTGGGCAGTGCCAGTACATTCATGTCCTGGATGAAAAGAGTGGACAAAGAAAAGAACAGGGGATACTCCAGACAGTGAGAAGCTCTGTCATGTCGGATGCAGAAAGCAGAGCTCAGCACACACCCTCACTGCTCCAAGGCAAGCCAGCCATCAACTAGAAAGACTGAGCCCCTGTCAGCCTCTCTGCAAGAGGCTCATGCCTAATAAAATCCAAACAGGAATCTGCTGTCCCTCCAGGAAACTCAGACTTCTCCAAGGAAGATCTGTATTTCCGCTGGTTTTATAAAAATCTCACAACCAGAAGCTGTTAACCCAAGACACACTGAGGTTCGTGTTCGCCTTAGTAAAATATTTGAAAAGAAACATCTGGAAGGAGGCATTTTGGATCTATCAAAGCATACTGTGACTTCTGCCTCTCTAAACAACATGCTGACCATGCAAAACACATAACACTATCTGAAGTTATCATCACCACCCAGAACCCTACAGCAATGAAGTTCAATACGCCATACACTTACTGATGATGCTGCTTCATTCCTATGGGGATCCTCATGCCAGACCTGACGTTCCCATCCTTGCACTTGACAGCTCCACAGCAAATGGCCTGTTGTCCGAGGTCACGCATGTACTAGGGAAAGCTCCCTGTGCTGAACCAAAGTAACCTCTCCCTTCATCCACTGGTGCTGAGGGAAGTCTTATGCTGGTTGCACTCTCCTAGACCTTCCTCTCTCCTTGCATGCCAGGAGGTGCAGCTCACCCAGATCCTAACCCAATACTCAGAAACTGCCTGTACCTCCTGGCCCTCCTCTCCTCAAGACTCCTGCAGCCTGCAAGCCACACAACTCAATACTGGTTCTTACCAAGTGGTCTTTCTTATCAGAGCCATCCAGCAAATAGCCTGGATGTTTGGCGACCAGGCAACACGTAACGGGGTCAAACTCTGCCAAAGCCCGAAGACAAACTATCCCAGCTGTATCTCACCCTTTGCTTATTTTTAAGGCACACACTTCACAGAAGCACAGATTCAACTAGGCTGGAAGAGACCCCTGGGATCATCGAGTCCAACCTCTGACCTAACACCACTGTGTCAACTAGACCATGGCACTAAGTGCCACATCCAGTCTTTTCTTAAACACCTCCAGGGATGGTGACTCCACCACCTCCCTGGGTAGCCCATTCCAATGCCTAATGACCCTTTCTGTGAAGAAATTTTTCCTAATGTCTAACCTGAACCTCCCCTGGCACAGCTTGAGGCTATGTCCTCTAGTCCTGTCACTAGTTGGCTGGGAGAAGAAGCTGACCCCCACCGCACTACAACCTCCTTTCAGGTAGTTGTAGAGAACGATAAGGTCTCAGCCTCAGCCTCCTTTTCTCCAGGCTAAACAATCCTAGTTCCCCCTAGCCGCTCTAGACCCTTCACCAGCTTTGTTGCCCTCCTCTGGACTCGCTCCAGCACCTCAACGTCTTTCTTGAAGGGAGGGGCTCAGAACTGGACACAGTACACGAGGTGCAGCCTCACCAGTGCCAAGTACAGGGGGACAATCACTTCCCTAGTCCTGCTGGCCACACTATCTGATAAAAGCCAGGATGCTGTTGGCCTTCTTGGCCACCTGGGCACACTGCTGGCTCATGTTTAGCCAGCTGTCGATCAGCACCCCCAGGTCTCTTTCCGCCGGGCCGCTTTCTAACCACTCTTCCCCCAGCCTGTAGCGCTGCATGGGGTTGTTGTGGCCAAAGTGTAAGACCCGGCACTTGTTCTTGTTGAACCTCACGCTGTTGGTCTTGGCCCATCTATCTAACCTCTCCAGATCCCTCTGTAGGTCTTCCTACCCTCCAGCAGATCGACACTCCCACCCAGCTTGGTGTCATCTGCAAATTTACTGAGGGTGCACTCAATCCCTACGTCTAGATCATCTATAAAGATATTGAACATCACCGGCCCCAGAACTGAGCCCTGGGGAACACCGCTAGTGACCAGACGCCAACTGGATGCAGTACCATTCAGCACCACTCTCTGGGCCCAGGCATCCAGCCAGTTCTTAACCCAGCGAAGAGTGCACTTGTTCAAGGCGTGGGCTGCCAGCTTATCCAGGAGAATGCTGTGGGAGACAGTATCAAAGGCTTTGCTGAAGTCCAAGTATACTACATGCACAGCCTTTCCCTCTTCCACTAGGTGGGTCACCTGGTCATAAAAAGAGATCAGGTTGGTCAGGCAGGACCTGCCTTTCCTAAACCCGTGCTGACTGGGCCTGATCCCCTGGTTGTCCTCTAGGTGCTGTGTAATCGCACTCAAGATGATCTGTTCCATGACCTTCCCCGGCACCGAGGTCAGGCTGACAGGCCTGTAGTTCCCAGGAGCCTCCTTCTGGCCCTTCTTGTGGATGGACATCACATTGGCCAGCCTCCAGTCACCTGGGACCTCCCCGGTTAGCCAGGACTGATAATAATGGAGAGCAGCTGACCAAGCTCTTCCACCAGCGCTCTCAGTACCCTTGGGTGGATACCGTCCGGTCCCGTACACTTGTGAGGGTCCAAGTGGCACAGCAAGTCGCTAACTACTTTCTCCTGAATTACAGGGGGTCTATTCTGCTCCATGTCTCTGTCTACTGGCTCAGCGGGGCAGTTGCCCTGAGGATAATCGGTCTTACTGTGAAAGACTGAGGCAAAAAAGGTGTTAAGCACCTCAGCCTTCTCCTCATCCCTGGTCACAATGTTCCCCCCCGCATCCAATAAGGAATGGAGATATTCCCTTGATCTCCTTTTGTCATTTATGTATTTACAAAAACACTTTTTATTATCTTTTACTGCAGTGGTCAGACTGAGTTCCAGTCGAGCTTTTGCCTTTCTAATTTTCCTTCTCCATGACCTAACCACATTCTTGTACTCTTCCTGAGTTGCCTGCCCCTTTTTCCAAAGATCATAAACCTTCTTTTTTCCCCTAAGTTCCTGCGAAAGCCCCCTGTTCAACCAAGCCAGAATTCTTCCCCCACGGCTCGTCTGTTGGCTCATGGGGATGGCCTGCTCCTGCGCCTTTAAGATTTCTTTCTTAAAGCATGTCCAGTTTTCCTGGACCCCTTTGTTATCAAGAACTATTTCCCATGAGACTCTCTGAACCAGTGTCCTAAATAGGCCGAAGTCCGCCCTCTGGAAGTCCAAGGTAGAGGTTTTGTTGACCCCCGTCCTTCTTTCCCCAAGAATCGAAAACTCCATCATTTCGTGGTTGGTATGCCCAAGACAGCCTCCAACCACCACATTTCCCACCAGACCTTCTCTGTTTGTAAACAGCAGGTCTAGCGGGGCACCTCCCCTGGTGGGCTCACTAACCAGTTATGCTAGGAAGTTATCTTCCACACACTCCAGGAACCTCCTAGACTGCCTCTTTTCCGCTGAGTTGAGTTTCCAGCAGACAGCCGGCAAATTAAAGTCTCCTATTAGAACAAGGGCTATCGATCGTGAAATATCAGCCAGCTGCTTGTAGAATAGCTCACCTGCCTCTTCATCCTGGTTGGGTGGTCTATAACAGACTCCCACCAGGATATCTGCCTTGCTGGCCTTCCCCCTGATTCTTACCCATAGGCACTCAACCTTACCATCACTATCCTTAAGCTCTATACAATCAAAACACCCCCTAATGTAAAGGGCCACCCCACCACCTCTCTTTCCTCTCCTGGCCCTTCTGAAAAGCTTGTAGCCATCCATTACAGCACTCCAGTCATGTGAGTCATCCCACCACGTTTCTGTGATGTAAACACCATTATGTGTTCTCCTATTTGGGGTGAGGTTCTCTCATGCACCTGGCATGTACTTAATTGCTTAATTACTAATCCCTATGAAAAGAGCGTGGGCACACTTGAGTCATTAAGTGACACCGTGCGCTAAGTTCCTGCTCTGTAACTTGTACCCTTCCACTTCCACCTTCCACTTAGAAACTTCACAGCTGGCACAATCTCCTCTGAAAAGGCATGCTGGGTTTCTTGCCTGAACTTCTGTTAGTCCTCAGATGGACTCCTGCTTCTCTGGCACGCTCGAGGTGCAGGGAGCAGCTGAACCTGATGGATGCCACATGAACACGGGAGCAGAAAGGCTCCTGTCTTGCACTGAGCAGTGCCTTGGACCCTTCGACAGCCCATGGCGATGTCCTGTAAAAGAGAAGCCCAGCCAGATTGCCCAGAGCAAAGCACAGCATGCCGTTAGTAACACACATATGTCTGCATATTCCTGATCCCACCCCACGGCCAGTGCGGTTGAAGCAGAGGATGTGAAACTGAAATGCACCATCAAGGTGCACCCAGTAAGCCCTGACAGGTTGATGCTTAATGAACAAAGGAGCAAAACGAGTGCTGTTCCAGCAGCAATGAGCACGTGGTGTATGCTGTGCACCAAACCCAAGTGAGACTTTTCACAGAGGTGGGACCCTCACACGGTCCTCCAATGCCTGAAGAAACAAAGATATCACCTCCAGCTGGGAGAGCTACTAAATGGCACAGTGCTGGAACAGGGCAGAGCTCTGGGGAGGCATCGCTGTAGCCTTCTTTCCGTGCTTCTCCCAGGGCGTCTGCTACTGGTTGCTGCCAGCTAGAGTATCCTGGGTTGGACAGACTTTGGTCCGACCCAGGATAGCCTCTAATACGTGTTTATCTCACTCACCATGAAGGAGTAGGAAGAACTCCCTCCCAGGAGGGTGATGCAGCTCTGGGACAGGGCACCAGGGAGGTGGGGTCTCCATCTTTGGGGGTTTCTAGACATAGGCCACATGAAGTCACAACCTCCTTGGTTGAGAAGAGATCTGCTGTGAGCTGGGGATGGACTAGAGAACCGCCAAGCCACCGGCAGTGCTGAGGTCCTGTGACAAAAACCATGTGGCCATCTAGCAACATGGAGCCATGGAACACAATTTTTATCTCCTGTTTCTTCCAAGAGTCTGGTAATTTTACAAAGTAAACACCTTTTGACTAGAAGTCCCTGCCTGGTATAAAGAAGTGAAGACAGATGACAGATTTGCTCATGATTTGCAAATGGGTGTCAACTACAGAGGAAAAAAACAGAAAGCAGATCCCAGCCTCCTCCCCTTGAGCTGTGCTGGGCTTTCACAAAAACTCCACAAGCCTGGAAAACAGTGAAGCAGCAAACAGGAAAGTAAAACAATTTATCTGCAAACATTACATTCAGTAGCACATCGCTCTGGGGGATGGAGTTACACATATAGCAACAGGGGACAGACCCTTCTTACAAAAGGATCATTCAGGATCTCTGGAAAAGATAAAACAAATTGGGTGAATGAAAGTAAAACATGGGCAAAGGAAATCAGTAATGAGCTAGACCAGGCTGTCTCCACATCTGTTTGACCTTCCCAAATACACCAAGCAGGAGGGGAGGCAGCAACATATTCTCAAAATTATGCAAAAACATATTATCTGGAGAAAAGCCAGCAGACCATCACAGCTGAGAAATGTGTGGAGAAAAGAACAAGACAAATCAGGCTGGAAAACAAAGAAATGCTGAGGGGGGGGGGGGGGGGGGGGGGTGGTGGGAGGAGCCCTGACAGGAGGAAAACAGCGACCTTGAAATGAGCAGCAGTGAGCATATGATGGAGCGTGCTTGTTGGAACCCGCAAACGCATGTACACTAGGGCTACAGGTACAGAGGCTGTCAACAGACAACAGTGCAGACCCTTCTACACCACTGCAAAAGGCATTCGGCCCTGGGCACCATGGTACCAGCAAGACAGTGCTTGGCTTTAATGCTGTCTCTGATGACAAGAGGAATTCATTCTACACTACTGCCTGAGCTAGCGGGTCACTCATGAGGGAGGGATTTTATATACACTTAAAAATAACCTCAGCCACATGGCTGAGCACCTTTCTGGCTCAAGGCCCAATACCCAAGGCACGACATAAAGCAACTAAGAGAGAGGACCTCTGCCTAGGGGTAAGGCAGCCAGCCCAGAAACGGGGCAATGGGCAATGGGTTCTGCCCAACAAATCATCCAGGACCATTTCAAAAGCAAAGCAGATACATGAGCACATCAGGACGGCACATGAGTGAAGGCAGAAGCTGCATCCAGCTGAGTGAAGGAAAATTATCGTTGAGATAGGCAACGCCTTTCAAGCAAGGCAGTGACCAACTCAAGCCGGACAAAGTATGGCCATGGAAAATACATCACAAAGACTCAGGGAATCTTCCCCCCGCCCCTGCTACTTTCTACTCTTCCCGTACAAAAGCAACGTGGCTTGCTACGGATCCACCCCTGGAGAACCATTTCCTAGCCGAGCTCCCAGGATTACAAACGCAACAGCAGTAAAGAAGAACCACCAGCGCCCCCCGCAACCCGCTGCCCCCCCGCCAGCACCTCCCGGCGCTGCCCCGCCGTCCCCGGGAGCGATCGCCGCGCTCTGCCGAGGACATGCGGAGCGCCGCCGGCTGCCGCCTGCCCCACGGCGGGGGACAGCCGCCCCGCAGCCCGGCGCAGGCTCCGATCCTCCGCGCACGGCCCCCGGCAGGCAGCAGGCAGGCAGGCAGGCGGCAGGCAGGCAGGCGGCAGGCAGGCAGGCAGGCAGGCAACAGGCAGGCTCCCCTGCGCGCTGCCGGGCGCACGCAGCGCGCAGGCGGCCGCTATTTCTGTCGAGCCGGTGCCGTCCGGTGCCGGCCAAATATTCTGCCCAGATAAGGGCCGGGCCGGGCCGGGCCCTCCGCCCGCTTACCGTACCCGCGAGCCGAGCCGAGCCGAGCCGAGCCCGGGCGGCGCGACCTGCCCGCGCCGTCTCCGCCGCTGCGAGGGGCGGGGGTCCGGCCCCAGCCCCGGCCCGGCCGTCACTCAGCGGGGGCCGGCCCCGTCGCCCCTCCCGGCCGGGAACTGCTGTGCCCGAGTCCCGGGTTTGGTCCGTCCTTACCCTCCGCCCGCAGCCGGGACGGCCAATCTGCAGCGTCCGTGCCCAGGGCACGGCGGGCGCTGCGGGGACGGCGGAGCTGCGCGGAGCAGCCAGGGCAGCGTTTGCTTCCCGAGGGTCTCTCCTGCCTTTAACGATTTAGGGAGGCTGCCGCCTGCCTTTCGCCCCGTGGCAGCTTCCTTCAGAGCTCCGAGCCAGGGGACCCAGGTCACCGCGAAGCCCCCCGAGGCAGCGGCTGGAAAACCTCTTTCCCCGGGAGCAGTGGTGCAGCCCTGGGACGGGGCAAGCAGGGGGTCTCCAGGCTCAGCCGCCCCAGGTCAGGGCCGCCCTGACCTCCGGCTGGGGGTGGTCCTGCTACCAGTGCTGCTGGGGTTCTGCGGCTGCAAGCCTGGCACTTCATTAAAGCTGCTTCACCACAAATGCCCTCTGTATAAATGCATCTACTAATTCCATGTCTTATTTTACTGCCTGACAATTTCTCCCGTGTATCCAGTGACAGCCACCTCCTAGAGCAGCTCCAAGTCTGCCATCAGCCCAGAGAGCTGCCTTCCAGCCTCGTGGTGTCAACAGTTTTAGTAACAACTGCCAAATCTCCTTTCCCCTGTCTCACCTTTGAGTCACCGTAAAGTCCCATGGATTTGTCCTATAATCTTTTTTAACAAATCTCCCACTACGTATCAGCCCCTAGTTCCTCCTTACCTCTGCTGTCTGGTCTCCACCAGCAGCCACAAGCCAAGAGTGGAGAGGGCCCCAGGTGTATCACAGGAGGGCAGTCCACCTGAACGCTTCTCCAGCCCCACACTTCCCAGGCCTCGCTGGGATAGGATAAACAGAAAAGAGGTGGTTTGAAAGTGCTTATTGTTCACAGCCTGGGGAAAGTAAGAGATGTGCTTTGTTTTTTTAATTATTACAGTGTCATCTGTTCTCCCTAGGTAATGAATGCTCATTTTCCACTTTATAAAATCCACAATGATCCACAAAACATGTCTAACAATGCTGCATTCCCTTTTCTGACTGGAAAGTTATCGTGGGTGGGGTCCCAAGAACTACATACTGCATCTCCACATCCCAAAGGAGGGTCAGCTGGGCTTCTGCAGACACATCCTACCTGTTTTGGGCATTTATAATGAAACTGGAGTTCTAGTGGATTTCCAGGCTTTCCCCCTCTCTTTAGAACATTGCCTAACACCTGACCTAAACTCACTTTTCTGCAGTTCAAGCCCTTATATGTGTCCTGTTTTCCCTACATATAAAAACAGATGCTTTATCAGTGAAAACTTTTGAAAGTCTTCTCCTCCTTAGCCTTCTCCTATCCAGACTAACTACAAATCCTTCTATTTAAGCCAGGTTTTCTAGACTTACTTTGTTCTTGCTTTCATCTGGATTCTCTGTAACTAATCCACATCTTTCTTGCAGGACAGTGCCCAGAACTGCGTGCAGGATTACTGTGGAGGCCTTTCTAATAGCAGTCAGAATGGAAAGATAGTGTGAAACAGTAACTCTACCACCTGCTCGATTCAGACACATGCCATGGAAGCACCCCTCGTGAGGTGTCACGCATTCATGAAAGCAGAGGAACCATTCACAACAAACCCCAAACACAGACTGCTGAAAAACTGAAGCTAAAAACCACGCAGCATTCTGTGTGAATTAACAACCTACACAGAGCAGGCCGGTCTAACGACTCCTAGGGACAGCAGACTAACTACTAATTACACTACTTCATGGATCAGGAACTTCAACAAATGCAGAGTGTTCAACATTTTGTACAGCCAACACCTTCTGCATGTTTTTCAAAGCCAGAGCACAAAATGTACTCAAATAGCACTAGCAGGTCAGTTAGCTAATGTTTCAGAGAATCTTACAGGCTGCTCAGTGGGATAAAAAAGTAACATTAAAAGGAGGTGTAAAATCATAGCTTGGCAACTGAATTCACAGACAGCATAAGAAGACAGTAGGTAAGTAACTGAGTAACAGCAGAATACCTGTAGCGTAATGGACTAGTAATGGAGCTACGTAAGACAGGGCTGGTACTGTATAGTGGGCATGAAGACAGGGAGACATCTCAATGCAGCCTCTGATACGGCCTGTGAACTGAAGACAGCATTGTGTTAATAACTTTGGGTTGGGTGTACACTCAACGCATGCATAAAATGATTCACCGCAAGGAGAGCGGTGCTCTTGGGTGTGCTGATCAGTTAGACTGCACCTTGTTTTACCAATACATAAAGCAGCCTATGTGAACTCCAGTAATGAGCTGTGCAAATGCATGACTGTATGAATATCGTCCTTGCTTCTGATCTGGGCTTTTTAGACTCTGGAACAGCCATTAACAACCAAAGAGAGGGTGAGGCATACTCCAGGAGCAGACAACAAGCTCAAAAAGCATCTTGAGTCTCTTGAACATCTGCCAGGCTCTTTCCCCTAATACTCCAAGTGCAGAGTCCCAAAGCCTGCGCCATCAGTTCACAGGTACAGAGCAACAACCAGCCAACAGCAGATCCCCAGGCCTCGCAGGATGCAAACACATCATGGGCATTTCTCACACAATCAGACAAACTTCAAAACAGTTCCAGCAAAACGCCCTATGCTATTACAATTATCAATTAAGAAGCCATCAAACTTTGCAAGATTGTGGATGAAGGTGGCATCTCCTCTTAAGACACAGAGGAAAACTCTGTCTTCAGGAGCTCAGGAAAGTGCTCGTCTCATTTTAATGACCCGCACCATTCAGATTTTCAGGCTCAGAAGCAGTCCTACACAGAAGGAAACTTTTGCATGAAGTTTATCCTGCAGCATTTCATCATCACATTGATTCTCTCATCCTGCATTCTTCACCTTCTCTGCAGTGGCAGCTGAGGGAGGGATTAATATGGAAAAATATTAGTATCTCAGGCATTAACATAACATAACTTCTCTCTCAACAAGTACACTTAAGAGTCTTACCTCAGCATACTTAAAAATGGACAGGACCATGTTAACTAGCAATTTGCATTAGCCCACTCTCTTCATAAGGGCTCTGCTATACCCTGTGTACAGTCCAGGCAGAGAGACACCACACTTCCAAGAGTACTCCTTGCTGCTTCACTCAGGCCTTCTCCAGAACGACACCAGAATTGTAAGAAGAGGGTGCAATTGTAAGTCTTACATGCTTAAACAGCTTGCTTCCTCAGAATATTTGCATGCATTTTCTTTCTCCCATCCTAATGTTATATATACACTGCACCTTTCCAAGTCATGGTTCCCTTTCTGTCCAGTCTCCTTTACCCATGCAGACAGCATGCTGCCAGAATTTCTTAGCCCAGCTCGTGTATTACTAGAAAGATTATAAAGCTATGCACAAGCAGAAAAATTCCTTCTGCTGGCATTAACTGTGTAAAGCTTCAATACTGTGCTTAACAATCTTAAGGAACTATGGCAAGCAGACTCAAATCTAGGCAGCAGACTAGGAAATACAATTGCGCCTACAGGTCCTCTAAATATTTCTAAGGCCAAAAATGGAGCAGGCTCTAAAGTAGGCCAAAAATACTGTGTTCAGAGGACTTCAAGCACTGATCCGCATGCTTATAGAATATTGCTTGCTCCTGTCTCCAGGGAACAGCAGTCCTTGAAAGTTTCTCAGAAGCATACATGAAAACGAGGTATCAAAGAGGGAAAGGAATGCCTTGAATTTAGCAACCATTCGGGAGGCAGTGGGGTGAGGCGGGGAGCGGAGAATTCAGAAAAGTGGTATCATGGCTAAAGAACAGCAAGGAGACTAGGAAGCACGCAAAGTGCATAGCCTTCTGGGAAAGTTAAGCCTCACAAATGCAGTGTCCTAAACAAGGCACTTTCAACTATTCAACTCTTATGAAGTTAAGGAAGGGGCAAACCCCCACCAATAATGACACTAAATTCAGACTGCTTCCATGTCTTCCAAGTAATAAAAATGCTAGTTAAAGGGAGGAGTATCCAGTAATGGCTCTGAGTAATGGCTATGAGATAAAAAGCCCCCCAGAATTAGGCAAAGATCACAAGAACAGAAGTCAACATTGTTTTATTGATAAATAACTCTAATATTTTCACCCAAACATTCTAGTATTACAGTGGTAAACAAAGTGCAAATTTTCAGAAAAGTCAACTGAAGTCAACAGAACCCAAACTTGTTAAACAAACCCTTTTCACAGAACACAGATTGTTCAATTTTATCCCCTTCATGTGTTCAAGGCCATGTAGTAGTTATATTTCTCTTCAAAGCCTGTTACTTATTTTATTGCTAAAGAATCTGAGCTGCTACATTTCAGAAGCGGCGATTAATCATCCTTTGAAAATTCCACAAGACTCTGAGACACGAAATCGTGAATCCATATATCAGTATCTGGAAGAGATGTGTCCACAAGAAAAGTCACTATTTTTCGATCCCAAGAGTAAGTGCTTTCATTAACTGCCTGTATCTGTGCCACCAAAGGTTTCTTCTCCACAAGATTCCGAAACACTATTGATGCCTCTTCTGACCACTGCTGGCTTTTCACTCCTAGGACAAATGTAAAGCAAAACAGAAGGTCGTTTACAGACTAGACCAATCTGATGATTAAGTTTATAAAGAAGGGAGAGGAGTTTAAACACTTGAGAAAACAGCTGTTCAAATGCTAGTGAATGCAGCTTAACTCTAGAAAAGAAACACAAGCTCACACATCTCCCACACAAACAAGCTTAATTATTACAGAGATTAGGACATTTATTTTTTTCTTGAAGTCTAAAGATATGGACAAGTTTGCAGAAGTGAAAGGCAAATGCACTGACTCACCAAATAATTAGAAATATATCACCTGCCATGCATGATCAAGGCATATTAGGAAACATGACAAAAAGGAAACTCAAGATCCTTTCAAAACAAACTATTTCTTTGTCTTCTGCCTGAGGTTGCTGAAATTATTTGTCCTGTCAGCCTTGCTTTAGATTAGGTTTTCTTCATCTCAAAGCAGCATCAGCTACTAAAACATCTGCCAAACCTTCAAGTCCCAAACTAGATCTGCAGAGCACAGAAATGAAGAGAAATGCTGCCTAAATGCCTCAACTGCTGCTGGTTATTTTTGAGAGCAGCATCCACAAAGTCAAGTCTGCTCAGGGAGGTAATGCTAGAACAGGTTTTTGAATATGGCTGTAATCCACCAAGAAAGAAGTGGCTCCTGCAGACTTGGAGTTGAGTCTCCCCAGACCACTGCTGGTGTACAGCATCTAGACACAAGGAGCTCAAATATCGTGCATGAATACCCAAAGAACAACTTATGGACAAAAGAAGCGAAACAGCAAAGTGACAACACTTTGCTTTTACTATGAGCAGTAGCATGCTGCTGATAGGACAGGACAACACAGGAACACAGCTCCTTGCAAGTTACAGAAGGAATGAGAAGTCAACAGTTCATCAACAGTTAAGAAAGGGTAATTAATGCTAAGAAAGGCTGGTAGGGAAGCACATGGAATTTTACATGGAATTAGACCAAAGACTGAGAGGTAGCAGACATGAAAAAAAGAGAGAAAAAAGTGGAAGAATAACAAGACAATAGTTACCAGTCTTCTGGGCTTAGCTGGTCTGTTTTGACAATACGAAGCAGCTCAGAGGCCAGCTTAACTAGCTACTTGGGATTCTGTGAAGCAGGAAAATTGGATGACTTGCAGGCTTGCTCCACTGGATCCTGTACTACTCCAGTGGATAGACCCAGCTAGAAATCAGCTTCATTTCAGCACTGCACTCTTAGGACCCCAGCCTATCAGTAACACATCCATCGTCACTAGTTTAAAGCAACCCCCAAGGTCACACTGAGGCTTTGCAGGAAAGCAGATCCACAGAAGGCAACCAAGGATCAGAGCACCAACGCTGTGGTCTGTCATTTCAAACAAGCATATTCTGTAACTGAAGACTAGACTAGTGCTGACCAAACAGCAGCAGAAAGCACCAACTGAATAAGAGACACATACATCTGAAAGCAATGCAGAAATGCAAGAAAAATTTGGAAAAGGAAAGAAAAGACAGCAAGGAGAGATCAAGTTTTATTTTTTTAATGCTATCAGATGTATGCACGCTTTTTATGCCCCATATTCTCAAGGAAATTAATCTTACTTAAGTCTGTTGAAAGCCCCCACCCCACTTAACGGAGTTTTTTTGTTTGTTTGTTTGAGAACACCCATATATTCCAGGCAACTTTGGATTCCAAATATGCACTGGAAAACGGTAAATTACAAGAGGGGCAAGATCTATAACAAAAACTTCTCCAGAAACTCAGCATGTAGTTCCTAACTTTATGTAGATTAGGATAATCAGAACATAAGTTCTTATCAACAGATATATCATAACTTTCACACTTCATAATGGGTTATGTTTAAGGATCCAAAAACCATTTAGTTTTGATTTTCCTGTGGCCTTTCCATATTAGACATCACACACGTTAAATGATAAATATTTACGACAATGAAAAGCAGCTGCCGGGAAAGTTCAAGCAATCTTCAGTTTTATACATGGTAACTAAAAGTGCTGCATTAAAATAAACAAACAAATAATAAAACACAACCATCACCACCTATGTCAAGAAGAAAAACAGTGCTACTTTGATGACATAAACATGCATGCATTAAGCATGTTTTTGCAAGCAGGTACATGCTTACTTTAGCAAAAAAACAATTACATCACTAGCCTTTGGCTTTGTCCACTTTACATTTCTGTTCATTTGGTATCCCCACTGATGTAAGACAAAAAAAATGTTAAATGCTTGCTACCTACCTGCAAGCTGAGCTGTTATAGCTTGGAAAGGTAGTTTTCTAAATGAATCCACGAGTGGCTGTACTTTCTCTATGCTGACAAACTCATGTTTACCATAGTCCAGCTCATATACTGACAAAAACCCATTTCTAAGAATTCCTTTTATTATGACCCTGTACCACCTAAAAAGGGAGAGAACAAGAACAGACAGTTTGAAGTCGTATTCACACACTGTCAAGGCATCACAAAAATAATACACGACCAAAAGATCCTAACCAACATGTCTCAGACTTCCCAGATCTGGTATTACCTGAAGAGATGTCAACTCTTCCAACTACAACCTGGAAGCGTGAAGAGACTGCAACCTCATTTAATCCCTTAATCTCTCAAATATCGTTGGACATCTGCCACCTTGTTAACGATGCAAACAAAGCAGAACTAGGCTTGCCTTCAAACATTTTGTTTTTAATTTAAGTATCTACTTACTGATTTTCAATTTTAGCTGCATACAGCTTGTTTTTTTCAATGTTCACAGGTTTCTCTTCTGCCCTACTGTAGTACAAGATCATTTCTTCCATTAGGGCTTCCAGATTATGTAGCTCTTTCCAAGGCTGGACAATAAAGTGACCTGGATGGCAGGCCACTGAGACATAGACATCCATGAGCTCACCAGTCTTTGACAAGGGCAGAGGTGGAGGCATATCAGTGGTAGACACGGCACTGCTGGGTTCTCTGGCTGAATCAGAGAAACTCTTCTCTAGCCTTCCACTAGTTAACCGTAGAGCTGAAACAGCGTCACTTGTCACTTTTGTGGAGCTAGTCCCACCGTGTGTAACACTCAAGAAAACATCTTTCTGATGCTTCCACAAGTCTGCATTTTTGATCTGTCGATTGATGCTACGATCTATGTCTGGGAAATTCTCTGGAGCAAACAAGTAAACATGTGCAATTCCCTTTGAACCATCGTGTTTAACCACCTTGGAAAACAAAATACAGTTTAACTTCCAGTTAGTAACTATTAAATGCACATCTGATTTTGTACAGAAGACTAAAGCCTTTTAACAGAAAAGCAGCAACAGTTCATTGCATCCTATACGCACGGAAATATTTTCAAGGTTCTCTCAAATATGTTATTGAAGTTGTTGGATAGCAAGCAACTCACAGAAGCTAAAAAGAGCATTTGCAGCTATTCCACTAATGTAAAGCAAACACAAAGCTTCAATTGAGTTTTGTTCTGCCCAACAGGTTCAATCTCAGTACTGCATGTACAAGTCTAGTTTTCAGGAGAACAGTAGCCAGTGTCCATACAGATCTAAACAGTAACGCTATTAAATATTAACACTTCATCCTTCAAAATTCTCTTGCTGTCATTATGGGAGATGAAGCCTAGTAAATTAAGGATGGGAAAAAAATAAAGATGAAAAATGCTTCCAGGTTTGTATCATGCATAACTTTCAAGCACCAACATAAAAATATTTCCTATTTAACATCAGATATGCCAGCATTATTGATAGTAAAGAACTGAAATTTTAATTTGACAAAGGATATAACATTTCTTTACAGATTGTTCTTTTGATTTTCCTAGCCAGGAATAAAGATTTTCCACAATTAAAACATACATCTGTTGTCTACTATTTAATAAAGCAAAAATTAGTATCAAACTCAAGCTGTCTTGGAAGAGGATGTTTAGAAAAGCCAAATGCAGCAGTCTCAAGTCCCAGACTAGAGGAGTACATTTTAGCTATACAGTCTCCAGCGTTAAAGCAAGCAAAAAGGGAAAGCTCCAAAACACTTTTTCAAAGTGCTGTGACAGTATCTGGAATCAGATTTTTAAGAGGAAATTAGCTTTGTTCAGTCTGTAGCTAGTAACAGATTTCCTTCAGAAGAGTGTTTTCAGTTAATTAAACTGGCCAAGATACATTGCAAGCAGAAATAATTTTATCTCCTACATAACAGAAATTCTAAGTATACAATAGCATATACTAAATCACACTGGATTAGACAAAGAAAACAAAAAATAAAGCTGCTTTCCAAGACAAGAAGGAGAAAAAGCTATGCTCACAAGAGGCACAAAAATAATTTAAGATTAACTCAACAGTTGTATCTTTTTATGTGGTGAAACATGAACAACTGTGTGTCTCTCTTACCAGTTGGTAAAATAACTCTAGCTGCATATTTGGACTGGGATAGCAAAATGTGAAAGGCTAAAGTGAAAGCTGCTAAATTCGTCAGGGGAAAGGAGAAGCTTCTAACAGGCTCAAGCAACTAAGCTTTATGCCAAATGTCCTGGAAAAGGATCCTAAGAAAAGGATTTTGCATAGAATTTATGTCCAAGAGTGGCTACAAACTTTTAAACTTCTATAACAAAACTCAATTTGATGCGTGGTTAAGCTTCTAGAGTTTTTCTTTCAATGCTTTTTCCACATGCCTTGGATTTCAAGTCACATAGGCATCTTGACTATTTACCTTCATGCTAAATTCAGGACAGTTCATTACAGTGTCTCTCAGCCACAATACCGCATCTGGAGTCCACATGCCAGTGTTAGGAGGCAGATCGGCTAGGCAGCATTTTATAGCCTAAGAACAGAATTAAGTATACAAGGTATAATTTAGTAATACAGAAACTAGTCCACAAGTTCCTATTTACAGAAGCTTCATTAATACTGACAGATTCAATAATGTACGACAAACAGAAAAAGCCAGAGGAACATGCAAAACTACTACCATTACACATACACAACATCCTGTCAATACATAGGACTACATCATGATTTATTTGAGGCATAGATCCACAATGAAATACACTCCAATGCTGAATGCTATTAAACAATACAAAATTTCATTACATAAGCCTAGAAGCAGCAGCACTACAAACACTGCTAAGAGATCTAGCATAGGTTAGCTTTAACATGTCTTTATACCTGCGGAGGTATTGCAATTACTTCTCTCAGGAACTGTGGTGGAATTTCTCTAAGCTCTGATACTTTTACAGCTGCAACTGTTCCAGTATCCATGAACTGCACATCAAGTGCCCGTCTAGTGTGAATAATTCTTATCTGGAGGAAGAAAGCAAGAGCATCACTTTGAGGTTAAAAACACATCACTGACACATACACTATAACAAGTTTCACAGAAACTAAGGATTCAGATTTAGCTGAACAAAGAAGAGCCATTTCTATTTGGGAAAACTGTAGCTGTTCTTTGAATACTTCTTACCTCTACACGTGCCCATTTTCCCTTGGAAGGAAACAAGCAGATTTTGCCACAGAAAGGTAGTGATACATTAAGTTCAGATGTTGGCTGCAAATATAAAAACAGAAGTTAAAAAGCATGGAGCTATTACTAACTGGCACTCAACTAACCATTTCAAAAGCCACACATGGAATTAACAGTTCCGAGAAGCAAAAACTCTGTTTCACACATAAAGTCTCTTTCCAGCCTCAGAAGCATTTCTTATCACGTTGTTTTAAGCTTCCTCAATTGGTAAAGCTTTAATTCCAAGCTGTGTACCTTACAGGGAAGCAGAGAGAATATAAAGTGCCAGGGGAAAAAAGCCACATTTGGAAACACAGAATATGAAATCACTGACCATCACTTCAATGTTCTGAAAATCAAGAGCATTTTAGAGCTGTGACAGACAACTGAGGAAGTTCCTACCTTATTTTCTAGAACATATCATTTGTTGAGATATTTAACAAATCAAATTTACTACTGACTCAAATGGAAGTCTCATGGGGGTGACATTCGCCACGATGATCCTAAACAACATAATAAGACAATGGCTACACTATAAGAAGCATGAAGAAACTCCATTGGAAGACCCATCAGCATCTTAGTTTGTTTAAATTCTCAGGCAAAATAAAACCCCTCAAGATAAGCTGCAAAGTCAAGATTGCTTCTTTTACCCCCATATACAGATTTATATTAAAAGATACTGAATGGCAAGGGCTCTCTTTCATAGCAACAAGAACCTAACACACACTCTGTCCAGAAAACCCGAACTTCTGCAATACCTGTCTGGCTGCCTTTGTGTTGCTAAACCTTTCAGGGTTCCAAATGCTTTCCTTCTGTGTTTAGCTTGCTTGAAACTGAACCTTGATAACTGAGACATGTTCAATATAAAGTATTTCCAGATGGTGTGTGTTCCACCACAGGTCTAAAGCTCAACTTCTACACCTAAAAACACCTTGACAGAGTAGTTTCACAAGCAGCAGTTCTAACAGGACCTTCAAGGATCTACATTTCATGGTTTGATTCTCTAAGGCTCTGGTGAACATTGAACAAATTAGATTCTCTTAAGATTTCTTCTCTTTTGTATGAATTCTCTTGAGTCTAGTAAGAGTTGTTGCATGTGTCTGTAAACGGCCGGTGGAACGTCAGACTTCTCTGCCACATGCCTATTTTAAAGCAACTTAAGATTTTTGCAAATGCCTCCTATACATCACTTATAGTTGAAATTAGCCACAACATCCAAAAGCTAAGCATACAAGGACAAGATATGTAGCAGATCAGATCAAAGCCATGGAATCTCCAAGGAAGCCAGGCTAGAAAGAACAAACCTTGGTTACACTGCTTTTATTGTCACTTTACACTGTGTGCTGTGGGCCAAGCTGTTTACGCACCTCAACTCCACCATGTAAGTAAAACTTCCACAAAAAAAATATGGCAGTATCTCCACAGGCTTTATACCTATCTGATGCAATTTCCATTGGAAGCTTCCCATTATAAGCCATATTGTTACTGTTCTAATTATTCACGGAAAGTCATAAGTAGTTACCAAAACCTTAGAGACACCTTGTGAACAAGAAAGTATCAAAAGACACTTTTCACGCTGAAGGATGCACCCCAAAAAACTAGGAAGAGAATTTATAGCCTTTTTGAACAGTCTGTGGCTACCTCAGAAACTTGAACTTAAGTGCAAGCAAAATGATTGGTACACTCTGAAGAAAGGCTACAGGACTTCACTTCTCTCAGCATAGAATTTACCTTGTAATGGAAGTAGTCTTCTATTTTCTGCAAGATTTCACAAAGTCTGGACAAGCCTTTAGATGGCACTTGGCAATACAGGCTTCCATCAGAGAAAACACTGGTTACTCTGACATTTGTATACAGAGCATCTACCTGCAACGGTTAAGATTTTGACAGGAAAAGGGGAAAAAAACACACGCATAAACTTAGCAAATTTCTGAGTACTGTTTTTAGTCCATCCAAGACCTTAGCAGTCAATGAGTCTTAATGAATTAAGAAGGAAACAGGAAAATGGTACCTGTAGGTGCAGTTCAAGGGACTTGTCATACAATGCCTTCAGACAAGTAGCATTGATGTTGATATCGTCTTCTCCGGAAGTGTCATATAGAACAAGAAGAGGAATGTCACTCTTTTCCAGGATTTCCACAGCAAGTATCTTGGAGCATGTCTGCGATTCCACAGTCTTTACTAGGACAGGATCATCACAGAAGATTTCCAGTCCTGTAAGACACACCATATTTTTTATGTATCACTGCATTCAAAAGGAAAAATAATAATCAGGTCTGTGCTTGCAACAGGAATCTTTCCAAGAATCAGGATGTAGTGGAAAGTTGTACTGCACGTCTACTTGCATTCTGCTTAATTTCCACCTTTTTAACCACAGAAAGCCATCTTCGGGGCTGAAGGGGGCAAGAAAAGATTCTCTTCAGAAAGAGTCGAGGCAAATGTGTAGAGAAAAAAGGAATGTATCCAAGTATTAAAAGAACAAACTAATTAAAAAAAGCTCATTCATAACAATTTTATATATTAAAAATAAAATATTTTTTAAAAGTTAGAAATGCCTATCAGTTTTAGGAAGGTAAATAATTTCCAGCAGAATCTAGGAAGTCTGCAATTGTTCAAGTACTGAACGGGCATGGATCACTTTAAAATAAATAAATAGGATCATATTTAGGAATATTGCTCAACCTGGCCACAACAGATGTGCCTCGCTGGTGGAAAAAGGAGTTGTGCTAGTACATTGCTTCACACAACAACAAGCGTTTCCTTGTATTTCTTTAGGCTCGCATATATTGAAGGGACAAAGACATCCAAGCTAAGTGCATAGATGTCTAATCTAGAGCTAAGATCTCTTACAGAGATACTGGATATCAAGGTCTTCTGATATCAAGGTTTCTTTATAAAACTCCCCTTCACATCCTTCCTTCCTTCTTTTCCTTGTTTCCATGCCCACCTGTGTCTGCTTAGACTAGCAGTCTTGGATAAAATCTAACATACACAGAGTTACTACAAGCAAGGATCAAAACTCCCAGACTGAGACACTTCATAAATTGTGCAACAGCAAACTGTATAGTCAACACTGGCTTTCTCTTACCTGCCAGTTTACATTTTGCAGCTTGAAATGGAAGCGAATGAAACTGTTTCTGTAGCTTGTACACACTGTTGCTTTCAACAAACTCACTGAAGCCATGATCAACATAACATACCTGATAATGGAAAAAGGAATAAAAGCATAAGATGATGAATGTCACTGTAAATATGTTTCCCTGAGTCCAGGCAAAATGTATCCAGTTACCACATTCTCTGTGCAGCCACGGACAAATCACTTTTCACTAATTTAGTACTATATAATGCCATTAATCTCATGTTTATTTCACTGCTTGAATGTTAAGAGTTTTCAGGGAAGATTTTTTTCTTCTCAAGATCTCTGTAAAACCATCCTCTCCAACTCTTCCACAGAATCTCAACTCTTAATAGAATCAATGCTGGAAGGACTCAGCACACACCACCTCATACCACATGAAGAAAGGTAATAAAGCAGCAATTTTTATTTGTGAAGTTTTGAAAGTGTTGAAAAGTCAAATACCACTTAACTGTCATTCTATGTTTTGCCTTTTGTTTTTACAGCATTAAGAGAATAATTTTGATTTATGCTTATAGTAACTTTGATACAAATACTACAGTCAGTGCAGGAAACCAGTAGGGAAACTGCTGACTGGCAGCAAATAATTGCAGCTGAAGTGAGAGAAAGGCGGCTTTGACAGGGCTTTTTACAACTTTTTTCTGAACTCTATCATGCAAAATGTCTGCACGCCACACATTGAAAAGGGAGTCTGAACATTGTGTCAGAGGATAATCAGCAAATGCTGTAATAAAACAGTAGCCGCCTTTTCGCTGATAGCTCTAGCTAGAGAAAAATTAGAGGCAAGCTTGCTACCAATGTCCTTGCCTCTTCTCAAAACCCAACAATCTTTCACAAAACTGAATTTTGACACACTGCTCCAAGTTCCAGCTGAAGGGTATCCCACTAACTTTCAGAAAAACTTAAGTTCTAATCCATGTGCTATTTAAATATTTATGAAATGGATGAACTTTAGAAGTATGTTAAGCAAACCAGGGTAAAAAGTCACCTAAACTGGGGGAAAAAACAAAAAATAAAAAGGTGTCATTAGTTTTTGACTAGGGAAGAAATAACTGAGAAGTTTGAAACTTTTTTTACAGTTCTATCATATGTTCTAGTTTCATTGCAGATAGCAAGAAGAGTCTGCTTGGCCCAGGAAAAGTTTAAAACAGGAGTTAAATAATCTCAAGGGGGTTTAAGTAAAATGCATAATACATATAACTCCCAGAATACCAGATCTGCCTGGAAGGGAATACAACACAGAATCACAGAATCACAGAATGTTAGGGATTGGAAGGGACCTTGAAAGATCATCTAGTCCTATCCCCCTACCGGAGCAGGATTGCCTAGACCATATCACACAGGAACGCGTCCAGGCGGGTTTTGAATGTCTCCAGAGAAGGAGACTCCACAACCTCTCTGGGCAGCCTGTTCCAGTGTTCGGTCACCCTCACCGTAAAGAAGTTTTTCCTCATATTTATGTGGAACCTCCTGTGTTCCAGCTTGCACCCATTGCCCCTTGTCCTGTCAAGGGATGTCACTGAGAAGAGCCTGGCTCCATCCTCATGACACTTGCCCTTTACATATTTATAAACATTAATGAGGTCACCCCTCAGTCTCCTCTTCTCTAAGCTAAAGAGACCCAGCTCCCTCAGCCTCTCCTCATAAGGGAGATGTTCCACTCCCTTAATCATCTTCGTGGCTCTGCGCTGGACTCTCTCTAGCAGTTCCCTGTCCTTCTTGAACTGAGGGGCCCAGAAATGGACACAATACTCCAGATGCGGCCTCACCAGGGCAGAGTAGAGGGGGAGGAGAACCTCTCTTGACCTGCTGACCACACCCCTTCTAATACACCCCAGGATGCCATTGGCCTTCTTGGCCACAAGGGCACACTGCTGGCTCATGGTCATCCTGCTGTCCACTAGGACCCCCAGGTCCCTTTCCCCTACGCTGCTCTCCAACAGCTCTGTCCCCAACTTGTACTGGTACATGGGGTTGTTCTTGCCCAGATGCAGGACTCTACACTTGCCCTTGTTATATTTCATTAAATTTCTCCCCGCCCAACTCTCCAGCCTGTCCAGGTCTCTCTGAATGGCTGCGCAGCCTTCCGGTGTGTCAGCCACTCCTCCCAGTTTTGTGTCATCAGCGAACTTGCTGACAGTGCACTCTATTCCCTCATCCAAGTCATTAATGAATATATTGAATAGTACTGGTCCCAGTACCGACCCTTGCGGGACTCCGCTAGACACAGACCTCCAACTGGACTCTGTCCCATTGATCACAAGTATATTCTTGATCACAAGTATATTCATTGATCACAAGTATATTCTTCTCATTGTCTTGCTATTTAGTGCATGTAATAGATACTTCAGTACAAGACTTCAAACAAGATCTATCAGCAAGTGAATTTTGTTCTTCCCTTTCCCTTCCTCTGTCCCACTCCAAATAGTGCTACTATACCCATTTCTCCTATCAAAGGTACATTTTCAGTACAGAAGAGCTATAGGGATCAGCACCAGATAAAACCTAAAACAAAACCCTAAAACTCAAACTCTTTATGGAAAAACACCTGAAAGGCCACTTATTTTTGGCAACACATAACTTCAAAAAGTCTTAATTTCTCACATAACTGAAACCAGAAGTACTTCAGGGCAAGAAAGGAGAGAATGCTAGTGCAGCATATTTAGGAACTGACTGTGTATCTAAAAAACAAGATTGTTTCAAGTCTTTCCCCAAGTGCCAAAAGAAGTAATTGCTTGCCTTTATTCTGTTGTCTTCTAGAGAAATTATCCGAGCACGCAACCAGGCATCTTCTTCAGCGTGTACTGCAACAAGTTGCCCAACACTCAGAGATCGAGCCGGTGACACTGTAGTATTTTGACTATAGTATGCTTTCATGTCATCTTCCATTTGTTCCTGGGCAGAAGAATAATCTTTGCCCACATACCTACAGTATTTTACAAAAAAAACACCACAAGAGTTAGGATGCAACTTCAAAAAGCTGAAAAAAACCTAAGAACATTTATATGCATATATGAATATAAGTATATTACAGATATATACATTTTCTAAGCACATCAGTTTCCAAACTCTTTTGCTGTTAACAGGACTATAGAAAAGTAACTGACATAAAATTTAGTACTTTTGTTGACAGCTAAATGTAGTCCAGCAGTATACAATCTAACATGCTCAACTAGATTTTTTAGTAAGAGCTCTTACTTGATTATTACAATCATGTAGAGCAACTTGACCACAAAAGCAGAGTAGTATCTGGGACCAAGTATAAAAGAGAACTAATACATAATTTCTGAAGTTACTCTGTCATTAACAAATACCAGCTTAACCACGTTTTCACTAAAGTTGATCACAAACAAGGCATCTAAAATAACTTTACAAATCAGCTGTCAAACCATGTGCTATTTACTCTCGACCTTCAGAACAATGCTGATACTAAGCTGCTGACCTAATGGTTCATACTGAAGCAGTTTGTGCTGCATAGATGTTCTTTAATAAAGTATATAAACTTACTGAAAACTCCAAATGGGAAGTTCTGAATGCTTCAGAAACAAGTCAGATTAGAGCAGACAAAAGGAAAACTTATTCCCAAATTTGTATTAGTAGCTACTGTTTTAACTTGTTCATAGAGTTCACTAATACTGATAATTTCTACCACACAGTTTAGATTATCATCCTGTAAAAACCTAGGTTTATTCTGAAGGTCCGCTATATGCCCAGGATTAGTGCAGATACTGTACTATGAGATACTGTTCTATCTTTGTTATAAAGATTCAGTTAAATCTAATCACACTCCAGAGAACCCTCATTTTCCTAAACACAGCCTGCTACCTCACCATCCAAATACATATTGTTTTTCAGAATGACAGCCATTTTGTTTCTATGTAAGCACTCATTGACTTCATAATGGACATGGAGTGGGGTGACAGTCAAGTATGTGCTACTTAAAAGTTTATTTCTCAGCATTTGTTTCATAAAGATACTTAACAGACAGTGGGAGTATCTTAACAGAAAGTAGAAGAATCTTTCAGAATTTCCTGCCTCACTCGTTATTTTCTGGTTGTCCTGGTTTCATTGGGATTTTGTTTCAGTTGTGGCCAGCCATGGTGATCAAGGCCCTCAGCAGTTAAATCCAGGGCAGCTGACCCAGGCTGGCCCACAGGTGTATTCTGTATCATTGACATCAAGCTCACTATAAAAGAGAGTGTTTGGTGGGAAGAGGTGGGGCCTTTTTTTGCTCTCCTTGCCTTTCCTCCCTTCTCCTTATTCTTCATTGTGATTGCTGGAGTAACTTGCTAGTGATCTGTGGGTAAGTATACTTTTGTCTGTTTTGTGTTGTTATTTATATTGATTTCTTCATTTCATTAAAATCTGGTTAACTTCAATGTACAAGTCTCCCTCCTTTTCCCAATTCCCTTCCTCATTTGGGGAAGGGACACTGGGTGAGAGAAAAATTGCTATTGTTTAGCCCTGGATGCGGGCTAAATGAAGACACTGGTAATAGGTGAGCATCATAGTTTTGGCTGCTCAAAGTCACCTGAAAAATTATTTTTCAGATTCTTTAGAAAAGAATCTTGGAAAGTAACCTCAAAAAAGTGTGTTAGAGACTAATCTATGTGCAGGTGGCCAGACACTGCAAGTGTGCATTCAGCACCATTCTTAGTTCCAACTGGAACCAATTCACATGTCAAGTAAAGCTTGCTGCTTCATTGTGAAAGGAACAGAGGGGTATGCCTCCATAGTCAAACAGGCTAAAAATTTTGTTTATTCAAAAAGGTAAAAGAAGAGGGGGGAAAAAAAGCATCTGAGCTGTAGCACAGAAACTCAAGATAGTTGAGAATAAAAGGTGATAGTTCATTATTTCTTGTGAGAATTCAAATATAGTACCTAGCGTATCATCTCTGCCTTCAATCACACTGTTGTAGATGTATAGCAAATATCTAGGAGTGTTTCTATCACCTCACTTTCATTCTGACTACATCAGAATTCTTACAGAATTGTACCATGTCTCAAAATTGAAATAGCACCAAACCTTCCAGCTTTGTCTTAATTAGTACTGCAATTGAAAGGTTTCAGTCAAACACTTAGCCCCATACCAAGAAAATAAAGAGATCTTGCTCCATCCCTAAGACAGAAAGAGGAATCTTGATTTTATTGATCCTGCAAAAATCAACATCAACCAATAGCCACTACACAGTTATTGTGTAGATCAGGACAAAGTGACTGTTAGTACATGTTTGGGAAAGGTGAGTCCTTGCATTCTTTCCTTCCTATATGTCTACATTAACGTTTTCTTGTCATGGCAAAAAACTGTTCCCTTCAGGGTGAGTTTCATTTTGAAGATAAATGACCTTGCCTATGAGATACATGGATAATCCTAAGTAGTCATTTCAGTATCCAGGGCCAAGAAACCACTAATCACCATCATGTACCTACACAGAGCTAACAAATTCAGAAACTTTAATATTGTCCAAGAACTATGGTCCAAAATTTGGGAACTGCTGCTTTAGAGAAATTTTAACATAATCACTCTCAGCTCATCAGTGTCATGTGGTAGTTTAATCAATGGGACTTCAAGCATTCCCCCAAATAATTAGTGGAAACATCCTTAAAATAACAGATTAGAAAGCCAAGATTCGTTACTTCACTTATACAGCAAGTTATCAATGCTGCCAGAATTAAAAGGTGTACAGCAAGAAGGAGTAAGTTTTGCAGAGTTAAGTCCCACCTTCATAGCAAGCTGGAAGTGAGAGACAGATAATTGGTTCCTGCTCTTCCCAATACAAAACATGCAATATTCATCGTGTCTAACTGTATCAGTATCTCTACGTACAGATTACATGTCTTAAATTGGCTGTCTTTCCTGGTACTACTAATCTTAATCACCTTTCATGTCTTAGACTAAATTCAAACAGATCTCTCACACTAACAACCTAAACCATAAAGCCTTTCTTTTCTTTGATGTAACTCTTCCTCCTGTGATTTCTTTTTTTAAGCCTAGGCTCACTCACAAATTTCAGCTGTGTCTTCTTCACTAAAATGATTGACTTGTCCAGCCGGAGCTAGTACAAATGTATGGATGAAGAATCTTGCCTTAAATTATGCTTTGTGGTAAGACCAGTATATAAACTAAACGTGTAAGCAATGTACAAAAAAGCTTATCTCAGAAAAAGCACAATATAGGAATGGTGGTAGCAGCTAAAACAAAGATGGCAACATTCTCAAATGAGAATTTCTTTCATAACCCCCAAGTATGGGGATTTTCACTACGTATTATCAGCCATTAAGATTCCATGACTTCAGGGAACTAAAATGGTGGACTGACACATAAAGTTCAAGGGTGAGTATTCCAATATATTACTGATAGCCAGAGAGAAAACAAAGACACCTACACTTCAGCCTTAAGGCTAGTGTGTTGAATATTGCCAACCAGGAATGAGGAACAGGGTATTAGTTTCATAGTGAAAGGTTCTGTAAGTAAACTGCACACGTACTTATTTGACCACAATCAGGACTTCTGTGAATGACTGAAACTATTTAATGAAAACTGAAACTGCAGAAACTAGTGTGGAAAAAACAGCTGTCAATATAGTATACTACCACACAGTTGCTCTATTCATCCTTTGAAGTGACATATAAAACTTTTTAAGATTAGGCTCAACTTGAAATAATTTTCAAAATGAAATATCCTTTATAAAAAGTGTTTGATTGTTTGCTTTTTTTTTTAAAGTTTTAAAGAACTGTTAGGATTTATGTGTTATCCCAACAATGAAGTATAGAAAGCTTATCATGGTATCTCCTGAAACAGTACAATAACATATATGTAAGATAGTGTAAGAACTGGATTGTAGTGGCTATCCCCTAAGGCTGGGCTGATTAGCAGCCAAATGAAGAAGCACTAGTAGTTTATTGTTGGGTGGAAGCTCATCTGTTCCCAAAAGCGAAAACTGCAGTGTAATCCGAACACACTCAAGTCACAGTTAGTAGTAAGTCAGTTATACAAGTAAAAAATACTTATTAAAAAGTATTGCAGCAATATCTGAATACTACTACGTGTTTTAGTATGGTTATTTTAAAAAGTCTTCCAATGGCAAGTCAAATCTGCTTTGATTCTCAGACAAGCTAATGATAGAACTGACAAGCTCATCACAGAAAGTTTCAGAAAATTTCCATTTAAGCACACGAACACCAGGATTCTTAGGTTTCATTATCAAAGTAAGTAAATAACAAAGTCCTGCAACCTCCTGTTCATCTGTTCTCTTATGGCAGACCTGCACAATATGAATATGTGAATTTATAAATAAAGCAAAAAAAGATAGATTCTGAAATACAAACTTGCCTAATTAGGACCTCATTAGTGTTTTTCAGTTCTAACACCATGACGGACACAGATCCTTCTGATGGAACGATTAGAGGAGGAACAGTTATGTTCTCTGTATATTGGTCCTTGGATTCTTCATGCTGTTGTTCAGCTGTGGCCTTCGCACCATCATGCCTCTGGACTTTCTCAGTGACATTCAGATTTTCATCAATGCATCTCTGGGGTTTAGCATAAAGGATGGCCTTTCTGGGGACTTCAGATACATAGTCCACTATACATACATCTGAGAGCAACTCTAGATTATTTAGAATGTCTTCTGGAAATTTTACTTGGTAGGTATCTTGGTACACTTTGGGAAGCGCATTAGCCCAAAGACCACTGGAATACTTCAGCAAGATGTTAACAACTTTCTGCTTGAAGTCACTACTAAGTGGTGCAAGTGTGGTCTCGATATTTGGTTTTAACAAAGGGTCTACTTTTAAAGAAGTAACATTCTGAGATTCCTTTTCTTGCTCTGTATCACTTTTTGCTATCGGTGGTATTTTCTTAGCAGGATAAAGAAGCCCATCCATCTGATCACCCCTGTGTACTTTCTCCACCTTGCAAAACAAAAAGTAACATCAATAATCAGTTGTATCTCTAAGTCTAAATCATTTTGACAATTACATTCTTATAACATGCATTTTACACAGACTTTTAAGTGGACATCCACAGGGAACGAAGCTAGGGGCAGTTACCTCTGTATTTCTTGTAAAGCTTCCTCCTCCATTTTGAAGGATACCGAACACATATGACTATACCATTACAGGGCAAATATCTAATCTACGCAATACAACTTAGACTTGTTTCCAAAGTATAGTCTCTCTTTTCTCCTGCAAGGACCAGAAGATTATGTCACACTCCACAAGCTTTGGTCTTTTGCACATTAGCCCCCCCAATCTTCCACACAGGTAAGCACATAACAAACCAAAGTTTCTGTCTCAGTTTACTGAGGGAAAGGAGATTTGACTGTATACTTCAGAAATAAGAGGACACCTGTCAGACAGTGTTGTAGAGGCTATCTGCTGTCACACTCAGGGAATTACTTTTTCTTTAAAAAAGTTCTGAAATTAAGGAAGAAATTTCTGGATCATAATACATTTCGTAATAAATTTGATAAGGCCATTTTAAACCATGCCCCCAGCCTCCCTCCAGACGCAGATGTTTTGCCAATCTGTATGTTTCTACCCTTTGCTAAGTTCAATAATAAGCATCACATGGTTTGAAGTCTCAGCCTTGAAAGCACTATTTAAGAACTGTAAAAACAAACTCACGATATAATATCCATTTCCTTTCAACTTAGATCAACCTAACCGTAGCTTAGCAGGAGTTTCTATGTAGAATTGAGATAACAAAGCTCTCAGTGTTTTCACGTTGGTCTCAAAGCAAGAACAACTCATGCAGTAAAGAAAGTTATTAAGGTCTATGTAGCTCCACCTTCATGTTCCTTCCTCATCAGCTTCCTGGGTCCATATCACACCAAAGTCCTTTTCAGAGGCAGATCAATGAACAAAACATTGAGTAGTTGAATTACTTTGCTGCTACTCAGAGGTAGCATTTTCCTTTATGATATTGATATCCACACCCCTCAGAACTTTATAAACTTTGCTAAAGTCATTATTTGCTGTACTGTCTTAGCAACATATAATGGAAGCATACCAAAGAAGACTTTAAGTAAGTATTATCTTACATAACAAGAATAATACATGTCACTCATTATCAAGATAACATTAACAAGACGAGAACATTTAGTTACAATACATTGAAAAAAATGAAAAAAATGGCCATTACTGTGCCAAGAACTATGTATTTTCTCCTATGTGCACCTCTTCACACTTAGCCCAAATTGCCACATGACCATCTGAGTTGAGAGAGTCGGCAAAACCACCTGAGGGTTACCACATAAGTGCATTTACATACACTTGCTGTGCGTTACATTGTCTATAGACTGCTGCAAAAGCAAGCAATCAAATGGCTCTTGGGAATAGGTCTTGGTCAACTTCCACAAACACTAGCATTCATGATGGCATGTCTGAATCCTTCTTTATCAGTGAAAAACAAAGTAGTTATATTTTCTGTAAGAATAAGACATAAGAAGGCAAACAAACCTATCTAACAACCCTCAGCTCCCAGAATTCATGCGAATGAGTCCACAAGCTTTAAGACTCGAGTCTTCCCAAGTAGGCTCACTAAACCAAGGAGACATTCCCTCTTAACTGGGAGGAGGGGAGAAGTAGTGTCCCATAGACATCCATTCACTCAAGAATATATATCTACTATAGGATAAAATATAAACAAATCATATAAAGGACTTCAATGTACCAGTGGTATATTCACCAAGTTCTTAAGCATCTCTGCTAGTCAGCTTGACCTAAGAGATGACAAAACACGTCTGGCCATGCGACCTAGAAGGACCAAAGATGTCTTCAATGATTCATGACAGGAAGAACCTACGTTTGTACCCTCTTGTATCACGGATCTTATTGTGCCTCTTGAACCTCAGGAGAAAAAAGGAGTTTGGTTAAAAAAAAACAAACAGAAACTTATCAAAGCCTTGCAAGGGCTTTGATACAAAGTCAAGAGACCAAAGTATATCAAGTGGCCCACAGAAAAAAACAGGGCACACCGCTTTGGCAGGTAATGACATCCTAGATACAGAGGAATTGATAAGGATGTCCCAGGTGTCCATGCACAAGATTGAAGAATCTGTTTAAATGACCAGCCAAGGAAACTTTTAGCTCCAGAAAATACTTGGCATTATCAGCACAACAAGCTGTTTGAACCGGCTGTGTTAGAAGGTATGGTAGTTCATCCTGAAAGAAGCTGTATGGAGAGGTCTACCTTTATGCACCCTTTCTCTTAGCTAGCTCTTCTTAACTAGGTGCTGCAACAGAGATGAATAAATTTTAGCTGACAGGACTATTAAACCTTACACACTAAAGACCAGCAACAGACTAAAGAGAGAAGATCCTTAGAGACCTTTAAGCCTCTTAACTCCAATAATAGCTCTTAGGTTTTCTAGGCATTGAAGCTCTGTTTTGAAGAGACTGTAGATGCTGACTGAACAAACTATTCCGAGAGAGAAAACCGCTATTCCGTAAGTTTCAGTTTACTTCAGTACAAATAAGCTCAGGTGGACATCATTAGGCTACTATTTCTATCATAGAAGTTAATGTTCAAAATGCAACATAGACTCCTCCAGACAGTGCTATGGCCAGGACACCTTCAAGGACGCACAACACTACAGAAACTTTTAAATATAAGCAAACTGCTTCACTTGTGAGCAGCACTTCAAAACAGCCACCCTTTCTTTAGCACAAATATCTCAACTTGGTTTCCAGTTGAGTTTATAGATTTGCCTGCAAGGTACTTCCCATTAGTATGGCTGGCAGGCTTGCTCTGCAATCACAACACGCCTGCTGTCACCTCTCCGTTAGAGAGCACTAAGCAGAGTCAACAGCTGTCAGAATGTATTATCAGGGCAACAGAGACTGAAGCCATTCTACACAGAAGAAAAAGAAAAACATGTTTGTCCTGGGCCTGAGTAACAGAGCGAGCTCTTAAAAATTAAAATCTGGAGCTCAAAATAATAAGCTTCAAATGAAAAAAATACTCTCAAGATAAATACTGACACTGCAACTGAGTAAGTCAAGTGGCATGCAAAAGAAGAGCAAGTCCACTCCTTTTGACATACACGTATACAGGGGATGAAGGCAGACATGCTCCTGTGTATGTTGCTAAGATAAAAGCTTTGCATATGTGTGCTTGACAGCATGAAAGTAAACCTAATATATATAATCAAAAGAAAGGATCCACTTTGCAATGCCAGAATGACCAAGATAACACCAAGTCTTGTTTAACTGTGTGTACAGTGATGATCAAAGAGCAGATACACTGGCAAACTCCTAGAGCATCAATACCTTCCAGGAAGGACGTGGAGAAAACACCTCCTTGAAATGAGTTTCTAGTCAGAGAAAGTGTCCTTCACTTTCAAGGTTACATTCACAACTAGCATACACAGCTATTTTCTCCTATTGTTCTGCAAGGTGGGGAAAGGAAACCCGCAGTGGAAGTTGGCATTTAATGTCAATAACAGAGTCTCATCACATGTGGCAAACAGGAAAAGTCTGGCTCCTTGATTCTTGGTATCAAACAGGTCCTCAAAGACTGCTCTAAAACACACTGATCAGAACTATCACCCTGATTCAGTGAGAATAATCCATCAGAAGTGTGATGCATAAATACTTTCAGATCCTATTTAAATATGCAACACAGAAGCCACTACCATGGTATACATACCATAGACTGCATACAGACACATTTTGCTGACAGGCACCTTAGACAAAGGCTTCAGTGTGAAGGCAGCTCTCATCTTTTTGACTTTCTTCAACAGTACATGAAGTTCAACTCCCAGCAAGCTGGAGCTTAAAGCAGTGAGGAAGGTATTGCTAACCTTGATCAGCAGTGCCTCACATCCATACATTTGGCTGGCTGTGTCTTTTCTCTGTCAGAGGCAGCCAGTACAACTCCAGGTCCCACTGTTTTTGCCAGTCATGCTACAGTACAGCTCTCCTCATGCAATGCTGAGATGCTGCTTCAACATTAACACTCCACTCCTCCCTGCTCTTCCAAGTAGCTGCCTCTGAAAGCAACAGAGTTTAAGCTTCCAAGCTGTTGAATATGCAGGCAAAGTAACTAGTTTTGGGGCAAAACCAGACTTGTGCAATTTTCTTGAAAGGCTGAAGATCCCTACTGTGCAGGGTGGCATCAGACACAGTAAAGAGCTTTTCCTTACAAGGCTGTGGAAGCCTCTTACATCACCCAGTTATAGCTTATCCTTGGGACTCACTCCAGCTTTTACAGCTTCTAGTCCAATATGCAATCAATTGTTTTGCATGGGAAGCTACGATATCTAACTTCTTACCCTAAATGCTGAAAGGACACATTACAAGGCTTGTCTTCAGCCAAACCCCTTGTCAAGTGGGAAGCTGGAACAGGACTGGAACATGTTGCACAGAAAGGTTGTAGAGTGTCTGTTGTTAAAAGATGATGGATACAGCCCTGGGCGAACTGCTCATGGTGACCCTGCTTGAGCAGAGGAGTTGCCTTAAGATCATTTCAAGAGGTCCCTTCCAATCCCAGTGACTCAGTGATTCTGTTAAATGTTTACACAATATTAGAAGAACTGGCTCAGTTCTGCATTTCAGTTGAATTTCAGTTATCAAGATGTAAGAACTACCTTCGAAAACAACAGGCCTCTCACAATGCTAGGGAAGGCAAAGTAATTTTGAAAGGTTTTTGATTTAATAGCCATTTCAGCCACTAAGCCTGACAGGTATGTCAGTTTCCTTAAGAGGGTCCAGAAAAGATCACTTATGATACTCAGACTGGCAATGACAACAATAAATTTTGGTGGATTCTTCACAGCAAATACAGAAGATACTTTCAGCCCTTCAACTGAAGTGAAAATTTTCAGATGCTACAATGACTCTCAAACCTTTCTATTTCTGGTAGTCACGACTTCTGTACTTAACTGAAATGTTAAAATACAAGTCATACTGGACATATTTCTATATTTTCTTTTATAGTTAGACTAAAGTATTCTTATTGCCAAGACAATCTCTTGTTCAGGTTCAGCTAGTGCTTAGGGCTGGGGTGGTAAGATCTGCAAAATTCAGGAGTGTCTTTAGGTTGCCCCCTTCTGACCATCCTCCTTGCCCTCACAGTTCAATAATTTGCACATCACAGTGAAGGTAATTATTCTCCACAGCTCCTCATCCTTTTGAGACTGACTTCTGAAAACACAGTTACAAGTGAAACTCTGTGATGCAGTAAGCCAGCTAAGCTAATCTAACAACTCTGTACTGTTGAGGGCTGCCCTTATTCCTCATATCCTTACGCTAGCACCGAGGATCAGCAGACACCTTTGTCAGCAGTTCTTTTCGGTTGTACGAAGTTTCACCTCATAATGCAACGAAGTCTTTCTAAAGGGTCAGAGAATTGCAAGATTTAACATACATGGAATTACAATGGTATATGAAGCAGGAACAAGGAAAAATGCTGTCAAATGGAGTCTGACTTCATTTGGTGGCTCATCATGTTGTCTAAGCACTCATCAGTAAGACTGAGCTTCCAGGAACATTGAGTTACAGCCTGTTCTAGCACTGTGTTTGGGCAGCAAAGTTACTCTGGATCTTGTGTCCTCAACTAGTTCATTTCCACACGTACTATGACACCATTTTCTCAGTGAGGCTGACACCAACTGTATTTTGCCCTGTGCTGTACTATATACAACACATCTAGTTAAATTTCAGGCAGAACATGTCTTCTGTTCACTGAATTAAATTCTGAATGGCTAGTGGCTCTGGGTCTAGTACTGAGATACCCACTAAAGCAAACTGTCAGACCAAACACTGGTTTCTTCAACAAGCATGGTAAAAGAAAGCTATCATAATGCTAGAGCTCATCTGCAGGAGACAGTTCGTAGGGCTTGTGTAAAACTGTGCAAGATTTCATTCGTACATACTACCAGCCATGACAGCCTGCTCCATTGTCTCCTCCATGTGCAAAGTACATTCCAGCTCATAAGAACCCGCTATCACGTATAATTAGAGCTGACCTTTTTATTCTCTCAAGTCCATTTCTCTGTTTGCAATGATGACTTTTGCTTCACGCAGCTTAGCTGTGGTAAATTCCTTCCTTGAGACTAAAAACCTGACAGAACCAAAGTTGCTCAAAGAATACAATTGCTTACTATGGCAATCCTCCACTTCTCTGAGTGGACCTGTTTAATTCACTCTGAACACTACAGTAAAAACTCTGCAGCCAGATGCAGTAGTATGCAGTACCCAGTTCGTTAAGGGAGGGGATACCACCCAGGAACAGAGATTCAGAAAACAGCAGCTCTAATACTGTTTTTGTCAGCCTGCTTACCAGCTGATCTTGCCACCTTCTTAAGCCTTTAGTTTCAATTTCTGCAAAGAGTCACAACTTTTATAAAATGTAAGATGAAGAATATTTTGAGAACTAGACACTCTTAAAAAAAATCCTACCTGTCAACTAGGCAACATACACAAGTCCCATTCTTGCCCAAAAATATCTTCTACCTTCCTGTTTGTAATGACAAACTTCAACTTGTAATGACTACTTTAAAAAAACAAACAAACCCCCCAAAACCAACAAAAAAACCCAACAAACACACAAAACCCAATAAACAAAAACCATGTCAATTTTTCCCTTCTTTTTTCTGATTTTTTTCCAATTAGGTATCTTCAAGAAGACAGACAGCCTTTGGGACCTACCCAGCACCATCCCAGATATTCAAGAGATGAAGCAAAGAACATTAAGCTTTCCTTTGCTGTCTAAAACATCCTCCTCGGGAAAAATAGCCAGGCAAATGTTCTCCAGTCTGAGGAGCATTTTCACACACTATCAGCCAACACAATACCACAGTGCTTAAGCACACTAAAGAATATGCTCAAGTATTAAATCTTCTTTAGCCATATGCTAATCAAAAAGCAGTAAGACAACTGACTGAGGAATGGTAGGTTACTGGAGATAAAACTAGCCTCTGATGACATCAGATTAATGGTTAAACTGATAGGTAGCCAGAGCCAGTAGGATGTTTTACAAAAAAGAACATCTTTGTTCTAGAACTGTTGAAAAGCAAGTATATCTCTTCCAGCTCAACTGGAATTTCCAAATACAGAATAGTAGTGTTATTCTTCTACCAGCTCTTTAAGAAACCAGACAGAAAGTCTCAGTGTCCTGGTCTGGCCTAAACCAGGCCAAGTTTCCTTTCAGTGATTTTCCCTTTCAGCTAAGTCTCTTCTAAGTAACTGCACTTTCTGAAACTCAGTGCATGTTGTGCAGACAGTGTCTGCTTCCAGGGCTGGTAACGCTCGAAGTTTGTAGTTATCGCTGAGGCGCCGGTAGGGATGTTATGCAGAAAGGCTCTTGCTGTACTTGTTCTTAGAGAAACCAAGGTCACTGCTAAATTCCTCACTGCTTACGAACGAAGAGCCGTAGAAGAGTCACACCTGCACGGAGGAGCGGACAGGGCAGGTGACCCAAAATTGACCAACGAAGGTATTCCATCCCACACACGTCATTCTCAGTATAAAGGGGGGGATCACGGGGGTCTCACTCTCTTCTGCTATGGCCGGTGTCCGAAGAGGACTCTGTCCGTTTTCCTGCTGTCCCCGATCCCAATCCATGCATCCCTGAATCCAGCTCTCAACTGCCGCTGGGCCCAGCCTGGGCCTTCCCAGAGCCTGCTCTGCAGTGCCGGTGGGGACGTGACCAACATCGGGGGAGCTCAATCTTGGTTTTGTATATATTTGTATATATTTATATATATATTTGATTATTATAATATTATTATTATACTCTTTTTCATTATTATAGTTTATTAAAACTGTTTTAACTTTCCAACCCGGAAGTCTCTCTCCCTTTTCCCTTTCCCTTTCCCTTCGGGGCGGGGGGGGGGTTAACAGAGAGCATCTGCCACAGGTTTAATAGCTGGCCCAGCTTTAAACCGTGACAGATTTATTGGCGCCCAACGTGGGGCTCGAGAGAAGCTCCAACAGGGTGCTCTGATAAGTCGAATCCCAGCTCTGGCAGGAGGAGACCCGGAGAGCTCAGCTGAGAGAGTATTAGATTTCTTCCTTTGAGATTTACGAGGGGTTGGAAATTAAAACAGAAAGCTAAGATGGTAATGTCACTTTTCAACAGCGTGTTATCTCATCTCATTATACAGTTTCTTTCACAGCTGAGTATTGCAGTGCTGCCTTACCTGCTGTATGCAGCATATTATTGCTTGCTTCTTATGAATGTTTACATGTGGTTTAACAGTGGGCGCTGCTTGAAACGTTTCATTTTGCTATGGGGTTTGTCACATGTTTATGTTGTGGGAAACTGGGCAGTTACTATTCCATTCTCTTATCTCTATGACACAGTGATGGGCAGCTTTAATTGCGAATCGGTAGCAGAGACTTCATCTGCGCACTCTGGGCGTCCTTTAGCTGATTCTGTTAATGATTACACTTCCAATTTTACTTCAGGAAATAGTACCTTCCCCTTTTTGCCAAGCTGATTCCACTAGATTCTGCGAAATTCAGGTGGGGCATGTTTTTATTTTCGGGTGTCCTGAATGTTTTTCGGTTTATGATGTGGTATAAGATGAAATGTCAGTGCAGGGACAGCTGTAGGTGTTATGCTGCCGCTACAGCCACTAAATCCACTCGAACCCCAGCACCTACCTGATCTGTACCAACCGCCCCTGTAATCAGGAAGAAACACCAAAAGAAATCAGCTCGTGAAGAGAAGGATGATGACTCAGAGCCTTCTAAGGCAGAGCCATCATGTGACCCAGGTGAGGGCCCTTCTCAGGCAGAGTCAGGGCCCAACACAGATGGGGGTTTCCTTGATCGTCTTTTTAAAGCAGACCCATCACACAAGAAAGGTCCTTCTAAAGCAGAACTATCACAGGAGGACTCGGACGTAGAGATAACCTACCACTCCTTATCCCTGAAGGACCTGAGAAATATAAGGAAAGACTTCAGCCGTTATGACGGTGAGCCTATTATTACCTGGTTGCTCCGATGCTGGGATGATGGGGCGGATAGCATGGAAATGGATGGTAGAGAAGCCAGACAGTTGGGAACCCTGTCCAGAGATGCTGGTATTGATAAGGCACTTGCAAGAAGGTCAAACACTATCAGTCTCTGGAGGCGACTCTTGTCAGCTGTAAAGAGCAGGTATCCCTACAAAGATGATGTTATGAGCCACCTAAGCAAATGGACCACTATAGGAAAAGGTATTAACTACCTTAGAGAACTAGCTGTGCAAGAGATCATTTATAGACACACACGGGAAATTGTAGATCCTGTAAATCCTGATGAAGTGGAATGCAACCGATCCATGTTCCGGAAGGTTGTGAAGAGTGCTCCACCAACACATACCCATACATTGTCAATATTAGTCTGGGGAGAAGATGCTATGGCACGACCTAGTGTGGGCGAAATAGCTAACTGTATGTGACAGTGTGAAGATAGTATTTCTTCCCCACTGCAGGCCCGTGTCTCGGCTGTGGGAAAACTGATTAAGGAAAACCAGGACTCATTTAAACAACTGTCAGACAAACTGTCCAGGATCGAGAATAAACTTGACTCTCTACCTACACAGGCCCATGTTGCAGCCTTTAGGAGGAAATGCCTTCCTACAGGACCGGCTCAAAGGAAACGGAACACGTCACGAGGTATCCTGTGGTTTACCCTGCGTGATTATGGGGAGGACATGAGCAGATGGCATGGACAACCTACCAGTACCCTACAGGCACGAGTACGTGAGTTGCAAGCTAAAAGAAATACCAGAGAGAATTTTCCTAGGAGGATGGCTGCTCCAGTTACCAGTGAGCAGGACTCCAGTCACGGTAGATGGGCCTCAGATCCCTATTTCCCAAATGTGAATAGGAAAGCAGCACGAATCCATTCCTTAATTAGAGGGGCCCTGCCTCCAGCCAGGTGGAGGAGAGGAACAACTGAGTTTATTGGAATGTGTGGATTCGATGGCCTGGCACATTAAAACCACAAAGGTATCTCAATACCTTTAAATACAAAGGTATCTCTCAACAGGTAAACACTGGTGCACAGTGCACCCTAATGCCATCGAATCATAAAGGGACAGAATCTGTCAGTATTGTGGGAGTAACAGGGGGATCTCAAGAGTTATCTGTATTGGAGGCCGAAGTGAGCCTAACTGAAAATGAATGGAAAAAGCACCCCATTGTGACTGGCCCAGATGCTCCATGCACCCTTGGCATAGACTACCTTAAGAGAGGGTATTTTAAGGACCCAAAAGGGTATAGATGGGCCTTTGGTATAGCAGCTGTAGAGACTGAGGACATTAAACAGCTGTCTACCTTGCCTGGCCTCTCAGAGGATCCTTCTGTTGTGGGGTTGCTGAAAGTTGAAGAACAGGTGCCAATTGCTACTACCACGGTGCACCGATGACAATATCGCACCAATCGAGACTCCCTGATTCCCATTCATAAACTGATTAGACAATTAGAAAATCAAGGAGTGATTGGCAAGACTCGCTCACCCTTTAATAGTCCTATATGGCCAGTGCGAAAGTCTGATGGAGAATGGAGATTAACTGTGGATTATCGTGGCCTAAATGAAGTTATGCTACCGCTGAGTGATGCTGTGCCAGACACGATAGAACTTCAATACGAGCTGGTGTCAAAGGCAGTCAAGTGGTATGCCACCATAGACATTGCTAATGCATTTTTCTCTATTCCCTTTGGAACAAAAGTGCAGGCCACAGTTTGCTTTTACCAGGAGAGGTATCCAGTATACCTGGAATCGACTCCCCCAGGGGTGGAAGCACAGCCCTACTGGTCCTATGGACTGATCCAGACTGCACTAGAAAAGGGTGGAGCTCCAGAACATTTGCAATACATTGATGACATCATTGTATGGGGTGATACAGCAGCAGAAGTTTTTGACAAAGGGGAGAAAATTATCCAAATTCTTCTGAAAGACGGTTTTGCCATAAAAAGAGGCAAAGTCCAGGGACCTGCCCGGGAGATTCAGTTTTTAGGGATTAAATGGCAAGATGGGCGTCGCCAGATCCCAATAGAGGTGATCAACAAAATAACAGCTATGTCCCCACCAACTAACAAAAAGGAAACACAAGCCTTCTTAGGCGTTGTGGGTTTCTGGAGAATACATATTCCAGATTACAGCCAGATAGTACGCCCTCTTTATCAAGTGACGAGAAAGAAAAATGATTTTCAGTGAGGCCCTGAACAACGACAGGCTTTTGAACAGATTAAACAAGAGATTGTGCATGCAGTAGCCCTTGGACCAGTCCGTACAAGACAAGATGTTAAAAATGTGCTCTACACCTCAGCTGGGGACAATGGTCCTACCTGGAGCCTCTGGCAGAAAGTGCCAGGGGAGACTCGAGGTCGACCCCTAGGATTTTGGAGTCGAGGATACAAGGGTTCCAAGGCCAATTACACCCCAACTGAAAAAGAGATACTGGCAGCATATGAAGGAGCTAGAGCTGCTTCAGAGGTAATCAGTACTGAAGCACAGCTTCTCCTGGCACCTCCATTACCAGTACTAGGCTGGATGTTCAAGGGTAAGGTTCCTACTGCCCATCATGCAACCGATGCTACATGGAGTAAATGGATTGCATAATTACACAGTGGGCTCGAATAGGAAACCCTAATCGCCCAGGAATCTTAGAAGTGATCATGGACTGGCCAGAAGGCAAAGACTTCGGAATGCCACCAGAAAAGGAGGTGATACGTGCTGAAGAAGCCCCACCATATAATGAACTACCAGAGGATGAGAAGCAGTATGCCCTGTTCACCGATGGATCCTGCCATCTTGTAGGAAAGCATCAGAAGTGGAAAGCTGCTGTATGGAGTCCTATACGACGAGTCACAGAAGCCACAGAAGGACAAGGTGAATCGAGTCAATTCGCAGAGGTAAAAGCCATATCACATCCCCTATCATGCACCAGCCTCTGGGAAAGTTGAACGATACAATGGGCTGTTAAAAACTACCCTGAAAGCAATGGGGGGGTGGAACCTTTAAAAACTGGGATAAGCATCTGGCACAAGCTACCTGGCTAGTTAACACCAGGGGGGTCTATCAACCGAGCTGGCCCTGCTCAGTCGGACCTTTTACATACAGTAGAAGGGGATAAAGTCCCTGTGGTGCATGAAAGGAATCTGTTGGGAAAAACTGTCTGGGTTCTTCCTGCTACAGGCAAAGGTAAACCCATTCGTGGGATTGCTTTTGCTCAGGGACCTGGATGTACTTGGTGGGTGATGCTGCAGGATGGTGAAGTCCGATGTGTCCCTGAAGGTGATCTGATCTTGGGTGAGAATACTTAATTCTGAACTGCATGATGTTAATTGCTGCATAATACTAAGTGTTCACAAGTGTCTTTCAGGTTGAGACAGTGGTGATGAGACTGGAGCTAGCTTCATCAAGTGGCGTCCAGTAACCTCCTCGAGACTGACATCTTTAACCTGCAACCCATGGGCACGAACTGTGACAAAGCTCATACCATCTCTCCTGCCCTGAGAGACTGCTAGCCAGATGGAAACCCACAATCCTGAACTAAATGAACTTAACGAACTTTTTGTATGGAGATGAATCATAAACTAGTGATATCTGTATATATTTGAAAATGAAAAGGTAGTGGTGATCTGAGTATGACATGAATGGTATGGAATAAGGGGCGGAATGTCCTGGTTTGGCCTAAACCAGGCCAAGTTTCCTTTCAGTGATTTTTACTTTCAGCTAAGTTTCTTCTAAGTAATTGCACTTTCTGAAACTCAGTGCATGTTGTGCAGACAGTGTCTGCTTCTAGGACTGATAACGCTCAAAGTTTGTAGTTATCACTGAGGCACCGGTAGGGATGTTGTGCAGAAAGGCTCTTGCTGTACTTATTCCTAGAGGAACCAAGGTCACTGCTAAATTCCTCACTGCTTATGAGTGAAGAGCCACAGGGGGGTCGCACCTGCAGGGAGGAGCGGACAGGACAGGTGACCCAAAATTGACCAACGAAGGTATTCCACCCCATACACGTCATTCTCGGTATAAAGCAGGGGGATCATGAGGGTCTCGCTCTCTTTCTGCTATGGCCGGTGTCCGAAGAGGACTCTGTCCATTTTCCTGCTGCCCCCAATCCTGATCCATCCTTGAATCCAGTTCCCGTCCATGCAGTGCCGGGGGTGACGTGGCTGACATGGGGGGAGCTCGATCTTGGTTTTGTATATATTTGTATATATTTGATTATTCCAATATTATTATTATACCCTTTTTCATTATTATAGTTTATTAAAACTGTTTTAACTTTCCAACCCAGAAGTCTCTCTCCCTTTTCCCTTTCCCTTCGGGGGGGGAAGGGTTAACAGAGAGCATCTGCCACAGGTTTAATAGCTGGCCCAGCTTTAAACTGTGACACTAAGCTACAAGAAAACTCTAGAAGCAAGTCTAGAAGCATGCATCCTTTCTTTCTACCAATTAAAAGGTAGCTGCCTACTATTCACTCTTTCTTTTCCTCTAACTGCAAGAGTGAATTTGGGAAGACAAGTTGAGAAAAAGATGATAGAAGACAGCTTCACCTGACAAACAACACAGGGGACTGACATACTTCGTCATCTTCTCAGGTTGGTGTATGAGCATGAAAAAATGCCACTACTATAATGAAGCCAGCACCAAGACTGGCTAGAAAGGATCAGCTGTGGAATAATTACATACAGGTAGGCTGAATCAGTGCATTAGAAGATTGTACTGGGTCACAACAAAGATGTTCCTAGCCTGACATCCTCTTTGACAACAGCAGGTGCCTAGGAAAAAGCATATGGGATAATGAATGTAGCGATACCTCTTCCTCCCATTCTGGATACTGCATAGTTCAGGCATTATCAGTTAGTGAGAGTTTCTTTGGAATGAAGTAGTTCATGATGACTGAGGCCAGGGATCACCCATTCATCAGTCAATGTACCCAGTTGCTTCTGAATTCAAGATGATGATTATTCCCCATTTACCTTCTCCAGGTCTGTTATTATTTTATAGCCCATATCTCCCATCTTTCCCCACCTAAATCATCTAACTTAATTGTTGCTCGTACAGAATCCATTACTTATCTTTACTCATTACCCTTCTGAATCACCATTTCAGTCTGCTTGATCTCTCAGTGAGTTTTTGTTTGTGTATTTTCTGGGTGGAGATGGAAGGAGCACATCTGATTTTGACGTGCTTACACAACACCTCAGTGGTACAGTGTTTGCTATTTTGTTCTCTATTCATGAGAACAGAGACCAGATCATCTTTTCAGGGAAGTCTGCTGCCTCCCTGGGGCCCAAATTAGAGATGTCACAAGATACTGAATAGCTTACTACAGCTTTCAGACTATTATCACTCCTGCTCTTTCGTGTGGGTACTAATGATGTTGCAACAAAAAGTCTAAGGTCAATCAAAAGAGATTTCAGCGCCCTGGGAAGAATCCTACCATGACTTCCTGCCTTTCTGAAGGTCAACCATTTCAGCCTTGTTACATTTCCAATCTTTTAAGCAATTATACATCCCTGCAAGGACCTTCCCTAATGTCCAAGGACTGCCTAGTTCCTAAAAGCTTTTGGAAAAGAACTCTGGAAATTGACGTAAATGTTTTGAGAAAAGATGTAGGAATTTAGTCTTCTCTTGAACTGCCATATCTGAATCGCCATATCCGTAATCACTCACAGAGTTCAAGTAATTGAGGAGAGCTGAGCATGTGCAAGGAAAAAATCTTTAAAACATACATACCACTCGGTAAGCTGGCTTACAATTAGACTGCAAAGGGAACCACCAGACATGTTGCCAGTATCCAAAGTAAATTTATTATTACTTTTGGGTTATTTGTGACTTCAAAAAAAAAAACCAAAACACACCCAAACTTGTTTGTTTACAAGTCTGCATCCCTCTCACTCATACCTTTGCGGTAATGTTTTCTCTCCCTCAGAGGTTCAGCTGCCTGCATCCCAAGGCTAAGTCCAAACACAGCAGAGCAACATAACTTTGGCTTAGAATTCTAAAAAAATTTCTAAGTTGTGAGAAAGACTTGTGAGAAAAATCTGTAGAAAGATAAGACATGAGACAGGGGTGGCATGGCTAAAATAGGGATTGTAACTGATCAAAGATGCACGACAAAGTAATTCACCAAACAGAAAGGTGTAAGATTCTGATACAAAAAAATGAAGGTGGGAGAGTCGCCACCAGCCATCACTTTTTTCAAAGCACTAGCCTTACTGGAACTGGAAGCACACAATTCAGCAACACTGCAGATCCAATCAATAGAGCTGTGTAAGCCAGACTCTTCTTCTCCTGACTGAAGCCTGTCTGGACAGTAAAGACTTTTTGGGTATCATATAAGGGTAGTGAGCATATTTATTCTCAGCCCAATTGCTCATTAAGGCTTGGCTATAATCTATGAGTGCTAGCCAATACATAATTACTTTGTATTTTTGCATTTACCTGTGCAAAATACATTGCTACAAGCAAGATGCTCAAGCAAGTCAACCTAAAGTAGGGAGCTAACAGACCAATGGAGAACAAGGTCAGCCTCAATCCTTTGCAGTAGGTCCTTTCACCTGAAAGTTGAAGACTGAAAACAAGACTGTCAACCTGCAAATTATAGTGATTTTTGGAGACTTCAGCTCACTGGATAGGAAAAGTTTCCATTAGTAGTGCTCGTAACCTAAACACGGAAATGACCATTTCTCAGAAGTCAAAAAAGAAATCCCTTCCTTTAATAGAAAAGTTTAGGGAGGTGAGAAGTGACACCGTCCACAGCAGTGTCCTCAAATGATGAACTTGGAGATGCTGAAAGCGTATTACAAGGTTTATTGCCTGCTGGTTTGTAACTATGCTACTACTGATCAGTATGCATTCAATAAGAGTGTGTGCCGTCTCTTTGCGAAGGTACCGAGAGAAACAGCAGGTATTTTTTGCGTTCTTCTGAGGCCAGCAGACACTCCCAGTGTTGGGTACCCAACAAGGCAGAAATAATTCAGAAATGAGTCATGGAAGCATCTTTACTGTTACTGAAGAGTACAGTCTGCCCTCTCACATTTCAAAGGATCTACAGAGCAGTACACCTGCAGACAACTTGTTTGCACCAGGACTAAACACTGATGATATTCAAGAGATGTATGGTAGTCTTCATATGAGAAGGCCTGGGTCTCAGTTCAAACTTCTCCATGTCAGAGCCATGACTATGGTTTACATAAGTCAGGAAACCGAGATGGGCTTTACAGGCTCTCTAATTGCTCTCTACAATAAGACTGACTATGACAAGACAACTTGATAGTTCTGATTGCTGTTGTACTGTGCCTGCTGTATTAAGTGCTTCCACAGGTCTAACGACTGCTTACTTACGCTAAAATGACTTTATTTGCTTGCTAGAAAGAAGAGATATACCCAACAGATAACAAGCAAATGGACAATGAACACAGACCAAAGACCCTGGATGAACAATAACCTTTTGTGTGGAACATTAGCTAAGTAAAAGATGTAAATTTGCTGCATGAATTAAGTAACTCAGAACTAACAGCTGGCTCTATGGGTAACACAGGAACCAACCATGAACCATCAAAACAAACTTGCTGTCTGCGTACGTTACTGATGTCTGTAGTAATAAGATGTGACAAATGCATTTTATATATGTTAGAATACCATACACAAATGCAAATGTTATGATTCCTGAAGAGCAAGTATCTAATCTCAGTGAAACTTTTTTTTTTTGCATTTAAAGTTATTACATGAGAAAATACTTAGCAGTATGTACCTGAAAAGTCACTTGAAGCAGACAGATATTCTCATTACTTCAACACTTTTTTAGTGCCACAGTTTGACAGATGTTGATGAAGTTGAAAATGTTCATAGGTATGACTTGCCTGTTATAGTAAAGCTAAATAAAGCCTTAATGCAAAGTTGCATTATACCCTAAATGAACCATGGGTACAATGAAGAGATAAAAGCACAGCAGTTGAAGACCCTCAACCCAGTGGTGATGGCAACTCACGTGGCAGACCTGTAAGTGGAGGCTCAGCCTGATACCAGCTCCTAATATGAAGGACAAAGACACCCGTAACAGACATTGCGGGTGGGTAGGGGGTGTGAGCAGGAAGGGGTTGAGCTGTAATCTCTCTCCCCAACATTATCACACTTCACTGTCACCTATTATTGCATCATAATCCTAACTTACACAGCAAAATTCTGTAACTTTGACTTCAGATCCGAGAAAGATCTGTGGAAAAGTCTATACAAAGATAGTAACTACAGATAGACCTAAGACTGTTCACACAGGATTTGCTGGTACCTTACAGATTTAAGAGGAGATAAACCCGCCAACATGGAAGAGCATAAAATGCAACAGGAAAAACAATGTGGCATGGAGAGCAAGTGTCACCAACTGCTGTTGGGGTTGTCAGTGTCGGAGTCAGTTAAAGGTGGCAACTCAACAACCCGGAGCACTTGCTCCAGGAGGCCACAGAGACTGACTTTTCTTCTAGGCCAGCCAACAGTGATTCAGGCATTGTTTCAAAGGCATTGTTACAATTTGTGGGGGGTTCCTCTTCCTTTTTTTTCTTTTTTTTTTTTTTTTTTCTTCACTGCTACACATTGTGAAAGGAAACACAGGACTACATAAAATAACATTTGGCAAATGAACACTCAGAAATCTGTAGAGTACTGGCATCTTGCACAAAAATGACATTCAATACTTACTGTGCACACATGAGGCCAGTTCTCAAGCTGACGGAGCACTGTTGTGCTAAGCTCCTCCCAGTACATTTCCCGGTAGATCTGTGGCATCTTTGACACCCAGACACCACTGCTGCTCTTGCTCAGAATCTCCTTAATGCGACTTTGAACTTCATTGACATGAGCAGCAGAAGGGCCAGAGGCAACAGTATGTGTCTCCGCAGAGGATGTATTTAAGTTATCTGATAAACAAAAATACAGTCTTCAAGTAAACGTAGCCTTATCAGCAGAGAGAAAGACAGATGATTACCCACCTACATAAAAATTAAACATGGGTTTCCATGGCTCTTTCCAATAGAAAGTGACTGAAACAGCCACACTTGGGTAGGGGAGCCACATTTTAGAGTTGGTGTTATGCTGAGAGAAACCTCAGACATTTAGTAACTGGCCTGATGCTGAATTTTCAATCATTGTAGCTATTTTCTTAAGAAGTTGCTAAAAGTTTCTTCTGAATGGATCCTGGAAGAGGTTACAGAACTCTCAGCGGCACTGTTGCTGAGAGGCTGCACTCAGGCAGTGCCACAGGAGGGACACAAGATAATTTCTTTACGAGTACAAATACAACAACAAAGTTACAGCAAAACACTCAAGGATGTTCTTCTGAATTCAGACAGATGTACAATGCGGACCAATGGTTTGCCTTTCATTCTAAGATATGTCCTGAGGAAAAGCCTTTCTGTTCTATTGCATCCAAGGAAGCCCTCCAGCGAAGCAGGGAAAGAGGCAGCAACTGTCCAGCTACTTTGGACAGTTTCATACACTGTGTGTAGGAGCATGGCAGTCATTATCCCAGTTGGAGGTTCACATCACTAGCTTGCCTGCTCCCTCACCTCTACTCCTCTCCTCCTTTTGGAGGGGTGTATTTGTTACCAGATCTGAAGCTTCACAAATCAGCCTGACAGGTCTCAAAGAAAGCAGCCATCATTCGACAAGCCTATCAACTGCACAACTGCTAGGTGCCAGGCACGCAGAAGGGTATTTTCTGGATCTGCTCACACCAGCTTTGTGACTGTCTTTGACACTTTCTACACAAGGATTCTCCTAGAAGACAGAGGGGCAGACAAGTAATCACACAATTTTCCCTAGCACCATGAAATCAGCGAGAAGGTTCACTCACACAGAACATGGTTTCTCAGCCAAACCTATCTTTATTCAAAACAAGTACTAAGATGGGTTTTTCTGAAGATGACACCCAATCTAATGTGAGTCATCGACAAAAATTTCTGTAATGGGCAAACATACCATTTGAATCTATGGAAGAGCTTCTGGACAGGCGAACTTGCAACTCCTTTTGAAACCGTGGTGGGACAGTTAGTCTCTTCTCAGGCCTAAAATTGAAAAGAAAATTGTTTCAAATGATTCTCTTGGCTCTGAACAGCATTCCATTTGCTTCCAAGACCTATACATAAAATAAAATGTATTTCACACACTTCTAGCAGGCCCCTTGCACTAGATTATTACTCACAATGTCCTGGCTTGGAAGACAACCTGATCAGCAGTAACAAGACAGATCAACAGGTGGTTTCTATTTTTTTCTTATTATCCTGATGATTGTGAGAAACAAAACACACAGTAAAGACATCAGCAGAAGGAAAGCATCTAGGCCTAAAATAGCTGATGGTCTTACATTTGATATGTTCAGCCTCATTGTTTGGTCTTTTATCTGGATGGCGTCTCAGTCTTGCTGTTGAACATCATTATGCTCACCTTCTTGACAGCCTCGTTAGAGTGTCCTGAAAGCATCTGGCTTCAGAATTGTCATGGTTTAGGCTCACATGGCTGCTCGCTCACTCCTCCCTCCGGGTGGGATGGGGAGGAGAAAATATAAGGAAAGGCTTGTGGGTCAAGACAAGGGCAGGGAGGGATCACTCACCAATTATGGTCACGGGCAAAATAGACTCAACTTGGGGAAAAGAATCAATTTAATTTGTTACCAGTGAACTCAGAGCAGGATAATGAGACACAAACCCAAATCTTAAAAATACCTTCCTCCCACCCCTCCCTTCTTCCTGGACTCAAGTTACTTCACTCCCAAATTCTCCACCTCCCCCCCTCCAGTGGCACAAGAGGATGGGGAATGGGGGTTGCAGTCAGTTCATCACACGTTGCCTCTGTCACTCCTTCCTCCTCAGAGGGAGGACTCCTCACACTCTTCCCCTGCTCCAGCGTGGTGTCCCTCCCACAGGAGATAATCCTCCATGAACTTCTCCAACATGAGTCCTTCCCACGGGCTGCAGTTCTTCATGAACTGCTCCGGCATGGGTCCGTTCTGCAGGGTGTAGTCCTTCAGGGACAGACTGCTCCAGCATATGCTTCTCATGGAGTCATGCCCTTCTTCAGGCACAGCTACCTGCTCCAGTGTGAGGTCCTCTATGGGCTGCAGGGGGACAGCCTGACATCTCATCACAGGCTGAAGGGGAATCTCTGCTTTGGGGCACCTCTTCCCTCTCCTTCACTGACCTTGGTGTCTGCATAGGTGTTTCTCGCATATCCCACTCCTCTCTCTGCTGCACATCTTCTAGCAGTCTTTTTCCCTCCTTAAATATGTTATCACAGAGGTGCTACCACTGTTGCTGATTGGCTTGGCCTTGGCCAGTGGCAGGTCAGTCTTGGGAGCCAGGAAAGCTTCTAGCAGTTTCTCACAGGAGCCACCCCTGTAGCCCTGTCCTGGTTTGGCCTAAACCAGGCCAAGTTTCCTTTCAGTGATTTTTACTTTCAACTAAGTCTCCTCTAAGTAACTGCACTTTCTGAAACTCACTGCGTGTTTTGCAGACAGTGTCTGCTTCTAGGACTGATAACGCTCAAAGTTTGTAGTTATCACTGAGGCACCGGTAGGGATGTTATGCAGAAAGGCTCTTGCTGTACTTATTCTTAGAGAAACCAAGGTCACTGCTAAATTCCTCACTGCTTATGAGTGAAGAGCCACAGGGGGGTCGCACCTGCAGGGAGGAGCGGACAGGGCAGGTGACCCAAAATTGACCAACGAAGGTATTCCATCCCACACACGTCATTCTCAGTATAAAGGGGGGGATCACGAGGGTCTCGCTCTCTTTCTGCTATGGCCGGTGTCCGAAGAGGACTCTGTCCATTTTCCTGCTGCCCCTGATCCCGATCCGTGCATCCCTGAATCCAGCTCTCGACCGTCGCTGGGCCCAGCCTGGGCCTTCTCGGAGCCTGCCCTGCAGTGCCGGTGGGGACGTGGCTGACTTCAGGGGAACTCGATCTTGGTTTTGTATATATATTTGTATATATTTGTATATATATTTGATTATTTCTATTATTATTATTATACTCTTTTTCATTGTTATAGTTTATTAAAACTGTTTTAACTTTCCAACCCAGAAGTCTCTCTCCCTTTTCCCTTTCCCTTTGCGGGGGGCAGGGGGGGGTAACAGAGAGCATCTGCCACAGGTTTAATAGCCAGCCCAGCTTTAAACCGTGACAAGCCCCTATCCTGCTATCAAGTCCCACCACACAGACCCAACACAAGGAGTCAGGGGAACACCTAAAAGTACACAGGAACTCAAGGTCTTTGTACGGACGCTGTTGCTACACTTGTTCAAGAGATTCCTCTCTGAAGTGCTCTCCCACAGAAAGGACACAAATGTCACGCTTGCGGGTGTCCTTCTGAGGCCCCTCAGAGAGCAGCAGCTCATACTGGGATCACATGCAGCACAGAGAGGTCCTGTCAGTGAAGAGGTCACAGCGCTGTGTAGCTCACTAAGACTGTTTTGGAAAAAATCAGCTGTGGAATAATTACATACACTGCAAGCAAAAGGGAACAAAAGTTGGAGAAAAAGAGTTCGAAGACCAGGACCAAGCACCTCCCAAAGACACACACCCACAGAAGAACTACAGTGGAGAAGTCAGGGTGGCAATGCACCAAAACAGCTCTCCACAGAAACATGGCAGGTTGCTGGGAACACCAGGCATCTCCAAAGCACAGCAGCCACCGCACAGGCACTGAGCAGGCTCTGCAGATGGCCTCTGACCAAGGGGCCAGTAAGACGACTGGCCACCTCTGGAGTTCAGGGACAATTATGAAGGAAACCACAAACTTCACCAGCTGCAGAAACACCAAGGGGTATTTTCCCAGCTTCACTTGGACTCTCAGAAGGCAGGATAGGGGTCAAGTATGATGCTGAGGCTAGCAGCAACAGGAAGTCGAGACTAGCACAGTATTAAGGTAGCCCTATGTGCCTTCACACTGACCTTTAATCAGAGCAGCTCCACATGTCAGAAAGAGGCCTCCCACATGCACACCTCTTCTAAACAGTATCTCACAAAATTTAACATGAAGTTGTTTCCCTCACTTTTTTGCTGTCCCCATAAGATGAAACTATTGTTCCTCCATCAGCAATGGGGTGTCACTTGTACCAAAAATAACAATTCTGTTCTGGGTCATGTCCCACAGCATTAGTATTGAGGACAGCCACTGCCCAGCACAGCATTTTCCAAAGCAGGAAAGGCATGCCCAGTAAGCGCTGAGCAGCAGATCAACTACAAGCACATTTATGAAACACAAGTGGGACGAGACTCAGAAAGTACAAAGGCGAAGTCACCCACTTGAAACCCAAACATGCATTCACATCTTACACTTGTTGGGTATTTGAAAAGACTCTTCCAACACTCCACCTACATCACATGAACACCCTCTACCTTCTGGGCACAGCTCAGATGTCCACACAAAGCAGCAGCACAGTCTCTTCTTAGAAGGTGTGCTGTGACTGGCCATGCGCACCCTACAAGGAACCCAGGATCCCACTTATCTATACATATATTTACCAGTATGGACGACTCCAAGCTGGACAGATACTCAAGGAAAAAACGTCCCCTTAAGGGATGCAGACTCAAAAGCAATTACCAGCACTGCTAGGCAGCCAGCAAAACAATCCCATGAGCTAGCCACATGGGTAACAGAGACTGTCCTGCTACTGCTGCCTACCAGTAGGAATCCTTAGCTCTGTTCTTGTCCTCAGTGCCACACACCATTGCTACTACCTTACGCCACACATCAGGTGACACGGATGACATGAGTGCAGGGTAAGCCAGCAGGAAGTGCAGCAAAGTTTCAGTGAGGAAGACTGCAGATGTTCCCCTCTCGAGCCATGCCATCTGGAACACCTTGGAAAGGAACCTGACACCAAGGACTGATGATTCCGTTACGCTGCATGTGAATGCATGTGAAAGCAAACTGGATTTGGGATCCTCTCAGTAATAAGAGACTTCATGTAGTATCTTCCTGTCCTTCCTGCTGTGGTTCAACAGCTTCCCATGGAACAAAGTGGTACCAACATCGCTTTGAGCCCAGTCATCATCAGCTTCGAGTCCTGCAGTCAGACAAGGATCCTGTGACGTGCTGCTTGCTCACACAGACCAAAGACGGGATGGAACACAACCAGACAGCGGCAGGGCCAACACACTTCTCCCCAGCATACAGGTATGGGCAACTCAGGTGCCTGCAAGGCCTCATGTTCTTCAGCTGCTAGAAACCGCTCCCAGCAAGAGGCCTCCTAGCACACCAGCAATAAGAGAACAGATGACCAGCCCGGCTCTTCACAAATGCCTGACCAGCCATACAGCCCTGCCAAGCTCCCGTGCATAGCGGTAGTCGAGCAGCCAGCTACGTTTCACTCCCACAGACCACTGTTTCAGAGTGAAGGGAAGGCATGCCCTTCCCTGCCTACCACCTTACCTTGGTAAGGCCCATGCCATCCAACCCTGCTATTCGGCCCTTGAACAGTGCTCTCTCAGCAAGGGCGACAGGTGGCAGCCAGCAGCGAATGCTGCCTGCTGGTCCAAGAAAGGGGGTCACCAAGCATCTCAACTTGTTCTCATCCATGCCATTGCTTTGCACCTTCAAGGATCTCTGCATTTAGCCTTACAAGCAAGGTCTCTCCCAACTTCTGTGGCTTGAAGGTCCACAGCAACTCGCTGTCCTGGTTTGGCCTAAACCAGGCCGATTTTCCTTTCAGTGATTTTTACTTTCAGCTAAGTCTCCTCTAAGTAACTGCACTTTCTGAAACTAACTGCATGTTTTTGCAGACAGTGTCTGCTTCCAGGACTGATAACGCTCGAAGTTTGTAGTTATCACTGAGGCACCGGTAGGGATGTTGTGCAGAAAGGCTCTTGCTGTACTTATTCTTGAGAGAAACCAAGGTCACTGCTGAATTCCTCATTGCTTACGAGTGAAGAGCCGAAGGGGGGTCGCAGCTGCAGCGGGGAGCAGACAGGGCAGGTGACCCAAAATTGACCAACGAGGGTATTCCATCCCATACACGTCATTCTCGGTATAAAGTGGGGGGATCACGAGGGTCTCGCTCTCTTTCTGCTATGGCCGGTGTCCAGGGAGGACCCCGTCTGTTTTCCTGCTGCCCCCGATCCCGATCCGTGCGTTCCTGAATCCAGCTCTCGACCATCGCTAGGCCCAGGCTGGGCCTTCCCGGAGCCTGCCCTGCAGTGCCGGTGGTGACGTGGCTGACTTCAGGGGAGCTCAATCTTGGTTTTGTATATATATTTGTATATATTTGATTATTTTTATTATTATTATTATACTTTTTTTTTTTTTTCATTATTATAGTTTATTAAAACTGTTTTAATTTTCCAACCCGGAAGTCTCTCTCCCTTTTCCCTTTCCCTTTCCCTCTGGGGGGAGGGGGGGGGATAACAGAGGGCATCTGCCGCACGTTTAATCGCCAGCCCAGCTTTAAACCGTGACACTCGCTCATGACATGAACTTGCTGAATGATTGCTGCTATAAAGAGACAGCCTCTCTGCCATGGTTTAAAGCTGGGCTGGATATTAAACTGATGGCAGATGCTTTCTATTAACTCTTTTCTCCCCCCAGAAGGGGAAGGAAAAGAGAAAAGGGAGATAGACTTACCGCTTGGAAAGTTAAAATAGTTTTAAAAAACAGTAACAATGAAAATAATAACGGAAATAATAATAATAATGGAAATAATTAAACATATACAAAACCATGATCGAGCTCCCCCGATTATGATTATGTCACCCCTGACACTTTAGGGCAGGCTCTGGGAAGTGCCTGACTGGACTCAGAGACAGACGGGAGCTGGATTCAGGAACGCACGGATTGGGATCAAGGGCAGAAGAAAAATGGACAGAGTCCACTTCGGATGCTGGCCGTAGGACAAGAGAGCACAACCCTCGTGATCCCTCAGCTTTATACTGATAATGATGTCTATGGGATGGAATACTTCGTTGATCAATTTTGGGTCATCTGTCCTGTCCACTCCTCCCCAGAGGTGCGACCCTTCTGCAGCTCTTAACTTGTAGATAGTGAGGAATTTAGCAGTGACCTTGGTTTCTATAGGAGTAAGTACAAGCAAGAGCCTTTCCGCTTACCGTTCCTACCGGTGCCTCAGCGATAACTATAAACTTCGAGCGTTATCAGTCCTGGAAGCAGACACTGTCTGCACAACATGCAGTGAGTTTCAGAAAGTGCAGTTACTAAGAAGAAACTTAGCTGAAAGGGAAAATCTGTGAAAGGAAAATTGGTTCTGTCCTAGGCCAAACCAGGACACTCTCAGACCCTGCAACAGTGTCTGCAAGAAGGCCTGGGAAGGCAGCAGGAAGCAACCTGGCACAAGTGCAGCTACCTTCAGCACCTCCCACTTGTCATCTGGGTGTAACAGAATGGGGAGGAGAAACAGCCTGTTCCCCTTCCACCCAAGACTACGCAGCGGCAAGGCCCAGAAGCTGTGGTCATGAAAATCTCTCAGCAAAACACCATGGAGCGCTAGAGTGGTGGGACACAGACTTTCGTGGCCACAAGGGAACTGTCCTTTGCAGCCTCACTGTGGGGCTTCAAAGCATGATGCTGGGTGGAGCACCAAGAGCAGTCAGCACCCAGACAAAGCCTGTCACTGGGAGGACATCCTGCCAAGGCAAGTAACACAGATCTGCCATAGCAGGACATGCTCAAAAGAGAAGGAGAAATCAAAGACCCTTAAGTGTAATCCTGAGAGCACAGATGTGCTCTGCTGCTGCTTCGGTAAACGGAGGGGCAGGGCGTCAGGGCAGGTGTCAGAAAACACACCCAGAGAAACTGCACACGGATGGTGCCTCACCCCAGCCTGGGAAGCAGGGCAGAGACAAGCCCTGTCACCTTCAGGACTTCCCTCAGTCAACCTGTGCTGTGAATGCTCAGCCACTCTGAGGTAAGGGCTGGCACTGCTGCTGGAACGGTGCCCTCGAGTCTGCGCCAGCTAACTATGAAGCTCGTGTGAGCCCAGGATTGCTGGGGATGTTGCTCACACCTCTGCTCACTTGTACAATCTTTTGAGGTCAGGACCTCCCAGCTCAAAGCTGCTTTCCCTCTTGCAGTTCCTAAAGCACAAAGCTACAGCAGCTCTCAGGGCACAAAACATCCCCAGCAGGATGGACATCAGCCATGGATCTTGCCAGTCCTGCTTCAAACTGGCCAAGCTGAAACGAGTTAATCCAGTCACATGGGCCACTACACAACCTTGCCTTAAACCACAATATGATCCTCTTCTCCACAAATCCTTCCTCTAATATGTCCCCAAGCTAACAGGGCAGCATTTGGACCCTTTGCAACAGCACAAGATCCAAGTAGGGTAAGAACAGACACCAGAAAAAAAAGCAGAACACTGTTACCTGAAAGGAGCTCAGGTGAACCTGCCAGAGAGGAACAAAGATGATAACACAAGATGGAGCACACTCCATTAGAAGAGCCAGAATAGGGCTGACATCTACCTGATTTTATTTCAAGTACTAGAAAACATGTTCTGGCCCCCAGCAACTAACCTGGAGAGAGCTGTAAGTGCTCTTGTGGCTCTGCCTGTCCCAGGACAAAGGACATCTGCCTTTGAGGAAAGTGCCACTTCAAAAAATCCAACTCCTCTGCACATGCAGAAAAGGAAAGGCCTGTGCAGACCTGCTCCCACATTTTTCTCTCATGGCAGGATAGCTTGGCCCTTCTCTCCTCTGTGCAGCAGCCTCCATGGCAAAACAGAGCACAGAGCTGGTGACACATTTCTCTCCACTGAAGCTCCACCCAGCTTGCTTCAGAGCAGAAAGAGTGCTGACGAGTGCTCTGAGCACATCTTCATCTCCCCCTCTGGCACCCAGACCCTGACACACACGGGACTCACGCAGGCGCCTGGGGCAGGACGCGCATGCTTTCTGTGGGTCTTCCAGAAAGAGCAGGCACCACGGCAGGATTAGGCTGCCGCTCTGCTCCGTGCCACTTCACAGCTACGCCGCCCTGGAAGCGGCACACCACTGCCATTTCCATTCAACGCAGGGCTGACTTCTAACCCACCCTGGTGACCTGCAGAGGATTACCACCACAATCACCGCTCCGGCGGACTTAGCACAGCCACAATGAGGGAACAGCAAACACTTTCTCGCCACCATCAGCTGATGGCCCAGAGCGGCCAAAAACAACATAGAAAGAGAAATGATGGGGCAGCACTCGGGTAAGCCGCTGGGATTAGGGAGGCTCAAAGCGGGCTGAAAACCAGCATGTACCGCTAACCCAGCAAAACCGCAGCTCCAGCCCTCATCTCAGGACACCCAAACACGGGCAGGCAGCTGCTGGCTCCGAGCACGCCCAGAAGGGCCACAAACATGGACGCTGCAACGGAGAAGCCAGGCAAGAGGGAAAGAGCAGCCACCTGCAGACAACCATGGCCCTCAGCACGCAGCACCGCCTGTCACCTACGCACAAACCTCCTGCTTGCTATTGTGCTGGCCACAACAGCTCCCTCCTGCGCCTGGGAAACAGCGACATCCCCACGCACCCTTGATGTGACAACTTGGGCCACATTTCTCCCCACAAGGCATGGGAGCAGGCCAGGAGCATGGGGTAGCTGCAGCAGCACCCACAAAGGCAAACGGTCACCCATCTCTCTCCTGGCTACCGACCCACATTCAAACTTCACCTTCTGCAGGAGCAGCAGCCTGGATTCCCATGTCCCACAATGCACTGCCGGCATGGCAGCATCCGTGGGCCCACCACACTTCGTTTCACCTCGCTCACACGCGCACACACGTGCACACACTGACCTGTTTACCACAGTGACGTGCCTCTGCATGGGAATCTCTTTAGATGGTCCACTCCCAGCGGCTGGAGGCAAGGCAGACCGAGCACTCTCCGTAGTGGGTTTCACCACTCCGCATGCCGCTCCTCTGCCTCGTGGCGGGCGAGGAACAGGCCTCTTGCTGCCTTCTTCTGCCACACTCAAAGACCTGGGCTGTCGCAAAGTTCCTTTGGGCTTTCCTGAGGAGTTTGCAGATGTAGCCGTGAGTAGCGCTCTCCTCCACCCAACCCAAAGACACTTCAAGCACAGCAGACTAACTCCCTCCAGGGAGTCCACGCTTTTCCAAAAGACAGATGCTCTCCGCCACACTCATGGGTCTCTTTGCTACAGCATCATGGCTCGCACCCAAGGACTTACAAACCACAATCCACCAGCACCACACTGCAGCAGGGAAAGAGACAGAAGACCCATCTCTCCTTACACTCTTGGAAAAGCCATGCACCTTGAGGAGCCACAACAGGTCACGTCTCAGCTGAAGCCCACGGTCAGGCTGCCCTTCACCACCCAATGGCAGCAGCAGCTGCCAGAGATGTAGCACATGCAGCCTAACTCCACCTCCTTGGCCACCTCCTGCACTACCACCCAAACGGTTTCTTCTTTACCCTGCCTTGCAAGCACCCTCCTCCCAAACTCCCACCACACAGCAGATGTTACCAAACAATCCCTGCAGAGGAACACGCCACACTGGCCTCCAGGCCACGCTGGGACAAACAAGCTCGTGGTCATTTCACTGTTTACCTGCTGGCTGTATCACACCAATTTTGGTTGGCTCAAACACTTCTGAGGGGTATCACTGAGTAAGACAGTGAACCAACGTGTGTTAATGATCACTGTCAGTTAACTGGCATATGAGTCACCAGTTCAGCTCCGCAACTAGAGGGTGGACTGTCAGCATGGTTGCAGATCACGAAGGACAAACCCTTTGTTACAGACAAGAACAGGGGAATACAAACAAACTGCGAGACCCGCTGTTGCTCCAAGCTGCCACCTCACAAGCAGATGGGCCTTGCCTGGGCCTGATCCTGGGATACCACACTGACAGCAACACAGCAGCATGGCAGTGAGGGAAAGCTGACCCACAGGCTCTGGGAAAACACTGCTGCAGCAGCTTACGCAAAAGGCAGAGGTACAAAGGGCAGACCCAGGGCATCATCAATGTTGTGGCACCAGGGCACTTGCAGCAGCAACAGAAGCTGCCAAAGCAGCCACAGCTGGTGCTGCTGGAGCTACTTCTCACTGCGAGGGCACAGCTCATCCCTGCCACTCTACAATGGGCTGAGCTCGGCCTCAAAGAATGAGCAGGCTCACTGCCACACTTCTTGCCCACACCTCAACCCCGTTTCTCACAGAAGCACGGGCAGATGGAAGTGAAGCTTCCTCACTGATTATGGCTTGCAAGAACAAGCACCCTTCTCAGCAACACTCCCTGCTCCCAGGAACTCTTCACCAGGACCACGCAACTCATGGCCATTAGTGACACACCCTCACAGCCAAGACTTTTGCTCCAGCAGCTACACAGTTCTTTCACAAAGGGCCTCTTTCACAAAGGCAGGCCCTTCACAGCTGCCCGGGGCTTACCTGCTAACGTGACTGGAGACGTATTCTTCAGCCTCATCTGGCAATTCACTTGCCGTCCCATTTTCCTCTTGGAACTCCTCTGCCGGGCCACCAGTTGAGCAATTGGCACAGTCTCACTGCAAGCCACAGCATGGCAAATGACCTGGTTGGAGTAGGAAGGGGACAGGGCGGGAAACAGTCAGTGAGGCCCAAGCTCATCCACAGCCCTCAGAAGGATTTGCAACCATTTCCATGCTGGTAACTGCTGGGTCATGCAGGCCTGCAGGCAGTTCAGGAAAGGCTTCAGCAGCAGACACAGACCTTGGAGACCCCCCTCTCCTTTCACAGTGCACCTCAGAAATCAGCAAAGCAGACAGCTAGAGCGTCTCCATCACCTTCCTGCATTAGGTTTGGCCCACCAGGGAACAGCCTGGTTCCTCACTCCCATCCTACAGGCCAACCATCTCACTTTAAAACACTGGTAAGCCATGGGCTTCCAGCTTGCCCTCACTCCTCCTGCAAAGGCTTATCAGCGGCTCTGGCACCATGCTGACCCCATGGCGCTGGGCTGCCTTTGCCCCACTTACCAAAGAAACAGTATGGCCACCGTGGCTACACAGATCGCCCTGCAGGCACTGGGCTGGCCCCAAACAACAGCCTGGCCTCAGGCAAGCCCATGGCCACCTCCCTGTCCTCCTGCTGCCACAGGCCATGGCAATGGCCTCCTGCTGCCACCTCCCTGGCAATGCTGCCACAGGCCATCCCTTGAATGGATGCAGGAACCCTGCTTCGGCAAGCCCCCAAACCACATGCCTAGCATGCACTTTGTGTCACAGACAAGATGCAAGCCCAAACTTTTGGGCCATTCAGCTGCTAAGAGCCTGCAAAGGCAGCTGGATAAGTACTCCTCCAGGGCTCCACAAGGACACAGGCAGCCACCCAAAAAGCACTGAATGGAAAATGAGAATCTGTGGTCTCAGGGGCTCTCTCCATGGGTCTCAGCCATGCTCTGTGGTGGTAGTACAGGCTAAAAAGGGGGCTCTCACGCACAGCACCGCTACCCTCATAACCGTGGCCCCCTACAAGCATGGGGGGTTTAAAGTTCAGCACAGGAGAAACTCATGGGCCTGACCAGCACCTCCGAAATTTAGCAAACAGCAGCAAAAAACTTCTCAACCACTCTGGACAGCTTGTTCCAGTGTTTAGCCACCCTCGCTGTAAAAAAGTGGGTTTTTAATCTTTAAATGGAATTACCTGTATTTCACTTTGCTGTTGTCTCTTGTCTGTTCACTGTATACCACTGAGAACTGCAGATGGAGCCTGGCTCCATGTTTTTTTACTCCCTCCAACAGGTATTAATACACATGGATAAGATCCCCCAAGCTTTCTCTTCTCCAGAATGAACAGCCTCAGCTCTCTGAACCCTTCATCAAAGATGTTCTAGCTCCTTCACCATCTTCACGGCCATTCACTGAACTTGCTTCAGTGTGCCCATGTCTTTCTTGTTCTGGAGAGCGTGGGACTGGACGCAGGTTCCCAGATGTGGTCTCAGTAGGGCTGAGTAGAGTGGAATAATTACCTCCATCAGCGTGCTGGCAACACTCTTCCTAATGCAACCCACTATGCTGTTGGTCTCCTTTGCTGCAATGGCACATTGCTGCTCACTGTGAACTTTGTGTCCACCAGAAGCCCCAGGAATTTCTTTGCCAAGCTACTTTCCAGCTGGTGTGCCCCCAGACTGTACAGGTGTATGGGGTTATTCTTCCCCACGTGCAGGACTTGGCATTTCCCTGCACTGAACTTCATAGGGTTCCTGTTGTTCCATTTCTCCAGCTTGTTGAGGTCCCTCTGAATGGCAGCACAACTGTTTGCTCTATCAGTCCCTCCTACCATCTACAGACGCACTGAGGATGACCTCAGTCCCATCATCTAGGTCATTCATGGACATGTTAGACAGCATTTCCCCAGCATCGACCCCTGGAGCACGCCACTGGTGACTAGCCTCCTGACGGGTTTTGTGCCACTGCTATGGGAGAGACTTTCAAAAACCTTACTAAAATTCAGATGAACCACATCCAATGCTCTCCCCTCATCTGCCTAACCAGTCACCTCATTTTGCAAGGGTATTAGTTTGGCCACACAGGATTTTCACTTCATAAATCCACACTGACTGCTCCTACTTGCCTTCTTGTCTTTCACACGTCTGGAACAGCTTTCAGGATTAGTTGCTCAATCACCTTCACAGAGATCGAGGTCAGGCTGATCAGTCTGCAGTTCCTCAGATCCTCCTTCTCACCCTTTCTGAAGGTAAGGGTGATACTTGCTTTCTTCCTAAGGAACCTCCCACAAACCACCATTACCTTTCCAAGATAACTGAGAATAATCAAGAGTGGTCTTGCAACAACATCAGCCAGCTCCCTCAGCACCCGTGGGCGCACTGGAACAGACCCATGGACTTGTGCACACACAGTTTATTTAAATGTTCCCCAGCCTAACCCTCCCTCATTGAGGGTAAGTCTTCCTTGCCCTGCACTTCCCCACTGGTCTCAGGAGCCTTGGGATTGCTGACGGCTGGTCTTACCAGTAAAGACCAAGGCAAAGAAGGCAATCAGCCTTCTCCATGTCCTTTAAGACCAGGTCCCCATCGCCATTCCTCAGCAGACCCACATTTTCCCTAGTCATCCTTCTGCTGATGATGTACTTGTAGAAACCTTTCTTGCTGCCCTTCATGTCCCTTGCCAGAATCAGCTCCATATGGGCTTTAGATTTCCTAAGCCCATCCCTGCATGTTTTCACAGTGTCTCTATATTCCTTCCACTTCACCCAATTCTGTTTCTGCCTCTTGTGCGCATGCTTTTAATGGCAGAGTTAAGTCAGGAGCTTCTTGCTCATCCATGCGTGCCTCCTGCAACCTTGCTTTTAAAATAGTCACTTAAATAAGAGAGAAACTTTGTCATACAGTGGACTGTAACAGTCTGAGTGTTAACGCATCTGTGTGAAAGGTGAACCTGAAATCCTTAACTCCTCACCCTTTCAGAGATGCCTGTGCAGCAACCTGTGCTCCATGGTTTGAGCACAGATTTAATAAGGCTTTAGTGAAATGAAACACAGCAAAGGGTTGTAGCTCTTCATTTGCTGCACCTTCTTTCTGCTGTTGTTTTTCTGCTCTTCCTGTATTTTCTCCTGTTGTCTGTACAGTTAATCAGGTACTTCAAGGACTTTCTTTGGAAGGATGCTGTCAGAACTGGCAGTGCTTTGGGAGTTGTTCTGAAGGTGACAGCACTCTGTCTTGGTTTTCAAGTTGTTGAACTCGCCAATAATAAATGCAGTCTTTCTTAACTCCATGTATGCTTGTTTGGGCAGTGTCTCTATATTCCTCCCAGGTCGTTTCTCTCTGCTCCCACCTCATGCACATTTCCTTTTAACAGTAGAGTTAAGTCAGGAGCTCCTTGTTCAGGTGGCTCCTGCCACCTTCGCTTTTTTCGCCCAGTTGTTGGGATGGACCATTCTTGAGATTGGACGAGGCAATCCTTGAAAATCCACTACCTCTCCTGGACCACTCTTCTCTCCAGGACTGTATCCCATGCGAGTCTTCCAAGTATATTCCTGAAGAGGCCAAAGTCTGCTCTCCTGAAGTCCTGTCTTGTTGATTCTGCTATTTGCTTTATTCTCCTCCTTTCAGGCTCCTGAACTCCACCAGCTCATGGTCACTGCAGCCAGGGCTGTTCCCAGCCTTTGTATCCCAAACCAGTTCTTCCTTGTTTGTAAGAACTGGGTCCAGTAGAGCATTTCCCTCATCAGCTCATCACTTGTGTCATGATGTTGTCCTGCTCTGTTCTCAAGATCTCAACATAAAAGATTTTCTGTTCATACACAGTTTATCATAGTTCCATAAATGTATGTTTTCACATCTTTGATATATTTCAGGTTTTTCCTGTCACTAATGTCTTAAGTTATTTTCAGCATTTTCCTCCCTTATTTTCACATCATAGTGACTTTAACTTTAGTGAAAACAACTGTTTGAGTTCGAATGAATTCAGATGTAAAAAGAGATGGAGTGGATGAATTCACTTGCAGCAGAGAAAAGCCATCTTGAAATTCCTCTTTTTGGAGGGGCCTAGTTATTTGAGCAAAAGTCAAAGTTTTCTTACAGAAAGGTGCAACTAAACACGAAGCAAAGCAAAGCAGGGTTCCTTGAAATGACACAACCACCTGTTGCAGGTGCACAGAATTTCAATTTGAGTCCCCTTGCAGTGTATTCTGTATACTGAATTTAATTCTCATCCTGTGTGGAAACTTAAGAACTTACCTATCGCGTGAAGGAATAATTGTCAGCGTTCATCTTTCCTATATACAAGAAGGCTAAATAAGTGTTCAGTAGTAAAAGCAACAGGGATATCATTGCCTTCCCAACAGAACTAGTCTGTTCACCCATGCAATATTCATCTCACACAAATCCTTTAAGGAGCACGTCACATGTAGCACTGAGATCAATTTGTATTATTTACTGCCCACTTTATAGGACTGCTTGTTGAATGTATTTCTTGTGGTGTGTCTTGGACAGCTGCCCTAGCAGTAAGGAAAGTCCTTTTAGGGCTACCTAGCCTGCAGCCAGGATCATCAGCTGCTAATAGAGCTCTGCATGTGCAAGTGTGTCTTGCTTTCTTGCCCCACTGTCCCCAAAGGAATTAAAGGAAGAGGCAAGGGTCTTGAGGCAGCCTTTCTGGAGGTCAGAGCACTCCCAGAGCTAGGAACAGAGATCGGCTGACTGCGTGCTCTTGCAGTAAACTTGTGTGGACTCTGAGCTACGGCCTCACCTTATAATGGAGCTTAAATATTCTGGAGAGATGTGAAAGAGAGCAAAGCATTATACCGAAGTGCTGTCCGGGCCTCGTATCAGGAAAGCATGTGGGGGCAGTCCCAGGTAGTTACTAGCCCACACAAGTGCATAATCACATTTGCCACCCTCTGCTCAATGTCTGCCCAGGGGACACTCTGGACAGCAGCAACAGGAGGGTCAAACAGCAACGTAGGCTCAGTCTTTGTGTGTCTCCTGCCTCCCAGGTGTTTGCAGGGTGCTTCCTCTCAGTTGTTCCAGTCGTGCAGAGCATAGTGGGCACTCCTAAACCAAAGCAAGTCCTCCTCAACTACCTCAAGACTCCTGTTTAGTAGCTTTCTCCTTTCCCATCTCCTAAAGCCACATTTCACTCTCTCCTCACAGCTGCCCCAAAGAAGATACTGCCTCTAGTGCTATCAAAGAGTTCACAAGGCTCTTAGCACACATCGTATTAGAGGATAAGCAAGGCTCTCAAGGGAATGGGAGGATACCAGACTACACCCTGCAAGGCCCTAGTTAGAAACAGAGGGCTATCTGTCAAAGCCATCATGAGGAAGCATTATATTGCAGCATCACAAATGTTCCCACAGGTACCTCCATTCATGTTACTGATGTAGCTGCAGCCAGTGCAGGCTTGGAGCAAGTAAAAAAGAACCCCAAACTTGGATACCTGCTGCAAAAGGGCAAATCCTGACAGTTGTAAAAATGCAGGAAGGGAACCTCTTGCTTAAAAACAGCCACATTTCCAGATATCATCACAAAACCCAGGACATCTCTCATCACATTCTTCACAGCTAACGAGGAAGACCTAGTTCTGAGTTGCCAGATGCCATCCCAATCCAGCTGAGCCAATAAGGGAGTTCAGCCTTAAATTCTGTCTCCAGACCTGCTGTGACAGCCATACACTGTGCCAAACATCTGCCAGCTTTCTTCTCTCCCTCAGTCTACACAGACTTAACGAACCCAGACGTGGCTCCAACGAGGGAAAGGCTTCAAGCTCTCCACTCAAACAGATCATCTGCAAGTCATGCAGCTACACCAACCACCAAGAGAACGCTTTCTGACTCAAAACCAGGAATGCCACACTATTGGACAAGAAGGCTTGTGGCCCTGGCAAGCTGCTTCCAAGCTGACAGTCACCATGAGACACAGGCTAGTGCAACAAGGCCAAGGAATAAGGGAAAACTCTCCCACCACACTAATATTCTCTGCTGAGTTCTGCTCCACCTTCTCCTTGACCTCTGCACTGACTCCTTGTCCCTTGCACACTTGCTAAGCTGAGGTGTTACAACTCTTGCATCAAGGCACCTCACTTGCATTGGCTCTTCCCCACCTTGGCAAGCCTTTACAGTCCTGCGACACTGTAACCCATGACAAACAAGAGTGCTAAGTCCAAAGCAAGCACTGTCAGGCTTATAAGCAACACCATCCACAACAGTTTCGCTGTAGGAAAACGATGATTCTAAACCCCACCCTGATCAAGACACACACACACAAGTTAACGTTCTTTACGGTCCCAGGACAACCTGTCAATATTCGCTCCAGAGTTAGAAATGCTGAGACAGGGACCAGAGCTCCACAGTCACACAAACTATCTTTCCAGCCAGAACTCCTGTTTCTGGCAAAATGGCCTGCAACCTTCCACCTTTTGCAAACACAACTTCCTGGTCTGCATGCAGAGGCAGGACAATAAGGGGCACCTGGTCTATGCCACAGCTTCCACTTCTCCCAGCACTAGTGTACCACACACATGCTACAGTACTTTTCTCAGAAATCCACAGCACAAGCAGAGGTAAAGTTATGAACCACGCACACTTTACAACCACAAAAGCTGCTTCCAAACTGTAACTGATTCTTACCTCTCCCATTTTGTTCCCTTCCATTCTGACCACTCCTGGGATGCTCTCCAAGTAGCCTTCCAGTGTGCCATGTCCTAGGTGCCTGAAGGGAATCCACTCACCAGTCAGAGATTTGTATTCACCCTGAAGCTCTGACAAAGGTATGCCATTTTTAAAGGGATGAAGAACAGCTCGCAGTGTTTTTGCAGTAAGTTCAGCCTCCTGCATCTTCACCTATACCCCCTCCACCCCAAAAGAAAAAAAAAAAGCATTTTTACACACACAGGCTAAAATAGTAAAAATACCAGCTTTTACTATTCAATCTCCCTCCCCAAACAAGCAAGGATTCAGCAGCTCAGTGGCTCATCTTTGGAGACTTTGATACTTCAGGGTAGACTTGTAGGGGCCTGGTCCTGCCAGCCAAGCAGAGGGTGGTATGAAACACACGGGGCATGACATTGTCGAAAAAAGCAGCTGAAGGAGCACAGCAGCCCCTGTGCATGGGCTGGCCCTGCCAGACAATCACCACATAACACATGGCCAGAAGAGGGGCAAGGCTGCCAGGCAACTTGCCCATGTCACTGCCTGCAGGGCCGGGACTTCCACCAGAAGCGGGGCAGGGACCCGCTGCCCCCCACCTTGGCACCCCGTGCTCCCTCCACTTGTGCCCCACAGAGACACCGAGTAGCTCACGGCTGCTCCTCCCTCATGAGAACCCATATCCCCACACCAATGCCCATGGGGTGCGAGTCAGCTCCACCACAGAAACCACATGCAACCGGGCCATGCCACATCTTACCACAGGCGCACGACGCCTCAACTCCACAGATGCCTCTTCACAGAGAAAACACAACAGAAGCGACACCCACTCCCTGCAAGCCGGGGGCTGCACACAGCAGCAGTGCCACAGAGCCAGCACCAACACCGTGCAGCACTAACACTGTTTCTACCTTCCTGCACCCAAGTTCATGACAGTCCAACTCAGGTGCTGGCCAGGGAGACAGAGCATTAACTCCTATTCTTCACTGTTCCTTCAACAGTTTTACTTCACACACACAGCACTTTACTAACCTCACTCTGTCTCTGTGTGTGTACACGTGTATTTACCCACACACCTACACCTACACAGACAGCACTGCGCACACACGTGTTTACACATGCACGGGTCCTCACCCCAGCAACTCCTGCCCTTGCATGTCCAGTGTGTTTCATTGACTGGGCCTGGAACAACTGCTACACAGTTACCTTCACAGCACCCCTGCTCAGCTATGGGCCACAGCGTTACTGCACCCAGGAGGAGGAGCACACGTTGAACATGTGCCCTTGAACACCTCCTTCGAAGAGTGAGAGGAGGTGCTGGTCACCTGCCAGAATGAGAAGATCCAGGAAGCTCTCCTCTGGACTCACTCAGTGTCATGGGGACATCATGTATTGGACAAATGCGTAAGTCTCCACTTGGTATTAAAGCTTCAATCGTATAAAAAAACAAACCCTCAAACACTGAGAAGTGCACCAAAAATGCAGCTTTGTCTGCAATTTTGCTTCAAGTCACATACATACAAGGTATATGGAAAAGTCAATGAGAAGCATTTTTGGTGCCTTTTTCTCTACGCTCTCTCTTAACTAATATACCCAAATTCTTATTTCATTAATATGGGTCTTGAAAATCCTCTTACGTGAACTACCTGAGTTTAACTCACTGCTCAAGAAAAATTAATGCAATATCCATTACAGCTGGGCAGGGTGATGAGGAAGAAAGTTTACAATAACCTGGGAAGGCAGTTTCAAAAGTTGGTTCAAAAGAGTAAACTTCAACTAAAAAAGAAAGGGGAAAGGGAGGTGAGGGGGATGACATCAAGCCATCATCATATAGCTGTGTAGTATACCAATACTAAAGAGCTGAGTTAGATCAGAACTTGCAAACAGGATACCATAAAATATATCCTCCTAAATTATATTATGAGGAGCAGTCAGGAGGACAATTCACTTAGCTAAACAAGATGACAGATACTAAGGTACAAAGGTTAAACTGAATGCAGTCTTCAACTCACACCTGAACGATGTTCCCATTCCTGCAGCTAGCAATAACGCAGCAGACTTGCACTGCAGTAATGCTGACAATAACACACTCATACATTAGCAGAAAGCTATACAGCTCAGAGTGGCTTCTGAAGTTTTTTTTAAAATTCTTTTTTGTGGTCAGCTACTGTAACGTTAGGTCATTTAACAGTTATGACATTCACCCAGAGGGCTCACGGCATCCAGACGGGAGCACACTTCCTTGGAACCACAGCCCGAGGAGCCTCTATCAGTAAGTCAGCGCACATCATTCAAACCAGCCTTCCCCGGCATCTGAACAGAAACTTCTTTCAGTGTGCTTAAAGCAGATTACCAGCCTCCAGTTGCAAAACAGTCTCCCTGCTGCAGATTATTACTCAGCCTAACAAAAAAAAAAAGGAAGTGAGGGTAGTTTTCCTGCTGAGAAGGATGAACTCCCTAGTAGCCCTACTTTTAAAAGACTACAAACACAGCCCTGCGGAACGCAAGTCTCCTCTGAAGGCACAAAGTAGCCACTAACGCGCTGAAGTCGGGACACTTTCGCTGTCACAACGGAGCCACTGAGGAGAAGCAGCCTCCCGCCGACAGGCAGAGCCTGGCCCTCCACGCTGCCTCTCCCCCCCGCCCGGGAGGGCTCAACGCCCGGCGGGGCTCCACTGCTGCCTTACCACGACCTCACCCCAGGGGCTCTCAGACACCAGCCAAAGCCGCTCCCGCCGGTGCCGCCGCTGCCGCCGCTGCCGCCGCGGGCCGGGCCGTGCCGAGCCGGGGCCGGGGCCGGGCCGAGCGCCGTCGCCTCCCTGCGAGGGGACGGCGCAGCAACAGCGCCCGATGCCCTCGCGCCGAGTGGCGGCCGCGCGACCCCACCCAGCCCCGCCCGCTGGCGCCCCAGCGCCGCCAGCCGCACCGCCCCGGGACGCCCCGCGCGCATGCGCCGGAACGCCTCGCCACGCCTCCGCTCCGCCCGGCCAACCCGCGGCGCATGCGCGCCACCCGCCGTCTCCCGCCCTCCCAAAAGGGCCACGTGGCCCACCTGCGGGGGGCGCTCCCTGCGGCGGCGGGAGCCATCTTGGGGCTGTGTCGGGGCCGGCGTTGCTGGCAGGGCGGGGGCCTCCCGCTGCGCCCGTGCCGCCTCGGGTCCCCGTGCCCTTTTGCCGTGGGGCCGGGGAGGCCTCAGTCCTGTTACAAGGCAGCAGCTAGAGTTGCCTTCTTGAGGGAGAGGCTGAGGAATGTCGGTCAAGTGCGTCTCTTCTGCAGAGAGCGCAGGTTTTAAATTCATTCACTTAATTGCCTCAATTTCTGAGTAGTGAAAATGTCACTGAATTTAATTCTGTAGCTGGATCTCCCTGTTGGCACCAGTACAAAACCAGTGTACAGGTGCACTTTCCACCAAGGAGGGGCTGGGAGCTGGTGGGTGCCCGGGTGTGCCCTGGGCCTTGCCTGCACTGCCTGGGGCCCGCGGCACCCTCTCAGCGGGTCTGTGCCCACCCAGCATGGACCCAGGCAGCTGCTGAGCTCCAGATGCCACATGCCTGTGTGGGCACCTCGAGCAACGATGCATACTTGAAACCTTTAGATCCCACAGGTTTGGCTTTGGTTGTGTCTTCCAGTGTTCCAAACACATGGCCAATTAGTGCCGCATGCAGAGGGGCAGAAGATGGTCACCAGCTGTATGCCATCAGGCCCCGTGAAGTCTGTTGCCTGCTGCTAGCGATGGAGAGCCCCTCACCATCCTGCCATCAGGGGCCCCTGCCACCCTGCAGCTCACCTGCAGCAGCATTCCCTTCTCTGCAGATGTCATCCACTTCTAAGAGCCAGAATGGAGGCAACATCAGGTCAAGGTACATGATGGTGGATCTGTGGAGGGCTGCCAAAGCCAAGCCAGAGTCTGGCCCCTCAGAGGGAGACTGCAGGGGCCCATGCTGGGGTGGAGGTGGAGATGCTGAACCTCACCTGGAGTGTGCCTGCAAAGGGCTCCCAATGATGCCTACCACCAAGACTTGGTGACAGCCTTCTTCTGCCACAACCATGACAGCCTCCAGGGGCTGCTTCACGTCAGAGTCCAGTATTCTCTGACCAGGCTTTTTTAGATACTCCACATATGGAGGGTCCAATGTTTAATACAAAGTTTACACATTTGAGGCTATTTGCATTTACAAGGTTTTCCATTTAGTGGGGCGATACAGAAATCACAGTATAAATACACATTACATTTTGCAGACTATTGCATTTCCAGTATGCTGTGGAATCACAATATAGTTGTGACTGTCATTACTGGACTCTAGAATATGCTCATTGTCACAACACTGTCTGTCCCTAATTGCCAGGAAGGGATATGTGGGTTGCAGCCAGCTGAAGCCTGGAGCTCTCTCTTTAGAGGTCCTTTGTTCATTGTTTTTGACATTTTTGTACTTATCATTGGGATGAGCCACATATATGCTCCCTGTGCTGGTCTGCTTGAGTTTATTGCTGTGGAGTCTGCAATGTGAAGTCTGTGTCCCATCTCTTCCCACTTCATGCCTGTACTCCAGAGTGCTGCTTGCTGTAACTTCTCAAGGCCTTCAGTATCTCTCAAGACCTTCGGTACCACTCCAGGCCTGTATTTCTCTCACGACATCATTGTGCTAGTGCTGCAAATATCTCATTCAACATAGAACAAGTGCTTCCAACTATTCTCTGTACAAAATTATGGTCACACTGGAAAAAGATAAGGAAAAATAAAACAAATAGCCATATCAACCTTATAACTTTAGCTGCCACAGCTGAAACAAGTAAAACAAAATTTCAGGCATGCCAAGAAAAGTGCACACAGAGCAACCTTCACAGCCCTGAGCCTGAGGCCTTGTAAACTCAGTACAGAGTTGAGCCATTACTTGTTTTGTTAAGTGCTTCATGTAACTCACATAAAACACAAAACTATTATACTTACTGAATTACTATGACAAGGTGTAGAGCCAAGCTGAGAACTCATGCAGCTAAAGAGACCTGTCCAACAGGCACCATGATGGGGAGCATATTTCCTCCCTCCTCACCCTCTAGGTCTGGCGGAGCGAGCCATACGTACAATGGAACTTGAAGGTACAGCCACTGTGGAGTGAGATTCTTCTGTCAGGACATGTAGCTTGGCTCCTCGGGCTCGCCTCAGAGTTGGTGGTGTTTGTGCTGCTCCAGCTCTTAGTCGTAGGTGGAGTCACAGCAGGCAAAGTCCCACGCTGAGGGAACGACATGGCTCTACAGAAAAGTGTAAAACAATGTGCCAAATATCTGTTAACAGTTACCTGTGTAAAAAAAAAAAAAAAATATATATATATATATAAAAAATGCATGCACAAGCTGTATTATTTTAAGAGTAAGTATACCCCTAAAGCTATTTAGGGGTATGCTGTTCTTCTTCAAGTCTGCATTTCTTTAAGTCAGGGACAGGCAGTTGTTATACAACTGTTCTTTATGCTTAGCTGATTCAGCCAGTCTGTCTGAAACAAAGACATCCTCTGGTTCCCTTTGGTATTGAAATGAGTTTGGCTTCTTTTGCAACAGTTGTGGTCAATCACTTCATTATTGTCCCTAAGCCTCAAGGACATGGAGCCTCTCCTTAACCCCTCAGAGCACGCCTCCTCTGCATGAGTGTGGTGGGGGGCAAAGGGGTCCTTGAACCAGTCACAGCCCCATAACTGCAGCAGGAACTGAGAGCCTCTTTGGAGCCCACTAGATACTAGCAACTCTCCTGAAGCTTGCTGTCTTGATGAACATGAGGAGATAGAACCTGGACAGCCAGACCACTGCAGGGGACATACAACTGCTTCTTTATGAGTCGCACCAAGCAGCTCCTCCATGACCTTATCAGCTTTGCCCAGTCCTCATGGAGCATGGATGCCTACAACTGCATGTGGCTGCCACACTCCTTGGCAAGCATTAAGGAAGTCCTTGGCCTCTCTGAGCCTGGCAGCTGCCACAGTGGTGGCCACACCTCCAGCATGAGCCCCAAGTCCATCCTGGACCAGTAGCCCTCAGGTCCCTGGGCACAAGGAGCATCCCAGCACTTCATACGCCATCACCCATGAGGTCTCTGCAGCATCATGGTCTCCCCAGCAGCTGTGGGGAGGCTCTGATGATGGAGCAAGTCTAGCGTGTCCATGTGTCCAGCTGGAGCCCTGGCAAAGCCAGTAGAGTCTCCTTGCCATGCTCCTCCTGATGAAGACCAGCCGGAGCTGCTCTAGCTGCTCCCCCACTGCCCCTGGAAGGAGATGGAGCCATGAGGGAGGCCAAGGGAAAACATGGCTGGTTGCTGTGCTGGGGGCTGCAGGCAGTGCTTGCCTGGAGTCCCCAGCTGCCCAGGAGGAGGAAGACAAGCAGCTCTAAGGCTTGTTCCCACCATGGCAAGAGGTGGCTGTGACTCCAGCACAGGGAGGGAATGTGGGATGAAAGCCATAGTGCCAGCGAGATGGTCAGAAACCAGAGACAGGAGCAGGCAGAGAAGCCAAAGAAAAGGGCAGAGGAAGAGGTCAGGATACTGGCAAGTCACAAAAAAGCCAAAGAGGCTTTGAAAATTGTGAGAGAGGCCAGCAAGTCCCAATGCTGCAGAAGGAATACAGCAAGAGTACCTGAAGGAACAAAGACAGAAGGAACTAAGCAGAAAGAACAGTGCCCAGAGGAAGACCAGAAGGTGGAAGTGAGGGAACACACTGATGGGTATCTAACACAGGGCACGGGGTCAGGAACAGAAGACAGAGAGGCCTGTGTGCAGGAAAGAGTGAAGGAGCACCCATTGCCTTGTTTCCCCAGACAGTGAGAGGTCTGTCTCTTGCACCCCAAAAACTTCCTTCTCATGTGCTCCTCAAAATGTCTGTGGATGGGAATTGGCCTGAAGTAGGTGTCTGCAGGACACAACTCAACTCTACCCTTATCTGTCCACCCAGGACTTCCTCTCTCTCTATATGTATATACTTAATGCAGCTTGGTCCTAAAGTCCAAACGAAATATTATGGAAAGATGGGAAAGGGATATGTTTTTAAATGTGAAGTAATTGTTTTCTGTTTCTTCTGGGCATAATACCACAGTTATGGTAGTGAACCTCTGTGCACAGCGCAGAAGCTTAACACTTTCACCACCTGTTCCCAGTGCTTTGCTGTAAGATGACCACGAGATGGAGAGTAACCCGGGCAGACTGCTGAGGATGCTTGCAGGATGCAAACCTGAACAGCTGAGAGGCAGTTCAGGAAGCTGCTGCTGGACATTCCTCAGCTGTTGGTGAGTGAGCCGCAGAGCTGGGAAGGCTTGCCTTCAGCCTGGTCTGAACTAGGATCTGGCAGCTGGGATAGTGAGGAGTGGGCAGGGGCAGCATCTGGGAACACATTTGTTTGTGCAAGTCCCCAGGTTATGCAGCATGGTCTTGCTGCAGACCAAGCCTAACACAAGGAGTTACTTGTGTTACAGACAGTTACTTGCCTACAATCATTTGGTTACACTCAGCACGTTAGGTAGCCCTGTACAGGCAGCTGAAGAGCAGTGGAAACTTGGTGGAGATCTCATCACGTTGGGTAATATCGAGCACTTGTTACACAACTTTAAAAGGCTTGCACATTCTCAATAAACACACAAAAAATCAATAAATGCACGAAGGTTAAGGTAGGGTTTGGTTTGCAAAGGCTGCTGCTGGCCCTCTGCCAGTCTGAGCAGTTGAATGGACATGTTCACCCAGGGCACAGTCTCTTGCAGGCTTGCATTTCCAGGACTGTGAGACAAAAACCTGGACCAAACGAGTTTCACAACACTGACCTTATGTGCCATGGTAACCAGGTACACCACCAGTATCAGGTCTGATAGGAAGTTTCTGCTGTGGGAAAGGTACTTGACACAGCTGTGGGAGCAGCTTCTTTTCCCAGCCCCCTAAGCTCACCGTGGCTGTGGTTTGTTGGAGTGCAAAGGACTAAAACCCACACCTACAGCAGGGCAGGTATCCAAAACTACTATCAGTGATAGTGCAGTGCTAGTTGCTTCATTTCCCTTAATGCTGGAGTGTTCATGAGATCCCCTGACTATCTCAGCATGGGGCAATGGGCAGGCAGATGCAGGAGAAGAGGACTTTGAATGTTTTTTACCATCGAACCTTTAACACAAAGTTGAGTTGCATTTGTCCAACACATGACATCCCCATGACACTGAGTGGGTCCAAGAGATACAGATTTCCTGGGTCATTTCCTTCTGGCAGGTGACCCCCACCTCCTCTCACTCTTTGAAGCTCGGTTCAGCAGCTGCTAAGGCTTTAAAAGGATGAGAGAAGGATCCAGATGCCCAGCGTGGCCGTGGCCTGTTGCCATCTGGAGGTATGCAAGGGCACATGTTCAACGTGTGCTCCTCCTCCTGGGTGCAGTAACGCTGTGGCCCATAGCTGAGCAGGGGTGCTGTGAAGGTAACTGTGTAGCAGTTGTTCCAGGCCCAGTCAATGAAACACACTGGACATGCAAGGGCAGGAGTTGCTGGGGTGAGGACCCGTACATGTGTAAACACGTGTGTGCGCAGTGCTGTCTGTGTAGGTGTAGGTGTGTGGGTAAATACACGTGTACACACGCAGAGACGGAGTGAGGTTAGTAAAGTGCTGTGTGTGTGAAGTAAAACTGTTGAAGGAACAGTGAAGAATAGGAGTTAATGCTGTGTCTCCCTGGCCGGCACCTGAGTTGGACTGTCATGAACTTGGGTGCAGGAAGGTAGAAACAGTGTTAGTGCTCGTGCGTAGCCCGCAACATGTGGCACAGCATCTGAAATGTGCTGAGGGTTGGGATTTCTCTTCCTTTTGGACTTGGTGTGTTGGCCAGTGTGATTTCCCCTAGAACGGTGAGGGCAGAGAAGCTGCTTCTGCAGAGAGCAGCCCAGACTGACTTTACGTGGCGTCCCGCAGAGCAGGGCTGCGGTTGCAGGCAGCTGCCTGGTGCTGCCGCCTTGGAGAGAGCACCGTGCAGGTACGGGAGCAGCAGTTGCTCACCTTGGGGCGCTTGGAGGTGAGGGAGTTTCCCGTGGTGTCTTGAGCTCGAGAGGCTTGAGGAGAGGGAGGTCGCCTTCTCCCGAGCCACTGAGTCTTGTTCATGTTGCACTTTAGTTGCTGTGGGGTGAAGATGGGGTGTTTGATGCACACGAGCGTGCTCAGTGTTGGGACTCGGCCCTGCGTGCAGCATGTGCTTTGAGAGCGTTGCAGGAGTGCATCTGGGTGGCCCTGGAGACACCCCGAGTGTGTGCAGGCCTGTGAGCTGAGGGGGGTGGAGGGCTTTGGGTAGGTCTGGCCCCCGCTTTGAAACCGCCTCTGCGCTGGCCCCCGCTTTGAAACCGGAGCCCTGGCTGGCAGGTTTCTGCCACCATTTATTGGGAGGGAGCTGCCGTTTTGTTCAGTGTTGCAACACCTGCTTCCATTGTACCAGGAAGTGTTCAGATATAAAAATATATACATTTATATACAATGCATACAATATGTACATTGTTAGAAATACATGTATAAAGGAGTATATTAATATGTATTTTTATTTATAAATAGATACATTAATTATATATCTATTTATAGAGGTATATAAATTAAATATTTATAACTGCAAGTCATGGGAATAAAGTAGATAAGCCAATCTTTAGTAAGAGCTAGTGGAATGAATGATTACATGTGAATAAAATGTAATTAAACAAAAGTAAAAGGTAGGTTCAAGCCCTCTGCTTTGCATGGGTGCAGAAAAAGCATTGACCTGTTCAGGGAGGCACCTAAGAGGTTGCATGGAAAAGGCAATGAACCTCTTTGAGATGGCCACCAAGCAGGCTCGGCACAAACCCTGTCATGGGCCAAGAACAGGGCTGTCCTGGGTCCGCTGGGAGTGGACCATCTAAAGAGATTCCCATGCAGAGGCACGTCACTGTGGTAAACAGGTCAGTGTGTGCACGTGTGTGCGCGTGTGAGCGAGGTGAAACGAAGTGTGGTGGGCCCACGGATGCTGCCATGCCGGCAGTGCATTGTGGGACATGGGAATCCAGGCTGCTGCTCCTGCAGAAGGTGAAGTTTGAATGTGGGTCGGTAGCCAGGAGAGAGATGGGTGACCGTTTGCCTTTGTGGGTGCTGCTGCAGCTACCCCATGCTCCTGGCCTGCTCCCATGCCTTGTGGGGAGAAATGTGGCCCAAGTTGTCACATCAAGGGTGCGTGGGGATGTCGCTGTTTCCCAGGCGCAGGAGGGAGCTGTTGTGGCCAGCACAATAGCAAGCAGGAGGTTTGTGCGTAGGTGACAGGCGGTGCTGCGTGCTGAGGGCCATGGTTGTCTGCAGGTGGCTGCTCTTTCCCTCTTGCCTGGCTTCTCCGTTGCAGCGTCCATGTTTGTGGCCCTTCTGGGCGTGCTCGGAGCCAGCAGCTGCCTGCCCGTGTTTGGGTGTCCTGAGATGAGGGCTGGAGCTGCGGTTTTGCTGGGTTAGCGGTACATGCTGGTTTTCAGCCCGCTTTGAGCCTCCCTAATCCCAGCGGCTTACCCGAGTGCTGCCCCATCATTTCTCTTTCTATGTTGTTTTTGGCCGCTCTGGGCCATCAGCTGATGGTGGCGAGAAAGTGTTTGCTGTTCCCTCATTGTGGCTGTGCTAAGTCCGCCGGAGCGGTGATTGTGGTGGTAATCCTCTGCAGGTCACCGGGGTGGGTTAGAAGTCAGCCCTGCGTTGAATGGAAATGGCAGTGGTGTGCCGCTTCCAGGGCGACGTAGCTGTGAAGTGGCACGGAGCAGAGCGGCAGCCTAATCCTGCCGTGGTGCCTGCTCTTTCTGGAAGACCCACAGAAAGCATGCGCGTCCTGCCCCAGGCGCCTGCGTGAGTCCCGTGTGTGTCAGGGTCTGGGTGCCAGAGGGGGAGATGAGGATGTGCTCAGAGCACTCGTGAGAGCAGCAGCTGCTTCAGCTTTTGTGCCTGAGAGCATCGCATTTTACTGATGGCTGATAGCACTGCCTCGTAACCTTCCTGCTGCTCCACAAAGGGCCCTTCGCTATGGCAGTCTGCTCTGCTGGTCGTGCTTTTTGGGAAGTTCCCTGGTGTGCTGGTGCTGGTGGAGTGGGTGGGTGCTCCAGGGAGGGGGAGGCAGCCTTGGTGCTGCCGTGTGGATCTGCTAAGGCTTTGCTCTGGGGCAGGTCTTCTCTCAAGGGCGGGAGATGCTCCTTGTGTCAATGGGCAGTCGGGCTGTGGCTGCACCAGCAGCGTGCCCAGGCAGAAATCTGGAAGAGTTAAGAGGCAGGTGGTGATGGCAGCAGGAGCCAGAGGCTGTGAAGCTGAGGTGGGCGAGAGGAGAGCAGTGGCAGGAGCACTGAGGAAGTCAGAGGAGCTGGCAGCAGTTGTGTGAGGAGTGGAGGGTTTGGAGGTGAAGGTCAGGGAAGAGAGATGTGCTGCCTGTGGCCGGCGAGGGGAGTGAGGCTGGGGCCCTAGGAAGAGTGCGCGAGAGACTCGAGATGGGCCCCTCTGTCTGTGCCGCAGCTCCTAACGAGATGAGTGTGGACTGAGCTAACCCCTCTCCTTCTGCTCCAGAGCGAGCTGGGTGGAGCTGGAGTGGAGAAACATGTCACCAGCTCTGTCCTCTGTTTCATCAAGGAGGCTGCTGCACAGAGGAGAGAAGGGCCAAGCCATCTCACTGCGCAGGAGAGATTTGTTCTGCAGGTTCTTCTACCTCAGGTCCCTCTTAAGCCAAGCACTGTGGGACCAAGTCCTCAGACCATGCAGACCTTCACCCCACCAACTTCCCCGTGCCTGTGCTCCCAGGGGCCTGGACCTTGGGCTGTTGGGGCTCTGCTCCCTGTCTCCCTCCAAGCCGAGGCCCATGGTGTCTGGCCTGGAGTCGTGCCATCACTGTCTACCACTGTGCCCCTGTGCAGAGTGCCACAGGGCCTGGCCTTTTGCCATATTGGGCTGTGAATTTCAGGCTCCGACTTGAACAGGAGAGCTGTGAGGCCGGTTCTTGAAGGCAGGCAGACCTTTGCCACCAAGGCTGCCCTCACTCTCAGCACCCCAGGACCTGGCCCTGGAGCAGTGCCAGGCGTTGTTCCCCACTGCTGAGTGCTGGGGCTTGGCCCTTGTGCTGTGAAATGCCATGACCTCCCTGTGCTGGGCGCTGCAGGGCCAGGCCCCCACTGGCTTTGTGTGAGACATTGTTACCCCAGCTCACCCCAAGCTCAGCACCATGGGGCCTGGCTGCTGGACCATGCCTTGGACTGCCCTGCATCCCTTCACAGAGAGAGCCAAACTCCCTGTGCCAAATTTTCGCCAACAGGGGAGTAAGTCCCTTGTGCCCTTCCTCTGTGGGGCCACTGGGGACAGGTGGGCCACCCCTAGGGCACAGCTTGCCAATGCTTCCCCAGCATGCATGCCCCCCTCCAGAGGTGAATGACACCTGCAGAGCAGCACCCCACACCTTCCTGCCGCTCCTCCTGGCAGTGCTCCATGGTGATCCCAGGGCTGGACCACCTCGCTGTCCAACAGGACCCAGCAAGACCCACCAGTGACGCACTCCTCAGCAGCAACAGTCCTTGGCAGGGGCAGGACAAAGCAGGAGCCTCTGGGGACACTACTGTGGGAAAAGGCTCAGCTTTCTACCAAGGCACAGCTGCAGCACTTTCTTTCTTCTTGGGGTGGGATCAGAAGAAGCTGGCCAGCCCACACTCTCCATGCTGCAGCATGGCATGGCATCACTGCTGCTCCCAGCACTGGCGATGGCTATCTGGGTTCAATGACATGTCCTGGTGCAGGGAAGCACGCCATGGCAGGGATGGAGACAGGCACCATGGAGGAGACAGTGCGAGGGACCACCAAAGAAAGCTCTGGAGCCACTGGGAGGGCAGCCTCAGAAACCTGTGCCCTCAGCACCCCACCTCACTGCCTTTTTTTTCCTCCCTGAACTATGATAATTTTGGAGGAGGATGACTTTAAAAAAATAGAACAGGCTTTTTTTTTTATCCATAAGCCAAACAGTTATAGTATAATCATCTTTGCATAACTACAGTACACCATTTCCCTTACAATAATTTTTAGCCCGCAGCAATAGCTCATCCATTCCTGAAAGCCTTTCCTAATTCAGCGGAGGGTTTTGCTATCCTCAATCAGAAAGCAAGAGGGCAGCAACCTCCAGTTTAACAGTGAGTACATTTAACTCGACAGCAAAATCATAAAGCTGTGCCCCGCAGCAAATGGCCGTGTTTGTACGTAGAAAAGAGTTTCCAGAACTAAGGTCCCTGTTTTAGTAGCGTGGTACTTTAATGACACTGGGTTTTTTTGTGCCAACACACAGCATAAAACCTGGGAGGATATTTATAGTTAACACAAAATAAAGCAGCTCCCTCTAACAGGCAGATATAACTGAGACTTTGGACAGGTTTTAGCAGGCTGCCGTTTGAAGTTTATGACCAGAGCTGCTGACACACCACAGTTAAAAATTTAAAGAGACTGAAAAAAAATTCCACACAATGTTCACACAACCCAAAGAAGCCTGAAAAAACTGTTAAATGTTTCTACAGTAAATATGGCAAGCCATTGTACAAAGCAGTGACATAGGAGTGAGAATGAGTCATGGGAAGGGGATGGCTGATGAGGACCTAGGAGGAGGATGGAGGTACCAGCAGGAGCCAGAGGTTGGGAAGATGAGGTGGAAGGGTGCAGAAGAGAAAATTGTCTCCCGGTTGATTGAAGCAGTCTTCTCTCCTGTAATGGGGCTGATGGAGGCTCTTCAGTCTGGTACCTCCTAAGTGAGTTCTGTTTCCACACCTGTGTTGCACATGGGCTGAGACTCTGTCAAGACAGCCGTCTCAGCGTCCAGAAGTTTTGTCTGGACAGGAGATGTCAGGGTGCAGCTGTGGGGATTGCAGCTTATGAGACTGAGAGTCATAGGAGACTGTTGCTACCAGCTGTGATCCACATTTTTTTGAAGAGGCAGCTGCGGCAGAGGAGAGGACACCAAGCCATCCCATTGTGACAGGGAGGTGTGGGAGCCGGACTTCCGATGCAAGGTTGTGTAGTGGCCTGTGTGACTGAATTAATTGATTTCAGCTTGGCCAGTTTGAAGCAGGTCTGGCAAGATCCATGGCTGATGTCCGTCCTGCTGGGGATGTTTTGTGTCCCGAGGGCTGCTGTAGCTTTGTGCTTTGGGAACTGCAAGAGGGAAAGGTGCCATGTTAAGGGGGCTCCTGGTCAGAGCAATTGTCTGGCCAGACTCAGTGCCTGATCCTTGCAGGCTGTTATTCCTCCTTATTAAACTCTGTAACTGTTTTGTTGTTGTCATCGTGGTTTTTCCTCTTTCTCTGTCCACTAGCAGACTTTTAAGCTGGATTTCTTGGTAAAGAGGCATGAGAGCCAGGTTCTGGATAGACCAAGAGTATGGTGCCAGCTACAAGAGAGGCCTGGGAAGTCTGAGAGAGTAAGAGAGACAGAGACTCATTCAGTAGTGAACTTGAGACCAGTTAGTTGGTGAGAAGGCACAGGGCTGCCCCATTTGTATTATTCATGTCAATGCTGCTTGCCTGTATGTGGGTGCTTGCCAAAGGCATTCCTCTATGTCTGCGTTGATCTGTTTGCAACAGGCTGGTCCTGGGAATGAGGAAACGCAGCCACTGCCACCATGCATTCCAGCATTTGGTCATTCAGCTCTGGTGGGAGGAATCCCCTGTGTGCTACAGTCCACCAGTTGTCTGCAACAAGAAGTCATCTGTTTTAGGGGGCCAAAGCTGTCATCTGATGATAAATTTGATGTACACAATGGCTGCAGCTGCCCTTAAATTTAATTTCCTTGAGACTTAATTATTTGTGTAAAAGTTTTTTGCTTAGCTGTACTTCCAAGTGTATTTGTCTAACTGGTGACTAAACCCACTTGGAAGTCAAACTGGGATTTATCATAGCCAAACATCCTTCCCATCCTTGGACACCAGTTACCCTTGATGGAAATGTGGCACGGCCAGATTGTAAGGCACAACCCTACATGAGCAGGAGGGGAGGACTGCTGGAAATCATCCACTCTGCCTGCAAACCAGATCTTTGCTGTTCTCCCAGCTCAGAGCCCAGCAGGGGTAAAATTCACTGGCAGATCATCATCGATACAGGCAGAATGTCATGGCATCTTGGAAGCTCCTGGATGTGTATTGAACTCTGCAAATACTAATCCTCCACTGAAGCCTTCAGTGCCTCACCCTGAAATAGCAGATAACTTCACCTGGTACCTTTTCTGCCCACAGGCAACTTCAGGTGTACTCATAGAATCGTAGAATCATAGAATGGTTTGGGTTGGAAGGGACCTGCTACCCACAGAAATAAGGGTTTTAGAAGTGCTTGGATGTTGCAGGGGTCAAACTTACTGTGTAGGTGTCATCTTTGAAACTGAAACAGACAGAATAACACTGCTACAACACAGCCACCCTCTCACGGACCATGACCCAGTCAGTCACAAGCAGCAAGGCTACAGAATACCCATAAAAGCAGCGCCTAGCTGAAACAAACAATGTTTCTCTCTGCAGAAGTGTATTTCACTGTTTTTAAAGCATGACTACTGCACAAACATCCAGGGTAGAAGAGATGTTGTATTTTTCACAGACAAATCTAGTTACAGATCTCTGGAACTTGTAAATAATACTTAGAATACAGAATTTCAAATCAGTGCAAAATGTACAATCAAACACAAAACACATATTGCAAAATATATACAGAATTTTTCTAAGAACATAACCCAAGGACAAACAGATGTTTAAATATATGAGAAAAGTCCATCTTTTATAAATTACTTTTTTTTAAAACCAATTAGTACACTAGGTATGTCATTTGTAAGTTACCACAGCATAATGATTTGCAAGGCAGACACTGAGAAACAAGTCACACCATTAAAAGCCTGTTTCTGAGACTAATCCACAAATAAACGTGTGATAATGCATTACTCGTTTGAGGCACACGATGTGGAAACAGTTTTCAAGCACTTCAATGCTTATACTTAGGCTTTTTTTTTTTTTTTTCTGAGAATTATTAGGCAGATGCACAAAGAATAAGCACTAGATAATAACTAAACTGTTCAATGGTCAGCTTACTGTAGCTTGTTGGGCCAAGATGATTTATTACCAATGTATTAGAACATTCACCAGAAATGCTATAAGACATCTTAAGAGTATCTTGATATTAAAATAGCATTCATAAAACTGCTTGGACGATTTAAATAACCAGAGGTGAAAAACACAGTTATTTAAGCAATAGTTAAGCCATAGTTTGAGAAGTTAAGATGTCATGGGTGGTTCATAAGTAGGAGGGACACTGAAATCTACAGCGAATTACAAACTCTGTGATGCTTTACATTCAAAGCAGAGATGCTCCCTTCCAATAATGAGAACTTACAGCTTCAAGGTATTGATTGCTACTATCTACACCATTGCTAATTAAACTACCCAAGGATAACTTGCTTTTGGCATGTTCAGAAAGCTGGAGTTATACAGATATTGCTATGCTACAGATCCCCAGAATTTTGCTTTAGAATAGCAGTGAAGGCTTTATAAGCACCTAAAATTACACAATACTCAGGAATTCTTCAAGCACCTCTTGCTACCCAGTTTGGAAAGATGAGCAGCACAAAGAAAGGGATGCCATGGAGAGGCAAGCTGTTAACTGTTTGACACAGGCACATGTCGATTTGCACTCTCCTTCCTTCAGAAAGGAAGAGGACTAATGTGTGGCACTCTCTGCGGACAGTGGAAGTGGACTCTTAAGTGCTGAACAGTCACCAGACTCATAACACTCCTGCAAGCACAAGGACGGGCTCTCTGCTCTTTAACCTGCAATGATTTGTATGGGGGAAAAGTTCTGCCTTCTGCAGCTGATGTTTGTTATTAGGAGTTGCTGCCAGAGGTGTAATACGGGATACACACAATATAAATGAAGCCACATCTTCTGACATCAAGTCATCTCCTAAGTAATACACGTGAGCTGTGCACAGTGACATGTTAAATGGGTGTACTGATAGGAGACCTCAGAGGGATAACTATACCAGTAACAGTGCCCTATTAAAAACACTTTGCTTTTGGATACATCTTTAATATCTAAACACATTTATTTCAAGACTTCAGACCAACTTTTTCAACAACCCTGATCTGCTTATAAAACATTCTCATAAATTATCTTCACAAAAAATAAAGTCACTCTTTCAGAAAACATGTTCAATACACTTTTATCCGTAGAAATTCTGTCCTGTGAGTCCATGGCATGAAAGTCATAATCCGCATGTAAATCTCTTCAAAGGGACATAACCAGGAATCTAAACCAGAAAGCAACTATTTCATTAATTGTCATGGGAAGCAGGAACAATGCTTCCAAAACACAGAAAGAGTGCACTGTTTCAACTGACATGTATGGGTTTACAATCAATAGTCACTGTCCTGTAAACATTGAAACTGCTGGTCTAACTGCAGGTTAAGATTAGTAATTTGCATTCATTTACACTGCATTCCACACATACAAAGGCTACTCTGTTAATAAAAATACATTCAATAGCAAAAGGAACGAAGGCTTTGAGCTGGATCTCTCCTACAAGCCCAGTGTCAAATCAGTAAATGTTGACATTATAAATAAAACCTTAACATTACTTTTATGCATTACAAAATCAGTCTA